>NC_084796.1:127936817-129136817 GCF_963169125.1 Humulus lupulus
AGGTATCAAAAGCATCTTGCTTTTGTCTATTGAACCAAGTAACCTTGGTGTTGTGTGTTTATGCTTTTGTTCTGGTTTATTGTTTTCATCCTTCATCTATTGTCTTTAGGTTTAATCCTAACAGAATCCCCGAAGACTCAGAATTTTATGTACATATTTAGAATATTGTAATCTAGCGTGATAAATGCCTTCGTCTCAAGTGTCTGTGCTTGCACAATGGATGGCAAATGTTTTTCTTTGAGAATAGGTAGATCAACATATGAAACCTCCCCAAAAGACTTAGTAGGCATAGATGTTAATAAAGTCACCAACTCTTCAATATCTTCTTGCACCAATAATTCCCAAGGAATCTCCTTAGATACCCCCCAATCAAGATGCTCCCTTAAAATGACATCCAGCCCATCATCACCACAATATTCAAAGAACCATTGAGATAATGAGCCAACCACATCAATAGAAAAAATAGAATGAACATCAGTAGGGTACATCATGGCTTCAAAGATATTTAAGTGAATGATCTTACCATCAAACTTCATTGTTAAAGTACCTTCATGAACATCAATTCTATTATGGGTTGTTTTCAACAAGGGCTGCCCCAATAAAATCAGATTGGAGGTAGAAATCTGTTCAAAAGACTAATTCATTGGACTGATTCCAATTGAATAATAATGCATGTTTCCTCAAATAGTCCATGGTTCAAAGAGACATAAGTGGAATAAGGCATCACATTCATTGATGCTCCCAAATCTAACATGCATTGATCAATTCTCTTGTTCCTAATTGTCCAAGGAATCGTGAATGTTCTAGGATCCTTAAATTTTTGGGGAAGCATCTTTTGGAGTAACACTGAAACATTTTCTCCCATGCTCTCCTTCTCATTACCCTTCAACTTATATGATTGCTTCCAATAATGGAATGTTCACTTCAACCTTACGAAAGGTTTCTAAGACTTCCTTATCAGCTTCTTTTTTCTTTGACTTCATCAACATACTTAGGAATGGTGGAGTGACATATGTAGGCATGGTAGGCTTAGGCAACGAAGTTGATTTATGAGTTTCTTTCACCTCTGGTTGTGTTGCTTGATTGGGAACTAATACAATGAGTGATGGTGATGCATTAGGTGGAGCATACAATGTGCCACTACTCAATGTTACTACGCTAGCATTCTCTCTTAGATTTATCTCAATTTGTGATGGGAGCTTGCCATAATTCTGTAAATTTTTCAATGACGCTTGAGTTTGCTGCTGAAACTGAAGTGTGTTACTTGCTAGAGCGTTTATTAAATCTTCAATGGATGAACCTTGGCCTTGTGGTGTAGCGGGGAGTGTTTGTTGAGGTTAAGGTGCATAATTTTTTGGAGGCCTATGTTGATAATTAAACCGCGATGGTTTACTAGGTCCTAGTTGTACAGGTAGTTGGTTCCCATACCAAACATTTGGGTGATCACGCCACCCGTCATTGTGTAGTGCACCAAATTTTTTTTTATTTTTTTTTGGATTATTTAAATTTTGTGCTTTATTTGATTTAAATGTTAAGTTTGATGAATTGTTTTATTTAAGTGTTGTTATTTTATTTAATTGTTTATTTGCTTTATTTGATTGTTTGTTATTTTATTTAATTGTTAGAAATGTTTTGGTTAATTAATTTAATAAGTGAATAATTGTGTAACATGTTATTTTACTACTAGTGTTACATTTTATTTAAGTGTGACAAATGAGGTAATTATGTGAGCTATGGTGGAATGCACTAAGGTGCATGATAGATAGTAATGCACCCTAGTGATTTAGTGTGTGCTAGTGCATGGTAGCATGGTGCACATGTGTAGATTTTCTACACATTTTATGTTTCCTTATTTTAGATTTTATTTAGGTTAATTTATTTATAAAAAAAAAAGAAAAAGAAAGGGGAAATGGGAAGAGGGCGTGTGACCTAGTGGGAATGGAATATTTCCTTAAGATGGTAAAAAAAAAAAAATCAAGACTTGAAGACCATGATCATTTGGGGATAGGCATGATCATATCTTATCCCTTTGTATCTTTTTGAAATAAAGAGAAATCAAAGAAAATAAAAGAGAAATGGAAACTTACCTTAATATTGTTGGGGAGACTTTATGAGAGGATTTGTGATAAAGGGGCTAAGAAAGGAGAGAAGAGCCATTGCTCTTGTGTGTGTGTGTGTGGCTGCCGTGACCTAGAGAGAGAGAGAGAGAGAGTGGCGTGTAGAGAGAGAGAGAGAGAGAGAGAGAGGAAGAAAGAAAGAAAGGAAGAAGGAAGAAGAAAGTGAAGAGGAACCCCCTAGAGTATGTCTTCTTGTTTTCTCTTTGTTTAATCTCTTTATTTGATAATATGATATTGATTTGTGTTATGTTTTGTGTGTGTTTGGATTCTTCTTTCTCCTCATGGTGGCTTTCCCATAAAAACCCTAGGCTTGAACAAGGGTGTGGAGTTTGGGGTATTGATCTTTTGTGTTCTTGATTTTTACAATCAAGAGAGGTAATGGTCTTTTCCTTAGCCTTATATTGTTTTTGGTTGGGTTGTATATGAGGTTTTGCTAATGGTGCTAATGGTTGATTTTGGTAGGATTGATGTATAGGATTTGGATTTTGTGAGAGTATGATTTGTGTTTAAGGGTTGTGATGTTGATTTTGCTATGCATAAAAAAAAATTGTAATAATCTATGAATACTTGTATGGTGATTTCGGCCTAGGTGCACCCAAGGGTGTTCTTGATATGTTGTGTGATTTACAATATGTTTGATCCATGTTTTAGGATCTATGATATATGGGTAAGAGAATAAGTGGTAATCTTGATATTTTGATCATGAAATCTTGTTAGATGCATGTTATATTTTGACTGATTAAATTATAAGATGCATGAAAATAATGATAGAAATATGCTAGGTTAATATAAGGCATATGTGAATATGGTGCTTATAAATTTACTATATGCTATTTTTATTGTTAATGTTTTGTTGGTTTTCATAGAATTGCAACAAATGATTTTAAAAGGATTCATGTGATTATGTTAGTAGAATCATGCATTTTATAAGAGCATAATGAGATTATAGGCATGAATGATTTTATGTAATTTTTGAGACAAAAGTTGAGTTTTACAAAGAATTAAGCTTGCTGTTTTTTTTTCAAATAATTGGGTAAAAGTTGATAAAAAGATGAGTTGCATGCATAAATAATGTTCTTGATGAATATGTTAATTTTTATGAAATTAAAAGAGGATTTTAAGTCTCATGTTATGATATTTTACTCAATTAACTTCCTACAGAATTTTTATTGAATTTTGAGAAAAAATGAGTTTATAAAATTGAATATGGTGATTTTAATGATAAAAAAAATGGTTGCTGGAATTTTGTAATAAAATGTGAAGTAAGTTTCACTAAAAATGAATTTGATTAATTTTTGGAATAAATTATTTTTCCTAAGTTATGGTAATATTGAAAAATGATATTTTAATGGTATGAATGCATATTTTGATAAATAATGATTTTTCTTTATTTTGATTGAAAAAAATATTTAAACTCTATTTATTTGTGATTTTTGAATAAAATAAATAGTGGCTGAAAGTTTGTTTTAAAAAGGTTAACAATTGTTATTAAATTGTCACATATGGGTTTTTACTACTTAAAAACTAAGTCTTAAATAAATTAAATCAAAATGTATTTTTCCACACTTAAAATATATTTTTCACATCATTTTTGTAACACAATAATAAAATATATTTTTTTTAAAGAAACATGTTAAAATAGGTATTTTAATTAAATCCAAGCTTGTTGGTTAATTCTTGGTAAATTAATATTTATTTAATGAAAATGTCACATATTTTATTTTGAGCTAAAATAAAATAAATTTATAAAATAAAATAAAGTTTTTGAGAAATTTAATCAACTTAGAAATTTTAAGAAAAATAAAGCATGTAATATGGCCATTGATTTTCAAACAATAGAAGCAAGAAATGTAGAGTTATCGTTTTTGAAAAGGTCTTTATTACGCAACGTTCCCACGTATGCATGTTACATGCAAATCAACTTTTACGTCCAAAATCATGATTATTATTCAACTATGTAATTTTTATAAAGCAATCATGTTAGTAAAATGGGTAGAACGGGCATTATTCTTTTGGCGATAATTGCATGTGTTTAGTGTAACTGTATTCATGAGTGCATGGCCCATGCACACATGAGTTGTATGGAAGGGAAAAATAGTAATTTTATGAACCTAAGAAACGTTATTTTGATTATGATATAGGCTCGTTGAAAAGATTGTGAAATTCTTAACTTGGACCTGAGGTAAGGAAGTTAGATAGATTTTATGATTTTATGCTATGAATGGTAAGACTGTTATATGAATGAACTGTTATGAAATTATGAATGCCTTAATGTGATGATCTGTTGAATGTGATATGTGTATGGATGTTAGATACATCAAACAGAATGTGATGTTAGATACATCAAACAGATTTCGATGTCAGATACATCGTACGAGTTACTAAGGACATTGAGACGTGACTCCTAGGGCGGACGCGCCGAGGTTATTCAAGGACCAGTGATCTCCTGTTTACCTCATAGGGTGACATGGACAACTAGCGTTCCATGCTCATCATGTATGCTGTATGTTTGTGATATGATGATATGTCACATTTATGTTATGATCTGATGATATGTCACATTTATGTTATGATCTGATGATATGTCACATTTTTGTTATGATATGTTGATATGTCACATTTATGTTATGATATGATGAAATGTTACATTTATGCTATGATATGATGATATGTCATATTTATGTTATGATATGATGAAATGTTACGATTATGTTATGATATACCATGATGTGTTAGGTGAACGTTAGTGTTTGGTTGTTTGTTGTTTTTCTTACTTGCTTATTTGCTTGTACTTCCTTACTGGGCTTTTAGCTCACCCCCTTACTTTCCTTCCAGGTAGCAAATAGGATTTCTCTATGGCACGCGTGGTGACGTGAGGAGTTCTTCATCATGGGGTGTATGGCGTGGGGCAATCCTATGGACGATAAAACGATCAACGTAGAACGCCATTTAAATTATGTTTTGTTTTAAGGGACTTTTTCCTAAATTATCAGTGGGACTCTGTTATTTAACTTAATTGGTTTTCTTTGAACTTTGCATAAAAACCTATGTTTTATTTTAAACTTATGGCGCCAACTTGCATGATTTTAAATAAGTCCCCCTGAGACTTTAATAATGGATGGTATTCTTTTATAAATTACGTTATGCGAATGTTTTGTAAGTATTAGTCTAGGGCGTTTCTTTACACATTGTATGTGTTTGAATAGGGGCATACCTTTGTCTTTGTTGATCTGGGAACCCGCCTATGGCATTTGCTTCTTCGGACTGTCCCTCATACAAAGTAGGGTAAGTATCAGTAGCATGCCCCACTACTTGACATATCCCACAAGGCTTCACCTGTTGGCTCAAAGCTAGTTGTTGTACCACAGATGTCAACTGAGCCAATTTTTGTTTAATGGTAGTACTCACTTCATTAACTTTCTTGGGTGGTGGAGTAGGATCCTGATGAGTACCAAACTGTTGGGAATTGGCAACCATATTCGAGATCAAGCTTCTCGCTACTGCAAGATTTTGGTCAACTAGGGTTCCCCCTCTTGCTGCACCGATCATACTCCTATCCAGTGATAATAGCCCTTCATAAAAGTACTGAATGAGAAGTTGCTCACTTATCTGATGGTGGAAGCAGCTAGCACACAATCTCTTGAAGCGTTCCCAATACTCATACAGTGACTCTCAATCTTAAAGTTTTCGACGTCACTTAGGTACAACCACACGTATCTTCTTATACCTTAAATGTTAGGGTCATATCATTTACTTAAGATCATACTCTAACTCTATCTAACTTTCCTTACCTTGAGCATGGAGAAAGATAGTAGAGAGATTTCTCATAAATACTAGAGGATTGCATCCAATACCTTATTCATAAAAATTTAATACTAAAATTAGAATCTATAATAGTAACTAAATTCCAAATTCTAAAACCTCATAGAAACCATACCTCCACCCTAGAAATGATATTAATATCCCTAGCCTCCAAGAACAAGGACTATCTTCAAAACAAATCGAGTTTAAACCTTAATATGCTTGTAGTGTCTCAGAATTTTACTTAGCTAGATAGTAGTCGTAGTACCTAGTAGTAGCTTGTAGTATGTTAGTTTCCGTGGAAGTTAGTTCAAGCCGGGACTTAGTTGGAAACTCATAGCAACAGTTATAGATTTTATAAGTATAACCTATAGTTTAGAAATATTAATTATAACATAAGGTTTGATTAATATTGTTGATCCTAGAAATATTGTTTATTATAACCTAAGGTTTAGATAGAATTTATAATAACGTGACACTTGTCACATGCATGTTTATTTAAGGATTTAAGCATTTTGGATTAATAATTTAATAAAAGAAAGATCTAGAAACTCTAGAACCTTCCAGCGGCTGTTAGGATCATGTTTTACTCAGTCAAAGTTGTTTGATCAATTCAAAATATGTTGAAAGAGTGAAAATACGTGTTTGATATATCAACGTATGTCGATATATCTCCTACGGGAGATACGGAAAACACGTCGATTTCGCACGAACGAAAGAACGAAAGCTCAGGGTATAGGTCGAGGCGATATATCACCCAAGGGTAGGTGATATATTTCCTCTGGGAGACATTTTTGAAACTTGAGGATTTAAATTTAAAAACAGCCTTAACCACTTGGACTTGCTCTTGAACGATTTTGACCGAGTTCTGGGAATCTGTTGAACGAAAATTCAAATCTTTTTCATTTTATATTCATTTATTTATTCATTTTAAAAGGGGTTAGTTTCACTCCTTGAACTCTATAAATAGGACATAGTACTTAGTCATTTCACTCATCATTCAAGCATTGTTCAAAGCCTCCAAGCTACTAAGGTTATTATAGAGAGAAACACTTGGCTTTTGGGTTAAAAGCTTTTCCAATTTAAGCTTTTCTAAACACTTGGGAAGTAAGATAGAGTGTTATTTCGGTATCGAGGTGTAGATCAAAGTCATAGTTCATCTAAGGTATTCTTATCCTTAAGTTCAGTTCTTCATGGTTCTTTAGTTTTCTTTTGTTTTCATTCAGATCCTAACTCTTTGTTATGATTCTTGGTTAGGTGTTTAAGTTCTTTGAAACTTAAGGTTTTTCGGTAAGTTTCTATCTTGATTGTTTAGTTCTCTTTTTCATCTCCATTTCTTTAGGAAAACTCATGGTTTTTTTTATTGTTAGTTTTAGGAGTGTTCCAATTCCATTCTTGTCTCCATATCCCAGCTTTTGGTAAGGAAAATAGGTTAGATTATATGTGTTTATGTTATGATATGTTTTATGCTATGATATGCTATGTGATATGATATATGTTTTGTAGTCACTTGGGCATATGACTTGCTTAGATAGCAAGCCCCAAGAATTTTTATCCTTTTCATGGTTTAGAGTTATGATTTACCCTACCTTGATTAGTAGACAGAGGACCTAGATGGATTATCATATACTATAGTTGTCATCTAACCTACCTCAATTAGTAGAATGAGGACCTAGATGGTTATATCACATACCACGTTAATGAGTTAATGGCCATTAATATTGTAGTCCTATTTGATATACGTTTTTATAATCATATGTTTTATAGTATATGCTTTATGATATAGTCTTATGTTTTATGATTTATGACATATATGTTGTTTTTAGTAGATTTTCCTTGCTGAGCATTAGGCTCATTCCATTCTTTTTAGATGATGCAGGAAAATGAGCATGGAAGGCGGGAAGGATTTGTGGCAGCTTGGCATGTGTGTTGAGGATGAATGGATTGAATGGACTGCTGGAAGATCGAGGATGACATTGTTTTTAAGTCTTTTGATTTATGTTTTTATGTATTTCCGCACTCAGTTTTTTTTAACAATTTATTTAAGTTATGTTTTTATGTTTTATGTACTAAACTATGGGTACCCATACCGTATTTTGTATTTCGTACGATATTTCAGGTTTTAAATAAAGTTATGTTATTGCTTATGTATGTATTCCAAAATAGTAGTTATGTTTAGTAGTTTTTAATGATCTGAGGTGGGGATTAATGAGCACATATGGTAAAAAAAATTCGAATGTAATTTCGCAAATGTGAGTGTGTGAAAAAAATGAAGAGCTATAAGGCTCTATATATTGGCTCTAAACCCCAACCCCTTTCCTTAACTTTCTCCACCATCTTTCTATAAGTTTTTCAAAATTCAAAACTCTGTCTCCCTTGGTGGTTTTGGCCAACACTTCCTCTTCCCTAGTCAAGTGCTACAACTTCTCTCTTTATCCCACATAGCCCCCAATGAACCAAGATGAAGTCAACGTACAAGTTCTTGCTCCTAATTAGCCTCCACGCCTATGACTCACTCTATTCAAATTTAAATTCGATCATTTCAAGTTCAACCAACACACTACATTCTCCACTTTATTTTTGACTCCTTTAAGCATAGCTTTCTAGTCTCCTCATAGCAAGCTCACATTGACACATAGTCACTTACTTAAAGCTAGTTCCCATGCCACATATGCTTGGTCACCAGCCAAGTAAAACTCAATTCCTCACTACAAGCTTTTCATGCAACCTATTATTTAATTTTTGAAAAAAAATTCAACTAGCTATTCCTTGGTGACTTTCAGCCATGCTTAGAAATTCAAATAGTTGGGACATAAATGAATGCCACATGTACAAAACATCTATCACCAAAATAACATGTGTGCATATTTTATAAATTTTTATTTTCTTAAAGAAAACTATATACTAATTTAATCATATGCTTTTAAGTTCCATACAAAAAAACTCTACAAATATTAACCATAATAATTATAATTATCCATATCATAATTATTTACTAAGTCAGAAAATCATAATTTATATTAAAAACATTCTAAAGTAGTCTTTCTAATTTCCACCACTCAAGTATAACTATGTAAAAAAAATATCCTAAAGTCATATTTAACGAGCTTATAAGAAAATAATAACATTGGTTATTACAGGTACCTCGTCGTTATCTGCCACTTAAAGTGCCACATGTCGAGTTTCGATTGGGTTGTGTCATTTAAAATTCCCCTAGTCATTATCCTAGTCACCTTTGATATTCCATATCATTAAAAATAAGCCAAATCACCATTTCTTCTAGCCAAGTCATCAATTTAATTACCAAAAATAAAAGATTTTCTTTAATCCAATAAATTAATAAAACCCCAAAAGCAAATATAAATAACTAAATTTTGTAATTTGTTTACTATTCTTTATCCCAAACTCAGATTTCTTATTCAATTATGAATCCAAATCACAAATTTATGTATATTTATATCATTAGACAAGAACAAATTCAAACCAGGTCTCTTCCAAAATTATACAAACCCAAATTTTTCATTCAAAATTACATCTCTCCTATGAAAAAAAACAAAAAAAAAACATGGAATTGGTGATGGATTTATACCAAAGAAAATCCATCTGCAAACCAGATTCGAACAATAGTTTAAAATTGATTCTCAAACAAATCAAGTTCTCAAAGATGGGTTATGTAACGCACTCCTAGGGACGTTACTGTAAGAGTTCCCTAATCTATTACTTTATAAAAATGTCGCTCAACTCACATGTATTAGAAAAATACCATTTCAAGGAAAAGTTCAGAGGGGCCTTGATAAAACATGCAATTTGGGTCCAATAATTTGAAATAAAAATAATGTGTCATCATGCATTATTTGGAAATAAAATAAAATAATAATTCCCACTGAAGTAATTTGCAACATAAACCGTAACATATGTTCTTAATTATTCTTGGCGCTCATCTTGATCATTATTCGTTCATAGGACACCCTGCGTCATGTATGCCTAGACGTCAGAACCTCCCACATCACTGTGTGTGCCAAGGAGAAACCCTGAGCTAAAAGCTCACTAAGGAAGTACAAACAAATGCAACAATATTCAAGAAAACACAAGAAGACTAAATTTGTATCGTAAACTCATGGCAAAATATATCGTAACTATATCATATTCATACTCATATATCATAATCATAAGAATTCGTATTCATAATCATAATCATAATCATATTCACTCATAATGTAATCATGGCACCCCTACTGTCCATGTCACATCATGAGGTAATGAGCAAAAGCATAAACTGGTAAGACCTCCTCTATGAGGTAAACAAGATCTCAGGTCCTTAAATAACCTCGGCGTGTCCACCCTATGAGTTACGTCATATCCTTAGTAACTCCTTTGTTGTGTCGCGTTCAGCACGTTAACAACCTACTGCTTTTCGTACAACATACAAGCAGACATACCAAGCTCATATCATAACATAATAATTCGTACTTTTCATAACACTTTTGCTTACCATAGCTCATACTTTCCATAACACCATAATTCTTGCAATCATATTAGTTTATAATTTTCATATCATAATTCATATATATTCTAGCTAACTTCCTTACCTCAAGTCCAAGAAAAACTAAAGTGCAGAAAACTTCACAACGAGCCTAAAATCACAATCAAACGTTTGTCTCAATAACAAATAAGGTTACATATGCCCAACATACATACCCCACATGTGCATGGGCCATGGATATGTGGCACAAGTTGCACCATCACTCTATTCATACAACAACGTCACATAGATTCATAAAAGAATATTGTCAATTCTACCAATTACTCATTCATGGTTACAAAACAAAAATCATACATTTGAATAATAGGCTTATGTTTGAAGGTTAAAATGCACTTACATGTAACATGCATATGTGAGAGTGTTCTTAAAATTAGCGTTGAAGTTGGAATTATCTATTCCTTTATTTTCTTGTCAATTTCCCAAAAATTCAGCAAGTATAAAATAATTTGCCACTTAAATTATTACTACATTATTCCCTTAAATCACATATTTGTCGTTCATAAATTTTATTACAAAAATTAATTTCCAAAAATAATTTCTTAGCTTTAATTTGGGTAGTAATAATAACCCCATTTATTATTCAGTAGCATTTATAAGAATGTGACAAAATTTGTAATTACTCATAATTATTAAATAATTTCTTTGATCGCCTTTTAAAAATAATTTCACTTAATTATTTTGCAAATAAAATCTTCATTAATTCAATAGTGAAAATAACCAATTAAATTATATAAAAGAACCATATTTTTCATGTATAAAATTTAAGGCATAAATCATATTTTTCAATTAAAAGAGTCTTTCATACAAAACTAAGAAAAATCAGCAAGGAACTTTTGCTCTAAATATACAATTATAAATGTTGAAAAGATTTAACTATGTTCCCATTTATTCAAATAATCCATTTGGTCATTTTTTAGAAAATAAATTTTACTAAATTATTTTGTAACAAAAATCTACATGTATTTAGAGAAAAAAAATTATAGGTAAACATGTGAAAATCATAATTTTACTTGTATTAGTTTTAAAATGTGAATTCAAGACATATTTTGTTTCCTTTTAAATTATCTTTACAAATCACCATTCTAAAAATAATAAAAATCACCAAGCACTTACTTATCTAATTAAACCTTTAATCATGTTAAAATATTAACAACGTGTTCCTACAACTCATGTATCCTTTTTTAACATTTTTAATAAATCACCCTAACATGTTTCTATACTTGAACAATTCAAGAAAACATTTAATCATGCAAAGCTAACAACAAAATTAAAATAAGCTTAAACCATAATGTATGCTCATGTTGAATTCTTTGCATCATAAAAAAAAACATAAAGTTTCACAATTGCACCATGCCCATAAATCTAAATAAAGTCAAGAAACAAAACATAATCTCACAACCCTTCAAGATACCCTAGGCCGAAACCTTCATGGCACAAGTCATGAAAATAATACCAATAATCACATTCAACATCAATGATTTCAAAAATAACAACGAAGGACAACATAAACTCATCGTTCATTTTAGAAAAAATGCATATGCCGAAACTTAAATAACATGTTTTAATATCCAACTTGCATTCTTTTTTTTTTTTGATCAAGAAGAAGGATAACTTCATTAATCAAACAAACAGTACAAACTACACACCAGCAAAACAACAAACAGAGGCTAAACTGCAACCCACTCCAAAACAACCATAAGCCAAAAACTGAAACAATACAAACTACAAACCAGGAACATTACCAACAGAGGCTAAACTAAAAGCCTCACCAAAACAACCAAAACACCAGAAAAACTGAGATACAAACAGACCAGCAATAAAGATCAAGCTAAGACAACAAACTGAGAGATAAATCTATGCTCCTTAGCAGAAAGTTTATGCTTTTGAATACTGAACAGCCGATGATGAAGAACAGCCTTAATTTCCGAAGCTATACTCACTGTAGATTTAGAAGATAACTCAAATATACAGTTGTTACGATTCATCCAAATGCTGTAAACAGAAGCAGCCAGAATCATAACTGCAAACTGATGACTGAACTCACTTTTCCTGCTGTCTAACCAAGCTCTCCAACTGTCAAACTCAGCAGGCCATATATTCCCATCTAACCAGTCAAATACTTGAGCCAACACCTGCTTAGACAATGAACAATAAAAAAAGAGATGGGCATGACTCTCATCAAACTCACCACAAACAGGGCACAGAGGTGAGTCTATATGCACTTTGAACCGACACAGGTTGTCAAGAGTAAGCAGATGAGTATTGACTACTTGCCAAAGTAGAAATCTATGCTTAGGCAGAGATAGCTTACACCAAACATCCTTGTAATAGTCCACCTGCTGATAGTGAAGAGAGTTGGAATAAATTATGGCAGGACAAAATTTTGCTGTTACACCAGCTGCCATAATCTCTTCCCTGTTATATTTGCCCCTAAGGTTACACAACTTTCGCCAGTACCAGCTGGTATCTGGGGGAAGATTATAGGACCAAAAATTTTCTCCTTTTAAGTAAATGGAGTTTATCCATTTTACCCACAGAAGATCAACTTTCTCAGATATAGCCCAAATAAACTTGGCCAAAATAGCATGATTCCACTTTTGACCATTTCTGAATCCGAGCCCCCCCTAGAGCCTTAGGCAAACAAACCTTATCCCAAGAAGCCAAATGAATCTTACATCTATTCCCATTGACTCCCCAGAGGAAACCACGACAAAGTCTCTCAATTTCTTTTATGATGCTTTGGGGGAGAACAAAGATACTCATCCAATAGTTCCTTAATCCAAAAAGAACCGAGTGAATCAATTGCATTCTACCACCATAAGACAGATGCCTACTAGCCCAAGTGTGAAGATTCCTCTTGATTTTCTGAATAATGACATCACAGTCCTCATGCTTCCACTTGGTTGGTCTCATTGCCACTCCAAGATACTTTAGAGGAAATATTCCCTCTGACAGATTCATTTCAGGAGCCATAATCCTTTTATCAGCCTCAGAAATGCCTCCAAAAAAAATTTGGGATTTGTTCTCATTTAAATGCAATCCTGTGACAGAACTAAAATCCTTAAGCACCCCCTTTATCACCTGAACTGAAGACAGAGATCCTTTACAGAAAATAAGTAAGTCGTCAGCAAAACATAAGCTAATAAGCTTGAGGTTTTTACACATGGGGTGAAATCTAAAAACTGAGTTCTGAACTGCAAAATGGAGACTACGGGTCAGATAATCCATCACTACAACAAATAAAAGAGGAGAAATCGGACCCCCTTGGCGAAGACCCTTTTCACCTCTAAACCGGCCTTGAATCTTGCCATTCAATATTAGTGAATAACAAGTTTTGCATAGACAAGTCATTATCCAACCTATAAATCTAGCTGGGAAACATAAGGCCTTTAAAAGCTCCTCAATAAACCTCCAGTCAATTGTATAATAGGCTTTACTAATATCAATTTTTATCGCACAACTTGCATTCTTTTAATAACCAAACTTTAAGATTTGTTGAGGCAATAATAATTAAAATATAAATCCTTGATCATAAAATAATATCAAATTTCTAAAAATTATTCAATCAAAAACTCAATAATCTACATGAACCCTAGCGTGTTGCTATGAACTTGAAAAATATAAAGTCATGGAAACAACCATCAACACACATATAAGACAATAACCAAGACAACAACCATCATTAAATCAATAGCATAAACAAAAAATCAACATAACAGCAATGACAATAAGGCTAGGGATCCACTATTTCCTTTGATAGAACTCAAAACCCAAAATGGCCACCACCTTTGATCACACCCCATAGGGATTTTGAAACCATAGCAAGAAAGAAACACAACATCAACAAGAAATCTTAGAAATCAAGAAGGTTAGGAGATGAATCAGAAAATCAATCACTAGGGCAGACAAGAATACAAACCTATATTGGAACCACCCTTCCTTTCTTCTTCCTCTTCTCCAATGCACGCACGCACTCACTCTCTCTCTCTCTCTTTCTCTCTTTCTTTCTTTCTCTCTCTAGTTCTCGAGCTCTCTCTCTCTCTCTCTCTCTCTCTCTCTCTCTCTCTCTCTCTCTTCCCCTCTTGCATACCAGCCACAATGAGTTTCCAATACTCATTGTTTACTATTTTATTTCCCCTAGAGTCTAACAATCAAGGCTAATGAAAAGGGAAATTAATCAAATCCCTCTCCCAAATCAAGACAATGAAGGCCTTGACCCGTCAAGTGAATAATTAGAGAAAAAAAAAATCAATTTTCCTTTCCCTTTTCTTGTGGCTGCCGTCCACACTCTCCCTCACTCTCCATTTCTTTTCCTATTTCCACATTTTCATTTACTTACCATATAAAAGACAACTAAATCAAACCATACTCATAAATTCTCACTGATTTTCCTTACCTGAAATAGCTATAAGACATCTTATTGAATTTATTTAAAATTTCAAACTTAATGGGAAAATAAATCTCTCCCTTATACACTCTTTTCACGCCCTCTACTCTACTCTTTCCTTTTTCTCTTTTTCTTTTTAATTAATTACATAAAATAAAAGAAGGACTAAAAGTAATGAAAAGAAAATAATGCATGGGAAAAACTATTGTATGCTCACCGTTCATACTAACCATGCACATTGGTGCACACAACCAAAACTCAAGAATTCACAAATTAAAACAATTAAATAAAATAATTTTTAATTTTTAATTCACATAATTGCTACCAAAATATTCAAACAAATAACAATAAATAATTCCTAACATTTAACAATTAATAATAAAATAAAGCACACAAACTGATAAAATAAAAAAATGGTGTGTTATAGTTACTTGTTAGAATAATGAACAGATCTATCGCCTGAGTGCCCATCCTGTCGCTTGCCTCTGTAGTCTGAACTGGTTGCCGCATATTCGTCTTCAACCCAAGCTTCATCCCTCGCAATCCCTCAGCCAATAGCCGGTTGTCACAAGTCCCTCAACCAATCGCTACAAAATTATCTTTGGCCCAACCTTCGCCTGCTGCAATCCAGATCTCCGACCACGTGACTGCGCTTGAATCCAACTGGGAGCCATATCACATTTCACAACCCAGATGTCACCTGAGCTTCCTGGCATCCATTAGGAGAGGCTTGCATTCGTAGGGAGAATTAGTAGGGGAGAAAGAAGAAAAAGAAAGTAATAGAAAAATAGGTTTTGATTATTTTTTAAAACGTTTTTATTTTTTTATATGTTTATTATTTTTTTTATTTTTTTTCATTTATCTAATTTTTAAGAATTTTAAAAACTGTGAAAATAATTTTAAAAAAAATTAAATGACATGGCATATTTTCAATGATTATGATTAATTTAAATGAGTTGGCCCAATGAGATATTGACACTTAATAGTTTATGTGGCACTAAGGTGAGTGGACAAATAGTAAATGATGCAGTCCAATGAAAACTTGACATGTGGCAGTCTAGGTGGGAAATAATGGTGAGGTACCTACGGCTGTAAAAATATATTGACAGAATGTATTTATGCCGTAAAAAAAAAGACTTAGGTGTTAAAATGCAAATTTCAAAAAACTTAGGTATTTTCACTGCTATTTACTCTTAATATTAATTTCAACTAATATAAAGATTTTCAATTAACTAATTAATTATACGTAATTATATCATAATTATTACTTAGCCCTAAAAAATTAATCCATTTGCAATTTCGTAATTTTCTCCATTAATCTTGCTTATGACACTTTTACCCTTGACAATGTAGTACAGAGGCGACTCAGGGACCATAGATCTACATACTAAGTGTAACAACCAATATTTTTATACTACTTTTTTTTATATAAACTAGAGTTTTCAATACATAATATATTCAAGTTTAGAAATTTAAGAAATAGTAATGGAAAATGATGTTTAAAACATGGTTTTATGATATTAATGAGATAAAATATTATTGAATGAGAGACTTAATAGAATGAGAGACTTAGGTAGTCAAGTTATTGACCCAAATGTCATATAAATTCAATTGGAGATTTTTATAAAATAAAGATAGTTTTACTGAAGGGCTTAATTAAAAAGAATTTTTAAATTTTTTAGGTCCAAATGTAATTGTGAGAAATATTATAAAAAAGGCATTCTTTTTGCTTGTGACTCTCTATCTCCTCAAATTCTCTTTCTCTTTCCTTCTCTTTCTCTCTCTTCTTTCTTCCTGCATGCAAGTTTCTACCCAATGACTGACAACCACTTTCCAGCCACCAATTTTCTACACATGCCTCACCAGAATACTCAAAAGACTCTGAACTATCAACCACGCGAGAATCTGGATCTAACTCGTCAATTAAGCACCTCAACCGGCGAAGTAAAGTTCGGCCACCACACAACTTCAAAGTTGTGATCCAGCCACCTCAGCATCTGTTAGTTGATCTGTCACCACCATCGTGTTCCTTGTGTTGTGGGCTTCAAAACCCAATAACTTTTCCCTACATCTATCATAGTTGGGTGGTAGGCCCACCACGATCCACCGTAGACAGACGTTCAAAACATAGTTTTCGAGTTTTTGGAGTTCCTTTTGGGCCTCAAAAATCATCGTTTAACTCGTTCTGAAACCCCGATCACTGTGGTATAATTTCATTGGCCAATATATTGTGAATTTTAAATATTGTGATTTAATCATGATTAATGGGAGTAATCATTATTGTGTGTATTTATAGTATATTTATATATTCTTGATGCACTGGATATCATTCTATAATTGTAACGCCCTGGATAGCCAAGACTATTACATTGTGTGTTTATAAAGGTGCAAGACTTGCTAATCAAGTCATTTAATTAGAAACGCGTTACTAAAACTACAGTTGAACTAGGGTTAAAAGATTTTGGTGTCAAAAGTTTCCTTTTCATATAATCAAACATTTTCTTTACATGGGATCCCAGAAATAGTGAAGTTATAAGACAGTTTACAAAATTTCGAGATTAAAATATAGTTACTAGCCACTCTAAGGAAAAATAGACAGTTAGGCTTTTTTCGTCATGTACCACTCCTCGGCTGTGGCGGCCGATCAGCAGACTATGTACATTCATCCCCAAAACTCTCCATCTCAGGACTGGCTCAACTTGCCCTTGCCTTTACCTGCACCACGTAGCACCCGTAAGCCAAGGCCCAGCAAGAAAACACAATTACAGAGCATAATCATCAAGCAAACAACTAGATAACTCATACAGTAAAAACATGTACTCCGCAATCCAAACATTCACATTATTCAAGTATTCAGCACACTAAGTACATCATTTCATATCAATAATCAATTCACATATGATAACTAGGGTTAACGCCCATAGGCCGCACCCTCAATTTATCCCACTGACTCCGACCCACTTAAACCGAGCTCAGTGAATATTAAGCTGTCCTCAGCTACCAGTGGCCGTGTCGCGCCCTGTGTGCAAGTATTATTTACGACACTCTTAGGTCGTTTATCACATGTCCCGTGGCATAATACCATCTATGACATCATACAGATATATGGGGAGCTCTTAGTTTTAGATTTCGATAGCTTTGTTCAATTCGATCCTCAAGCACGATCCCGTCTGAGCCCTAGCATACACCTAGCCACGGTCACAAGTTAGAACTAACTCCAAATTTCAATTCCAAAACCTAGCCTTGGGACCAATCCCAAGCCCTCAGGAAGCCCTAATTCCACCAAACGGGGTGGTGGAATCAAACCCCGATCCCTCGGGAAAAAACCCTAAGAAATAACCCAAAATCCCCTTTCTGGGAACAGGGTAGCACTACAGTGCCCTAAAGTGGGCGCTACAATGCTACAAGCAGAGCCATCAGGCTCCCAAATGCCCAAGCCTAGCGCTATAGCGCCCTAAGGCTAGCGCTACAGAGCTAGTCACAGCCAGGCACTACCCAGTTTTCTCCTCTTCGAATATCCTCTAGCCAAACCTTTCTAAAACTCAACCAAACCTCAACCAAACTTCAAAACAAGCCTGCCAACATCATCAACTCATCCCAAACAACCTAACCACAAGAAATTCAATCACATGCACCCCAAAACACAAAATTCACCATGGCTGAACTTGGAGCTCAAAAACCCAACAGAAATCAACTAAAATTAAAGAGCTTAAAGCTAGGATTTCTTACCTTTGATGAATGAATTCAGCCTAGGTTATACTCCTCACTTCCTTAGCCTTCACCTCCTCAAACCCATAGGTTTAATTCCCTAGAATTCCCACAGAAATTCAGCTTAGAAAACCAACTCAATACCAAAACCAAGAACTGAGTAACAACTTCAAAACCTTACCTCATGTGATGAATAACCTCTGCTAATTCACCAAGCCAAAACAAGGATCCTAGTGTTGAGTCTTAGCCTAAGCCTTCCCTAAATTTTAGCTCCAAATTTTCAGAGGAAATTGATGAAGAAAACCCAAACCGTATGAGAGAGTTGCTCTGCTTTTCCCTTCTTTCCTTTTCCTTCTTTTCTTTCTTTTCTTTCTTTCATGCTTCCAACACTTTCTACAAAATCCACTAAGGCATAAAGCAGCATACCCCTTATCTCTAATTTTAAACACCAAAAGACCAAATTGCCCTCCCATTTAAAACTAAGCTTTTAAGCCTCCTAAGGGCATTTTAGTCATTACACCCAATTCCTGCTAATTCCTCGAATGTCTCTAACATTTACTGCTTACTTCCCGACACCTAACTAATCACCAATTATATTCCTCGATATCAAAATAGACTCCAATATATTTCCTAAATTCCCAGAAATACCCTCAGGCTCGCCCCGAACCGGGTATAAATCCCTGCCGTGACTTTTCCGCTAAACCGCTCACTACGATCGCCTCGAGTCACATATTACAAATATATCCACATAATAATGTGATCTCAACAATTTATCACAGTTATTTACAGTTATGCCCTCAACGGGCCAAAATTATGAATATGCCCTTCTAACCTAATCAGGGCCTACATGCATACTAATACACATAGTCATGCATCACAGATATTAAAATAATCATATAACATGCTTTTAATCATTAAATCAAATATAATCCAGTTATGCCCTCCCGACACACTAATCAAGGCCCTTGAGCCTTATTAGTAAATTTGGGTCGTTATAACTATCCCCTCCTATTGAGAATTTCATCCTCGAAATTTACCTGAATAACTCGGGATACTAATCCCACATCCCTGTCTCAAGTTCCCAGGTCGCCTCCTCAACCCTACTATTCCTCCATAACACCTCAACGAGAGGAATTGTCTTATTTCATAGTACTTTATATTTTCGATCCAAAATCTGAACTGGTTGCTCTTCATAAGCTAAATATGTCTGCAACTCTAAGTCTTCATACCTCAACACATGTGTCACATCTGAGACGTACTTCCGAAGCATGGAGGCATGGAATACGTCATGGACTCCTGACAATGATGGTGGCAAGGCTAACCTGTAAGCCACCTGACCGATCCTTTCCAGGATCTCAAAAGGTCTGATGAACCTAGGGCTTAGCTTTCCCTTCTTCCCAAACCTCCTCACCCCTCGCAATGGTGAAACTCGGAGAAATACGTGGTCCCTAACCTGAAACTCCACGTCTCTACGCTTGGGGTCAACGTAGCTGTTCTGTCTGCTCTGTGAGGCAAGCACTCTAGCTCGGATCTTCTTTATAGCTTCATTTTTCCTCTGAACCATATCTGGCGCCAAATACTTCTTCTCACCCATCTCATCCCAATGAATGGGTGATCTACACTTCCTCCCATATAACATCTCGCCGGAGCCACTCCAATCGTTGATTGGTAACTATTGTTATATGAAAATTCAATCAATGGAAGATACTTACTCCATGATCCCTCAAAGTTGATCACACACGCCCTGAGCATATCCTCTAACACCTGAATCGTCCTCTCAGACTGTCCATCAGTCTGAGGATGAAAAGCTGTGCTGAACTTCAACTGAGTCCTCGTAGCCTTATGCAAACTACCCCAAAACATGGAGGTAAAGATAGGATCCCGGTCTGATACTATAGACTTAGGAACCCCATGGAGACGTACGATCTCCCTCACATAGAACTCAACATATTGATCCACAGTATATGTCGACCTCACTGGAAGAAAATGGGCTGACTTGGTGTATCTGTCCACTATCACCCACACCGAGTCATGAAGTCCTACTATTCTGGGTAAACTTCCTACGAAATCCATCGTAATATCCTCCCATTTCCACTCGGGAATACCCAAAGGCTGAAGCAACCCTGCTGGTCGCTGATGCTCAGCTTTCACCTGCTGACAGGTTAAACATCTGGCTATGTACTCCACCACATCCTTCTTCATCCCGGGCCACAAGTATAACGTCCGTAGATCCTAGTACATCTTTGTGGTACCCGGATGAAGTGAGTATGGCGTCTTATGTGACTCATCCAATATCTCTTGTCTAATCCCCTCATCATCTGGAACACAAATCCATCACTGATACCAAAGCATACCAACCTCAGAAATAGAATAGTCCTTAGCTAGTCCCGCTAAGACATTCTCTCTAACCTCTTGTAACTGAGCGTCTACTAATTTCCCTTCTTCAATCCGCTCTAGCAGGGTCGGCTGCAGAGTAATATTGGCCAACCGACCCACCACCAATTGTATCCTTGCTCTGACCATCTCATCAGCCAACTCTCTCGAGATCTGGGTGGAACTATATAAATGACCTGGGCCTCTCCGGCTCAATGCATCCGCCACTACATTGGCTATCCCCGGATGATAAAGGATATCACAATCATAATCTTTCGCCAATTCTAGCCAACATCTCTACCTCATGTTCAGATCCTTCTGTGTGAAGAAGTACTTCAAACTCTTGTGATCGGTGTATATCTCGCATTTCTCCCCATACAGGTAATGCCGCCAAACCTTCAGTGCGAATACCACTGCTGCTACTTTGCTAATGTTCTGGAAAGAACATAACACTGTAATGTGTAGGTAGATCATATCGTAGATTGGCAAGTCAGTGTAAATCCGGTGCACTGACTAATCTTTGGACTAACTTATTTTGAACATATAATCATATTTATATTCCACTGTGATTATGTCACTATAATTAAGATTAGCTATATGCTCGGGATTTAATAGAAGTTTATATTAAACAAATAATCATGAAAATAAAACATGTGAGCAAAGTGATTGACCAAGTCAAAAAATGATTTCTATTCTTTTATTGAGAATAAAATGAGATTACAAATAATTTGAGTTTTAATTAGGGCATAAAACCCCAACAATAAACACATGTTTTTTATCATTAGTAGTAAAATAAATATTATTCACACAACTCTTGTTGTCAGGAAGCATCTCTATTTTTCTTAACTGTATTCCAATGCGTAAACTCCAAATACTCCAAACTGAAACTTGTCAAAGGCTCATCCATACTGTAGAAAAGGAAGATTACTACATGCGGATTGAACTCGTCAAGATTGAACGTGATATTACTTTTAAAAAATGGTGCTTATAAAATTGGATCAAGAATTGAAGAATGTTGTCTCTTTTTACAGTTTTCGTTTAAATGATTGTACTCTTTCTATATTCTTTTGGATAGATGTGTAAAGCGCCCTATTCAATTACTTTGTAAAACGTCTATCATCTCATAAATAATTAGAAAATACCATTTAACATATGAAATTCACTGGGGCCTTGATAAAACATGCAAGTTGGGCCCAATAGTTTAAAATAAAAATAAAGTGTTCTTATGCATCATTTAAAGAAAAATAAAATTTAAGTCCCACTATTAGGTTTAAAACTAATGTTCATAACATGATTCTTTAAAACTCGATGCTTATGTTGATCGTATATTCGTTCATAGGATACCCCCACGCCATACACATCCAGACGTCGGAACTCCCCACATCACAACACATGCCAAAGAGAAACCCAATATTTATTACCAGGAAGGGGGAAAGTAAGAGGGTGAGCTAAAAACCCAGTAAGGAAGTACAACAAATACAACAATGTTCAAGGAAACACAATAAGAAAATAATTATATTGTAAAACTCATAGTATATCATACCATAGTCATATCATATTCCTTCATAATCATATCATATCACAAATAATAATCATACATCATATAAGTGATATATCATAATCATACTCTTTGTGATCATGGCACCGCTATTGTCCATGTCACATCTTGAGGTAACCAGTAAAAGCATAAAACTAGAAAGAACTCCTCTTTGAGGTAAACAGGATATCTCAGGTCCTTGAATAACCTCGGCGCTTCTGCCCTATGAGTTACGTCATATCCGTAGTAACTCATTTGTTGTATCGCGTTCAGCATCCTAGCAACCCTTTGCTTTTTCATACAGCATACAAACACACGTAATCCATTTCACATCAAAACAAAGGAATCACATGTTGCATCATACTCACAATAACATCTCAAGATAAAATTCCATATTTCATATTACATGGTCCATCATCATACATAGCACATCATTTTCCTCATCACAAATCAATCTTACCATGTCACAACATAAACATAAATTTTTTATCTAACTTCCTTACCTAAGGTCCGAGCAAAGCAAAAATGAGAAAAACTTCACAACGAGCCTATAATCATAATCAAACGCTGTCTATTAGAATCACATGTCAATACTCATGCCCAACACATATATCCCACGTGTGCATGGGCCATGTACACGTGAGACAAGTTGCCCAATAATTCGAAGCATACTCATTTTTTTACTTAAAATCATAAAAGAATAATGTTAATTATACCTATTAACCATTCATGGTTACAAAGTAAAAACCATATATTTTAGCAATAGGCATGTATTTGAACGTAAAAATACATTTGCATGCAACATGCATACGTTGAAGCGTTGTTAAAATGTACGTTTTAAAACGATAATTCCTACATGCTTATTTCTTGCTTTTTCAAATAAAATTCAGCAACATTATTAAATTATCATTATTTGTTTCGTAAAGTCCCAAAGTTTGATTAAACCATTTAATTCATTACATTTACTTTATAAAATAATTCATTTAGCTTTTTCCTAATTATTTCTCATAAAATAATAATCTCATTTACTATTTTAAATAGTTTAGAAAATAACAAAATTTGTAGTCAAATACTTAATAAATCTCTTGCTTCCTTTAGAAAATAATTTTTACTAAATTAAAAAAAAATACATGATTAAGTATGAGAATTTATAATTTAAAGCGTGCGAAAAATGTATTTTCACTTATATTATTTAAGACTTGAATTATTTAGGTGTAAGACTCATTCATTTTAATCAAAATAATTATTTTAATTTAATAACTCAAATTTTCAACAACTATTTAATTTGTTTAAAAATCATAAGTGAATTTAAACCAAAATATTTTTCTCATTTAAATATAAAAAAAAAATCACCTAAATAATAATGTGAAAATTCATATTTACATTTTAAAAATATCACTTTTACATCTACATAACTTAGGGTATAATTTATTTGATGCACTAATATTATTTATCTCATTTAAAAGACATTTCTTATTTTTAATAAAAAATTCCAGCAACTAATAATTCATTCAAAATCACAAACTTGGATTAAAAACCATATTTTCTTCATAAAATATACACAAAAATCTGCATGTGTTAATTTGATAAAAATACCATTTAAATGTAAAAAAAACACATTTTTATTTACATAAAAATCAAATATCACTTGAGGCATCACATGTGCATTTTAAAATATTGTTTCACCAATATACTCACCAATTATATAAAAAAAATAGCAAGCATAGTTAACATGAAATTCATCTTTAATTCATGCTTTTAAAAAAAATGCTCAAACGCTAACCTTCATGTATCATCAAATTAATATTTATAAAAGACTTAAGACAAATTCCCAATTAACCAAAATAACCTAGCATATTTCTAATGAGTGTAGGTGACATCAAATAAAATAAAACAACACAAACATGCATCAACACCTATAGGCTGAAACCCTCATCATTATCCCATATTTTCTTTTTGCATTTTATAAGAACATGGAAGAAAACATCACAAACCCTAAGCATACCCCTAGGTCGAATCACACAGAGGGTTCAACATCAAAATATGTCAAAAAAAATTTATGCTTTTTAAGAAACTAAAACATTAGGTCTACAAACAAGAGCATACAACAAGGTTCATCATTTAAACTCATCATGCTTTCAAAAAGAAAATAATTTTCTCTCAAAAACCATAAGTGTGATTTTCAAAGTTCAAGAGAAAACAAGAACCCTAGAACATGTATCTAACATAGAATCATATGATAAGAAAAAAAGAAATAATGGGAACCATTATACATGCTTGGCCGAAACCCACTATCAAAACTACTAAGATCATCATAATCACCATACATCATATCTAGGTATTCTAAAAAACAACCTCAATTAACACAAAGCAAGAATTCAAATAGACATCTAAACATCAAAATCATTTCAATATAAAAAAAAATCAAAACAAGGTTTAGATATCAACTAACTCCTTAGATAGCAATCAACTCACTAAGTTGATCCCTCCTTAGCACCTATAGAATTCGAACACCACAAGGAGAAGAAAGAAGAACCAACACTTAGAATTGAGAAGATGGTGTAAACTTAAGAATCAAACCAAAATATGCAAGATCATACCTATAGAATTCGAACCCTCCTTTTCCTCTTCCTTCGCCTTCTTCCTTTCTCCTTCGCCTTCTCTCTTTAGCTCTCACACTCACTCTCTCTCTCTCTCTCTTTCTCTCTCTATGGCCGATGACACCAAAGCACAAATGACTCTCTCTTCTTTTCTTTCTTTCCTTTTTATCTAAACTAGGGAAAAAACTACTCGTAATGGGAAATGGGTAAATTTTATCTTTTTCTTTATTTTCATTAACTTTGTTTTTATTTGATTTTCTTTAATAGGGCAAATAAAGAATACATAAAAAGGATGACAATTCTTCTTCCCATTTAAACTATTATCACTAATTAATTCACTTAATTTCCAAACCAAAAAGGAAAAGATGATCATTCCTTTCCACACGCCCAACTCCTCTTCCTCTTCCTCTTCTTTTTTCTTCTATTTTTAATTCTTTTAATTAAATCAAATAAAAAGAAATAATGTGCAGGAAATCTATTGCATGCTCAACATGTAACCATGCACATGCACACACCCAATTGCTAAGGTGCATCACTACTTACCATGCACCTTGGTACATTCAACCAAAACTCATTTTCTTACTTAATCAAATTAAAAAATAAATAAAATAACTAACAATTAAATTCACACAATTCCTACTAAACAATTCAAACAATTAAAATAATTTCTAACACTTAACAATTATTTAAAAAAAAAACAAAGCAAAAAATTAATAAATATATATTTGGTGTATGCAGAATTAAACATATATTATTATTAAATGGATATTTGAACTTTTTTTTAATGTTTATAATTATTATTTTTATTTAATATGTCCATTTATTTTTTAATTGTAGTTATAAAACATAAAATAAAAATTAATAGTTTTTCTTGGAAGTTTAAAAAGTGGTTAATTTTTTAATATTAATAATACTAATTTTTTGAATATATAATAAAACATAATTAATTATATAGGCTAATAGACTTAAAACTAAATAAAAGAAGAATATGAGTAGTCAACAATGACGTTTATGAATTTAATTGTATTTAATACAATTATCCTCACATATAATTAATAGTTATATTTGATCAAACTAATTAATCTTTCTCTTATAAAAAAAAAATTAGTTATCTTTCTTGTAAATTTAAGAGCGTATTTTAAATATTATTTTAAAAATTAAATGTAGCATTTTGAAAATGTCAAATAAAAAAATGAGTGATTGGAATTGTTTGAAAAAACTGAATAATTGGAATAATTGACTCCTCGTATTACTTATCTGCTATTATTATTCCTCGTGCCTTATCTTCTTTGCTAATAACGATTTATTATTGCAAATTCATTATATATATGTGGCTAGGCAACACTATATCATCAGAAACATTGTTCATTTAAACACAAGGAAACCAATAGAGATAAAATGGACAATAACAAGATAGAGGAAATAATTCTTACGAGATCACTTTTGAAATTCAAAGAAAAATTCTTAAGTGGAGAGGTGTACAGTTTCGTGGAATAGATTAACTTGCGCCACATGAGAACACTTGGAGAAAGAAATACAATGAGAAACGCCATCATGGATCAAGTATTTGGAGAATGGAGTGGACAAATGCAATATCCAGACACACATTTTATTTATTTATGTAGTTATTCATTTACTTATTTATGCTTTGAATCAATAGTATATGATAAATGTGTGCTCGTGTGTGTGCATGGATTAACTTTGGGTGTGTGGTATGTGTGTGTGAAAGAGAAGTATGGTGAATGATCATCATTTACTATGTATGGGAAAACTACTAAGAGATGATGGGGAATAAGCAAGATTAATTTCTTGATTTCTTAATTAGCTGGACACTAATCAAGAAGGGTATCTTATCACCATCATGGATACAATTTGTAAAATATAAAGGGTAAGTATTTTTGAATTCTTGTGGTGCATTTAGTAAGGGTGAATCATGATAACAATATGACAAAGAGGTGATTAGATAATGTGGTGTGCAATCCTCTAGAAATTGCCTATGATTTTTGAAAATGGTGTGTAGCTATCAATTAGAGATTTTGTTAACTTATTCATGGAAACAAAATCAAGTAGATTTGATCTAATGAGTTGGTGATTGAGAGAAATGGGGAAACTCAAGGTATCCTACTAGGCTAATTTTGAAATTGGCTAAATTATTATCACCCTTTAAGTGTTATTGATGGCATGTCAATGAAGGATGGTAAGTGCTTTTTGAAATTAAGGGGATAAGGGAGATTATTTTTTAGAATCATAGTCATTTGATTTGGGATCATGAACTTGGTACAAAGAATAGACTAGTTCATAAATTTATAATGGAATATAGTGTATGAATTGTAAATGGAAATTAGGAATCAATTAAGATTATTTGATCGAGAAATTAGGAATCAATTAGAGTTATTTGATTGAAATATTGGAATCAATCAACATTTATTGAAAGAATTTGATGAGAGTGTAGAAGGGTGGCCTTGGAGCCTAGCTCTCATTTTTGCACAACACAAAAAAAGAGAAAAAGAAAGAGCGAGGCATGAGGAAAAGAAAGAAAGAAAGAGTGGGGGCGTGAGAAAAAAAGATAGAAGGTGGGAACCGAAAGTTGGAGCTCAAAGATCTAGGGCTTGGGTTTGGATGCAAGGTTTAAGGTAAAATGTAGCTTTATGGCTTAGTCTTCAAGTTCATTCTCTTCTTGTTCTTTTGATGGTTATTGGAGAGACATGAATCTTATGGCTAGGATTCGAAATCTCTAGGGTGGTGGTGCTTCATAGTAGTTCGGCTTAAACATCTACTTAAGATATTTTTGGATATTTTTTAAGGTTGTTTGGTGTTGGTATTAGGAAAAGTTATTGTTATTTTGTGGATATGCTTTGATCGTTAAATGGGATCATTTTCTTATTTTTTTTAAAGACTCTACACACAGGCCAAGGTAAGGAGGTTAAACATATTTGCTTGAATGCAAATGTTTCGTGACATGTACTTGGGAAGGTGAAAGGTGGACAAAGGTAGCCACATTATTAACCATGGTGGTCGTAGAGAGGACCATAAGTGTTTCCTCGTAGTATCTCTCTCATTTACATGTGTAGTGTGCGCATAGGTTTTCTATTTGATGATGATGATGATGATGATGCTATGTTTTCTTATGATATGACATTATGGTTTGGCTATATGAGGTTTGCTTTATGTTGACATTGTTAGGATTGTGTCCTAAAATCATGTAAAGACATTTTTTTTTCTGTGAATAAATAAATACAATGGTTTATTATTATTGTTATATTTAGATTGTTAAATTATTGTTTGAATAATTTTGTAAATATCAGAAAAATTCCATATTCATTATTGAGGATGTGATCTTGTATTAGTACAAGAGAATTAAGATCACATGAATGAGTAAAAGTAGTCAACAACAACAAATTAAAGTTATGGAATTCTTTAATTGGAGTTGTAAGTACGGTTTACTGAGTATCATAATGATACAAATAATCTAGATTCGGATTATTGATGTGGTAAGACATCTCGGTAAATGTGCTTTATATAATATGATTATATATGACATGGACCAATACGAATTAAAGTATTTATCCAAAAACCATTTAACAATAAAGACTTGTAATTCATATCATAACTGATGATCATTTATAGATCAACCTAAATCCTGAGTGTTCATGAACTCCTGTTCATGTTTATTAAATCTTTTGATTCATTCGTTAAGGTCTCTTCAAATAATGAGGCTAATCACTTTTTTTTTGGAAACATGTATCAACAATACGGAATCTAATCTTTCCTAACGGATCGTATATTAGTTCCCTTAAGGGTTAATCTGGAACTGAATGATTTTGAGCTCAAATCTATAATTAGATTATAGATTAATTATTCACTAGTGAATTAATGGTACTTAAGGAATAAGAAGTAAATTAGAAAGGTAAAATGGTAATTCTTCCATTATAATTTATGAACTAATTAATTAGAGGGTTGAACTATTGTAAGATGGTTATATCAATGAACGACTTAAGATAAGATTTCTGTAAAAGTATATCTATAACATAAAGAGTGTGATTCTGAATTTATAGTGGAGTAATATCAGAATTAATAAATTAACTATTATAATTAAAGAATTTAATTATTTAGTTTCAATTTATTGGAGCTTAATGTTGTAGGTCCATGGTCCCCGAAATGGCTCAAACAAACACTGACAAAGGTAAATACAAAAATGGGCAAAAAGAACTTATGTGATAAGTAAAATATTTTTCTATGTATCAAACATAATTATTGTTTAATTATGTGTAATTAATAAATTAATTGATTTAACAAAAATATAATTAATTTTGAATTAATTTATTTTTGGGATTTTTGGTATTTAAATAATAATAAAATTGAGAAAAATCACATGCCATCATTGGCATGTGGTACACGTGTAGCACAGTGCACAGTCACTATGCTACCCGCATAAGAGACTGTAATCAGTTTCTAGGTTCCACAATTTTAGTTATTTAATATTAAATAAATAATGAGATATTGTAATTTGATTAAAATATTATTATTTAAACAAAAATATGATAACTAATTAGTTATTTTCAAATTGTTTAAAATAACTAAGATTTTATTTTAATATATTGGATATATTAAATGTAGGATATCAGTTTTTTCAGAACGTAACTTTTCAGGGATAGAAAAATATCTAAAAATCTCTCTCAGAGAAAGAGAACAATGATACAAACAAAAGTCACTCTTCTTCACAAAACCTAGGTCCAAACTTTATCAGATCTCATGTGTTGAGAACATCTGATAAATAGTTTTTTGCCTATTGTTTGTATAGTGAGCCCACACACGTTCTTTGTTTGCTGAGAACATTTTGGAAGATCTTGGTGTGAGATCTCAAGGATTTAGCCATACAAAAAAAATTGCAGCAAGGAAGGACCTGAGGTAATTTTTCTATTCATGTCTTTGATTCAATATATATATGCATGTGAAGAAGTAGATCTAGAAATCTTATGGGATTAAATTAACAATTTGATTGTTGTTCCGCTGCGTATAATCTCTGATTTGATCAATAAAAACCAACAGATATTTAGTTTGATTCTCCTGACTGGGCTTTAGCTCTCCCTCTTTTTCCCATTTTTAAAAGAATATGTCATAGTTAAATTATGGTGTTACAAGAAAGCCCTAAAGTAAGTGAGATTTGACACATTCAGAATGAATTATTCTAAAAGTTCATCGATGCTTCTGAGTAGGAGTACTTGTAGTGGACGATTCAAAAGTATGATGTTGAACGTGAAATTGTATATCATGAAATATTGTTGGATGCTTTCATGAACATTTAGGGATTATCTATTTTGTCTTAAAAAATGAGAGCATTTGCTCATCTATGTTGAATTAAGAATTTTATTGTTGTTAATGGAAATTTAATTTTTTTTTTATTTTTATAATTATTATTGTTAGTGATTTTCTAATATTTATTTTTATTTACCATTTCATTTTTTTTTAAATATAGTAGTTAAATATAAAATATTATTAAATTTACAAATCAATTTTTTTTGTAGCAATATATTTTGAAAATGAATATCTAAACAAGTTAATAAAATTGAGATTAAAGACTTTGAGTAGTGAACAAAGTCATTTATTCTAAGATATTGTTATTAGTTATCTTTCTTTGAAGTTTAAAAAAATTAGCCAATTATTTTTACAAATAATACATCATTTTTCGATTATTTAGAAAAAGTGAATAGATATTTTTTTTTAAATTTATTAATTATTTTAGAGTAGTTGACTCCTCGTCTTACTCACCACTCATTATTATTTCTAATGTTTTCTCTTACTTATTAATTATTTGTGTAGAAAAATAATATTGAATACAAATTCTTTATATATATGTGTGTGTGATTAGGCAACCCTACATCATCACTAAGATTGTCCATTTAGATATAAAAAAAATAGAAATAAAATTGACAACAAGATGATAGATGAGATAGTTCTTACTAGATAACTTTCAAAATGCAAAGAAAAATTCTTAAGAGGAGAGATTGTCATTCAAAGAAAGAAATACAATGAGAATCACCTTCATCGAACAAACATTTGGAGAATGGAGTGGAGAAATCCCTAAAGTATGTAAGATTAGAGAAATTCATAACGAATTAGCACAAATGTTCGTTGATGCTTCTGAGAAGGAGGACTTGTATTGGAGGCGTCAAATGTATGATGTTGAACTCTTTCATGAATATGTAGGAATATTCATACTTTGTATTAAAAAAATTAAAATATTTTCTCAATTATGAATTGAAAGTGAATTTTTATGGTTATTTTTTATTATTATTATTTGAAGTTTTATATATTTTATAATTAAAATTATGTGAGTTAAAATAATAAACCAAAAAAATTCAAAATTTTGTCTTTGTAAAAAAATATTCAAAATTATTTTACCAAAAAGATTAAATTTGTAAGACCAAAATAAATATCTAATTGTCTAATTAATATTTACCTTTTTTATATTTACATTATAATGCATGATTTAAGTAGAGTGGTAATATGAAAAGTTACATTTATTATTAATTTTTTATAAAAAATAACCAAAAAAAGAATGTCATTTATTATTATTTCACTTCATATTGACGACAAAATCAAATCTTTCTACTCCCCATATTTATTCCACTTCCCCAAAAAATATATATATGTATATTTTAAGAATAAAGTTTAAATTCTTAATAATTATTATATATGTGGTGGAAATTTTTGTTTGATTTTCAATAAAGATAAATTCTTGGTTTGACCAATAATATTAATGACTCAATATTTGTTTTAGGGAAATTATCCTATGTACGGTTATTTATTATTATTTTTAACTTTTGCGTCATTTTTTTCTTTCTTCATTTTTATAAGGGTTTATACCTTTTTGGACCTTGTGTTTTTTATCTCATTACCTGTTTCGACCGAGTGTTTTGACAGATTCATTTTTGGACCCTGCATTTTGTAAAATGGTTCAAATAGACCCCTAAACTCAATTTTAATGAAGATAAAATTGAATATAACAACATAATTGTTAGGCAAAATGATTTTTTTTTAAAATTATTAGTTTGATGAATTATTTGTAATTTTTGCTCAGAAAACTTTGACAAAGATTGAGTTTAGGGTTCTATTTGAACCATTTTACAAAAAATATTATCCAAAAAGTCATTTGTCAAAACACATGGTCCAAAAAGGTATAAACTCTTTTTATAAATGCATTTTTTTTCAAATTTATGGTTTATTTGTTTACTTTATTTAATCCATGCTATCTATTCTTTCTCTCTTTCTTGTGTCATACTGTGTTAGAAAGATTTGTTTTTTTATTATTTATACACTCAATTATTTTTTATAATTAATTTCTGGAATGTGTCATTGGCAGAAGAATAAAATTTGAAATGGAACAAACAAACAAGAAAGCTAGAGGTTCATGTGGCCATTAATAAATTAGTGTTTAGATAAATAAAACCCCTTTTAGAGAGAGAAAGAGAGCTATAATATTTTTTAAAAAAAAATTGATAAGAAAAACCATCCAAAGATGTGAACATAAAGGTTCCATAAGAAAGTAATACATGCATTTACTATTAGTTGGATTTGATTTTCCGTAGAGGTTCATTTCATTCTAAATGAAACTTTTTTACTTTAAGAGATCTTGGGAATCTCCTATTAATATTGTTGACTGACAATTTAGCCAACAATACGGAGTTACCAAAACGATAAAGATTTATAAGTTGAATGCGAAAATTAAAAAACACAAAGATTTATAGTGGTTCGCTCTAGAGATTGGTAATGACCTACATCCACTTAGTATTTCTATTGATTGACTTTGAAACCTGTGATCAGCAAACTTGGGTTCACTGAGTTTCACAAGCTCCAAAAAGTCGTGTATAAAAAATACTAGTTCTCTCTGAATACAAATTATTGCCCCCTTTAAAATGAATCTCATGAGTCCTATTTATAGGCTCAAAGATGTACATATGGGCTGGTGGGCCGTGTTCCAACTTTGTTACAAGCATATTTGAATAATAACAGAAATCGTAATAGTTACACATAAATAAGGTCAAATATTATAGAAATGTCTCACTTATAACTGTATTTCAAATCTGGTTTCATTGCTACAATCAGACCTGGTTACATATGTTAGCACATCTTCTATCGTACTGTCCAGCATCTTTCTTGAATCCATCGAGCAGCTTGTTATTCTGGTCGTTGGTCGACCAGACTGTCATCATTAAATAGTCACGTGTTATCCACGTGCACTCCGATCGTGCCACATCAGCAAGCAAATATTTTTTGGCTAAACATTTCCCCCCCCCCAAGTTTATTTTAATGCGATCAGCATATAATAAACTTACTCGACCAACAATTCATCTGACCTGTCACAATTGTCAGTACTTACTTTTCCGAAAAGACAAGTAATCATGACTTTTATAGTTTCCCAGAAACGTTTTGATGGTGATCACGATTCCCCATGCATCGAAACTCTATTCCCATCATTACCTTCTTTTACTGCCCCAAGTAGTATAAAAATAAGCCTCTTCACCTTTTTTCATCTTTTACCCGAACCTTCTCTCTCTTCAAGAACTCAAAAAAACCTTCAAGAAAACCCAGAGACCCTAGTTCGATTCGAGACATCTTCGAGCAACTCTGAGCAAAAACTTTCATCATTTCTCCTACAATCTGTACTCCAAGTAAGTTTTTGAATCCATCCTCTTATCTTTGTAGAAATTTTCATGTATTCTGGTCTTGATTCACGAGTTCTGTAACTGGGTTTCTACTATTCTTGAGAAATTTTTGGGTAAACGGGTTTAGGCAAACATACATAGAATAAGTATGCTAGAATATGGATTTTAGGCAGTATAAAATAATAGACAATGCTTAAAAGAAATGTGGGGTATAGGTACACCGATTTCAGGTCTAAAATCGAAGTGAAAATTCGATTTTGAGTATTCTGGAAAAACTGAGTTTTTCCCACCTGTTTTCGAAGTTGAAAAGTTTTTTCAGAATAACTTTTCACATTCACTTTGTTAATATGTTTTTCCAACCTGCTCGCTTGTTTATTGTGTTTTTTATCAAGATGTTGCTGGTTGTATAAAAGCTTAAATTTTATACACGAGCAACGTTATCCTTGCTTTTCTCTTTCTTCTGTCTATGGGTTGTAGATTCTCACTTCCCATTTGCTCTTATAAGATATTCATGCATGATCTCTGGGGAGGTGAGAGACCAATAGACGACAATCTTCTTGCTTTGTTGTTCGAGGACCAAGAACAACCTTCTTTGCCTTTTCCTGAGCCTTCGATTTACACCCAAACCCCACGAACAATCCTTCACACAATCCGTCACAGAACCAATCGAGCATGGGTCGTGTCAAAGACACTGCTCGTAGAAAAAAGAAAATAATAGATTCACCTTCCAACCAACCTGCAACCAATATCGAGGGTCCTTCAAGCGATCCTCAACCTTTAAACTTTTCACCACCAGCCTAAAGCTCGTCCCCGTGATGGCCCTCGAGCAGAGGTTGACTAGTACATTGCCCCTCCTAGCGTCATATCGACCAGGATGGCGGCACAATATCCCAAGAAGTACAGGCTTCCTAGGATTACTTCATATAAACCTACACCCGACCAGAGGGCAAACATGCACGGAGGCGCCTACAGCGCCTCGTCGAGGTATCACATAGAAGCAGGGGCAATCTTGCCCTTGCATAACTCTTTCTGAGGGGTGGCCAATTATTTTGAGGTCGCCCTTTTCCAAATAACACCCAACAGATATAGAGTACTCTCAACACACTATATCCTATACAACCACAAAAAATGGTATGTGCCTACTCCGCATGAGATCAACTACCTGTTCGATCTTAAATCTAACCCCAATCAGAACAATACTGTGTTCTTCCATTTCTACCACTAGGAATCTCTTCGTACATTCTTGAGTGAAATTACCTCCAAGTCCAATGTAGGAAGGTATTTCCAATAGTACTTCCTCACAACCGACTTGGTTGCCGACAACATGGCCTTCACACGAGGAAGTAAACTTTCAATCTCTGATCGACATTTATCCAGTTTTTTTTTTCATCTTTCCTTGTCCCTAGTTATTTTGTGTTGTATCTAGGTCCATGGCACCAACCAGACCCCACTCCAAAAATGGAGATAAGAACCACAGCTCTGGCCAGCATGATAAATATAGAAAAAATCATCAAGGAGCTAGTCACGAAGGGCAATTTAAGGTTGGTCGGCCTTTTAGAACCGCACCAGGAGGTTAGGGAATCCACCACGGGGAGTGCCACTGGAGGTGGCACTAAAGGAAAAGAAATCCTTGAGCAGCAGCAAGATGTGTCACAACCTGAGAGGCGATGACGAACGGGAGTGACCATTCGAGAATCATCCCCTAACACTCGAGCAGCTAATACCCCTACCAAACATGGGAGGGGAAAATAAAATCTACCAGAATACACTGGCCCTATACTCGAATCTTCAGATGAGAACGATATAGATTTCTCACTTCTAAATAACTTGCCCATCCCTTATCATTTATTTGATATGGATATCAACTTTAAATTTACGACCAATAGTTTTAGCTTGGACTTCTTCGAGGCAGATGGTGAGTGTAGCAGTGGCTCTTTAAATAATGTAGCGACCAGTAATAAGTCGGGTATACTACTTAGGATTTCTTTTTAGATTGTTCCTTTATTGTGCCAAACTATTTCTTGACATATCTGCTCGTTTATTTTTGTTTTATGGCGATGCCATCTGACAACACCTTCAATATCTACGCTTCTGCAAACACTCCAACGAGCAAGAATAAGTCGAGCAGAAGACACCCTGGAAAAGGCAGTTGGGAACCTTGAAAGAAAAAGGCTTGACCAGAAGTCACTCCTGCTCCCATTCCTTCCAGATAAACAACTCCTCCTCCTCCTCCTCGCACTGATCCTTCCACCGACCAAACAAAAAGATCTTTGGCTACAGAATTGCTGAGAAATGCTTATAGCTCAACAAAGGACAAACTGCAGAGATTGTCCAAGCATCATCACAGCCAAGAGGCCTTTGTCTGCCTTCCTTCATTGAAACCCAGCCAGGTCCTTGCTCGTGGGTTCAATGAACTCCTTATTGTAAGATTCTTTTTTATTGTGTTTTAGTCGAACAACATTTCATTTGGTTAGCTCTGAAAGCTTCATTCTTCTACTGTTTGCAGGGTATCTTGACCATGAACAACGGCTAGCATCGCGCTGAAGAGGTCAATGCAAAACATGCTGAGGAGATCAAGGCATGGGAGGACAAGGATAAGGCGGTAGAAGACAAAATTTCCATTTTAACCAAGAAGTTGAAGAGGAGCCAAGAAGACCTGGCCAAAGTTATTGCTGCCAAGGAGAAGTTTAAGGAAGCCTCCGAGACTAACTACAAGGAAGCAGCCAAGCTTTAAGAGGATCTGTAGGTGAGCATGAAGGAGGCCACTGGTCTAGAGGAGCGAGTGAAGCTGCTCGAGGAGAAAAACTCCCAAAACTTGGAGAGGTTTCGAGGAGCCACCTTCAACTACTTCTACATGTTTTGGAAGAACAATCCAGAGGAAAACTTCGACTATCTTCATGAGAAGGTAAAACAAGCTGAACTTGCCAAATGTGCTGCTCTCCTAGAGGAACAGATAAATGCTCAAAATGCCTCAGATTCTCCTGAAATTTCCTTGGCGACAGGCATCGATGGTGCTGAAGAAGAAACTGGACCTCTAGTCGACCAACAACCCCAGCAGGACCCTCCTTCAGCTGCACAGTAAAAATTTTATTTATGTAATTAAAACATACGAACAACAGTTCGTGATGTTAAGACAATTTGCTTCCTAAGGCAGCTTTAATTTCATTTCAATATTTTTAATTACATTCGAGCAACATTTGCTCGTGGTGTAAAGACATTTCATTGTGATATTATAATATATTCTCATTGCTATTATAACATATGCTCGTATGACCGAACTTAGCATAACATTTTATTAATATTTCACAAAATTAACTAATTTTTTTAAAAATACTCCAAGTGGCGAAGTATGCTTTCCTTTATTTTGCTCGTGCGTTTACATATGTCTGTGTTTATATGCTGTAGAGTCCAAGAACTTTACTTAGCTAAGATAGATAATAGTATGATAGTATTTATAGCATTATCTTTGTTACTATGGATTTTTGGTTCAGACAAGGAATTATTTGGACACTCATAGTAGTACTTATAGATTTTCTAAGTTTAATCTATAGTTTAAGGATATTAAGTTTAACCTAAGGTTTGATTAATGTGACTGATATTAAGGATTATATTTATTATACTATAAGGTTTAGATATCAACCAATAGGATTTTAAGCACATGTTATGAATGGTAATTAAGGATTAAGTATTTTTGAGGATTAAATTTAATAAGGAGTAAAGTTTGAATGTTATAGGGTCAGTCAGCAGCTTTTGAATACGTTGAGGGCTTAGTCAAAGCTGTTTACTCCATTCAAACTTAGCTAAAAATGTGTAATTTCGTGTTTAAATATTCAGCGAGTGCCGATATATCGCAGCTATATGGGGCGATATGTCGCAGCATGTAGATACGGAAAACACGAAACGATGCACGGTCGCCTCGGGCATACTGGCCCAGGCGATATATCGCCTATAGGGGGCGATATATCGCCTCCTTCAGCATATGTTCAATTGTTTTTGAATTCTTTTCCTTTCAGCCATTCAAACTTCTTCATAAGTCCAGCATCTTTTGAACGAGTCTTCAGCCTCTGCTGAACGATTATTCAAATGATTTTCACTTAAAAAGCCATTATTTTTATTCAAGTAAAATCAAGATACTTTCATTCCCAAACTCTATAAATAGGACCTAGTACCCAGCCATTAATCACCTTTTACTCTAAGTTCAGAAGCTGCAAGTGCTAGGAGAGTGTGAGAGTTAAACACCTGGGTTTGGGAAATCATAAGCTTAAACATCATAAGCTTATCAAACACTTTGGGAAGTGAGTTCTATAGTATTTCGATGGAGGTTAGATTGATCTTGCAAATCTTTGAGGTAAACCCGAAACTCTATTTCATTTATTTCATGTTATTTCCTTTCTCAAAACCTTCTACTCAGTCCCCTAACCTCATTCTTATTTTGGTTAGGGAATCCAAGTTCTTAAGCATATAAGTCGATAAGTATGTTTTTATGGTTTAGTCTTTCCATCTCTTTCATTTCATCTCCTTTCTTTAGACTCACTCTTTCTTATGGTTTTAGGAGTGTTCCAAAAAGTCCCAACTCAGTCCATTATATCCCGGTAACCTTGGTAAGGAAAATAGGCTAGAATCAATATGTTATATGCTTATGTTATCTTATGTTTTATGTTGTTAAAATGTGTTATGATATGTTTGCATGTATGTTTGTAGGCTTGGGCATATGACCCATATGACTAACAAGACCCCAAATGGGTTATGGGCATATGACCTACTTAGCTAGTAGAACCCCACTAATCCCATGGGCATATGCTTGTTTAGTCTATGGGACCCCAAGTAATAATGGCCATTATAATAAGTGTATGTTATATGTATTATGTTAAGTCTTTATGTTTCTTATGAAATTATGTGTATGACTATGTGTTAGATTTTCCTTGCTGGGCATTAGGCTCATTCCTTTCTATTTTATGTGCAGGAAAATAAGCTTTAGAGGCGGTAAGATTCGTGACGCTTAGAGGATGTGTATCGATGGTGAATGGAGTCAAGGGGCCGAGCGTTATTCGATTCGAGGATGTAGTCTCATTTTATGTTTTTATGATTTTATGTGTATTTTCCGCACCAATTATGTAATGTCTTTTATTTTAAATCATCTTTTGTTTTAAAAACAATGGGATCCCATAATCCTTCTTAGTGTTCTGTTTATTTGTAAATAACTCTTATTTTGCAAGTTACTTGATAAAATTATGGTATTTTCGTAAAAATGTAAATTTTATGTATAGTTTCGTTAATGGTCCAAATAGTCTAGATTAGTGGGTCATTACATATGCTTTGCTCACTTAGTATCTTATATGCCCCCAAGTGATTGAGGAGCTTAAGGTTCTCAGTCAATTGCCATGACCAATACCTGTTCGAACATTACTGCTCGCATTCTTATAAACAATTAATGATAATATAGCAAAACAACACACATAAAGAGGAAAAAGGTGTAATAATAAATATAGTAATTGGCAAGAATAACTGGCTGCTCACAGTTCCTTTTGTTTCTCATAATAAAATGGACAAAATCGGGTCTATACGAGTGATCAAAAAATGATCTTACACTTATAAGCTACCAGCCATCTAACTGGCCAACCCTTGTTCACAAACTTGTAAAAGGTAAAATTAATACAAGCCAACTCTTTTAAAAAGAATTGTTCATTGATAATACTTGCGCAGGTGTTCTCCATTCCAATAGCGAGGAACGAGATCTCCATTTAAGTGAGCAAGTTTGTATGTGCCTGGTTGAAGAAATTCTTCAATTTGATATGGACCTTCTGAGGTCGGTCCAAGTACTCCAGCAGCCTAGCCGCGAGTGTTGAGAAAAATCTTTCTAAGTATGAAATCTCCCACGTCAAACTTTCTTTTGTGTACTTTAGAGTTATAATATCGAGCGGCCTTTTGTTGGTAAGTTGCAACTCTAAGTTGAGCCTGCTCGCACCTTTCGTTGACTAAGTCCAAAGACTCCATTAATAATTGGTTATTCACGCTCTAGTCGTATGTCAGCCTTCTATGCAATGGTGGATCTAACTCAATGGTTAACATGGCTTCATACCCATAGGCTAAGGAAAATGGTGTATAGCCTGTTGCTGTTCGGTGAGATGTTCTATACGACCAGAGTACTTCTAGCGATTGCCGTGGCCACGCTCCGTTTGCTTCTTTGAGCCTTTTCTTCAATGTGTCCTTCAGAGTTTTGTTAATAGCTTTAACCTGTTCATTGGCTTATGGATGAGCAACTGACGAATTACTCTTCGTGATACCATGCCATTCGCAGAAATCGGTGAAAAGGTCGCTGTCAAATTGCGTACCATTATCTGAGACAATTTTTTTCAGCAACCAATATGTGTAACGAAATCTAATACTTTCTTCGTCGTGATTGTTGCAAGTGGCTTAGCTTCGGCCCACTTAGTAAAGTAATCGACAGCAACTACTGTATACTTGACATCCCCTATTCCTGTAGGCAATGATTCGATTAGGTCCATTCCCCAAACCGTAAATGGCCATGGATTTGCATCTGTTTAAGCTCATTTGGGGCTGCTCTTGGTATCTTAGAAAATTGTTGGAACTTATCACACTTCTTAATGAATTCCATAGAGTCTTCGATCATTGTATGCCAGAAATATCCTTGCTGGAGAATCTTCTTTGACATACTTTGCCCCCTAGGGTGATCTCCACAGAAACCTTCATGTACTTCTCGCATCAATTCCTTAGCCTTTTCCTTAGGCTCAAGGATGTACATATAGGCTGGTGGGCCATGTTCAAAATTTGTTACAAGCATATTTGAATAATAACATAAATTTTAATACTTACACATCAAGAGGGTCAAATATCTTAGAAATATCTGACTTATAAATGTATTTGAAATTTGGTTTCGTTACTACGATCAAACCTGGTCACATATGTCAGCACATCTTTGGTCGTACTATCCAGCATCTTTCTTGAATCCATCGAGTAGCTTTCTATTCTGGTCGTTGGTCAACCAGACTGTCATCACTAAATAGTCACGTGCACTTCAATCGTGCGACGTCGGACGGCAAATATGTTTTGGCTAAACAAACATCATTTCTAGTTGGATTTGATTTACTGCAGAGACTGAGATTGAGGTGTTATTAGCATCACCTCTTCTTTATTGGAGACATCAATATGTTGCCGAGTACACCTCAAAATTCTAGTACAACCCTATATAGCAATATAAACAAAATTTAAAACAACTAATAAGCATTCTATTCAGCAACTCATAATTACTATAAACAACTTATACAACACAATTTACAACTAATTAAACCGCAAATGAAGCAATCCTTCAGCAACCTATTGAACAACCCTCAAGCAACATTTATAAGTAATAAGCAACAAATTAAGCAACCTTCAACAACCTATAATCCTTACTCTCATAAAATTTTTAGCAACCATTAAAGTAACTCTTAAGCAATCCGCAATCCCAAAAGGAACATGATAAACAACACATAAAGCAACCCTTGAAACTTTTAAGCAACCCATGATCCTCATAAGCAACCTTGAAATTTCTAAGCAACTCTATATAGCAACCCTTGAAATTTCTAAGCAACAACCCTTCACTAACCCATAATCCTTACTATCACAATATTTTTAGCAACTCTTAAGCAAACCTGCAATCACAAAAGAAACTTGATAAATAACTCATAAGGAAATATATTAAGCAACCCTTCAAACTGTAGAGCACCAATTTTTTATTTATTATTAATTTGTGTGGTTTATTTTATTATTAATTGTAAGTGTTAAAAATTTATTTTTAATTGTTTGAATTGTTTGGTAGAAATTATGTGAATTAAAAATTATTAATCATTTTATTTAATTGTTTTTAATTTGTGAAATTCTTGATGTTTAGTTGTGTGCACCAAGGTGCATGGTTCGTAGAAACACACCCTAGCGCTTGTGTGTGTGCATGTGCATGTGAATGGTATGCATGGTGAGCATGCATTAGTTCCCATGCATAGTGTATTTTTTATATTAGTTAATTAATTATTTATTTTATTTAGAGAAAAAGGGGGAAAAATAATGGGAAGAAATATGTATGGATTGACATCTTTAGTTGTGTGTACCAGGGTGCATGGTTATTAGAGAATTGTCAAATAAATAGGAAAAGGGAAACAAGAGGAAGAAGAGAGAGAGAGTGTGGGCGTGTGGCATGAGGGAGAGAAGAACAAGGGAAAATTGTTACTTTATTTGGTTTGTTGGCATATTTCCTATTGATTTTTCTTATTTTCTTTTTATTGAAAAATCAAGAATAAACAGGTATTAAATTGAGGAAGTTTCCTTTTCCCATTGGAGCATAGGTTTTCGAAAACTAGGACCTTTAAATAGAAAATATGAAGAGCTTGGGAGCTCTTGTTGGGTGACGAACCCTAGAGCAAAGAAGAGAGAGAGAGAGAGAGAGAGAGGGCTCGTGAGAAGAGAAGAGAAAGAATAAAAGAAAGAAAAGAGGAGAGAAGGTTTCGAAAATTATAGCAAGAAGGGAGGGTAAGTGCTCTTGTGTTTGTGTTTTTTCAAATACTCTAGCTTATTTCTTCTCTTCTTAATTCTAAGAGATTTTGTGTTTTGGTATTGGTTGAACCTAGGTATCCCGGGCTTAAGCTAGTGTTAGTGTGGTTAAACACTATCAAAGAGGTAATGGAAATTCTAGTGCTCATCTATTTTCTTGTTGTTGTTGTTGTTGTTTTGTTCCTTTTCTTGAATAGTGTTTTCATGGAAGAACATGTTTAAATGATGATGACTATTTTGCATGAAGGGTATGTCTTGTTGTGATACTCTTGGTTCTTGAATGAAATAAATCCATTATTTGTTTTATTGAAATCTCAATATTGGTAGGTGAATGATGAGGAGCATGTAATAGTTTATGCAAATTCTTCTTTTATTCAATTTATGATTTTATGCATGATTTCATGTTGATATCATATTATTTTGTTGTTGTTGGTTATTTGGATTTTGAAGTTTTGATTATAAAGATGCAAGTTTGATGTTAGAAACATGTTGTAGCGCACCAATTTTTATTTATTTATTAATTTTGTGCTTTGTTTTATTTTATTGTTAAGTGTTGTGAATTATGTTTTTTATTTGTTAGAATTGTTTGGTAGAAATTTTGTTAATTTAATTGTTAAGTTTATTTATTTATTTAATTTGTCAATTAATGAATTTTGGTTATATGCACCAAGGTGCATGGTAGATAGTGATGCACCCTAGCAATTAAGTGTGTGCATGTGCATGGTTGCATGGTGCACTTGCATATAATTTTCTACACACTCTTATTTTCTTTTATTAGAATTATTTTAGTTTATTAAAATGAAGAAAAAAAATAAAAATAAAGAAGAGGAAAGAGGTGTGGACGTGTGAAGCATAGTGGGAAAGAGAGTGCTTCTTTTCCTATTTTATTTGGCAATTAAAAGAAATCAAATTGAAGACAATTGCTAAAATGGGAAAGGGAGGTTGTCATCTTTATTTTTCTACCAATTAAGAGAAAATCAAATAAAATAAAAATAAAAGAAAATAAGCAAAAAGAGGAAACTTACCAATTTTTCCATTAGGCTATTATTGGCTAGGTTAGAATGAAAAGGGAAGAAAGAAAAGAGAGAGCTATTTTGCATGTGGTGCCATCGACTAGGAGGAGAAGGAGTGAGAGTGTGTGTGAGAGCTAGAGATAGAAAGAGAGAAAGGAAGAAAGAAAGGAAGAAGAAGAACATTTTGGAAAATCTAGGTTTGTGTTCTTGTTACTCCTTGTGATTTGATTCTCTACCCCTTGTTGTTTTTCTTTTCATGATGACTAAGACCTTTGTTTTTCTTGGATGGTTGTTGTTTTCTCTTTTCATCGGGGTTTCGAATAACCCTAGGCTTGAGCAAAGGGTGATTATAGTTTTGGGTATTGGTCATCTTGTGTATTCTTGATTCTACAAATCAAGAGAGGTAATGAATCCTTAGCCCTTTTGTTTTTATGTTTTCTTGACTTATATGAATGGTGGTATGTTTATTTTGACTCTTTTCATTTTGGGTTGAAAGGTTGTATTGTAAGATGCATGGTGATTTTGATTATTTGAATGATGGGTTTTGGCCTATGCATGTATACAAATTTCCTTTATATTTTGTTATTTTATTTTATGTTAGGTCCATGTTCTAGGATCCTATGTGATTTTGGGCATAATAAATGATTTGGACTCGTATTATTGAATCCATGAAATTTGATGAACATGTATATGAGATTATGATGTATCAATAGGTTAAGGCACGCATGAGTGATGATAGAAACATGATAGGAATTCATGTGAATGTAAATAAAAATTTTTGTTTTATTTTATGTTTAAGTCATGGGGTTTTTTGGCAAAATAAAAAAAAAAAGTCATGGGGTTTCGGCCTATAGGTTGTAATGCATGATGAGTTTTTTTTTTTTTTTTTTTGTGTCACCCATGCATATTAAGAACATGCTAGGTTAATTTATTAAATGAAAGGAATTGTCTTAAATCTTTTATAAATTGATGTATTGCTAATACATGAAAATTCATATTTGAGTTTTGAAAGTATGAGTTTGAAATAAATTTTATGATGAATATTGCTTGCTGATTTTGTGTATAAATGGTATGAAATATGATGAAAATATTGATTAGCATGCATAAGTGATATTCCAAGTGCTATGATGATTTTATGAAATTAAAACGGTATTTTAATTCACATTAAAATGATATTTTTACACAAATAAATATCTACAGTTTTTTTTATATATTTTATAAAGAAAATATGAGTTTTAATTTCAAGATGGTGATTTTTGAGGGTTTAATTTGTTGCTGAAAGTTTTAGTAAAAATTATAAAATGTCTTTTAAATGAAAGGAAGTTTGTGTGTTGTTGAAATATTATAATACCCTAAACTATGTATATATGAAATATGATATTTAAATGTAACCTTGAATGTTCACATTTTAATAAGTATGGTTTTATTTATTTTAAATTAAGAAAAATATTGAGTTTAGATTCACTTGTGATTTTTAAACAAAATAAATGGTGGCTAAAAGTTTAGTTTAATAAATTAAAAATAATTATTTTGGTCATCACATATGAGTTTACACTACATAAATTAAGACTTAAATGTTACAAGCAAAAATATATTTTTCTCACACATAAAATTATATTTTTCTCACATCAAAACTTGTAATCTTATTAATTTAAGTTAAATGTTATTTTCTAAAGGAAATGTGGTATTTATAAGTACATTTAGATCAATTCAAGTTTTTGTTATTTTTGTGCAATTTAAAAATAATAAATAGAATTATTATATTTTTTAAAATGGCTAAATAAATTATTTTTATGAAATAAAATAATGTGTTAAGAGGTTTAATCAACTTAGGTATTTAAAATAAATAAATAATGGTGAGAAATTATGTTGCTAAATCATTATTTTGAAAATGTTAGAAATAAGCATGTAGAAATTATCGTTTTTAATGTCACTTTTTAACAATGCTCCCGCGTATGCATGTCGCATGCAAATGCACTTTTACGTTAAAAAATATGTCTGTTATTCAACCATATAATTTTTATTTAAAAACCATGCATGGATAATAGGCAGAATTGGCATTATTCTTTTGTGATTCTATGCGAAAAATGTGCATGTTTAGAAATTATGTGTAAATTGCACCATGTGTCCATGGCACATGCACACATAGGGTATGAGTCAGGCACAAGAAAATCTTATGTGATGCTAAATAGTGCTATTTGATTATGGTTATAGGCTCGTTGTGAAGTTTGTTCAATTTTTGTTTTGCTCGAACCTGGGGTAAGGAAGTTAGATATAATTCTATTTATGTATGATATGAATGGTAAGATGGATTTGTTTGAGGTTAAATGTTATGTATGATGATGTACCATGTGATATGAAGTGTGAAATTGTAATTTTGAGATGATATGATGAATTTGATGAGTAATGTATTTCCTTTGTGTTGATATAACTGGATTGCATGTGTTATGTATGCTGTATGAAAAGCAAATGGTTGTTAGCCTGTTGAACGCAAACAAAGGGGTTACTAAGGATATAAAGACGTAACCCAAGTTACTTAGGATATAAAGACATAACTCATAGGGCGGACGCGTCGAGGTCATTCAAGGACGAGAGCCTCCTGTTTACCTCAAGAAGTGACATGAACAAGAGAGGGGGCCATGTTCACAAAGATGTGATGATGATGTTTGAATATGCTGATGATGTATGATGATAATGTTTATGTATGATGTATGATGATGACATTTAAATATGATGTATGTATGGATATGATGTTGTATGAGACTCACGATATGATTATGCTTTTGTTGTGTTTTCTTTGTTTGTTGTTTGTACTACCTTACTGGGCTTTTAGCTCACCCCCTTACTTTCCCCTTTCAGGTAATAAATAGAGTTTCTCTTTGGCATGTGTGGTGATGTGAGTTTCGACGTCAGAGTGTGTATGGCGTGGGGGTATCCTATGGGTGAGAAAACTATCATCTTAAATGCCAATTTTAAAGAATGCTGTCATGTTTTATTTTGGTTTCAAAACATATCAATGGGACTTGTATTAGAAGTGTGTCCTAAAAGCATGTAAAGACATTTGTTTTTTCTGTGAATAAATAAATACGATGGTTTATTATTATTGTCATATTTAGATTGTTAAATTATTGTTTGAATAATTTTGTAAATATCAGAAAAATTCCATATTCATTATTGAGGATGTGATCTTGTATTAGTACGAGAGAATTAAGATCAAATGAATGAATAAAAATAGTCAACAACAACAAATTAAAGTTATGGAATTCTTTAATTGGAGTTGTAAGTACGGTTTACTGAGTATCATAATGATACAAATAATCTAGATTCGGATTATTGATGTGGAAAGACATCTCGGTAAATGTGCTTTATATAATATGATTATATATGACATGGACCGATGTGAATTAAAGTCTTTATCCAAAAACCATTTAACAATAAAGACTTGTAATTCATATCATAACTGATGATCATTTATAGATCAACCTAAATCCTGAGTGTTCATGAACTCATGTTCATGTTTATTAAATCTTTTGATTCATTCGTTAAGGTCTCTTCAAAGAATGAGGCTAATGACTTTTGTTTTGGAGATTTAATATCATGGATGGATGGGAACATGTATCAACAATACGGAATCTAATCTTTCCTAACGGATCGTATATTAGTTCCCTTAAGGGTTAATTTTGGAACTGAATGATTTTGAGCTCAAATCTATAATTAGATTATAGATTAATTATTCACTAGTGAATTAATGGTACTTAAGGAATAAGAAGTAAATTAGAAAGGTTAAATGGTAATTCTCCCATTCTAATTTATGAACTAATTAATTAGAGGGTTGAACTATTGTAAGATGGTTATATCAATGGACGACTTAAGAAAAAGATTTCTGTAAAAGTATATCTATAACATAAAGAGTGCAATTCTGAATTTATAGTGGAGTAATGTCATAATTAATAAATTAGCTATTATAATTAAAGATTTTAATTATTTAGTTTCAATTTATTGATGCTTAATGTTATAGGTCCATGGTCCCCGAAATGGCTCAAACAATCACTGTCAAAGGCAAATACAAAAAATGGGCAAAAAGGACTTATGTGATAAGTAAAATATTTTTCTATGAATCAAACATAATTATTGTTTAATTATGTCTAATTAATTAATTATTTGATTTAACAAAAATATAATTAATTTTGAATTAATTTATTTTTGGGATTTTTGGTATTTAAATAATAATAAAAATTGGGAAAAATCACATGCCATCACAGGCATGTGGTACATGTGTGGCATTGTGCTACACGCATAAGAGAGTTTACTCAGTCTCTTGATTCCATAATTTTAGTTATTTAAATATTAAATAAATAATAAGATATTTTAATATGATCAAAATATTATTATTTAAACAAAAATCTGATAACTGATCAGTTATTTTGAATTTGTTTAAAATAACAAATATTTTAATATATAGGATATATTAAATATAGGATATCAGTTTTTCACATAACGTAACTTTTCAGGAATAGAAAAATATCTAGGAATCTCTCTCAGAGAAAGAGAACAGTGACAAAAACTAAAGTCATTGTTCTTCACAAAACCTAGGTCCAAACTTTATCAAATGTCATGTGTAGAGAACATCTGATAAATAGTTTATTGCCTATTAGTTGTATAGCGAACCCACACTCGTTCTTTGTGTGCCTGAGAACATTTTGGAAGATCTTGGTGTGAGATCTCGATGATTTAGCCATACGAAAAGATAGCAGCAAGGAAGGACCTGAGGTAATTTTTCTGTTCATGTCCTTGATTCAATATATATATATGCATGTGAAGAAGTAGATCTATAAATCTTATGGGATTAATCTAACAATTTGATTGTTGTTCCGCTGTGCATAATCTCTGATTTGATCAATAAAAACCAACAAATGGTACTAGAGCCATCTTCACATATATATGTATTGAATCTGTGTGGGTTTAATTTTATGCATTTATTTATTTTGATGAATGAATGGATGGCTTAATGTGATTGAATGCGTGGGAATGTTGAATCGTTAATTGTATGGTGTTTTTGGGTTAGAATTTGTTTATGATTAGATCATTGTGTAAGCCATTAAAGGGCATATGATTTATGTAATTTTATTTGGTTTTCGACACCATAAAATTGTAATTCCGATCACACAAAAGTCAGAATGGAGCTCGGGATTCAGAACTCAGCCACCGCACCTCCGAGCCGCTGTCGGACGTCGTACGGACGGGTTCGTACGGACGCCGTACGGTTCCGTACAGTCCAGCCCGCGTGGCCCCGTTTGACGCCACGTGTCCCTGCCTGACTGGTCCAGAATTTTTTTAATTTTTTCTAAAATTAATATGTTATTTTTTTAAATGTTTAAATATCCTATTTTTGAAATTTGATATTTAAATAATGAGATATTTTTGTTGTCTTAACAAACTTTTTGAATATCTTATTTAAAATTTATTTTTTCAAAATAACAGATTTTAATTTAAATTCATTTCAGTTTTAATTAAAAAAAATAAAAATAATGATTATTTAAAAGTTTGTTTTAATTAATCAAAAATAATTTGAAAATTGTTTTCTTATTATTGTCCTGGACCAACAATGCCACATATCCTACCGACAGTAAAGTACAGAAGCCCGATGGAGATCAAGGCAGTTTTATTTTATTTATTTTGATTTTATAAAGTGGTTGTAAAATTAGAAATACCCAAAAGCACCCGGTTCAACATTTATTGTTTATTTTTTTATTTAAATAATTATTTTCATGTGATTAATGTGATTGATAACATGTTCAATAGTAGAAACATGAAAACCCACATAGTCATAATCATGCATCTCATTAGTAGAAACATGATTATTAGGATTGTCCTATATGTTTATATGAATTGTTTTGTGAAATCAATTGCATGTAAATTACTTAGTTTTATTTTGAAAACTTGGTAAAATATCACACCAATTTTTAAGTTTTTATGACTTAATTTCTTTAAACCAACTTTATTTTAAAAGTGTTCTTTTTTAGTAAAGTTTAGATGAACATGATTGGTAATTTAAAATTGGATATGCACCTAGAAACTCGCTTTCTTTCCAATTTTAATTATGTTCATAAAGTTTAAAGAAATTGTAATTAATTTGGAATTAATTAGTTTAAAAACACTTATTTCAAAATAGTGAGTGGGAGAGGGTTGATATCTCAAACATAACCCATGGTCTCCATTATTAATATAACACCGTGAGATATGAATAGCGCCTCGCGACAACTTTGTTTTCGTCCCCCTAAGGAAGGTGTCTGGACATATCAATAGCAAGGTTGTATTTCATACATAGATAAGAACTAATGATGTATTTTAGGCTTGACCGACCCTAAGGCGGCATGTTCTAAGTTAAGTCATGAACTCCGAAATAATGGGTTACACTCACAAAGTTATGATTAAGCTCGTGCAGTGGATAATCATAACTTGACCAAACTAAGCGGTACTTTAATGTTTAAAAGAGAAAATACAGAGTTATTTTAAGTATTAAACAATAAAGATAAGAATGTCTTATAAATTCTCTGAAATTAATTTGACCGACCCTAAGGCGGCACTTTAATTGTTAGAAAATTTCATCGTAGAAATTAATCTTTATTTTATGTGTTTTAATTGTGCTCATACATCATGTTTAATTTCCGAAACTTTGATATTTATTTTTCTAAATATAATAATAATATATTTGTATTTTTTATTTTATTTAGAATATGTCTATCTCTGGAAATCCCATCACTGCTTTGATTGTACAAGAAAAATTAACTGGTGATAACTTCATAAAATGGAAATCAAATATGAATATGCTGTGGGTTAGTGAAAACCCCAAGTTTGTCGTAAATGAGGAATGTCCTGAAGAACCTGACGCCAATGCCCTGAAACATGTTCGGGACAAATATGATGCATGGATTCAATCCAATAACAAAGCCAAGTGCTATATGCTTGTAAGCATCAGTGATGTCTTACGAACAAAGCATGAATCCATGGAAACTGCTTTTGAGATACTAGAATCTCTTAAGGAAATGTTTGGGCGCCCATCTGATCAAAGCCGTCATGAGGCTACTAGAACCTACATGAATGCTAAGATGAAGAAAGGTCAATCTGTGCGTGAGAATGTTTTGAACATGATCAGTGTACTTCATGAAGCTGAGATGCATGGAGCCGTCATGGATGAAAAGATACAAGTAAGCATTATACTTGTGTCTTTAACTCCTGCCTTTTCTACATTCACAACAAATTATGTCATTAACAAATTAGATTTTAACATGACACAATTGCTTAATGAATTACAAACTTTTGAGTCTTTGAATAAGACCATCTCAAGTCAGGCTGAAGCAAAACCATCTTCTTCAAAGAAGAAAAGAAAAGGCAATAACAATGACAGCAAACCTAAAAAGGACAATCCAAAAAGGCAAAGAAGTCATCCAAGGCGCCCGAGAACAAAAAGAATAATGACCCCAAACAAAAGGCACCCAAAGGAAAGTATTTTCATTGTAATGTTGATGGTCATTGGAAGAGAAACTGTCCAAAGTATCTCGCCGAGCTAAAAGAGAAAAAGAAAGGTAAATCAGATTTACTTGTACTCGAAGCTTGTATGGTGGAACAAGATAAATTATCATGGATAGTTGATTCTGGTTCCACTAACCATGTTTGTTCTTGTTTGCAGATGCTTGAGTCCGCAAAGCAGTTGGAGCAAGGAGAGATGACTATGAGAGTGGGAAGTGGAGCGCTTGTTTCAGCCAAAGCATGTGGAACAGTCCGTTTGAATTTTAAGAACAATTTTCTAGTTTTGAATAATGTGCTATTTATTCCTGAAATTACTAGAAACATTATTTCTTTATCTTTGTTACATGAACAAAATCTTAACATTTCTTTTAATAATAATATGATTTTTATTTCAAGGAATGGGAACAATATTTGTCATGCAAAACAAAAAGACGGATTGTACATGTTTAATCCAATAGAAAAATCGCTCAATAATTCTTAATTGTTTAAAGTAGCTGTTCCGCAAAGTAACAAAAGACAAAAGGTTTCTAAAGATAGTGACACGTATCTATGGCACTTAAGATTAGGTCATATCAGTCTAGATAGGATAAACCGGTTAACTAAAAATGGACCTCTAAGGGAACTAACAGTTGGAACCCTACCGGTTTGTGAATCCTGTTTAGAAGTAAAATTGACTAAACGACCTTTCACTTCGAAGGGAAATATAGCCAAAGAACCACTAGAGCTAATACATAGTGATGTATGTGGTCCAATTAACATTCAAGCTCGAGGTGGTTATGAATATTTTGTCACATTTACTGACGACTATTCTAGATACGGTCATGCGTACCTAATGCTTAAGAAGTCAGAAACTTTTGATAGGTTTAAAGACTTCAAAGCTTTAGCTAAGAAGCAATTAGGAAAATCTTTAAAAACACTCCGATCTGATCGTGGTGGTGAATATTTGGATTCTGAATTCAAAGATTTCTTGCTGGAGCATGAAATTCTATCCCAACTCACAGCACCTGGAACGCCACAACAAAATGGATTTTCAGAGAGAAGAAACCGGACTCTGTTGGACATGGTCAGGTCTATGTTAAGCTACTCTTCACTTCCCTTATCGTTTTGGGGATATGCACTAAAAAACGGCTAACTACATTTTGAATGTAGTTTCGTCCAAAGCTGTGACAAAGACACCTCTGGAACTATGGAATGGAAATAAACCTAGTTTATGACATTTCCGTATTTGGGGTTGTCCTGCTCATGTGCTAAGACCTAAATCTGGAAAACTGGATTCTAGGTCTGAAGTGTGTATATTCGTGGGCTATGCTCTAGAAACAAGAGGTGGATATTTCTATAGCCTAAGTGATCAAAAGGTATTTGTTTCAACAAATGAAACCTTTTTAGAACACGACTATATGAATGATTTTAAACCTCGGAGCAAAGTAGTTTTAGAGGAACTAATGACAGATAATATTTCGTATCCATGCTCTTCATCAGTTAATGATAAAACAACTAAAGAAACCACAATTCCTAAAAAGGAAAAACCAGTGCAACGTCGTAGTGGGAGGATTGTGAGACAACCTATTCGCTACGAACATGAGGTAGACGTTCTTGTATCAGATACTGAAAAGGACGATCCATTGACTTTTAAAGAAGCAATGGAAGACCCTGATGTTGATAAGTGGCAAGAATCCATGAATCAAGAAATGGAATCAATGTATTCCAATTCAGTCTGGGAACTTGTAGATCTGCCTGACAATGTTAATGCTATTGGATGCAAATGGATCTATAAGAAGAAAAGGGGTGCAGATCGAAAGGTAGAAACCTATAAAGCAAGGCTTGTGGCCAAAGGCTACACACAAAGAGAGGGTGTGGACTATGAAGAAACATTTTCTCCTGTGCCCATGCTTAAGTCCATTCGCATACTCTTATCCATAGCTGCCATCTATAATTATGAGATATGGTAAATGGACGTCAAGACAGCTTTTCTGAATGGCCACCTTGATGAAACCATTTATATGGAACAACCAGAAGGGTTTATAAAGAAGGATCAAGATCAAAAGGTATGAAAATTGTTGAAATCTATATATGGATTGAAACAAGCATCAAGATCTTGGAACTTAACATTTGATGAAACTATTAAAACATATGGTTTCGAACAAAATGTTGACGAAGCATGTGTTTATAAATACATCAAAGGAAAAATTATGGTTTTCTTAGTTCTTTACGTTGATGATATCCTACTCATTGGTAATGATGTAGAGACATTATCAAATGTAAAGAAATGGTTGGCTGAAAAATTCCAAATGAAAGATTTGGGAAAAGCGAGCTATGTTCTAGGCATTAAAATTCTAAGAGATAGAAAGAACAAGCCCCTAGCACTTTCACAAGCAAACTATATTGATAAAGTGCTTGAAAGATTCTCTATAGAGAATTCCAAAAAGGGTCAATAGCCGACCAGACATGGAATTTCTCTTTGCAAAGATCAGTGTCCTAAGACACCACAAGAGCAAGAGGATATGAGAAAGTATCCCTATGCGTCAGCTGTGGGGAGCCTAATGTATGCAATTTTATGTACTAGACCTCACATATGTTATGCAGTAGGGATTGTCAGTCGTTATCAATCAAATCCAGGTTTGGAACACTAGATTGCGGTGAAACATATTCTCAAGTATCTCAGGAGAACGAGAGACTATATGCTAGTATATTCGGGTAGTGACCTCGAACCTACTGGATACACTGACTCAGATTTTCAATCTGACAAGGATAGTAGAAAGTCTACTTCTGGGTCAGTATTCACTCTTGGTGGTGGAGCAGTTTTCTAGAGAAGCATTAAGCAATCCAGTATAGCTGATTCAACCATGGAAACTGAATACATAGCAGCTTGTGAAGCAGCTAAGGAAGCAGTTTGGCTGAAAAAGTTCTACACAGATTTGGAAGTAGTTCCAGAAGTGGAGAAACCACTTGTTCTTTACTGTGACAACAGTGGAGCAGTGGCCAATTCTAAAGAACCAAGAAGCCACAAGAGGGGAAAGCATATAGAGCGCAAATATCACTTAGTCAGAGAAATCGTACATAGAGGAGATGTGACCATTCTGAAAATCGCATCAGAACACAACCTGGCGGACCTGTTCACGAAGACGCTTCCAGCAAAGCAATTCGAGGGTCATGTACGTAATATGGGATTGAGAGAAATGCCTCGCTTGCTTTAAGTACAAGTGGGAGATTGTTAGGAGTGTGTCCTAACAGCATGTAAAGACATTTATTTTTTCTGTGAATAAATAAATACGATGGTTTATTATTATTGTCATATTTAGATTGTTAAATTATTGTTTGAATAATTGTGTAAATATCAGAAAAATTCCATATTCATTATTGAGGATGTGATCTTGTATTAGTACGAGAGAATTAAGATCACATGAATGAATAAAAATAGTCAACAACAACAAATTAAAGTTATGGAATTCTTTAATTGGAGTTGTAAGTATGGTTTACTGAGTATCATAATGATACAAATAATCTAGATTCGAATTATTGATGTGGAAAGACATCTCGGTAAAGGTGCTTTATATAATATGATTATATATGACATGGACCGATGTGAATTAAAGTCTTTATCCAAAAACCATTTAACAATAAAGACTTGTAATTCATATCATAACTGATGATCATTTATAGATCAACCTAAATCCTGAGTGTTCATGAACTCCTGTTCATGTTTATTAAATCTTTTGATTCATTCGTTAAGGTCTCTTCAAAGAATGAGGCTAATGACTTTTGTTTTGGAGATTTAATATCATGGATGGATGGGAACATGTATCAACAATACGGAATCTAATCTTTCCTAACGGATCGTATATTAGTTCCCTTAAGGGTTAATTCTGGAACTGAATGATTTTGAGCTCAAATCTATAATTAGATTATAGATTAATTATTCACTAGTGAATTAATGGTACTTAAGGAATAAGAAGTAAATTAGAAAGGTTAAATGGTAATTCTCCCATTCTAATTTATGAACTAATTAATTAGAGGGTTGAACTATTGTAAGATGGTTATATCAATGGACGACTTAAGAAAAAGATTTCTGTAAAAGTATATCTATAACATAAAGAGTGCAATTCTGAATTTATAGTTGAGTAATGTCATAATTAATAAATTAGCTATTATAATTAAATATTTTAATTATTTAGTTTCAATTTATTGATGCTTAATGTTATAGGTCCATGGTCCCCGAAATGGCTCAAACAATCACTGTCAAAGGCAAATACAAAAAATGGGCAAAAAGGACTTATGTGATAAGTAAAATATTTTTCTATGAATCAAACATAATTATTGTTTAATTATGTCTAATTAATTAATTATTTGATTTAACAAAAATATAATTAATTTTGAATTAATTTATTTTTGGGATTTTTGGTATTTAAATAATAATAAAAATTAGGAAAAATCACATGCCATCACAGGCATGTGGTACATGTGTGGCACAGTGCACAGGCACTGTGCTACACGCATAAGAGAGTTTACTCAGTCTCTTGATTCCACAATTTTAGTTATTTAAATATTGAATAAATAATGAGATATTTTAATATGAATAAAATATTATTATTTAAACAAAAATCTGATAACTGATCAGTTATTTTGAATTTGTTTAAAATAACAAATATTTTAATATATAAGATATATTAAATATAGGATATCAGTTTTTCACAGAACGTAACTTTTCAGGGATAGAAAAATATCTAGGAATCTCTCTCAGAGAAAGAGAAAGGTGACAAAAACTAAAGTCATTGTTCTTCACAAAACCTAGCTCCAAACTTTATCAGATCTCATGTGTTGAGAACATCTGATAAATAGTTTATTGCCTATTATTTGTATAGTGAGCCCACACTCATTTTTTGTGTGCCTGAGAACATTTTGGAAGATCATGGTGTGAGATCTCGAGGATTTAGCCATACGAAAAGATAGCAGCAAGGAAGGACCTGAGGTAATTTTTCTGTTCATGTCCTTGATTCAATATATATATGCATGTGAAGAAGTAGATCTAGAAATCTTATGGGATTAATCTAACAATTTGATTGTTGTTCCGCTGCGCATAATCTCTGATTTGATCAATAAAAACCAACAACTTGAACTATATTTATTTTTGAAAAAAATGTTGCATGAGAACTTTTATTTTATTTTAAACTATTGGGCCCAACTTGCATGTTTTAGCAAGGCCCCACTGGAATTTTCATATAATAAGAGATTTTCTTCTATAAGTTTATGAGCATGGAGATGTTTTACAAAGTATTTGTCTAGGGCGTTTTACACATGCTAGGTTTAAATATTGTTCTTGATGAAAATTGATGTGTGATGTTACACTATATTTTGGCCAAGAGGGAAAAGAAATGTCTACTGATGGTTGTTTTATTTTATTCTTATTTTGATAAAAGTGCATGATAAATTCTTGAAAATTATTTTGGTAGGTCGATATGTGTTTTAGCCAAGGGTTGCTAAAAGGGTTTGATGTTTGTTTTGTTTTCATTATTTCTTCGTCTTGAAATATTAAGTGGCAAGCATGTTAAATTTGTGGTATGTTTGTTATTACAATTATGTTAGTTTTGTCCTTGGCTATTTTATGGAATATGATGTTGTTTTTAAATGTGTAAATAAAATTTTGAGATATTAGGAAGCATGTTAGGACTATTGATGAGTTGTTAGAAAATTAATAATCATTGTTTACAATTTTATGATTTTATTTGCTTGCTAAATTTTGTTAGCTCTAAATTTGTAATTTGTGAATCAATTGGTAAGAAAGCAAGCTATGACTTAAAATGCATATTTTACACACCAAGTCAACAAAAAGAGTATTTTCATATGTTAATAATGTACTTTATTCAATCAAATGCATGCAGTTTTTTTTTTATTTATTTAAGTTGTGAAAGAAAACTATACAATTTTTATGCTTACAAATTTGATTATTAAAAATTTATGTAATAAAAATACTTGGAATTTTTGGTCTTTTGAAGGGAAGCTTCTTTTAAATAAGAGATATAAAGTATATGCTCTAATAACTTAAGTCTTAGATTTTATATATGATAAATGTAATATTTCCATACTTTAAATATTTTTTTTTCTCATTTATATTTATGCAGTTTTTTTTATTTATTTACAAAATAATGAAGTAAAATTATTTTTAAGGTGATCAAAGAATTTATTTAATAATTATAAGTAAATACAAAATTTTATCACATTCTTTTAATTGTTATTAAATAATAAATGAGATTGTTATTTTATGCAAATTAAAGCTAATGAACTATTTTAGTAGTTAAATTTTTGTAATAAAAATTTTGAATGAGAAATGTGTGATTTAAAGGAATAATGTAGTAATAATTAAAGTGGCAAATTATTTTACGCTTGCTGAATATTTGTGAAATTGACAAGAAAATAAAGGAACAAATAATTCAAACTTCAACGCTAGTTTTAAGAACCGTCAAACGTATGCATGTTACATGCAAGTTTACTTTTACGCTCAAATATATGTTATTTAATTAAATCTATGGTTCCTGATTTGAAATCATTCAAAATTACGTAGTGGAATTGACATTATTCTTTTATGATTCTATGTGACGTTGTTGTATGAATAAAGTTGTGGTGCAACTTGTGCCACATGTGCATGGCCCATTTACACGTGGGGTATGTATAATGGGCATGTGTATTATTACATGATTTTAAGATGAATACCTACTGACAAGTCAAGCACCATGTCACATACTCAGTCAAATCTCTCTTCATCCCAAGACACCAATATAGAACTCTCAGATCTTGATACATCTTCATGGTGCCCGGATGTAGAGAATAAGGGGTGGTATGAGATTCATCCAGAATCTTTCGTCTGATCCCGGTTTCCATCGGAACGCAAATCCAATCCTTGTATCTCAATAAGCCCATTCTTGACACTGTATAGTCCTTAGCTATTCTAGCTAGGGTGTCTCTTATAATCTGCCCCACCTGTGGGTCATCTTACTGCTACTCCTTGATCCTCTCCAAAAGAGTAGACTTTAGGTTATATTGGCTAGCTAACCCACTACTAACTCAATTCTTGTTCTTGTCATACCATCAGCCAATTCCCTTGATATCTGCTTGACACTATATAACTATCTCGGATCCTTCTCGCTTAAGGAATCTGCTACAACGTTGGCCTTACCAGGGTGATAAAGGATCTCACAATCATAATCCTTTACCAGTTCTAACCAATGTCTTTGCCTCATGTTCAAATCCTTCTGGGTGAAAAAGTATTTTATACTCTTGTGATCAGTGTATATCTCACACTTCTCACCATACAAGTAGTGCTGCCACACCTTCAGTGCAAAAACTACTGCTACGAGTTCTAATTCATGTGTAGGGTACCTTTGCTCATATTCCTTCAATTGACGTGATGGATAGGCAATCACCTTCCCTATCTACATAAGTACACAACCCAGACCCTACCTCGAGGCATCACAATAAACTACAAACTTGTCTCGATCTATAGGAAGGTTGAAAACCGGAGCGATGATCAAACTCTTCTTAAGCTTCTGGAAGTTGTCTACACACTTGTCTGACCATTCGAACTTCCGATTCTTGTGTGTTAACTTTGTCAGTGATGATGCAAACTTGGAGAACCCCTCCGAAAAGCGTCTGTAATACCCTACCAATCCTAAGAAACTCTTGATCTCTGAAGCGTTCAACGGTCTTGAACAATCTCTGACCGTCGCGATCTTTGCTGGATCCACCTTAATCCCATCCTTTCTAACAATGTGACCTAAGAAAGTCACCTGTGGTAACCAAAATTCACATTTCTTGAACTTCGCATACAACCTTGGTTCTCTCAACCTCTGTAGTACCAATCTGAGGTGCTACTCATGTTCTCTCTCTATCCAAGAGTATATCAATATATCTTCAATAAAGACAATCACAAACTGCTCCAGGTAATCTTTGAACACCGTGTTCATTAAATCCATAAATGTTTCTGGGGCATTAGTCAATCCAAATGACATCACCAAAAACTCATAATGCTCATACCTAGTAAGAAAAATTGTCTTCGGTATATCCTCCTCTCTGATCCTTAGCTAGTGATAACCAGATCGAAGATCTATCTTAGAGAATACTGTTCTACCCTGTAACTGATCAAACAAATCATCAATTCTTGGCAGTGGATATCTATCCTTGATAGTCAACTTTTTCAGTTCCCTGTAATCGATACACATCCTTAGGGAGACGTCCTTTTTCTTCACAAAGAGAACTGGTGCACCCCATGGCGAGGAACTGGGCCTGATAAAGCCCCAAGTCTAGTAACTCCTGTATTTGAACCTTTAGTTCCTTCAGCTTAGCAGAAGCCATCCTATAAGGTGCTCTAGACACTGGCTCTGTCCCTGGCACCAATTCAATTACAAACTTAATTTCCCTGTGTGGAGGTAACCCTGGCGGATTCTCTAGAAACACGTCCAGAAACTCAAAGACTAATTGGGTCTGTTCTGGTCCCATTGGCACGACCTGAGTGGTATCCACCAAGCTGCTAAGATCCTTATGCATCCCCCCTGCACAAGGTCTCTAGCTATAAGTTCTGATATCATAGGTATACGGGGTCCATACACAGTGCCAACGAACACAAATGGGTCCTCACCCTTGGGCTCAAAGGTTACCATCTTCTTCTTGCAATCTATCGTTGCCCCTATACTTCTCTAGCCAATCTATACCAAGAATTTAATCAAAGTCTGTCATCAACAATTCTACCAAATCAACTGATAATTCCCTGCCATCCACTGTAACTGGTAGTGATCTAACCAATCTCCCGGAACCACTAACTCCTCAGTAGGCAACATAGTAACAAAACCACACAGAATAGAGGTCACATGGTCTACACAATCCTTATATAATCCTACTAGCAACAAAAGAGTGCGTAGCACCCGAATCAATCAAAATAGTATAGAAGGTTCCAACACTAGAAAGCAGACATGTAACTATTGATGGACTAGCCTCAGCCTCTACTTGGGTCAAGGTGAATACCCGAGCTGGAGTCAGGTTTTCTACCTTCTTTGGCTCTTCCTTTCTAGCTCTCGAGCAGTCTTTCTTCAAATGACTCACACTACCGCAAACGAAGCAGGCCTTTACTCGACATTCCCCAATATGGTGCCTCCTACACCTAGCACACTCTGGGAATGCTCTCCAGGTCTTACCGCCACTCTGGCGACCCATCTGTATGCCCTGTGGCATCCTATCTGGCCCTAAAGTTGAAACTGTATCCGGAGTCGTCCTATCACTGGGGCCTCCGCCCCAACCAAAACCTGTAAATGGAGGTCCCGACCTCCTAGAATCCCTTCTGGCTGCATTGTCACGCTAGATCTTGTTCTCTGTGCTCTCAGCTATAAGCACCTTCTCCATAGCCTGTGCATAGGTAGTCAATCCTGGCACAGAGGCAATACGAACATCCCGGGCTATCATAGGTTGTAGCCCCTGAAGAAACCTCTCTCTCTTGGTCCCATCAGTGGGCACCAGATCACCCTGAATTAACTTGCTGAATTCCTCAGCCTTCGCAGCTTTAACTGCGTCATTGTAGTATTTATCATTGAACAGGGTTCTGAACTCTTCCCATTCCATGGTGGTTACTGCTATGGGTTGGGATACCACCTCCCAACATATTCGGGTGTCCTCCCGAAAGATATAAGTGGCGGATACCACTCTTTCATTACCACCCACCCTCATAAAATCCAGGATGGTGGTTATCATGGTCATCCACTGCTCAGCCTACAGTGGATCTAAGCTGCCCTCAAAGATTGGAGGGTGTTTCTTCCTGAACCTCTCATATTGGGGTTCCTACCTATCTCCCCCACCCTGGGGCTCCACTACTACTGGTACCTCTGGCTGTATCATTTCCGCTACCGCTGACTGTGAGTTCCCTGTTGTAACCTGTTGTTGTATCAAGAGGCGTATCTCTTCTTCCTGCCTCTCTAATCTGGCTTGCATGTCAGCAAGCACCTGTTGCTAGTTTTCTGGAGATGGAGGTGGGGTCTGGCCCTGGTCATTCCCTTCAGTGTCCTATAACTCTTGGCCAGCCAACTTCTCTAACGTTCGAGGATTCATGTAACGCCCTGGATAGCCAAGACCATTACACTGTGTGTTTATAAAGTGCCAGACTTGCTAATCAAGTCGTTTAATTAAAATCGTGTTACAGGAGCTACAAAGGAACTAGGGTTAAAAGTGTTTTGGTCTCAAAAGCCACATTTTTATTAAAGAACGTCATGTGTTTACACGTTTAAAGATCGTTTACAAAAGTTATAAGACCCAGATACAACCACAAGCCATACTAAGGAAAAATAAGCAGTTAGGCAATCCTTGTCCTGGTCCACTCCTCGACCATGATGGTCGAACAGCTGGCTATGTACACTTCACCTCGGAGCTCTCCACCTCAGGTTTGGTCCAACTTGCCCTTGCCTTTACCTGCACCACGTAGCACCCGTGAGCCAAGGCCCAGCAAGAAAATACAACAACAACAGAGCATAAGCAATTAGCAGACAAGTCAATATCTCATATCGCATTACACAATCTCAGCTATATAACCAATCAGTGTAATCAAGTATTCCACATTCAAGGCATATCGTTCATAAATCGTACAATTCACAAATGATAATCGGGGCTAGCACCCTCAGGCTGCTCCCTCCGTTATCTCATCATTCTTAGCTACCAGTGGCCAATCCGCGCCCTGTGCGCTAATATCATGTACGACACTCTTAGGCCGCTTTTACATGTCCCATGGCATAATACCAACATTGACACGAAGCAATTCTCGGGAGCACTTAGTCCCATCACAATCATACAACCGGGTGCAGTTTCCTTACCTTTCAATTCGATAGCTTTGATCCCTCGACTCTTTGAGCACGATCCCCCTCGAGCCCTAGCGCTCACCTAAACACAATCGTGAGTCAAAGTCATTATCAATCCCCAAGTTCAAAACCTAGCCCCGGGGCCAATCCCGAGCCCCCGGGATGTCCTAGTTCCACCAAACAAGGTGGTGGAAACAAACCCTAGGTCAAAAATCCTTGCAAACAACCCAAAAATCCCCTTTAGAAGGCAGGGTAGCGCTACAGCGCTCTTGGGAGGGCGCTACAGTGCTACAAACAGAAGCCAGAAGCCCTTCAGCAAAATGGCCTAGCGCTACAACGCCCAAAGGCTAGCGCTGTAGCGCTAGTCACAGACAGCCCTACACAGATTTTTCCCTTCTGCGATTTCTTCGAACCAACCTCAACCAAACCTCTTCCAACTCCTACCCAAACTCAAAAACAACCTCATAACCACACTCCACTCATCCCAAGCACCCCAAACATCTAAAACCCAAGTACATGCATCCACAAACTCATAATTCACCATAGCCACTTCTAAGCTCTAAAATTCAGTAAAAACCAGCTGAGCATCAAAGTTTAGAGTTTAAACCTTATACCTTTGATAGAATTTCCACCACAAGCTGCCTCTAGACTCCTTTGGCTTGCTCCTCCTCAGCCTTGAGTCTGAATTCCCTAAGGTTCCACCCAATTCAACTTAAGCACCACAATTCAAAAACCAGAAACTGAAACTGAAGAATTCTAAGTCTTACCTCAAGTGTTGATGAACCCTTGCTAAACCTCTGCTAATTCCTCAATCTTAGGTTAGGATCCTTGATGCCTAGTTAATCCCAGCTCTCCTCTGAGCTTAACTCCAAAAATCTTCAAGAAACAAGTGAAGGAAGCACAAACCGACCTAGAGAATTCTCTCTGTTTTCTCTCCTTTCTTTTTCTTTCCTTTTCTATCTTTTTCAAACTTCTGTAATGTTCTACAAATCCCACTAACATAAAACCTCAGTAATACCCATCCTTAAAAGCCAAATGACCATTATGCCCTCCCTATTAATTCTAATCCTTTAGTCCACTTAAGGGCATTTTAGTCATTTTACCCAATTCCCGCTAATTCCTCGAGTGTCTCTAATGTTTCCCGCTTAATTCCCGACACCTAATTAATCACCAATAGTATTCCTCAATGTCAAAATAGACTCCAGTTTATCCACTAAATTCCCATTTATACCCCTGAGCTCATCCCGAGCCGGGTATAAATCCCCGCCATGACTTTCTCGCTACCTTGCTCACCAGGATCGTCTCGAGTCACAGATCGCAGACATATCCACATAATAATGTGGTCTCGACAATTATCACATATATCAAAGCAGTTATGCCCATAATGGCCAAATTACGATTATGCCCTTCTAACCTAATCAAGGCCTATATGCATACTAATACACATAGTCATGCATCTCAAATACTCAAGTAATCATATAACATGCTTTAAATCATAATCATGCATCTTAATCATTAAAACCACACATAATCCCCACTATGCCCTCCAGGCACACTAATCAAGGCCCTTAAGCCTTATTAGTGAGTTTGGGTCGTTACAACTATCCCCTCCTAATGAGAATTTCGTCCTCGAAATTTACCTGAACAACTCGGGATACTGATCCCGCATCGCTGTCTCAAGCTCCCAGGTCGCCTCCTCGACCTTACTGTTCCTCCACAGCACTTTAACCAAAGGAATTGTCTTATTCCGCAACACTTTATCTTTCCGATCCAAGATCTGAACCGGTTGCTCTTCATAAGCTAAATCTGCTTGCAACTCCAGATCTTCATGCCTCAACACATGAGTCACATCTGAGACATACTTCCGGAGCATGGAGACATGAAACACATCATGAACTCCAGATAGCCTATATTAGATATACATGAAAATAAATAAAGATCCTATATAAGTTTTTCCAACAGTTGTTGGATTAGCTTATACAAGATATTTATTTATTTTCATGTATATCTAATATTAAACAAATTAATACAAGATAGCCTAAAACATGTTTCTAAAATTGAATTCAAAGAGAAACAAATAATATAATACTTACAGTATACGCAGCGGAATGAAGAGTTCTTCCTTCAGTTTCTCTAACTCTTGTATCCTTTCTGTCGCAGAGTATTATAAAGAAACTGAACCGATCTTCTATTTTCTTCACAATCTTCCAATGTATCCTTAGAACCACCTAGACTAGTGTGGGCAATTCTCAACACATGAGATAGATATAGAGAGAAGAAGAGAAAATAACAAAGTGGCTTAGAAAAGGACTTGTGCTTAGAGAGAATATAAAACTATCAGAAAATCTGACTTGTGACTTATCAAACTTGTTTTTTTTTACTTCTCTATAAGCACTCCTTTTATAGACTCAATTAGGACATTTAATTTAATTAAAAAATCAATAAAATAATAGCCATTTTGAAGCCCTAGGTCGAAATTATCATGGGCTATAGGCCCGTGAAATTTCCCATTTGATTATAAGCCCATTGGACTTAAAATCAAGGCCTGTATTATTTTCTATTGATTTGATTGATTAAATAATTATTTAAATCCTTTATCAAATTAATTATTTATAATTTGAACCTTGATTTAAATTTATTTATTAATTTAGATACCAATTTATCTTAATTAATAAATCTGTCATAATTTCTCTTTTCTTCTCAAAATTACACAACTCTGTGAAACTATCTAAAATTGACCTGGTCAACTTTGATAATTCTAATTGATGATTAAATCAATTAATTGAGACTATCTAGATGATTTTATCCAAGGTACAATGGGGACCATGGGCCTATGAAATCAAGCTCCAATAAGTTATCATAAATCTAACAAATAAATTTACTAACTTATTAATTCCTCGTGACTTCACTATAGACTCGGAATTGCACTCTTGAATTCCTAGAACGCCCTATAACAAATATAGATACGCTATTAATTATCCATTGTTACAACCATAATTGTCACTCAATCCTCTATAGACGGTCTACAATGAGATAGGACTAAAATACCGTTTTACCCCTCATTGTATTTTATCCTTAAAACACTTAGTTCCTTGTAAATGATATTTCAGTAAACTAATTTAATTACTGAAATGAGATCTCTATCATTTATCACCTTGAACCAAACTAAAAGGAAATTATCGTTTCATTTCTTCATCAGAAGCTATAGATGTTCATATCTATGATTAACACTCCCACTCAATTATACTACCGAGTTCCCAAGATGTAAGTATGGGCTAGTCTGTAGGGTAAGCTGGTAACGAACAAGTCAAAGAACTCAAATAATACAATTAGTTAGAATACTAACCACTCAGAATAGAGATTGAATTGACCTATGGTCAACTATATGATATGACTAGAATAGATAATAACAGCATGTTTACTTATCTTATCAACTGTCAATATCGGTCCTGTCCGATGTAACAGATACATCCGATCTTATCTACTTTGCTAATGTTCTGGAAAGAACATAACACTGTAATGTGTAAGTAGATCATATCATTGATTGGAAAGTCAGTGTAAATCCGGTGCACTGACTAATCTTAGGACTAACTTATTTTGAACATATAATCATATTTATATTCCACTATGATTACGTCACTATAAATAAGATTAGCTATATGCTCGGGATTTAATAGAAGTTTATATTAAACAAATAATCATGAAAATAAAACATGTGAGCAAAGTGATTGACCAAGTCAAAAAATGATTTCTATTCTTTTATTGATAATAAAATGAGATTACAAAGAATTTGGGTTTTAATTAGGGCATAAAACCCCAACAAACTCCCACTTGCACTAATTGAAACTAATGCCTTAATTCTACTAATCCCATCTCCTTGATATGCTTATCAAATGTAGCTTCTGGTAGTGTCTTTGTAAACGGATCTGCAAGATTTTCTTCAGTTGCAATCTTCATAACCTTCACATCTCCCTTGGCCACATATTCTCGAATAATCTGATACTTCCTTTCTATATGCTTACTCCTCTTGTGACTTCGAGGTTCTTTCGAGTTGGCTATTGCTCCTGTATTGTCACAAAACAACACAAGCGATTTATCCATTTCTGGAATAACACCAAGATCCGAATAGAACTTCTTTAGCCAAACTATTTCCTTAGCTGCTTCTGACGCCGCTATGTACTCAGCCTCCATGGTGGAATCTGAGATTGCAGACTGCTTTACGCTTCTCCAAATCACAGCTCCACCCCCAAGAGTAAACACCATTCCAGAAGTAGACTTTCTGTCATCAACATCAATCTGAAAATCTAAATCGGTGTAGCCTACAGGGTTCAGAACACCACGCTTGTAGACTAACATATAATCCCTAGTCCGTCTCAAATACTTCAGGATATGCTTAACTGCTATCCAATGTTCCGGTCCTGGGTTTGACTGATACCTGCTCACTACTCCCACTGCATAGCAGATATCTGGTCTAGTACACAACATGGCATACATCAGACTTCCAACTGCAGATGCGTAAGGAATTTTCTCATTGCATCTTCCTCTTCAGGAGTCTGGGGAGACTGCTTCTTTGAAAGATGAATTCCATGGCGGGACGGTAGACGCCCTTTTCTTGGAATTTGTCATTGAGAAACGTTCAAGCACTTTATCAATGTAAGCTGCTTGAGATAGAGCTAAAAGTTTGTTCTTTCTATCCCTGATGATCTGGATACCTAGAACATAACTTGCTTCACCCAAATCCTTCATCTGGAATTGAGTGCTCAGCCAATTCTTCACATCTGATAATTTCTTAACATTGTTTCCAATGAGTAAGATATCATCTACATAAAGAACCAGAAATACCACTATTTGATTTGCCTTCAGTTGGTAAACACAGGGCTCATCAATATTTTGTTCAAAGCCATAGGTTTTGATTATTTCATCAAACCTAAGATTCCAGGAACGAGAAGCTTGCTTAAGTCCATAGATGGACCTATTTAACTTACAAACTTTTCCTTCTTGTCCAGATACTTTAAATCCTTCTGGCTGATCCATATAAATGACCTCGTCAAGCTTTCCATTAAGAAAAGTTGTCTTGACGTCCATTTGCCAAATCTCATAGTCAAGAGCGGCTGCTATGGATAGGAGGATGTGAATGGATTTGAGCATGGCTACCGGACTAAAAGTTTCCTCATAGTCCATGCCTTCTCTCTGGGTATAACCCTTTGCCACAAATTGAGCTTATAAGTCTCGATATTTCCATCAACACCTCATTTCTTCTTGTAGATCCACTTGCACCCAATGGCCCTAAAGTCACTAGGTGCTTCCACAAGATCCCAGACGAAATTTGAGTACATAGACTCCATTTCCTGTTTCATGGCTTCGAGCCATAGTTCCTTTTCAGGGCTAGCCATTGCCTGTTTGAAAGACAATGGATCATCATCACTAGTGTCACCAATAGCCATATTGGTTTCACCATCCAAACCATAGCGAACTGGGTTTCTAGAAACCCTCCCACTACGACGAGGCTCCGTGATTGTTTGCTCAGGACCAGTGGTACTTTCTTCATTTAAATCGACTTGCGTCGGTTGTACATGAAGAGTGGGAATTTCATCATTACTTTGCGTTGATGACGATGGAACATTGGTTGGAGTCAATTCTTTAACCATCTCCTCTAAAACTACTTTGCTGCGAGGTTTAAATTTTTGGACATAGTCATTTTCCAGAAAAGTAGCATTTGTAGAAATAAACACTTTCTTTTCTGAATGAATATAGAAAAGTACACCCCGAATACCTTTAGGATAGCCAAAAAACATGCAAACTTCAGTTCGTGGTTCTAGCTTTCCCTCCTTTTTCCTCAGGACGTGAGCGGGACACCCCCAGATTCTATAATGGCGTAAACTAGGTTCACGACCATTCCAGCGTTCTAAAGGTGTTTTGGGGATTGATTTTGACGGCACGACATTGAGAATGTCATTTGTGGTTTCAATTGCATGTCCCCAGAACGAAGTTGGTAGAGTTGACTAACTAAGCATGCATCTAACCATTTCCAATAAAGTTCTGTTTTGGCGTTCCGCTACACCATTTTGTTGCGGAGTACCTGGGGCAGTAAGTTGTGATAAAATCCCAAGTTCAGTTAAATGATCTTGGAACTACATATCTAAATATTCTCCACCCCTATCAGATCGCAAGATCTTTAACGTTTTACCTAATTGGTTATGAGCCATTGCTAGGAATTCCTGAAACTTTGAAAATGTTTCTAATTTCCTATGCATTAGGTAAAGACATGAGTATCTAGAGTAATCGTCAATGAAAGTGACGAAATACTCAAAACCACCCCTGGCTTGTATATTCAAAGGTCCACAAACATCTGAATGCACAAGACCAAGTGGTTCTTTGGCCCTATCACCCTTTGCAGAGAATGGACGCTTGGTCAGTTTGCCTTCTAGACAAGATTCACAGACAGGTAATTCACCTAAGGTGAGTTCCCTCAAAGGTCCATCCTTTGTAAGTCTTTGAATCCTATCATAGCCAATATGACCTAGTCTCAAGTGCCATAAATACGTCATATTATTGTTATTGATCTTTTGGCGTTTATTGGTCCTAGGTTTAGCTACTTTGAATAAATCATTGTTAAGAGCGAGGGGTTCTTTAGGTCGCAGAATATAAAGCCTGTTTTCAAAACATGCAATACACAATTGTGATCCATTGAAAGAAATAGATATATTAAAACTTGTGAAAGTCATAACAAATTGTTCTAATTGCAACATGGAAACTGAAATTAAATTTCTACTAAAATCTGGAATAAAAAATACATCTTTTAAAATTAAGTATTTATTTCCAAACTTCAGACGAGCTCTTCCTCTAGCTTGGACCACAACGAACGCTCTATTCCCAACTCTAAGCTTTAAGCCACCTTCGTTCACTTCCTCCCACGATTCAAGAAGCTGTAAAGAGTTACAAACATGGTTAGTAGTTCCAGAATCATTAATCCAAACAGATTTATCATTCTCTAACACACATGTTTCCAAGATAAATGAACTATAATCATTACCTTTATTTTTCACTGCTAGAAACTTAGGGCAATCTCATTTCCAATGCCCCTTCTCTTTGCAGTGAAAGCACTTATCTTTACCTTTCTTGTTTTTCTTGTTCTTCCCCTTAGGCGTCTGTGCACTCGTCTTTGCAGCCTTTGCAGGCTTGGGGTTGTTTATTTGTCCACATTTCCTCTTGTTTCCAGCTTTCAAAGACGAAGCTTGGCTAGCATCAGCCTTAGCTAGATGTGCAGCAACATCAGTAGTCTTATTTTCACCTCCTTTACTAGGTCCACCCATGACAAGTTTAATAATCTGAAGCTCGTTCATGAGCTGCGTCAGACCATAGTTGAGTTGAGCACGAACGTGCATACATGGTGCCATCCGAGAATTTACGGTGCCATCACGAACGTACAGAGACGGTGCTATCCAAGCATTTACGGTGCCATCACGAGCATTTACGGTGCCATCACGAACGTATGGACACGGTGCTCATTCTGAGGATTCCTCAATCATGAAGAATTCAGAGTTGTTACCAATCAACTCTATGTTGATATTCTGCTTCCAATCAAGGAAGTTTTCTCCAGTGAGTTTCTCCATCGAAAGTTGAGAAAGGATGGGAATAGACACAGACAGTACTTAGCTTAAAACTACAAATTATCAATAAAATAGAAATCAATCACATTTGCTCAATAAATCTTCTATTCACACAAATTTCAAGAAATAGCACAACATATACCAAAATTATGTAAGATATGAGAAAAAATACCAAAAACAATCATATCTCTATTTCTTTAGGTTTTTAACTAATCTATGATATCCTTGTCCCGGTTGGCGAGAGTAAAAAATACCACTAGTTAAATAGAGTTGTAAACTCATTTAATAATGGACACCATTATTAACAACCTACTATTCAATCAAAATAAGAAAACAAAATCTCTTATTTTATGAGCTAGACCCACGGTTTCAATAATCATAGATTTAGTCCTAGTAGTCACCGTAGGGGTGAATCTAGTAGAATTTGACCTATAATTATCTATCTTTCGAAATCTAACCTTGTCAAAATAACTAATGAACACCTTCCGTAGGGGGACGAATCAAAGTGCCTCGAGGCCCCATTAAGCTATTGACTATGTTAAACCAACGGTGGAGATCGAATAAAATTCTTAAAATAAGCTCATTATAAAATTAAAATTAGTATTTTTATTATTTATTTTTAGAAAATTAATGACTATGGTTTTCCAAAAAAAATTAAACAGATTAAAATTTTTTAAAACCAAAGTCCTATAATTTCTTATTAATTCTAAAGTGTCACATTGAAACAAATTCAATTAATTTAGAATTAATTTGTTTCTAATCAATATTTAGGTTTAACTAATATAATGAACCTATACAATTAAGTCCAACTCAAGTAAATGGGCCAACAATTGGGCTTGTATGGAGGAGGGTTGGGTCCAGTATGTCGTTCCCACTACAAAGTAGAAATTAGATTGTGTGCCCAGTTTTATAGTGTGTTATATATTTTTACCCATGTTTCAACTTTTTTTTATTTGTACCCAGTTTATTAATCAGGTTTCCCATAATACCCTTATATATTATAAGTTAAGTTCTCTCCATTTTTTCCCACGTTCCCTCTCCTTCATTCTGTTTTCAAAGTGTTCATTCTGAGGCCCCCCCGATCACCATTGCTTTCTCTTTGCCGAGCCCCGCCACCGATCACCATCTTCAACATTCCTCAGTCTCCAGCGTCGAAACTCACCCCCCATTCTAACGGCAACGCCAGAGCCCATTGCTTGAAGTTCTTGTCCAAGTACAGACCCGTTCTTCTTTTTTCAAGTTCAGAGTCGTTCTTCCTAACGGCAACATTCATCTGTCTTGATTTTGTGCATCGTTTGAAGTTCTTCTCCAAGTACAGAGTCGTTCTTCCTTTTTCAAGTGATTATTGAAGCTTGTTTCTCTTGAGGTTTGTTTGATTCTTTCCTCCCCATTGGTTTGATGAAAGTTTCATTAATTTTTGTATGAATAATTTATGTTCTTATATAGTGTTTTTATTGTTTGTTTTGATGGAAGTCATCATTGTCTGAGCCGTTCACCCTGTGCATTTGATTGTTGAAGCTTGATTTTCTTTAGGTATGCAAATGAGTTTTGTTTAATTCTTTGCACCCCATCTGTTTGATGAATGTTCTATTAAATTTTGTATGTATATTTCATGCTGTTATATAGTTTATCTTGTAGTTAGGTATGTAAAATAAGTTGTTTAATATGTGGCACTCCATTTGTTTGATGAAATTCCTCATTAAACATCCAATGAAAAATTTCCCTTCTTATCTAGTGTTTTCATTGCTTGTGTTTATTTTGATGAAAATACTCATTGATGTTCATTTTTTTAATAAATTTTCTCTTGGTTTTGTATTATGTATACACATTTATGTGTATGGGAATGTATAGGAGTAGTACTACTCATTTGCGTCTTTGATGAAAAAGCAAAATATCAATAGATAAATTGATGTTTCTATCGTAAAAATTAGACGGAGTACCCATTGTTAGAGGACATCTTTAATTTTTAACCAGATTTTAAAATTCTTTCATTTATCCTCAATTGTGGTAATAATGTGAAATTAAGGCACCATCTAATGGAGAGAGTAGATAGGCAGTTTGGGAAAACTTCAACATTTGCTTTTGTCATGGACCATTCCTTCCATTTTGACATTTATTGCCAATTATAGTAATAAAGTAAATCAAAATGGCCAGCTTCTTCTTCAAATCTGAAACATTTGTTTCCCATAGAGTAGTCAGCATCTTTAGATAAACAAGACCAGTACATCGTCAACTTAAATACAATTTAGGTAATGCACCCCAAAAATTGCTCAAACTCATGGCCTTTGTACTACTAAGATGATACTAAGAGTTATACATACTTAGTTTTGAAAGTAAAATTCTCTGGAAAAGTCCAGGAAATGCACACCAGATACCATCTGTACCATCTAACTCAAGTGGCTTTCCAATCTTTTCAACCAATATGCAAGCATTCTGAATAATTTTCTCCCCAGTTTATGTAAGCACTCCAGCCATTTCCATATAGTACCATATTGCTCTTGTATAAGACCAAGAAAATCACTAGCAAAAAGTATATATATATTGTAGTTGGGAAACAAAGAAAATCGCTAAAACTCCCTTACTCATGACATATCCATAAAAGGAATTAAGAATGCATTTTCGAGTGAGTTGTAAAGAATGACATATCCGATGTAGCTGGCGTTAGAAATTGATTTAAAGTGAGGAGTTTTTTTTTTTTTTTACCCTAAACTCCTAAGTAGTGTTTTTAAGGGTAGAATGATAAATGTGAGTAATAACCCGAATAATATTGAGCTAAATAGAATTATTAGCTAAGTTTGAGCATTAGTAAGAGTGAGTTAGAGTGTTTTTAGCACCAATTACACCTTTTCTTAAACGAACTGTTCTAAAGGAATGTTATAATACAAATGAAGAATACATCAAAAGTCTTGAAAGCTTACCCCAGAACCATTGCATAAAACTTTATGAATCATCTTAAGATTGGGTGTCATATGCAATGCTTCCCATATTCTTATGTGAGAGATTACATTCACCAAGAAAATGACATAGAGCGATGATGATTGCTTCAGAGCCTCATCCTTAAACTCTTTTGATGCCTTGACTTTGAACTGAGTGGTATTTACACCCCCATTGGTACCAACCAGAGATAGAAAAGTCCATGACATGCCTACTCTTTGTAAATCACTAACATTTGTTGGTTTACCATTTGCTAGAACAAAAATGTCACCAGGAAAAGTCTTGTAAGATTCCTTGCCACCATTTCTAAAGTTGTTTATCCAAGAATTAACTCGAACTTGGTATATATTTTTCCCATTTGGCTTAGCTTCTTCGAAAGACTTTTCTTCAGCAAAAGGTGCTCGATGTATCATTTCCATACTTGAGGGCAATTTTGCTCGAGTTTCTTCCAATATAGGGTTGACATAAGACCTCAAATAATGCTCAACTGATTGAAATGATGCAGGAAGCTTTTCCACCTAAAAAAATGAAGACTTAGTTTATGAATTCAATAGATTCCGGCAAGTCTATAGCTATTGCTAACGCTAATTTTTCAGTAGTCGGAATGAGTATTATATCACAAGAAACATGTTGTAAATGATATTATTAAAATCCACACATGCACACAAAAGAAGTTTTGAGGATAATGACACCATTAATAATCCAATTTGACACAACTTAAACGAAAGGTAGGGAAAGAGATCTAGCAAGCTTAAAATTATATAGGGAACGGTAAGAAGGAAAACAAAAACAAACAGCAATGGAAAACTTTATTTATATAATTCTGAACTATAGTGAAAAACATTGAAAAATCTTATAATAAACATAATTTGATGTTTACATTGTATACACATACACACAAATAAAATTAAAAGGCTTTTTTATTTTTCCCTCCTTTTCTGAAGATTTAGGCAGACTCACCAACCTGATTTGTAGCAGTATAGATGAACAGTGAAGACAAATAGTCAAAAACCCACTCAACCAAATTGTCAAAATCTCAATTCTCATCATAACTAATTGAAAGGTAAGAGAACTAAATGGAAAAAAAACAAAAAAAATCAAAACCGAACCTTGTTGGTGAAAAGGCTATGATTGAAAACATCACTAAGAGACCAAGAAATTATAGTGTCAGTAAAACCATCATCATCAGAAGCAGCAACAGCAGCACTAGTTTTCTTCTTATCCTGAGATGTTGAAGAAGCAACAAAGCTAGCTTTCTTCCTATTTTGTGATCGTGAAGAGGAAGCAACAGCAACAGCTTTCTCCTTATTTTGAATTGGTTGAGAAGAAGAAGAAGCAGCAATAGCTTTCTTCTTCTTTCTATTTTGAGATGGTGAAGAAGATTCTCCTTTCATCTTTAGTCTATCACTTGCATTGACTTGAATAGTAGTAGTAGTAGAAGAACTAGTACTAAAAATTATCCTACAAGTAGGTATTTTTCAAGTTATATTAAAAAATTTGTTTCTGAAATTTTTTAAGGACCATATTACCTGTTTAGATTCTGTAAATAGATTTATGTAGGTGAGGCCTAGTTGAGTAAAGTTGAATGTATAAACATTTTAAATGTTTGTTAGCATTTCAATAAAGAATAGTTTGAGGGGGAAAAAAAGCGAGCATTCTCTAGAAAATCGTAAGGATGAATACCAATTTTTAAAAGAAAAAAATTTGCAAATCGAAATGAAGAGAAACAAATTGAATGTCAAGTAGAATATCATACCAGATTTTAGTCAAGGATTTGAAAGGCATTATAGAAGGTCTGATCTGTCCATCAATATGGTCAGATACATGGTGGGATGAGATTTTGGACCATAAAAGTCCATTGCTTTTTGCTAGTTCCTTCCAGCAACAGATGCATACTACTTGCCCCGTACGAGAGTGTTGCCTTCACATTTACCAAAGTTACTTTTCTTGTGACCTGTCTCTATAAACTTCAAACTACAATCCCTCTGGTAGCAGGCTAGCTAAATATAAGCATATGCAGCCTCTTGTTTGTCTAATTCTCCTAGTGATTCATACACAGACAATGCCTCCCTAATGGCATCATTAGCTAGCCTTGTAAAATAAAGATTGAACTTCTAAATTGGGCAATGAGTTTCAAAATAAAGAAATTGAAATTCTGAAAAGCTCATTGACTTGTAAAAGGGCATGCAAAGTTGAGTGGCTAAAAAGTTAAGCGATTAATATGAGATAGAGTTTTTAAACCTTTATGCTTTATAGGTTGTGTTTTAGATTTTTAGCCAAGTGTTTTTCATTTTAAGTTTTTTAGTTTACATTTTGAAGAGTTGTAGTTTAGATTTTAAGAGTTGCAGTTTACATTTTAAAGGGACATGATTTGGACTTTAAGTCTTGTAGTTTAAATTTTAAGCATTATTTTAAATTTAAACCACTAAGCTTTAAATTTAAACAATAAGGCTTAAAATTTAAACCACTTGCCTTAAAATTTAAACCGCAAGCCTTAAATGACTTAAAATATGATCAACTAAACTTAAATGGCATCAAAATTTAATCCCCAAGGTTTAAGTTTTAATCCTTTAGGCTTACATCATAAAAATACTCTTTTAATCTATATATTGTAATGTGTGTATCTAATACAAAATCTTTATAATTTTAAAACAAATGGCTTAAAATTTAAACCACAATTTATAAATTTGAACCATAAGGCTTAAATGGCATCAAATTTAAACTACAATATATAAATTTTTATCCATTTAGGCTTAAATTATAGATCAAGTATATTTAAACCTCTAGTTTTGAAATTTTAACCACTAAGCTTTAAATTTAAGCCACAAGGCTTAAAATTTAAATCACTTTCCTTAAGCACATATCTTTTATAATGCCTATAAAGCGTGACATACACATTTACTAAGATCCTAATGCACACGATGACTCTTCTCAAGTGCATTTGTCTGGCATGTAGGTATACAAATAAAATTTTTCTTTCATCCATATTTAATTAATAAAGCTAACAAACACAAAATATGTTTAATTAGTAGAGATACAACCTAGCTAATTGAAAAGATAATTCGATTCAATATTGATCAGTTATGAATACCTTATACGTTTTGATTGTTCAAAGTACTTATGTACTTGTTTCTTAGCCTCGAAAATCATTAACTACCAAAAACAAAAATTAAAAGCATTAGCACGTTAATGCAGAACTTAGTTAATAAAAGCTTATGCAAATATCTCAAGCAATAAAGAAAGAAAACAAAGAATTGCATTTTTCTCTTGTTTCTGCAATTGTGTACAGTCTCTTTGAGTTTTTCTTTGTCAAGAAATTGAAGTATGAAAAACACAAGCTAGTTCTCGTCTTCACATTGACCTATTCTAGTCTTACTAATAAAAAGCTCTGCAGTAAAAGAACAAAATCAAAAACTAAAGAGAACCATGTTTGAAATTTAAGCTATCACAGCTTTTAATATATGCAAAAGACATCTTGGAATCAACAGTTACTAAACCAAAATCATAAATTAAAAAACAAATACAAAATAAAAACTGTCATCTCAAGACAAATTTAAGTGTCAAGAGACAACATTACGTAAAGACTATTATAACATATTTAACTATAGCTTAAAATATGAACCACTCAACTTAAATGGCATTAAAATTTAATTCCCAAGGTTTAAGTTTTAATCCTTTAAGTCTCAAGAGATGATGCGTTCAACAAACAAGTTCTAAATAGGAAGAAGTGAGGTCAAAAGCAAGGAATGATCATCCTTTCTTCTTCATAATTGTCAGAATAAAGAATAAAATAGCTCAGCCAATCAAAATAAAGAATATAGCCAACTAGATTCAAGGTTTAAAATACAAAAAATATCATATTAAACTAAAGTCGCTAGTTTTTAATTCTTTCCTAATTTTTTCTGTTCTCCTCTGGTATACACATAGGACAGTTTTATAATTATGGTTCCTGCCATAAGCTGTTGAGTGCACATATCCTTTTCTGTTGCTTGCACTGCTTCTACTGCTTGCCCAATCACTCTTGCAGCTGCAGTTTACCAGAGAACATGAACTACAATTCTTCATATACTGCCCGAGCTTCTTTTTGAGCCTTTTAACTTCTTTAACAACCTCAGATGCTACTTTCAACTCTCTAGTAGAAGATTTTGACTCAGAGTTTTTTCCCACCAACAATGTGTCTGTTGGTTCCTTAAAAATTTGCAAACATTAGTAGATTAGTAATTTTTTTTTTTGGTAGTGATGGAGGGGTTTGGGGTGAGGCTTTTTAGACTAGATTAGTAGGTATTGGACATATGGAGGTGGAGATTACACAAGTCATTTTCCAACTTCTATTTTCAACTTTAGGTGGGAAACAAACATAATAAAATGCCTGATGACACTTTCAACTCCTCATTTTATTCAGTCCTTGTTTTGCTCATATCAGAAGTGACATTTATTGTCATCCATGTTTGACTGTTAATGCCTCTATGGAATGGAATCTCTACCTAGCCACACACTCTATCTCCTTCTGCTTCTTGCTTTTCCAGTGTAAAAAAAAACTCTCCCAATCTCATGAAAAATAAAATAAAACCCCTAAAAACCCTTCCCTCAATACTGTCTAATAGATGGAGCCATACTTGAATGAAATCAACAGAATAAGAAGAAGAAAATGAAAAGGGAGAGGCATATATTAAGTTATTAGAACAAATATTAATACTGTACTTAAATTGATTGTTCAGTTGTTAGTGATCATGCTCATGATTTGGTGGTTAATCTCCACGACAAGATAGAGACTTCATTTTGGATGTTTTGTTATTCCAATATTTGTATTGGATACACATTTTCTTTTGAACTCTATTATTTGCTTTTGAATACACACTAAAATTAATTCTAAGTCTTTGACCATAAATGTTGTTTTTTTTTATTACCTTTCGAGATTGAATGGTCAAGTTGAGGTCTTGAAAAATATGAACATTTTGTCTATGAATACTTGTTTCTTACTTTTCATTTGTTCAAGTACTTTTATTATGCAAAATAAAGAAAAATTGAGTAGCTCAAATCATTGTATGTCCTTCTATATGTGCTTTAATTTTGATATTTTTCTACTAGCAAATTTTTTATTATTGTTTATGTTTCATGGCATCTGTTTTGATTGAGCATTATTTATTCAGAAATGTTAGATACATATTTATTATTATTGTTATTTTTTTATTAATTGTTTCTTTTTGTTTATGCATATTTCAGAAATGTCTTCCAAATCTTCAATTAACACAGATAAGAAATCATTATCAATTGTTCATCCAAAATCAAACGAAATGTTTCAAGTAAGTATTTTTTTTGGTTTTTTACGTATTTAAAGTTTTATCATCTGTAAATTTATCTATTTTTTTAAAAAAGTTTGTTTCTATTAATACTTCTTTCTATAATTAACATATGTTTTTCATTTTCATTTATTTGTGCAGTATTTAAACAAAGAAAAATTACTTTTTGTGCATTACAATATTCGAGCTCAATGCTATTGGAGTGATATTGGATGCATACAAAGTTTTCTCAGTAATGAAGAAGTACAACAGCTAAAACAATCTTGCCTTGGGTTCATTCTAGATTTGGATCCATTGCTTGAACCATCGCATATGATATTGCATTCTCTTCTTCTACATGAGGATGGCAGCTCTAATGGGAATGAGCTTCATCTAAATTTTGGAGGTAACAAAACAAAATTTGGCATTGAAGAATTTGGAATTATAACAAGTTTAAATTGTAATGAAATTCATGTTGACATGGGGGTTAGCAATGATAATAATCGATTACTTGTTAAATATTTCGGTGGAAAATCATCAATATCTAGAAATGAGTTGAAAGATTTCGTTAAATCTAGAAAGATAGATATTAATGTTGAGGATGCTGTGAAATTAGTGAAAGTATATATTGTGGAAAATATATTAGGTAGTAAAAGAGGAGATAGGTTAGTAGACAATTTTGTCTTGAGTTTAGTAGATAATGTTCAAAAGTTTGAGGCATATCCTTGGGGTTGCCGTTCTTTTAACGAAACTATAAAATATCTCACAAGCGCCCTAGATTCATCAAAGACAGGATATGAGCTATGTGGCTTCCCTATAGCCTTCCAAGTTTGGGGTTTTGAGGTTATTCCTTTGTTGGCCTCATCATTTGCAATTCATGTTGGTTCAAAGTTCCCCAGAATTTTGAACTGGAAGACAGGGAAGAGTTGTCAAAGGTAAAAAATTTGTTTTTATTTCTTATTGTTTTTAACTTTCTCTCTTATTTTTTAGAATTGTTGTATTAATTTTTTTATTTTGTTTTATGTATAGGTTTATGCTCCTTTAAACTTTTCTAATGATGAAAGAAATTCATTTCATCATGCTATGCTTTGTGTCTCTTCAACTTCTAAAAGAGGGAGAGAAGAAGATTATCATAATTCAAAAACCAAAAAGACAAAAAGTTATAGTTCAAGTAGTTCTAATGAAGAAATTATTTCTTTGTTGAAGGTTCGTTTTTTTTTTGTCTAGTTTGCATTTTGAAAATATGTTGTTTGCAATTTCTTATATATTTTAGTTTTTTCTGTGTTATTTATTATATATTTTTGCCCTTCTCAGGAAATAAAAGAAGATAATATTTCTATGTTTAAGGTTCGTTTTTAGTGTTTCCAACTTTTGTCCTTGTTTTTGTTTTTTGTCTAGTTTGCATTTTGAAAATATGTTGTTTACAATTTCTTATATATTTTAGTTTTTCCTGTGTTGTTCATTATATATTTTTGCCCTTCTAATTTTTTTCAGGAAATGAAAGAAGAAAATATTTCTTTGTTGAAGGTTTGTTTTTTACTGTTTTCCAGCTTATGTATTTGTTTTTGTTTTTTTGTATAGTTTGCATTTTCAAAATATGTTGTTTACAATTCCTTATATATTTTAGTTTTTCCTGTGTTGTTCATTATATATTTTTGCCCTTCTAATTTTTTTCAGGAAATGAAAAAAGAAAATATTTGTTTGTTGAAGGTTCGTTTTTTACTGTTTCCAGCTTATGTCTTTGTTTTTGTTTTTTGTATAGTTTTCATTTTGAAAATATGTTATTTACAATTCCTTATATATTTTAGTTTTTTATGTCTTGTTCATTATATATTTTTGCCCTTCTAATTTTTTTTTTCAGGAAATCAAAGAAGATCATATTGTAATGAAAAAATATATTGATGATATGAAAACAAAGATGAATGACATTGAGGAGGGAATGAAACGTTTCTTTGATTTTATGGAGGTTTTTATGAAGAAACATGATGCAAAGAAGGAAGTTCCTGGTGAAGGGCAAGGAGAAGGAGAAGAGGAGAAGGTGAAGAACAAAGATCAGAAGTCTTCTTCTCAAGAGGAGAAATTCTTATTTGAAGATGATTTGCATCAAAGTATGAATGACTTCAACACTGTAGAATGTGTTGCTCCTTTAGCAATTGTCCCGGTATGATTTTTAATCTATCTTTGAATTGAAAAACCTTTTATTATTTTGTGTTTTATCTTTTTACAAAATGTTTGCTTATTTTTCTTAAGTTGTCTGTCTAATTCTTATTTTTAGGTTTCCAATGTCGAACCAATACAAAATGATCTTGAAGAATTTTCAACAAATAAATTTGATATTGGCCATGACAAAGATTTTGAGACCACTCCAACTTTTAATATTTTATCCCAATCATCAAATGACAATCATGAGGTTAAGAAAAAATACTCAAGAAAGAAAAGGGAAAGGAAACCAAGTAAATTTGTTTCTTCTCCATATACTCATAATTTGTCAGCAATTGTTTTTGGTTTGTCCAATGAACGAAGAAAAAAGAAAGAACATTTTGTTGGACGATTTCCTTTCGAGAGCGAATTTGATGATATGCCTTCAATGGAGTTGGAAGAAAGATTCATGTCATGGTACAAGCTTGGCCTTAAGAAGTATAGGTAAATTGGTTTACTTATTGAGTATTTACGTTAATTATATTGTTTTATATATTAATACCATTGGTTTTTGTTTTGTTTTTTTAGGACTATAAAAGAACCCTTCCATCCATTTTATGCAACAATGCCTGGGTTTGTATATGGCGATCAATACATTAATTATTAGAAGTGGTTCTATGATCTATATGACAAGAATGGCCTCCTGATGATAGTGTAAGATTAATTCTTTTTTTTATCCTGTTTTATACTCTATGAAAATTTGTATTCTTTTTTATACTTTTTATGATTTTTCTTGTCCTTTGTTTTTTCTTATTGCAGCATATTTCAATATCACTTTATTATTTGAGAAGGAAGGCTATTTGTCATACTTGCTTGCCTTCATTTCAAAACTGTACTACATCGGACTATATTTTTGATGCATTTCTTAGGCAAGTAACGGTTAGTGAAGAAGAAATAGAAAATTATAATTGGAATAAGGAAGTGATTATAATAGATAGAATATTTGGCAAATCAATGCTGTGTGGGAAGTCATGGTTAGAAGTCGATTTTGTATATCTGCCATTTTTTATTTTAGGTGAAACTCACCTAAATCATTGGTGCTTAGGTGTTCTTGACATTGATAAAAGAAAAATCTGTATTTATGATTCTTACTACCAAGATGGTGAAGAAAGAGTAAGAAATCATGTAAAGAAATATTGCCAACTTCTTCCGTATATTTTCGACTTCTTACGTTTCCATGAAAAAAGAAAAGGATATACTTCAGGTTGTGAGGAGTTCGAGTATTCATGGGTACAATGTCCATTTCAAGTTAATATGTAAGTTTTAAATTATAAATTACTTTTATTAATTGTGGTTTTTATTTATTATTAAAAATCTTCTGATATGATTTTATTTTTTATGTTTGCAGGACTGATTGTGGGATTTATCTCATAAAGTTCGTTGAATTACTGATGGCAGGGAAATCAGTTTTTGAAATTGGACTAGATAATGCATTTTCTATGCGGAAGAAAATGGCAATAGAATTGTGGATTCATGGTAACGTCAAGCACATGAATGAAGGATATGAAACTCCCACTAATGATGTATGCATACATTAATTATAGAAATGCACCATTGGTTTTAATTTCAAAGATTATAGATTTTAGAGTTTTTCATTTTGCTAAAACTTAGAGCTTTGTAATTACAAAATGTAAATAAACAAAACAAAAAATTCTTATAGTAATTCAATGGAAATTTTTGCCTATTTATCTTTCATTGAAAAGTATAATTGCTGTTTATTAATTGTTTCTGAAAAAATATAATTATCTATTATAATTAAAGTATAATGTTTGAAATTTAAACCACTTGACAAAAAGTGTTGAACCACACGACTAAATGGCATCAAATTTTGAAGCACAAGGCTAAATGACATCAAATTTAATCCAAGATTTATAATTTTTTATCAATTAAGCACCTTTTGTAATCCAAGTATCTTTTAACCCCAATGTTTTTCATTTAAACCCATAAGCTTTAAGTTTAAACCACTTTGCCTAAAAATGTTGAAACACAAGGCTAAATGGCTTTAAATTTTGAACCATAATTTATAAAAAAAAAAATTACCATTAAGCTCTAATTATAATTCAAGTCTATTTTAAACCACAATGTCATAAATTTAAAATATTAAGCTTTAAATTGAAACCCCTAAGCTTTAAATTTAAACCACTTGCTTAAAATTTTAAACCGCAAGCCTTAAATGACTTAAACTATGAACCATTAATCTTAAATAGCAATTAAAATTTAATCCACAAGGTTTAAGTTTTAATCCTTTAGGCATAAATCATAATAATAATAATCTAATTAACAGTTTCAATCAAAGTTTAAATCCTTAGCCTTTAAATTTAAGAAAATAGGCTTAAATTTTAATCCAAGTTTCTTTATCTGTAAAAAATTTAGAGCTCATGTTCTGATTGGCAATGAAAAAAAATATATATTAATAGAAGTTATATGCTCTGTGCGTCGCGGCCCTAATAAAATAGTGCCGCGGCGCGCAGAGAAAACAAGATCCAATCTGTCTTTTTTCCCTGGGCCCCGCGGCTCTGATGTTTCATAGTGTTTGTGCGCCGCGGCGCAACCCCTAAGCTTTAAACCACAATATTATCAATTTAAACCCCTAAGCATTAAATATAAACCCCTAAACTTTAAATGTAAACCATTTGCTTAAAATTTTAAACCACAATATAAATGGCATCAAATTTTGATCCCTAATGCTAAATGGCATCACGAATTTTGATCCACAAGGCTAATTGGCATCAAATTTAAACCAAAATTTATAAATTTTAATCCATTAAGTTCTATTTATAATCCAAGTCTCTTTAAACCCCTAAATATTAAACATAAACTGTTAATCTTTAAATTGAAGCCACTTCCTTAAGAATTTAAGCCACAAACCAAATGGAATAAAATTTTGAACCCCTAGGCAAAATGACATCAAATTTTCAACCACATACATAAATGATATAAACTTTTGAACCAAAATTTATGAATTTTTATCTATTCAGCTCTATTTATAATCCAAGTCTCTTTAAACCACAATATTATCAATTTAAACCCCTAAGCATTAAATTTAAACCCCTAAGCTTTAAATGTAAACCACTTGCTTAAAATTTTAAACCACAATATAAATGGCATCAAATTTTGATCCCTAATGCTAAATGGCATCACGAATTTTGATCCACAAGGCTAATTGGCATCAAATTTAAACCAAAATTTATAAATTTTAATCCATTAAGTTCTATTTATAATCCAATTCTCTTTAAACAACAATGTTTTTAATTTAAAACCCTAAGCTTTAAATTTGAACATCTTTTCTAAAAATTTAAGCTACAATCCAAATCGAATCAAATAATGTACCCCAACGCTAAATGAGATCAAATTTAAACCACAATCTGTAAATTGTTATCAAATAAGCTCTTTTCATAATCCAAGTCTTTCTTAAACCTCAATGTTCTACATTTAAACCCATAAGCTTTAAGTTTAAACCACTTGACAAAAAAATGTTGAACCACACGGCTAAATGGCATCAAATTTTGAAGCACAAGGCTAAATGACATCAAATTTAATCCAAGATTTATAATTTTTTATCAATTAAGCTCCTTTTGTAATCCAAGTATCTTTTAACCCCAATGTTTTTCATTTAAACCCCTAAGTTATAAGTTTAAACCACTTTGCCTAAAAATGTTGAAACACAAGGCTAAATGGCTTTAAATTTTGAACCATAATTTATAAATAAAAAAAAATTCCATTAAGCTCTAATTATAATTCAAGTCTATTTTAAACCAAAATGTCCTAAATTTAAAACATTAAGCTTTAAATTGAAACCCCTAAGCTTTAAATTTAAACCACTTGCTTAAAATTTTAAATCGCAAGCCTTAAATGGCTTAAACTATGAACCATTAATCTTAAATAGCAATTAAAATTTAATCCACAAGGTTTAAGTTTTAATCCTTTAGGCATAAATCATAATAATAATAATCTAATTAACAGTTTCAATCAAAGTTTAAATCCTTAGCCTTTAAATTTAAGAAAATAGGCTTAAATTTTAATCCAAGTTTCTTTATTTGTCAAAAATTTAGAGCTCATGTTCTGATTGGCAATGAAAAAAAAAATTATATCAATAGAAGTTATATGTTCTGTGCACCGCGGCCCTAATAAAATAGTGCCGCGGCGCGCAGAGAAAACAAGATCCAATCTATCTTTTTTCCCTGGGCACCGCGGCTCTGATGTTTCATAGTGTCTGTGCACCGCGGCGCAACCCCTAAGCTTTAAACCACAATATTTTCAATTTAAACCCCTAAACTTTAAAGTTAAACCACTTGTTTAAAATTTTAAACCACAATATAAATGGCATCAAATTTTGATCCCTAATGCTAAGTGACATCACGAATTTTGATCCACAAGGCTAATTGGCATCAAATTTAAACCAAAATTTATAAATTTTAATACATTAAGTTCTATTTATAATCCAAGTCTCTTAATACCCCTAAATAATAAACTTAAACTGTTAATCTTTAAATTGAAGCCACTTGCTTAAGAATTTAAGCCACATACCAAATGGAATAAAATTTTGAACCCCTAGGCTAAATGACATCAAATTTTCAACCACATACATAAATGACATAAACTTTTGAACCAAAAATTTATGAATTTTTATCCATTCAGCTCTATTTATAATCCAAGTCTCTTTAAACCACAATATTATCAATTTAAACCCCTAAGCATTAAATTTAAACCCCTAAGCTTTAAATGTAAACCACTTGCTTAAAATTTTAAACCACAATATAAATGGAATCAAATTTAGATCCCTAATGCTAAATGGCATCACGAATTTTGATCCACAAGGCTAATTGGCATCAAATTTAAACCAAAATTTATAAATTTTAATCCATTAAGTTCCATTTATAAACGAATTCTCTTTAAACAACAATGTTTTTAATTTAAAACCCTAAGCTTTAAATTTGAACATCTTTTCTAAAAATTTAAACTACAATCCAAATCGAATCAAATAATGTACCCCAACGCTAAATGACATCAAATTTAAACCACAATCTATAAATTGTTATCAAATAAGCTCTTTTCATAATCCAAGTCTTTCTTAAACCTCAATGTTCTACATTTAAACCCATAAGCTTTAAGTTTAAACCACTTGACAAGAAAATGTTGAACGACACGGCTAATTGGCATCAAATTTTGAAGCACAAGGCTAAATGACATCAAATTTAATCCAAGATTTATAATTTTTTATCAATTAAGCTCCTTTTGTAATCCAAGTATCTTTTAACCCCAATATTTTTCATTTAAACCCCTAAGCTTTAAGTTTAAACCACTTTGCCTAAAAATGTTGAAACACAAGGCTAAATGGCTTTAAATTTTGAACCATAATTTCTAAAAAAAAATAATTCCATTAAGCTCTAATTATAATTCAAGTCTATTTTAAACCACATTGTCTTAAATTTAAACCATTAAGCATTAAATTGGAACCCCTAACCTTTAAATTTAAACCACTTGCTTAAAACTTTAAACTGCAAGCCTTAAATGACTTAAACTGTGAATTATTAATCTTAAATAGCAATTAAAATTTAATCCACAAGGTTTAAGTTTTAATGCTTTAGGCATAAATCATAATAAAAATAATCTAATTAACAAATTCAATCATAGTTTAAATCCTTAGCCTTTAAATTTAAGAAAATAGGCTTAAATTTTAATCCAAGTTTCTTTATTTGTCAAAAATTTAGAGCTCATGTTCTGATTGGCAATGAAAAAAAATTATATTAATAGAAGTTATATGTTCTGTGCGCCGCGGCCCTAATAAAATAGTGTCGCGGCGCGCAGAGAAAACAAGATCCAATCAGTCTTTTTTCCCTGGGCGCCGCGGCACAACCCCTAAGCTTTAAACCATAATATTTTCAATTTAAACCAATAAGTTTTAAATTTAAAGCCCTAAACTTTAAAGTTAAACCACTTGTTTAAAATTTTAAACCACAATATAAATGGCATCAATTTTTGATCCCTAATGCTAAATGGCATCACGAATTTTGATCCAAAAGGCTAATTGGCATCAAATTTAAACCAAAATTTATAAATTTTAATCCATTAAGTTCTATTTATAATCCAAGTCTCTTAATACCCCTAAATAATAAACTTAAACTGTTAATCTTTAAATTGAAGCCACTTGCTTAAGAATTTAAGCCACATACCAAATGGAATAAAATTTTGAACCCCTAGGCTAAATGACATCAAATTTTCAACCACATACATAAATGACATAAACTTTTGAACCAAAATTTATGAATTTTTATCCATTCAGCTCTATTTAATCCAAGTCTCTTTAAACCACAATATTATCAATTTAAACCCCTAAGCATTAAATTTAAACCCCTAAGCTTTAAATGTAAACCACTTGCTTAAAATTTTAAACCACAATATAAATGGCATCAAATTTTGATCCCTAATGCTAAATGGCATCACAAATTTTGATCCACAAGGCTAATTGGCATCAAATTTAAACCAAAATTTATAAATTTTAATCCATTAAGTTCTATTTATATTCCAATTCTCTTTAAACAACAATGTTTTTAATTTAAAACCCTAAGCTTTAAATTTGAACATCTTTTCTAAAAATTTAAACTACAATCCAAATCGAATCAAATAATGTACCCCAACGCTAAATGACATCAAATTTAAACCACAATCTATAAATTGTTATCAAATAAGCTCTTTTCATAATCCAAGTCTTTTCTTAAACCTCAATGTTCTACATTTAAACCCATAAGCTTTAAGTTTAAACCACTTGACAAAAAAATGTTGAACAACACGGCTAAATGGCATCAAATTTTGAAGCACAAGGCTAAATGACATCAAATTTAATCCAAGATTTATAATTTTTTATCAATTAAGCTCCTTTTGTAATCCAAGTATCTTTTAACCCCAATGTTTTTCATTTAAACCCCTAAGCTTTAAGTTTAAACCACCTTGCCTAAAAATGTTGAAACACAAGGCTAAATGGCTATAAATTTTGAACCATAATTTATAAAAGAAAAAAAATTCCATTAACCTCTAATTATAATTCAAGTCTATTTTAAACCACAATATTATAAATTTAAAACATTAAGCTTTAAATTGAAACCCCTAAGCTTTAAATTTAAACCACTTGCTTAAAATTTTAAACAACAAGCCTTAAATGACTAAAACTATAACCATTAATCTTAAATAGCAATTAAAATTTAATCCACAAGGTTTAAGTTTTAATCCTTTAGGCTTAAATCATAGTAATAATAATCTAATTAACAGTTTCATTCAAAGTTTAAATCCTTAGCCTTTAAATTTAAGAAAATAGGCTTAAATTTTAATCCAAGTTTCTTTATTTGTAAAAAATTTAGAGCTCATGTTCTGATTGGCAATGAAAAAAAAATTATATTAATAGAAGTTATATGCTCTGTGCGCCGCGACACTAATAAAATAGTGCCGCGGCTCTGATCCAATCTGTCTTTTTTCCCTGGGCGCCGCGGCTCTGATGTTTCATAGTGTCTGTGCGCCGCGGCGCAACCCCTAAGCTTAAAACCACAATATTATCATTTTAAAACCCTAAGCATTAAATTTAAACTCCTAAGCTTGAAATGTAAACCACTTGCTTAAAATTTTAAACCACAATATAAATGGCATCAAATTTTGATCCCTAATGCTAAATGGCATCACGAATTTTGATCCACAAGGCAAATTGGCATCAAATTTATACCAAAATTTATAAATTTTATTCCATTAAGTTCTATTTATAATTCAAGTCTCTTAAAACCCCTAACTATTATACTTAAACTGTTAATCTTTAAATAGAAGCCACTTGCTTAAGAATTTAAGCCACAAACCAAATGGAATAAAATTTTGAACCCCTAGGCTAAATGACATCAAATTCTCAACCACATACATAAATGACATAAACTTTTGAACAAAAATTTATGAATTTTTATCCATTCAGCTCTATTTATAATCCAAGTCTCTTTAAACCACAATATTATCAATTTAAACCCCTAAGCAATAAATTTAAACCCCTAAGCTTTAAATGTAAACCACTTTCTTAAAATTTTAAACCACAATATAAATGGCATCAAATTTTGATCCCTAATGCTATATGGCATCACGAATTTTGATCTACAAGGCTAATTGGCATCAAATTTAAACCAAAATTTATAAATTTTAGTCCATTAAGTTCTATTTATAATTCAAGTCTCTTAAAACCCCTAACTATTAAACTTAAACTGTTAATCTTTAAATTGAAGCCACTAGCTTAAGAATTTAAGCCACAAACCAAATGGAATAAAATTTTGAACAACTAGGCTAAATGACATCAAATTCTCAACCACATACATAAATGACATAAACTTTTGAACAAAAATTTATGAATTTTTATCCATTCAGCTCTATTTATAATCCAAGTCTCTTTAAACCACAATATTTTCCATTTAAAACAATAAGTTTTAAATTTAAACCCCTAAACTTTAAAGTTAAACCACTTGTTTAAAATTTTAAACCACAATATAAATGGCATCAAATTTGGATCCCTAATGCTAAATGGCATCACGAATTTTGATCCACAAGGCTAATTGGCATCAAATTTAAACCAAAATTTATTAATTTTAATCCATTAAGTTATGTTTATAATTCAAGTCTCTTAAAACCCCTAACTATTAAACTTAAACAGTTAATCTTTAAATTGAAGCCACTTGCTTAAGAATATAAGCCACATACCAAATGGAATAAAATTTTGAACCCCTAGGCTAAATGACATCAAATTTTCAACCACATACATAAATCTCATAAACTTTTGAACCAAAATTTAAGAATTTTTATCCATTCAGCTCTATTTATAATCCAAGTCTCTTTAAACCACAATATTATCAATTTAAACCCCTAAGCATTAAATTTAAACCCCTAAGCTTTAAATGTAAACCACTTGCTTAAAATTTTATACCACAATATAAATGGCATCAAATTTTGATCCCTAATGCTAAATGGCATCACGAATTTTGATCCACAAGGCTAATTGGCATCAAATTTAAACCAAAATTTATAAATTTTAATCCATTAAGTTCAATTTATAAACCAATTCTCTTTAAACAACAATGTTTTTAATTTAAAACCCTAAGCTTTAAATTTGAACATCTTTTCTAAAAATTTAAACTACAATCCAAATCGAATCAAATAATGTACCCCAACGCTAAATGACATCAAATTTAAACCACAATCTATATATTGTTATCAAATAAGCTCTTTTCATAATCCAAGTCTTTCTTAAACCTCAATGTTCTACATTTAAACCCATAAGCTTTAAGTTTAAACCACTTGACAAAAAAATGTTGAACAACACGGCTAAATGGCATCAAATTTTGAAGCACAAGGCTAAATGCCATCAAATTTAATCCAAGATTTATAATTTTTTATCAATTAAGCTCCTTTTGTAATCCAAGTATCTTTTAACCCCAATGTTTTTCATTTAAACCCCTAAGCTTTAAGTTTAAACCACTTTGCCTAAAAATGTTGAAACACAAGGCTAAATGGCTTTAAATTTTGAACAATAATTTATAAAAAAAAAAAAATTCCATTAAGCTCTAATTATAATTCAAGTCTATTTTAAACCACAATGTCATAAATTTAAAACATTAAGCTTTAAATTGAAACCCCTAACCTTTAAATTTAAACCACTGGCTTAAAATTTTAAACCGCAAGCCTTAAATGACTTAAACTGTGAACCATTAATCTTAAATAGCAATTATAATTTAATCCACAAGGTTTAAGTTTTAATGCTTTAGGCATAAATCATAATAATAATAATCTAATTAACAGTTTCAATCAAAGTTTAAATCCTTAGCCTTTAAATTTAAGAAAATAGGCTTAAATTTTAATCCAAGTTTCTTTATCTGTCATAAATTTAGAGCTCATGTTCTGATTGGCAATGAAAAAAAATATATATTAATAGAAGTTATATGCTCTGTGCGTCGCGGCACTAATAAAATAGTGCCGCGGCGCGCAGAGAAAACAAGATCCAATCTGTCTTTTTTCCCTGGGCGCCGCGGCTCTGATGTTTCATAGTGTTTGTGCGCCGCGGCGCATCTCCTAAGGTTTCTACCACAATATTTTCAATTTAAACCAATAAGTTTTAAATTTAAACCCCTAAACTTTAAAGTTAAACCACTTGTTTAAAATTTTAAACCAAAATATAAATGGCATCAAATTTTGATCCCTAATGCTAAATGGCATCACGAATTTTGATCCACAAGGCTAATTGGCATCAAATTTAAACCAAAATTTATAAATTTTAATCCATTAAGTTCGATTTATAATCCAAGTCTCTTTAAACCCCTAAATATTAAACATAAACTGTTAATCTTTAAATTGAAGCCACTTCCTTAAGAATTTAAGCCACAAACCAAATGGAATAAAATTTTGAACCCCTAGGCAAATTGACATCAAATTTTCAACCACATACATAAATGACATAAACTTTTGAACCAAAATATATGAATTTTTATCCATTCAGCTCTATTTATAATCCAAGTCTCTTTAAACCACAATATTATCAATTTAAACCCCTAAGCATTAAATTTAAACCCCTAAACTTTAAAGTTAAACCACTTGTTTAAAATTTTAAACCACAATATAAATGGCATCAAATTTTGATCCCTAATGCTAAGTGACATCACGAATTTTCATCCACAAGGCCAATTGGCATCAAATTTAAACCAAAATTTATAAATTTTAATCCATTAAGTTCTATTTATAATCCAAGTCTCTTAAAACCCCTAAATATTAAACTTAAACTGTTAATCTTTAAATTGAAGCCACTTGCTTAAGAATTTAAGCCACATACCAAATGGAATAAAATTTTGAAACCCTAGGCTAAATGACATCAAATTTTCAACCACATACATAAATGACATAAACTTTTGAACCAAAATTTATGAATTTTTATCCATTCAGCTCTATTTATAATCCAAGTCTCTTTAAACCACAATATTATCAATTTAAATCCCTAAGCATTAAATTTAAACCCCAAAGCTTTAAATGTAAACCACTTGCTTAAAATTTTAAACCACAATATATATGGAATCTAATTTTGATCCCTAATGCTAAATGGCATCACGAATTTTGATCCACAAGGCTAATTGGCATCAAATTTAAACCAAAATTTATAAATTTTAATCCATTAAGTTCTATTTATAAACGAATTCTCTTTAAACAACAATGTTTTTAATTTAAAACCCTAAGCTTTAAATTTGAACATCTTTTCTAAAAATTTAAACTACAATCCAAATCGAATCAAATAATGTACCCCAACGCTAAATGACATCAAATTTAAACCACAATCTATAAATTGTTATCAAATAAGCTCTTTTCATAATCCAAGTCTTTCTTAAACCTCAATGTTCTACATTTAAACCCATAAGCTTTAAGTTTAAACCACTTGACAAAAAAATGTTAAACCACACGGCTAAATGGCATCAAATTTTGAAGCACAAGGCTAAATGACATCAAATTTAATCCAAGATTTATAATTTTTTATCAATTAAGCTCCTTTTGTAATCCAAGTATCTTTTAACCCCAATGTTTTTCATTTAAACCCCTAAGCTTTAAGTTTAAACCACTTTGCCTAAAAATGTTGAAACACAAGGCTAAATGGCTTTAAATTTTGAACCATAATTTATAAAAAAAAAAAAATTCCATTAGGCTCTAATTATTATTCAAGTCTATTTTACACCACAATGTCTTAAATTTAAACCATTAAGCTTTAAATTGGAACCCCTAACCTTTAAATTTAAACCACTGGCTTAAAATTTTAAACCGCAAGCCTTAAATGACTTAAACTGTGAACCATTAATCTTAAATAGCAATAAAAATTTAATCCACAAGGTTTAAGTTTTAATGCTTTAGGCTTAACTCATAATAATAATAATCTAATTAACAGTTTCATTCAAAGTTTAAATCCTTAGCCTTTAAATTTCAGAAAATAGGCTTAAATTTTAATCCAAGTTTCTTTATTTGTCAAAAATTTAGAGCTCATGTTCTGATTGGCAATGAAAAAAAAAATTATATTAATAGATGTTATATTCTCTGTGCGACGCGAACCTAATAAAATAGTGCCGCGGCTCTGATCCAATCTGTCTTTTTTCCCTGGGCGCCGCGGCTCTGATGTGTCATAGTGTCTGTGCGCCGCGGCGTAACCCCTAAGCTTAAAACCACAATATTTTCAATTTAAAACAATAAGTTTTAAATTTAATCCCCCAAACTTTAAAGATAAACCACTTGTTTAAAATTTTAAACCACAATATATATGGCATCAAATTTGGATCCCTAATGCTAAATGGCATCACGAATTTTGATCCACAAGGCTAATTGGCATCAAATTTAAACCAAAATTTATAAATTTTAATCCATTAAGTTCTATTTATAATTCAAGTCTCTTAAAACCCCTAACTATTAAACTTAAACAGTTAATCTTTAAATTGAAGCCACTTGCTTAAGAATATAAGCCACATACCAAATGGAATAAAATTTTGAACCCCTAGGCTAAATGACATCAAATTTTCAACCACATACATAAATGACATAAACTTTTGAACCAAAATTTATGAATTTTTATCCATTCAGCTCTATTTATAATCCAAGTCTCTTTAAACCACAATATTATCAATTTAAACCCCTAAGCATTAAATTTAAACCCCTAAGCTTTAAATGTAAACCACTTGCTTAAAATTTTAAACCACAATATAAATGGCATCAAATTTTGATCCCTAATGCTAAATGGCATCACGAATTTTGATCCACAAGGCTAATTGGCATCAAATTTAAACCAAAATTTATAAATTTTAATCCATTAAGTTCAATTTATAAACCAATTCTCTTTAAACAACAATGTTTTTAATTTAAAACCCTAAGCTTTAAATTTGAACATCTTTTCTAAAAATTTAAACTACAATCCAAATCGAATCAAATAATGTACCCCAACGCTAAATGACATCAAATTTAAACCACAATCTATAAATTGTTATCAAATAAGCTCTTTTCATAATCCAAGTCTTTCTTAAACCTCAATGTTCTACATTTAAACCCATAAGCTTTAAGTTTAAACCACTTGACAAAAAAATGTTGAACCACACGGCTAAATGGCATCAAATTTTGAAGCACAAGGCTAAATGACATCAAATTTAATCCAAGATTTATAATTTTTTATCAATTAAGCTCCTTTTTTAATCCAAGTATCTTTTAACCCCAATGTTTTTCATTTAAACCCCTAAGCTTTAAGTTTAAACCACTTTGCCTAAAAATGTTGAAACACAAGGCAAAATGGCTTTAAATTTTGAACCATAATTTATAAAAAAAAAAAAAATTCCATTAAGCTCTAATTATAATTCAAGTCTATTTTAATCCAAACTGTCATAAATTTAAAACATTATGCTTTAAATTGAAAGCCCTAAGCTTTCAATTTAAACCACTTGCTTAAAATTTTAAACCGCAAGCCTTAAATAACTTAAACTATGAACCATTAATCTTAAATAGCAATAAAAATTTAATCCACAAGGTTTAAGTTTTAATCCTTTAGGCATAAATCATAATAATAATAATCTAATTAACAGTTTCAATCAAAGTTTAAATCCTTAGCCTTTAAATTTAAGAAAATAGGCTTAAATTTTAATCCAAGTTTCTTTATTTGTCAAAAATTTAGAGCTCGTGTTCTGATTGGCAATGAAAAAAAAAATTATATTAATAGAAGTTATATGTTCTGTTCGCCGCGGCCCTAATAAAATAGTGCCGCGGCGCGCAGAGAAAACAAGATCCAATCTTTCTTTTTTCACTGGGCTCCGCGGCTCTGATGTTTCATATTGTCTGTGCGCCGCGGCGCAATCCCTAAGCTTTAAACCACAATATTTTCAATTTAAACCAATAATTTTAAATTTAAACCCCTAAAATTTAAATTTAAACCACTTGTTTAAAATTTTAAACCACAATATAAATGGCATCAAATTTTGATCCCTAATGCTAAGTGACATGACGAATTTTGATCCACAAGGCTAATTGGCATCAAATTTAAACCAAAATTTAAAAATTTTAATCCATTAAGTTCTATTTATAATCCAAGTCTCTTAAAACCCCTAAATATTAAACTTAAACTGTTAATCTTTAAATTGAAGCCACTTGCTTAAGAATTTAAGCCACATTCCAAATGGAATAAAATTTTGAACCCCTAGGCTAAATGACATCAAATTTTTAACCACATACATAAATGACATAAACTTTTGAACCAAAATTTATGAATTTTTATCCATTCAGCTCTATTTATAATCCAAGTCTCTTTAAACCACAATATTATCAATTTAAACCCCTAAGCATTAAATTTAAACCCCAAAGCTTTAAATGTAAACCACTTGCTTAAAATTTTAAACCACAATATAAATGGCATCAAATTTTGATCCCTAATGCTAAATGGCATCACGAATTTTGATCCACAAGGCTAATTGGCATCAAATTTAAACCAAAATTTATAAATTTTAATCCATTAAGTTCTATTTATAAACCAATTCTCTTTAAACAACAATGTTTTTAATTTAAAACCCTAAGCTTTAAATTTGAACATCTTTTCTAAAAATTTAAACTACAATCCAAATCGAATCAAATAATGTACCCCAACGTTAAATGACATCAAATTTAAACCACAATCTATAAATTGTGATCAAATAAGCTCTTTTCATAATCCAAGTCTTTCTTAAACCTCAATGTTCTACATTTAAACCCATAAGCTTTAAGTTTAAACCACTTGACAAAAAAATGTTGAACCACACGGCTAAATGGCATCAAATTTTGAAGCACAAGGCTAAATGACATCAAATTTAATCCAAGATTTATAATTTTTTATTAATTAAGCTCCTTTTGTAATCCAAGTATCTTTTAACCCCAATGTTTTTCATTTAAACCCCTAAGCTTTAAGTTTAAACCACTTTGCCTAAAAATGTTGAAACACAAGGCTAAATGGCTTTAAATTTTGAACCATAATTTATAAAAAAAAATAATTCCATTAAGCTCTAATTATAATTCAAGTCTATTTTAAACCACAATGTCTTAAATTTAAACCATTAAGCCTAAAATTGGAACCCCTAACCTTTAAATTTAAACCACTTGCTTAATATTTTAAACCGCAAGCCTCAAATGACTTAAACTGTGAACCATTAATCTTAAATAGCAATTAAAATATAATCCACAAGGTTTAAGTTTTAATCCTTTAGGCTTAAATCATAATAATAATAATCTAATTAACAGTTTCATTCAAAGTTTAAATCCTTAGCCTTTAAATTTCAGAAAATAGGCTTAAATTTTAATCCAAGTTTCTTTATTTGTCAAAAATTTAGAGCTCATGTTCTGATTGGCAATGAAAAAAAAATTTATATTAATAGAAGTTATATGTTCTGTGCGCCGCAGCCCTAATAAAATAGTGCCGCGGCGCGCAGAGAAAACGAGATCCAATCTTGTAAAGTCCAAGAACTTTACTTAGCTAATTGTTAGTAGTATTATAGTATGTTTAGTGTTATCTTTGTTACTATGGATTTTTGGTTCAGACCGGGAATTATTTGGACACTCATAGTAGTACTTATAGATTTTCTAAGTTTAATCTATAGTTTAAGAATATTAAGTATAACCTAAGGTTTGATTAATGTGACTGATATTAAGGATTATATTATTATATTATCAGGTTTAGACATCAACCAATAGGATTTTAAGCACATGTTATGAATGGTAATTAAGGATTAAGTATTTTTCAGGATTAAATTAAATAAGGGTAAAGTTTGAATGTTATAGGGTCAGTCAGCAGCCTTGAGTACGTTGAGGGCTTAGTCAAGGCTGTTTACTCCATTCAAACTTAGCTAAAAATGTGTAAATTCGTGTTTAAATATTCAGCGTATGCCGATATATCGCAGCTATAGGGGGCGATATATCGCAGCACGTAGATACGGAAAACACGAATCGATGCACGGTCGCCTCGGGAACAAAGGTCCAGGCGATATATCGCCTATAGGGGGCGATATATCGCCTCCACCAGCATATGTTCAAATGTTTTTGAATTCATTTCCTTTCAGCCATTCAAACTCCTTCAACAGTCCAGCATCTTTTGAACGAGTCTTCAGCCTCTGCTGAACGATTATTCAAATGATTTTCACCTAAAAAGCCATTATTTTTATTCAAGTAAAATCAAGATATTTTCATTCCCAAACTCTATAAATAGGACCTAGTACCCAGCCATTATTCACCATTTGCTCTAAAGTTCAGAAGCTGCTAGTGTTAAGTGAGTGTGAGAGTGTAAACACTTGGTTTGGGGAAAAACTATAAGCTTAAACATCATAAGCTTATCAAACACTTTGGGAAGTGAGTTCTATAGTATTTCGGTGAAGGTTAGATTGATCTTGCAATCTTTGAGGTAAACCCAAAACTCTAGTTCCTTTCTGTATTTTATGTTATTTCCTTTCTCAAAACCTTCTACTCAGTCCCCTAACCTTATTCTTATTTTGGTTAGGGAATCCAAGCTTTTAAGCATATAAGTCGGTAAGTATGTTTTCTATGGTTTAGTCTTTCCATCTCTTTCATTTCATCTCCTTTCTTTAGACTTACTCTTTCTTATGGTTTTAGGAGTGTTCCAACAGTCCCAACTCAGTCCATAATCTCGGTAACTTTGGTAAGGAAAATAGGCTAGAATTAATATGTTATGTGCTTATGTTATCTATATGTTTTATGTTATTAATGTGTTTTGTTTTGTTATGAATATGTTATTGATGTGTATGTTGTAGGCTTGGGCTTATGCCCTATTTGACTAACAAGACCCGAAAAAAATTGTGGGCATAAGCCTATTTAGCTGGTAGGACCCCACTAATCTCATGGGCATAAGCTTGTTTAGTCTATGGGACCCCAAGTAATAATGGCCATTATAATAAGTGAATTATGTGTTATGATATGTCTTTATGTTTTCTTATGAAATTATGTATATGACTATGTGTTAGGTTTTCCTTGCTGGGCATTAGGCTCACTCCTTTCTGTTTATGTGCAGGAAAATAAGCTTAGAGGCGGTAAGATTCGTGACGCTTGGAGGATGTGTATCGATGATGAATGGAGTCAAGGGGCCGAGCTTTATTCGATTCGAGGATGTAGTCTCACTTCTTATGTTTTTAATGGTTTTACATGTATTTTACGCATTATTATGTAATGTCTTTTATTTTAAATCATCTTTTGTTTTTAAAGACAATGGGATCCCATAATCCTCCTTAGTATTCTGTTTATTTGTAAATAACTGTTATTTTGCAAGTTACTCAATAAATTATGGTATTTTCGTAAAAATGTAAGTTTTATGTATAGTTTCGATAATGGTCCATTTAGTCTAGATTAGTGGGTCGTGACAAATCTGTCTTTTTTCCCTGGGCTCCACGGCTCTGATGTTTCATAGTGTCTGTATGCCGCGGCGCAACTCCTAAGCTTTAAACCACAATATTTTCAATTTAAACCAATAATTTTAAATTTAAACCCCTAAACTTTAAAGTTAAACCACTTGTTTAAAATTTTAAATCACAATATAAATGGCATCAAATTTTGATCCCTATTGCTAAATGACATCACGAATTTTGATCCACAAGGCTAATTGGCATCAAATTTAAACCAAAATTTATAAATTTTAATCCATTAAGTTCTATGTATAATCCAAGTCTCTTAAAACCCCTAAATATTAAACTTAAACTGTTAATCTTTAAATTGAAGCCACTTGCTTAAGAACTTAAGCCACAAACCAAATGGAATAAAATTTTGAACCCCTAGGCTAAATGACATCAAATTTTCAACCACATACATAAATGACATAAACTTTTGAACCAAAATTTATGAATTTTTATCCATTCAGCTCTATTTATAATCCAAGTCTCTTTAAACCACAATATTATCAATTTAAACCCCTAAGCATTAAATTTAAACCCCTAAGCTTTAAATGTAAACCACTTGCTTAACATTTTAAACCACAATAAAAATGGCATCAAATTTTGATCCCTAATGCTAAATGGCATCACGAATTTTGATCCACAAGGCTAATTGGCATCAAATTTAAACCAAAATTTATAAATTTTAATCCATTAAGTTCTATTTATAATCCAATTCTCTTTAAACAACAATGTTTTTAATTTAAAACCCTAAGCTTTAAATTTGAACATCTTTTCTAAAAATTTAAACTACAATCCAAATCGAATCAAATAATGTACCCCAATGCTAAATGACATCAAATTTAAACCACAATCTATATATTGTTATCAAATAAGCTCTTTTCATAATCCAAGTCTTTCTTAAACCTCAATGTTCTACATTTAAACCCATAAGCTTTAAGTTTAAACCACTTGACAAAAAAATGTTGAACCACACGGCTAAATGGCATCAAATTTTGAAACACAAGGCTAAATGACATCAAATTTAATCCAAGATTTATAATTTTTTATCAATTAAGCTCCTTTTGTAATCCAAGTATCTTTTAACCTCAATGTTTTTCATTTAAACCCCTAAGCTTTAAGTTTAAACCACTTTGCCTAAAAATGTTGAAACACAAGGCTAAATGGCTTTAAATTTTGAACCATAATTTATAAAAAAAAAAAATTCCATTAAGCTCTAATTATAATTCAAGTCTATTTTAAAACACAATGTCTTAAATTTAAACCATTAAGCTTTAAATTGAAACCCCTAAGCTTTAAATTTAAACCACTTGCTTAAAATTTTAAACCGCAAGCCTTAAATGACTTAAACTATGAACCATTAATCTTAAATAGCAATTAAAATTTAATCCAAAAGGTTTAAGTTTTAATCCTTTAGGCTTAAATCATAATAATAATAATCTAATTAACCGTTTCATACAAATTTTAAATCCTTAGACTTTAAATTTAAGAAAAAATAGGCTTAAATTTTAATCCAAGTTTCTTTATTTGTCAAAAATTTAGAGCTCGTGTTCTGATTGGCAATGAAAAAAAAAATTATATTAATAGAAGTTATATGCTCTGTGCGCCGCGACCCTAATAAAATAGTGCCGCGGCTCTGATCCAATCTGTCTGTTTTCCCTGGGCGCCGCGGCTCTGATGTTTCATAGTGTCTGTGCGCCGCGACGCAACCCCTAAGCTTAAAACCACAATATTTTCAATTTAAACCAATAAGTTTTAAATTTAAACCCCTAAACTTTAAAGTTAAACCACTTGTTTAAAATTTTAAACCACAATATAAATGGCATCAAATTTGGATCCCTAATGCTAAATGGCATCATGAATTTTGATCCACAAGGGTAATTGGCATCAAATTTAAACCAAAATTTATAAATTTTAATCCATTAAGTTCTATTTATAATTCAAGTCTCTTTAAACCCCTAACTATTAAACTTAAACTGTTAATCTTTAAATTGAAGCCAGTTGCTTAAGAATTTAAGCCACAAACCAAATGGAATAAAATTTTGAACCCCTAGGCTAAATGACATCAAATTTTCAACCACATACATAAATGACATAAACTTTTGAACCAAAATTTATGAATTTTTATCCATTCAACTCTATTTATAATCCAAGTCTCTTTAAACCACAATATTATCAATTTAAACCCCTAAGCATTAAATTTAAACCCCTAAGCTTTAAATGTAAACCACTTGCTTAAAATTTTAAACCACAATATAAATGGCATCAAATTTTGATCCCTAATGCTAAATGGCATCACGAATTTTGATCCACAAGGCTAATTGGCATCAAATTTAAACCAAAATTTATAAATTTTAATCCATTAAGTTCTATTTATAATCCAATTCTCTTTAAACAACAATGTTTTTAATTTAAAACCCTAAGCTTTAAATTTGAACATCTTTTCTAAAAATTTAAACTACTATCCAAATCGAATCAAATAATGAACCCCAACGCTAAATGACGTCAAATTTAAACCACAATCTATAAATTGTTATCAAATAAGCTCTTTTCATAATCCAAGTCTTTCTTAAACCTCAATGTTCTACTTTTAAACCCATAAGCTTTAAGTTTAAACCACTTGACAAAAAAATGTTGAACCACACAACTAAATGGCATCAAATTTTGAAGCACAAGGCTAAATGACATCAAATTTAATCCAAGATTTATAATTTTTTATCAATTAAGCTCCTTTTGTAATCCAAGTATCTTTTAACCCCAATGTTTTTCATTTAAACCCCTAAGCTTTAAGTTTAAACCACTTTGCCTAAAAATGTTGAAACACACGGCTAAATGGCTTTAAATTTTGAACCATAATTTATAAAAAAAAAAATTCCATTAAGCTCTAATTATAATTCAAGTCTATTTTAAACCACAATGTCTTAAATTTAAACCATTAAGCTTTAAATTGAAACCCCTAAGCTTTAAATATAAACCACTTGCTTAAAATTTTAAACCGCAAGCCTTAAATGACTTAAACTATGAACCATTAATCTTAAATAGCAATTAAAATTTAATCCACAATGTTTAAGTTTTAATCCTTTAGGCTTAAATCATATTAATAATAATCTAATTAACAGTTTCATTCAAAGTTTAAATCCTTAGCCTTTAAATTTAAGTAAATAGGCTTAAATTTTAATCCAAGTTTCATTATTTATCAAAAATTTGGAGCTCGTGTTCTGATTGGCAATGAAAAAAAAAATTATATTAATAGAAGTTATATGCTCTGTGCGCTGCGGCCCTAATAAAATAGTGACGCGGCGCGCAGAGAAAACAAGATCCAATCTGTCTTTTTTCCGTAGGTGCCACAGCTCTGATGTTTCATAGTGTCTGTGCGCCGCAGCGCAACCCCTAAGATTAAAACCACAATATTTTCAATTTAAACCTCTAACTTTTAAATTTAAACCCCTAAGCTTTAAATTTAAACCACTTGTTTAAAATTTTAAACCACAATATAAATGGCATCAAATTTTGATCCCTAATGCTAAATGGCATCACGAATTTTGATCCACAATGATAATTGGCAACAAATTTAAACCAAAATTTATAAATTTTAATCCATTAAGTTCTATTTATAATCCAAGTCTCTTTAGACCACTAAGTATTAAACTTAAACCGTTAATCTTTAAATTGAAGCCACTTGCTTAAGAATTTAAGCCACAAACCAAATGGAATAAAATTTTGAACCCCTAGGCTAAATGACATAAATTTTTCAACCACATACATAAATGACATAAACTTTTGAACCAAAATTTATGAATTTTTATCCATTCAGCTCTATTTATAATCCAAGTCTCTTTAAACCACAATATTTTCAATTTAAACCCCTAAGCATTAAATTTAAAGCCCTAAGCTTTAAATTTAAACCACTTGCTTAAAATTGTAAACCACAATATAAATGGCATCAAATTTTGATCCCTAATGCTAAATGGAATCACGAATTTTGATCCACAAGGTTAATTGGCATCAAATTTAAACCAAAATTTATAAATTTTTATCCATTAAGATATATTTATAATCCAAGTCTCTTTATCCAACAATGTTTTTAATGTAAACCCCTAAGCTTTAAGTTTGAACAACTTTTCTAAAAATTTATACTACAATCCAAATCGAATCAAATATTGAACCCCAACACTAAATGACATCAAATTTAAACCTCAATATATAATTTTTTATCAAATAAGCTCTTTTTATAATTATATGTGTGTTGATCTAAAATATTGGTTTATGTTATAAAACTGTTTACTTGATCAAACTCATTTTATATTGTGTGAGCATTGTTAAGTTATTCTCTATAAAGAAAAGAGAGCCGCGGCTCGCTAAAATCGCAATTAGTTTGATGTCGCTGAGCGCCGCGGCGCCAAATTGCAATAAAAGTTTACCTTCGCTGGGAGCCGCGGCACTACATTTCCAATAACTTTCCTTGTCTGCGCGCCGCGGCTCAATAATAGAGTGCCGCGGCGCGACCCCGAGCCCTCTACTTTTTATATACTTTTCTAGATCTCATTTATTCATTATTTCAAAACATCATATTCCGTTTTAGGGTTCAATCATCTTTTCCGGGTTTACAACTTTTGTGTGCCATCTTGGAAGAAGATTTTCAAGTAAGTATATGTATTATAATTCTTATATTAAATCTTGTATGAAGAAGATTCTTTATTTAGAAAAAATCTATGTTATGATGTTAGTTATTTTAGGGGTGTTTTGTTGTTAGTAGAGGAACTTTTATATTTGTTTAAGTTGTTGTTTGTTTCTTAGTTTTTGTTGATTACTGCATTTTATGTTTAAGTTTTTGGGCATTGCATTGTTGGAAATCAAGTATTGAAGGTTGTTTTATTAGTGTGCCCACCAAGTGTTTGTGAAATTGACTCAATGATGTTCTATGTCATAATTTCATTATTTTTGGCCTAGATAGAAAAGGTTTAAAATGCAACGTTGTGGCATAAGGAAACGAAAAGAGACAAACATGTATTGAATGAGAAGAAGACATTTGAGTTTTCTAGATTATTTAAACCAAAGAAAAAAAAAATTAAAAAAATTGTTTGATTGAATCGTATAAAACAACATATATGATATGAGACTGTGAGTATTATTTGAGGTTGCTATAGAATCTCTTCCAGTGATAAATTAAAAATATTTTACATGAATGTATTCTTTAAACCAAAGAAAACATTGCTTCTTTGATTTCTCAGGTTCGAAGCATTGAAACTAATAAAAAAACAAAAAAAATGTTCATATATTATAATGAATAATAATAAACAGTCTTTTAGTGTAGAAGCTAAGAACCCATTTCCTGTATAAAGCTGCAATAGAGAAATTAAAAACATTAGTATTTCAAAGATCAATCATGATACATAAGAATTCGTAATATATGGTCAAATTTTCAAGAATCATTCTAGCAATCTACTTTCTTTACTTCCAAATTAAATTTTATGATATTTTCTAAGCAGAAGATGATAATTGTAAATTATATGAAACATAATTATGTTTAGGAGAATTATATGTTGTGAGCTCATTGATTTCTTGTAGAATTATATGTATTGGATAATTATATGTTCTGAGCATACGATCTGTCTCCACTTTATAATTACACATTAAAGCCCATTGCTTGCTTTTTTATGTCTTGGAGAATTATATGTTGTGAGCTTATTGCTTGCTTTTTTCATCACCCCTAATTTTTTTTAGCCAATTCAATATTATATATATGAGTTATTATAAATATAAATATATGCCCATTTGATGATTATACAATGTTTTGACATCATTGTTTTTGGTATTGTATTTTTTAGGTAATTTTGAAGAAATATTTTTTGTGTCTTATCTTGTGAAATGGCTCCTAAAAAGAAATCAAAGGTATCTACTGAAGCTTCTACTTCTAGGGATAAAAATCCAAAGTTTAACTCAGATAAGTTTGTTAGTGAAGAAGCTGAGAAGAGATTTGATAGTATGTGAGCAAAGAAAGTATTGGGTGAACGAGGCATGGAATTCGATTCTAGGCTAAAGCATGATCCAATTTACAATAGTATTCTTGTTAATATTGAGCAGAGGGGGTGGAAGACTTTAGTTCAAGTACCTTATGGAGGAATAAAACAATTGGTAATAGAATTTTATGCTAATCTTCCAGAGTGCCGCAAAAATAAATGTTTTGTTCGTGGAAAATGGGTGCCTTTCGATATTAATACTATAAATGGTATTTTCAAGTTGGTTACCTTAGATCCTGAGGAGGATGAGTATGTAAAATTTATAGAAGGACAAATTGATTTTGGTGCAGTGATAAATCGCTTGTGTAAACCAGGCTCTCAATGGGTTATGTCTAATGAGAAACCTCGACATTTGATGAAAGCAGATATGACAAAAGAAGCCACTGCTTGGACTTATTTTGTGTGTGCAAATCTTCTTCCAATTTCTCATGTATCCTCTATTACTGTTGAGCGTGCACTACTTATTTATGCCATTATGGAGGGGTACACAATTGACATTGGCAAAGTGATCAATAGTAGCCTCAAACGTTTTGGACGGGGAGGCACAACAGGAGGTTTGGGACATGCATCCACTGTTACAACGTTGTGTCAAAAAGCTGACACTCCATCATGGACAGATGACCTCTATGTTAGGGCTCTTCCTACTATTACTGCTGTTATGGTGAATGCATATGGTGAACAAACTGTTAAACGGTTAGCAAGAGCTAATTTAGCAGGTGCCATACCAGAGGAGAATGAGGAAGAAGAGATTGAACCTATGGCAGAGGATGCACATGTTCGTATCACTCCCCCTACAGATCCATAAATGCAGTTCTTAGCTCAACAAAACTCTCATATCATTCAACAAAATGATTTTATATATCGGCAAAATTCGCATTTGATGCATTACTATGCCCAACGTAGTCAATATGATGCGGATCACACTACCCATGTCAACTCTTTGCTTGGGCACTGGGACCAAAATCAACAAGATCCTATCTTCTTTCAGCAGCCACCACTTTTCCCACCATTTGATTCCCAGCCTCCATATCCTCAACATCCACCGCAGCCCCCATACTAGTTTATTGGTCAGCTCGTTGATTTGTTTTATCTACTTTTTATAACTAACGTAGGTCTCTCACTTTAGATGCCTAGGAGGGCAGAAGCTAATGTAATGACCTGAATTTAATATTTATGATATGAACATTTTATGCTTGTTCTTAAATATCCTTTTTAACTGTCTAGTAACGGTTGGTCCAAAATTCTCTTTCTATTTTTATCAGTTGCCAAAAAGATCAATTCCCAGAGACCCTTGAGATTTTTCCTATTCACATGTTGTGTTATTATTTTACTTCTCTTGTTAGGCCAATTCATTTTCAACTTTCTTTTTCTCTTATCTAGTAGTACTACTATACCCTTTTGTTTCAAGATTAATTAGAGTTTTGAGATACCTACATAAACTTAATATGAATCCCAATACCAAGAGTATAGACTTATCGGTACTAATGATCCACTCTGTAATGAATAACAAGTTATATTCAAAACCAAATCCATGGTTAATTTTTTCAAGTCAAGAGTTTTGAGCATGTCTTTACCATGTTTGTTGTGGCTTGAATAATCCCAATCTGTTAAGTGAATAAAAAAGCAATTCCACAAGCCATTAAAAAATCTACCAGCATGGGAGTTGAATCTGATTGCCAAAACCTTCACAAGCAAAGATTGAAAGACCAAATGTATCAGTAAACAAGACAAATCCTCTACAGCAACCCCAGCAGTTGTGGGACACATTCTTGGCCAGAGTGCAGTGATTATCAGCATCCAAACCTCACCAGATTGGGCCAAAGGCATCATAGGATTATCATGAAGACAAAACCAACATCAAGTATATACCAATATATAGCTCCCAATATGATGTAGTTCACTGCTTTAACAATTATAAAACAAAACAATTAAAGTTATAATTTACCATATTTGATGGAGTTGTCAATACCCAAGATAACCTAATTTGTATAAACATTTGTACAAAGACAAGTTGATCAGAAACTCTTGCAGCATATGTAGTAGGAGCAGCAAAATTTTTGAGTTGAAATGATTAATTTAAGAAAAAACAAAAACAAATTATTCTGAATGATGGTTTTATCTGATTTCATTTATAAATGAAACAGAGATGAAAGATTAAAAACCCTGACATTCTCAATGACCAAATTCTCTACAGACCAAAAAGATATAATTGCAATAAAACCATACATTTATGCTTGTTCTTAAATATCCTTATACATTTATGCATGGTTGGAAGCATCATGTCATGGGGTTAGTATTCTTAGCAGATTTTTGAGTAATCTAGGAATTGAGCATTTTTAAAGCTATCAAGTGGCTAATGAGATATTTAAAGAGTTGTTCCACTACAAGTTTAATATTGGTCCCCAAACTGATGCATCAAGTGCGATTGGCTTTGTTGAATCTGACTATGCAGCAGATTTAGACTAAAGAAGAATTCAATCTAGTTTTGTATTTCATTAAATGGCTGCACTATAGGTTAGAAAGCTAATCATTTCAATCTACTGTTGCTTTATCAAATATTTTTTGGGCCAACTTGTCCTGATGTTCTTAGCTTGGTAGTTTCTGTGTAGAGCAATAAAAGGTTGGATAACTCTTGCTTGATTGGCATGTGTTTGTTGGATGTTTTGGAAAGCTAGAAATGAAGTGCTGTGCGTGGAAAGAAGGATGACAGCAGAGGAGATATTGGCTTCTGCTAGAGCTTATTTTGATTATTGGAAGACTGCCCAACACAAGATTGAGATGGATCTATTTGGTAGTCTCAGTGAATCTCATAAATTGGTGCAATCAATTAAAGCAGGACAAGGAAGAATCAAAATCACTGTTGATGCTGATTTGTTTTATTTTGTTGGCTGTTTCGGTATAGGTTGGGTAGCAAGGAATGAAGATGGTGAGCTGATTGAGGGTGCTAAAGAAGTGTTCAAAGGAGTTGAATCTCCCCTTATTGCTGAAGTCATTTGGCTAAAGGAAGTTCTTCACATGAAGATGATGAGCTCATCTTCTTCACATGAAGATTCATTTGAAAACGACTTCATTTGAAAACGACAAGCATTAGTTAATTGTATGAATGCAATTATGGTCATTTTTACATGATTTACTTTATTTACTTTTTATAACTAACCTAGGCCTCTCAATTTAGATGCCTAGGAGGGCAGAACCTAATGTAATGACCTGAATTTAATAATTATGATATGAACTGGAATAGCCAGAGAAGTTCATTTGTCCAATATGTGTGGTGTTCTCTCATGACAAAACAGCTAAATTCTGCTCCAAGTTAGGTCTGATATGCTGGAGTATGTTGAAAAATGCCATGCCTGCAACCCCAAATTTCAAGTTTCCTAATACAAGTTAGCTGTTAGCATCCCAAAAGCTCAAGTGGTTGTACCAAAATCTGCTTTCACTTCATCTTTATATCAATTCAGAATAAAGGTTTCAAATCAATTTCAGAACAGAAAATTTCTTCAAGCTTGATAATTACTAAAAAATGAAAGAAAGAAAGAAAAATAATTTGAAGTGAATTTGAACTATTTTGTTATTTACCAGCATACAATACCATGCTTCGATTTTAGATTCAAAAAGGTAAAAAAGCAGTTAAACCTTAAAACCACAAACCAAATGGCATCAAATTTTGAACCACAAGGCTAAATGGTATATAATTTTCATTCATTAACCTCTTTTAATAATTCAAGTTTCTTTAAACCACAATGATTTAAGTTTAAACCAGTGAGCTTTAAATTTAAACCGCTAAGATTTAAATTTAAACGATAAACCAATTGGCATCAAATTTTGAACCACAAGGCTGAATGGCATCACATTTAAATCACAATTTATAAATTTTTATCCATTAAGCTCTATTTATAATCCAAATCTCTTTAAACCACAACCTTTTAAATTTAAACCCCTAAACTTTAAATTTAAACCCCTAAATGCATCAAATTTTGAATTACAAGGCTAAATGGAATCAAATTTTGAACCATAATTTATAAATTTTTATCCATTAAGCTATATTTACAATCCAAGTCTCTCTAACCAAAATGTTTTAAATTTAAACCCCTAATTTTTAAATTTAAACTCCAAACCAAATGGCATCAAATTTTGAACCCCAAAGCTAAATGGCATCACATTTAAACCACAATTTGATAAATTTTTATCCATTAAGCCTTAATTATAAATTAATACCACTTAATCCACAATATTTTAAATTTAAACCACTAAGATTTAAATGTATACCACAAGGCTTAAAATTTAAGCCACTTGCCTGAAAATTTAAACCACAAGACTTGGATGGCTTAAAACATGAGCCTAATGGTTTAAAATTTAGGCAACAATTTACAATTTTTTTATCCTTTTAAGCTTAAATTGTAAACCTTGTATCTTTAAACCCCTAGGTTTGAAATTTAAACAAAAGGCTTGAAATTTGAACTTCTTGCCTTAAAATTTAAACCCCTAATCTTAAATGGCATCCAAATTTAATTCTCAAAGTTTAAGTTATAATCATTTAGCCTTATATCATAAACATTGTCTTTTGAACCATTATGTTTAAAATTTAAACCAACACCCTCTAAATTTAAAATTCTACCCTTAAAATTTAAAACATATTTTTTTCTTGGTTAAAAATTTAGACCTCAAGTTGTGATTGGCAAAAAAATTTTGAACCTCAAGGCTAAATATCATCAAATTTTGATCCACAAAGCTAAATATCATCAATTTTTGATCCATAATTTATGAATTTTTATCCATTCAGCTCTATTCATAATCAAAGCCTCTTTTACCCTCAATGTTATGAATTTTAAACCATTAAGCTTTAAATTTAAACCACTAAGGTTTAAATTTAAACCGCTTGCCTAAATGTTTAAACCACAATCTAAAAGGCATCAAATTTTGATCCACAAGGCTGAATGGTATATAATTTTTATTCATTAACCTTTCTTAATAATCCAAGTTTCTTTAAACCACAATAGTTCAAGTTTAAACCAGTGAGCTTTAAATTTAAACTCATAAGCTTTAAATTTAAACCATTTGCCTAGAAATTTAAACCATAAAGCAATTGGCATCAAATTTTGAACCACAAGGCTAAATGACACCAAATTTAAATCACAATTTATAAATTTTTATCCATTAAGCTCTATTTATAATCCAAGCCTCTTTAAACCACAACCTTTTAAATTTAAACACTAAACTTTAAATTTAAACCCCTATCCTTAGATTTAAACCAATTGCTTAAAAAATTTGAACCACAAGACTAAATGCATCAAATTTTGATTTACAAGGCTAAATAGTATCAATTTTTGAACCATTATTTATAAATTTTTATCCATTAATCTCTATTTATAATCCAAGTTTCTTTAAACCAAAATGTTTTAAATTTAAACCCCTAATTTTTAAATTTAAACGACTCCCGTAAAAATTTAAACCACAAACCAAATGGCATCAAATTTTGTATCCCAAGGATAAATGGCATCACATTTAAACCACAATTTGATAATTTTTTATCCATCAAGCCTTAATTATAAATTAAGACCACTTAATCCACAATATTTTTAATTTAAACCACTAAGATTTAAATGTATACCACAAGGCTTAAAATTTAAACCACTTGCCTGAAAATTTAAACCACAAGACTTGGATAGCTTAAAACATGAGCCTAATGGTTTAAAATTTAGGCAACAATTTACAATTTTTTTATGCTTTTAAGCATAAATTATAAACATTGTATCTTTAAATCCCTAGGTTTGAAATTTAAATCACAAGGCTTGAAATTTGAACCGCTTGCCTTAAAATTTAAACCCCTAATCTTAAATGGCATCCAAATTTAATCCTCAAAGTTTAAGTTATAATCATTTAGGCTTATATCATAAACATTTTCTTTTTAACCATAATGTTTAAAATTTAAACCAACACCCTTTAAATTTAAAACATATTGTTTTATTGGTTAAAAATTTAGACCCCAAGTTGTGATTGGCAAAACAAAAAAAAAAAAAATTATATATTTTGTTATATGTGTTTACTGTGCGCCGCGGCCCATATATTTTCGAGCCACGGCGCACAGCTACATAAAATTGCTTTATTTTTAACCCACCGGCGCGCCGCGGCTCTAGCCTTCCTTTTTATGCGCGCCGCGGCGCGATGATTAGATCAAAAACCCGCGGCACATTCTTCACATGCCCAAAGTGTGTTGTATTATAACCCCTTACGTATTTGTATTATTATTATATTTTCAGTGTTTTCACAAACCCAAGTTCAGTGTTTTCCCAAATCATTCTTAGCTCTAAACTCATTATCTTCTTCTCCATTTTCAACATTTCATTTATAGCTTTGGTTTGACCCTCCCTTTATGAGGACAACCATTCTTTTTTTGAACGTCCATATTCGAAGCTATTAGAGGATTTTTGAGCTGAAGTTGAGCTTCTAACAAGGTATTTTCAATGTTTTCTTGCAAATTTATTCTGTGTTTTTTTTTGGAATCTTAACTGAAAACTAAAATTTAACAATGTTAATAGATGCAAGTAACTGTAAAATATATTATGTTTTTTTTCGTTGTATATATATATATATATGTATTCATTGTTTCACTTAATTTATCCATGCATCCAATAATGATTATTTTAATGCTTTGATTTTAGTTCATTATCATGCATTGTATTTGTTTGACAAAATACTTCAACTGAAATTCAATTGTATAGTATTAAGAATAAGGATTTTATTACTCTTTTGTTGAATTGATTTTCATGCCTTGTAAGTGTTTGACAAAATGTCCTAACTAAATTGCAGTTTGTATAATCCTGAGAATATGCGATTTTGATTCAATATTATTATATTTATAGGACATTAAATTCCATGATTAAATGTATGAAAATGTCTTCAATATTATGTGTTTTGTTTGTTCTTTTTTTTTTTATATTTATATATTTTAAAGCTGGAAGTGTTATTTTAATAACATGTTGTTTATATCTTTTGCTTGTTTTTTATGTAAGATATGGCAAAGAAAGCTCGTATCACGAATAAGAATAGGAAATCAGGTTATTATCATAAAAAATTGAATGTTTTCAAGGTAATTTTACATTGTTTATATATGTTTCTTTTTTTGCTTTAAAAAATAAAAGAAGATAATGTTTTCGATTTAATTATTTGTTTTCTATTTTTTTTTTTATGTGCAGAATTTAAGTCCAAATAAGCTGATTTTTGCTAAGAATCAAATGAAAGTTAATTTTCAAGATCATCAACTCAATTTTCGTTGTATCGAGAATTCTCTAACTGATGCTCAATTTGAAAAGTTAAAGGATTCATGCTTGGGATTTCTCTTAGATATTAATAATAACCTAAAACTTTGTTCCATGATTGTTCATTCTCTAATTCTTCATGAGGAGGGTAGCTCTAGTAGACAAGACATCTGAATGAACTTTGGAGGGAAAAGAGCAAAGTTTGGAATTGAAGAATTTGCTCTAATAACTGGTCTAAATTGTTCCCAACTTCCTACTGATGTTGATCATAGTGTTCAACCCAATAGATTAATAGAAAAGTACTTCTCTGGGAAATCATCAATCTCAAGAAATGACTTGAAAAACCTTCTCATGTCTTCAAAAATAGATGACGAAGATGCCGTTAAGAAAGCTAAAGTACATATTGTGCAAAATATTTTAGAAAGTAAAAGAGGTGACAGGTTTGTTGATGATTTTGTTTTGAAATTGGTTGATGATGAACAAAAGTTTGAGAATTATCCATGGGGTCGTCGTTCGTTCAATGAAACTATTGGGAGTATTTCAAGTGTTTTGGATTTGCAAAAAAACAATTATGAGTTGTGCGGCTTCCCTGTGGCTTTCCATGTGTGGGGTTATGAGGTTATTCCATCATTGGGATCTTTGTTTGGCGCTCGTGTAAGTTCAAAAATCCATAGAATCTTAAATTGGAAGTCAACTAAAGTGAACAATCTCCGATCAATTTGGTCTAAAGTTTTCCAAAAATCAAAAGTACGTATTCATATATATATTTATATTTTTAGTATTGTTCTTCAATTAATTTCAATTGTTGTACTGTTAACAATTATGTTTTGTTCATTGATTTTCTTATTTTTATGTATATAGGTTGATTATGTTTGTTTGTCTCCATCTAGTGCGGAAAAAGAGTCATTACACCTTAATGGTATGTTTACTGACACAGTAATTCTTGAAAGAGGAATATACATGGATGCAAACTGTTATACCCAAAAATTGGAGAATGCATCCTAGGAGGCTAAGGAGAATGCATCTAGGAGAGTGCCTCCTAGGAGGGCTAAGAGGGTGGTCCTAGGAGACCCCAAGGAGGGTGTGGTCCTAGGAGACCCCAAGGGTGTGTAGGAGGCAAGCCTCCCAAGGTTTTCTAAGTGTTGGCTCGAACGTGCCCAAGGTAAATAGCTAAGGAGGAGGAGTCTCATGCAAGAGAATGGAGACTTAGACTTTCATAAGGAAAGTCTATACAATGTTCGATCGGACATGTTTGGGAGATGCTAAAGGAGGTTGCCTCAATGTTGTCCAAGGTGGGGTTCCCTCAATGTTGTCCAAGGTGAGGTTCCCTCAATGGTGCCAAGGAGGTTGCCTCGGACCACCTTAGTCCGAGGAGAAGCCAAGGAGATTGGTTCAAGGAGGAACATGGCATGCTAGAGGAGAGTGCATGTTAGAGGAGAGATGTGCATCTCCTACCACCATGCACGTTCAACCAGCCCTTGCATGGGTAGCGAGTAGGAGGTGGACCAACTAGCTAGAGGAGACTAAGTCAGATACAACTTCAACAACATGCGCGGGAATCTCTCGTTCTTCCCACAAATGGGGAGTTTGTTACATTTTGAATGTCGAATGTTTATTTGTAATATAAATATAATAAATATAGTAAAATATCCCTATTATAAGGGGATATCAGTTGAGGATCCCATCTCTATAAATAGAGAGCTTATGAGATGAGAGAGGGGTCCCTTCTGCTTATTCTTTCTAGAGAGATAAAATTGGGTCTGTCTATTCTAGAGAGAGAAAGTGCTGAAATTAGAGAGAATTCTTGTATTTTCACAATTTATACTGAAGAAACTCAGTTGGCATAGTCCATCTGATCTTGAGTATAGATTTATAAATCACAACTCTAAGTGGATTAGGCTATTACCGACAATCGGGGCTGAACCACTATAAAAATTCTGTGTTATTTACTTTTCTTGTTTATACCATCTGTTGTCGTTTACATTCTCTTGAAGGTTCGTCGTATTTGACGTTCTCACGTCGTTGGCTAAAAACGCAGTCAACACAAACAATCCCCCCTCAATGATGAGTAACAAGACAAAAAGTAGCTCAATTGATGAAGAAATTATTTCAATATTGAAGGTATATTTATATTATCTACTATTTTTTCATAATTTTAATAATGTATGTTCTTTTTTTTTTCATTTTTGTTTAGGACTTGCGGTTTATATTTTAGTATTTTTTTTTTTTCTAATTTGTTCTATCACCTATGATTTTTTTCCTAGGAGCTCAAAGAGGAGATCATTGAAATAAAAAAAGATATTGTTGAAATTAAAAGTGGAATTGGTCAGATTAATATATGCATGGCACAAATTGATGAGAGAACGAAAGATACAGATGCCATGAAGAAACAAATAGAAGATTATGAACAACTAATTAAGAAATTTGTGAAACAAAATGATTTAAAGAAATGCATACATGAAGAAGGAGAACAAGTGAAAGAGAGAAGCAAAAAACGTTTGAAATATGTGCAAGATTCCAAAGTTTCAGAGAAAACTAGAAAGTTATCTGCTCAAGAGGATTTGCAAGCATGCATAAATGATTTGTTAAGTGGTGAAATACTTCTAAGTAGTCCTGAATGTGTTCCTCAACCAAAGGTAAAAATTTAAAATATTATTTATTTTTCAATAAAGTTTTGTGTTAATTTTCATTTAATTATCATGTTCTTAACTTTCATCTTTTATTATTTGTAGGAATGCATGAATTTTGAAAGCAATGCCCCTATTGAACAAAGAGAAAATTATAATAAGAGGAGCATACATGGCAAGCAACCACCAAATATTTCTAAAATTTTAGAGAAAATAAAAAAACCTTCTACACTGTTGAGATCAACTGGCGAGATTGTTCCTAGCAATCCAAAATGCATTCCTCCTTCTTTGTCAATTGTAAAAAGTGCCCCACAAGTATAAACTTTGAATTTGATGATACTTGCATAAACATGTATTAATTTTTTTTTTTTTAATTGTAGTTGCTGATTTTTTTGATATGTAGGTTGTCAATGAAAAATTCTATCAAAAGAAAGAAAATATTGCAAAGAACTTTAGAGGAACAGAATAACAAAAAGAAGCAAAAGAAGTGAAGCAAATGAAAAGTGATCATGATGATTCAAGTGCAATCATGGCTTCCCCACCATCCATGACAACTATTGTGGAACCAAGTGAATTGCTTTGTTCTTCTGTGAACTCTACAGAAGCAAATAATACTTGTCATTTCTTAGGCAGATTTCCATTTGAGAGTGAATATGAAGTTATGCCTGTTCCAGAAGCAATTTTGTTCTTCTTGGAGTGGTACACTCATGGTATGAATAAGAAAAGGAAAATGAATTGTCTTTGTGTTTTCTTTTCAATTTTTTTTATTATTTTATATATATCTTTTTATAAATGTTTGTTGATTTTGTAGAAGTAAATCATCTCCATATGCTGTATTTCATGCCAAATTAAAATCACCTTTATCATTGGGAGGAATAGAAATTGACAACAAAAAGTGGTTCTTTGATTTGTGTGATGCAGAAGGTCTCATCAATAACGATGTAAGATTTTATACTATCTAGCATTTATTATTATATTGTGCATACTTTAGATTGTTTTCATTTTCAATTTTGTTATGTTATAATTGGATTATATATTTTATGTTTTTTTTATATTTTTTTTTTGCAGCATATTGATATATCTTTTTACTATTTGCGAAAGAAGGCATTGTCTCATATTTGTTATCCTTCATTTCGGAAATGTACTACAACAAGTTGTGTTTTTGATCACTACATGACCCTAATTAGTTGTGATGAAGCTCATTTAAGGAAGATGATTTCAGATGTAAAAAAAAATAATCAACATAAAAGGATAAAGCATCCATGTCCCAAAATGAAGGCAATTATTGATTTCATTTTGGGAAAAATATTGAAATTTGGAAAGTCATGGTTTGAAGTTGACTTTGTTTTCATGCCATTTCTTATTCCACAAGGAAGGGGGATTTATTTAGATCATTGGATCTTAGGAGTTTTACATATAGATAAAAAGATTATCTATATCTATGACTCATTTAATAGTCCCAATGACGAAGATGTTGAAACACACGTGAAGAAATATTGCAGAATTCTTCCATTCATTTTGGATTATTTGGGCTTCCATGAAAAACGTAAACATTATGCACCTATGTGCGAGGATTTTAGGTTCTCATGGGTTGAAACTCCTTTTCAGAATAACACGTGAGTTTGTTAAGATTCAATTACTTTGTATGCTGAATTTTTCTTTTCTCCTCAATTTTTTCTGTTGAATTTTGTTTTTACCAATTTGCAGGTTTGATTGTGGTATTTACGTGATAAAAATGGCTGAGTTGTTAATGATGGGGATGTCTCCATTCAAAATTGGTCCAAACAATGTTGTTGATATGAGAAGGAAGATGGCCTTAGAATTTTGGGATCATGGGTACAAGAGGAAGCACGGTCATGAAACTCCAGCAGAGAACTTGTGTCATGTATGATCACAACAACAAAATATGATTCTCAATACTTTTTGTTTTAAGAATGTTTTTAATGCTCACTGACCCTTGAAATCAAGAGTTGTGGAACTCTGAGTTTTTGTGCTTGATATCATAAACTTACCATATGAGTTTCGCAATGAGAATTACTTCCCAAGTGGTACTAATCTTTACCATATGAGTTATAATTCAAGTCTCTTTAAACCACAATGTTTTAAATTTAAACTACTAAGTTTTATATTTAAACCTCTAACCTTTAAATGTAAACCGTTTGTCTAAAAATTTAAATAGCAATTATTTTTCTTGAACAAGAAACATTGTAAACTCCTGACCTTTAAATTTAAACCACTTTCCTATAATTTTAAACAACAATCTAAATGGCATCAAACTTTGAACCACAAGACTAAATGACATCAAATTTTGAACCACAATGCTAAATGGCATCAAGTTTTGAAAAATAAAATATAAATTTTTATCTGTTAAGCTCTACTTATAAATCAAGTCTCTTTAAACCACAATGTTTTAAATTTTGAACCACAATGCTAAATGGATTCAAATTTTGATTCATAATTTATAAAGTTATATCCATTAAGATATATTTATAATCGAAGTATCTTTAAACCACAATGTTTTAAATTTAATCCAATAAGCTTTAACTTTAAACCCCTAAACTTTAAAATTAAACCTCTTATTTAAAAATTTAAACCCCATACCATATGGCATCAAATTTTGAACACATGGCTAAATGGAATCAAATTTTGAACCATAATTTATAAATTTTTATCCATTAAGCTATATTTATATTCCAAGTCTCTTTAAACCACTAAGCTTTAAATTTAAAACACTACACTTTAAAATTAAACCTCTTTAATCGCGATTTTAAAAAATTTATCCATTAAGCTCTATTTATAATACAAGTCTATTTAAACCACTAAGCTTTAATTTTAAACCGTTTTGCTTTAAAGTTAAACCACTTACCTAAGAATGTAAACCTCAAACCAAATGGCATCAAATATTGAACAACTAGGGTAAATGGTATCTAATTTTGATCTCAACATTAAAAGTTTTATCCATTAAGCTATTTTTATAATCCAAGTGTCTTTAAACAACTAAGTTTTAAATTTAAACCGTTAAGCTTTAAATTTAAATCCCTTACCTATGAATTTAAACCACTAAGCTTTAAATTTAAACCACTAAGCTTTAAATGTAAACCACTTTCATAAAACTTTAAACCACAATGCAAATGGCTTCAAATTTTGAACCACATGGCTAAATGGAATTAAATTTTGAACCACAAGGCTAAATGGTATCAAATTTTTATCCATTAAGCTCTATTTATAATCCAACTCTATTTAACAAACTATGTTTTAAATTTAAACCCCTAAGCTTAAAATTTAAACCCCTATGTTTTAAAGTTAAACCGCTAAGGTTTAAATTTAAACCACTTTCATAAAACTTTAAACCACAATAAAAAAGGCATCAAATTTTGAACCACAACTCTAAATGGAATCAAATTTTGAACCACAATTTATAAATTTTGAACCCCTAAGCTAAATGACATCAAATTTTGAACCCCAAGGATAAATATTATAAAATTTTGATCCAAAATTTATGTATTTTTATCCATTCAGCTCTATTTATAATCCAAGTCTCTTTTACCCTCAATGTTTTAAATTTAAACGACTAAGCTTTAAATTTAAACCACTAAAGTTTAAATTTAAACCACTTGCCTTACACTTTAAACCCCAAGGCTAAACGGTATCAAAATTTTATCTATTAAGCTCTTCTTATAATCAAACTCTATTTAACAATTTATTTTTAAATTTAAACCTAATTTCTTTATTCGTCAAAAATTTTAGACCAGAAGTTGTTAGTGGCAAAAAAAAAAAAAAAATTATATATATATGTTTTAGGTGTGACTGCGCGCCACGGCCCATATCAATTAGAGCCGCGGCGCCCAGTGACAAATAATTGCTATTTTTAGTTTCATTCTGAGCACCGCGGCTCTAATGTCTAAAGGTTCTGTGCGCCGCGGCAGGGAAAATGGCACCAAATTTGAATCGCGATTTTAAAAAATTTATCCATTAAGCTCTATTTATAATCCAAGTCTATTTAAACCACTAAGCTTTAATTTTAAACCGTTTTGCTTTAAAGTTAAACCACTTACCTAAGAATGTAAACCTCAAACCAAATGGCATCAAATATTGAACAACTAGGGTAAATGGTATCTAATTTTGATCTCAAAATTAAAAGTTTTATCCATTAAGCTATTTTTATAATCCAAGTGTCTTTAAACAACTAAGTTTTAAATTTAAACCGTTAAGCTTTAAATTTAAATCCCTTACCTATGAATTTAAACCACTAAGCTTTAAATTTAAACCACTAAGCTTTAAATGTAAACCACTTTCATAAAACTTTAAACCACAATGCAAATGGCTTCAAATTTTGAACCACATGGCTAAATGGAATTAAATTTTGAACCACAAGGCTAAATGGCATCAAATTTTTATCCATTAAGCTCTATTTATAATCCAACTCTATTTAACAAACTATGTTTTAAATTTAAACCCCTAAGCTTAAAATTTAAACCCCTATGTTTTAAAGTTAAACCGCTAAGGTTTAAATTTAAACCACTTTCATAAAACTTTAAACCACAATAAAAAAGGCATCAAATTTTGAACCACAACTCTAAATGGAATCAAATTTTGAACCACAATTTATAAATTTTGAACCCCTAAGCTAAATGACATCAAATTTTGAACCCCAAGGATAAATATTATAAAATTTTGATCCAAAATTTATGTATTTTTATCCATTCAGCTCTATTTATAATCCAAGTCTCTTTTACCCTCAATGTTTTAAATTTAAACCTCTAAGCTTTAAATTTAAACCACTAAAGTTTAAATTTAAACCACTTGCCTTAAACTTTAAACCCCAAGGCTAAACGGTATCAAAATTTTATCTATTAAGCTCTTCTTATAATCAAACTCTATTTAACAATTTATTTTTAAATTTAAACCTAATTTCTTTATTCGTCAAAAATTTTAGACCAGAAGTTGTTAGTGGCAAAAAAAAAAAAAATTATATATATATTTTTTAGGTGTGACTGCGCGCCACGGCCCATATCAATTAGAGCCGCGGCGCCCAGTGACAAATAATTGCTATTTTTAGTTTCATTCTGAGCACCGCGGCTCTAATGTCTAAAGGTTCTGTGCGCCGCGGCGGGGAAAATGGCACCAAATTTGAATCGTGATTTTAAAAAATTTATCTATTAAGCTCTATTTATAATCCAAGTCTATTTAAACCACTAAGCTTTAATTTTAAACCGTTTTGCTTTAAAGTTAAACCACTTACCTAAGAATGTAAACCTCAAACCAAATGGCATCAAATATTGAACAACTAGGGTAAATGGTATCTAATTTTGATCTCAAAATTAAAAGTTTTATCCATTAAGCTATTTTTATAATCCAAGTGTCTTTAAACAACTAAGTTTTAAATTTAAACCGTTAAGCTTTAAATTTAAATCCCTTACCTATGAATTTAAACCACTAAGCTTTAAATTTAAACCACTAAGCTTTAAATGTAAACCACTTTCATAAAACTTTAAACCACAATGCAAATGGCTTCAAATTTTGAACCACATGGCTAAATGGAATTAAATTTTGAACCACAAGGCTAAATGGCATCAAATTTTTATCCATTAAGCTCTATTTATAATCCAACTCTATTTAACAAACTATGTTTTAAATTTAAACCCCTAAGCTTAAAATTTAAACCCCTATGTTTTAAAGTTAAACCGCTAAGGTTTAAATTTAAACCACTTTCATAAAACTTTAAACCACAATAAAAAAGGCATCAAATTTTGAACCACAACTCTAAATGGAATCAAATTTTGAACCACAATTTATAAATTTTGAACCCCTAAGCTAAATGACATCAAATTTTGAACCCCAAGGATAAATATTATAAAATTTTGATCCAAAATTTATGTATTTTTATCCATTCAGCTCTATTTATAATCCAAGTCTCTTTTACCCTCAATGTTTTAAATTTAAACGACTAAGCTTTAAATTTAAACCACTAAAGTTTAAATTGAAACCACTTGCCTTAAACTTTAAACCCCAAGGCTAAATGGTATCAAATTTTTATCTATTAAGCTCTACTTATAATCAAACTATATTTAACCAATTATTTTTAAATTTAAACCACTAAACTTTAATTTTAAAACCCAAACCTTTAAATTTAAACCTAATTTCTTTATTCGTCAAAAATTTTAGACCAGAAGTTGTTAGTGGCAAAAAAAAAAAAAAATTATATATTTTATTTTTAGGTGTGACTGGGCGCCGCGGCCCATATCAATTAGAGCCGCGGCGCCCAGTGACAAATAATTGCTATTTTTTTTTTCATTCTGAGCGCCGCGGCTCTAATGTCTAAAGGTTCTGTGCGCCGCGGCGGGGAAAATGGCACTTGCCTAAAGGGTTTATAATCCAAGTATCTTTAAACAACAAAGTTTTAAATTTAAACTGTTAAGCTTTAAATTTAAACCACTTGCCTAAGAATTTAAACCACTAAGCTTTAAATTTAAACCACTTTCATAAAACTTTAAAGCACAATGCAAATGGCTTCAAATTTTGAACCACATGGCTAAATGGAATCAAATTTTGAACCACAAGGCTTAATGGTATCAAATTTTTATCCATTAAGCTCTATTTATAATCCAACTCTATTTAACCAACTATGTTTTAAATTTAAACCCCTAAGCTTAAAATTTAAACCCCTATGTTTTAAATTTAAACACCTTGCCTAGAAATTTAAACCGCAAGCCTTAAATAAATAAGATTAACTGATAAATTTGTCATAATTTAAAGATGATAATCTATCATCTTTTATAACTTTTTTCTGTCAAATTCATCTCTCACTAATATCAATTCCTATTTTTCATAAATTAAATAGATAATAATATAATAAAAAGCAAATGTACTTTAATAAATGTATAAACATTCTTATCCACAAGTCCACAACGCAACAAATATGTATAAGATTGCATCTTTATGGTCTTTAGACTGCAACAGATAACAACAGTTCTTGCTTTCATGCATAATGCACTGTACTCAAGGACAATAATCAATCTCAATGATCATGATATGTATGCAATTCACAACTCAATGTTATCCTTCTTTTAGAATTGGTTGGTTTTTACAATTCTTTCTATTATGCCCCAATATTCCGCAATTTCCGCACTTGACTGTTCGAACATGCTTGGGAAATTCTCCTGTTGATGGAATTCTTTTTTTCTTGGGACGTCCTTGTTTTACTTTGAATTTTGGAGCTTTCATGCTATCTCCTATAATTTCATCTGGGACACTCCAATCATCTTTATCTGGAAGAGGATTAATTGATCCTGCATGTGTCTCTTTCAAAACAGAATTTTTATACCAATTTGAGCAAAATTTGTACTTGTCCAAGTACTTGCTTTCAATTGTTGCAATAGCATGTGCCCATGGAATTCCCTCTAGTTGAAATTCATTACATGTGCACATATGTTGTTCCAAGTCGACAACAAACACTCGATCACCATATGTGACACTAGATTTCATTGCATCAATTGCATCTACCTGTGAAACAATACAATTATTAAGCAATAAATTTAAAATCCAAACAAAAAGAAAATAAATGTAACTTTAATAACATACCTTCATTCGAAATGCCACATCAAGTTTGATCTCTATTTCATCATTTGCCCATTTTGTCACCTCAACAAATTGGTTGATTGCTGCTTCTTTTCTTGTTGAAAACCATCTTTGAAGCATCTCTCTTATAGCTTCTATTAACGATGTTATAGGCAATTCTCTCGCATGCACAATTGCTGCATTTATAGATTCGGCAATGTTACTTGTAAGAATGTTATACCTCTTCGTTGGAAAGAATGGCCGAGCCCATTTTTCTGGTTTTGCTTCCAAAAGATAAGTGGTCATTTCAGGGCTAATTTTCTGTAATTCAACCATGGCAGAATAATATTCTTGAGCTGAGTACGCTCTTGAAGCAGTTTCAAATATGGCATGCACATGTAATCCCCTAAACTTAGTCCTTAGATTTTGCTTCAAATGATAAAGACAAACTCCATGATATACACCAGGATACACTTGTTCAACTGCATTTTTGATGCTTTTATGCCTGTCAGATACTATGCACAAGTTTTCTCGTTCACCTATTGCTTCTTTTAGTCTTGTAAAGAACCATATCCATGCATTGTCATTTTCTGAATCCCCAATTCCAAAGGCGAGCGGAAAAATTTGATTGTTTCCATCTTTAACACAAGCTGCATACAGTGTACCTCCACATTTTGTCTTTAAAAATGTTCCATCTACCACTATAACTGGTATACATTGCTTCCATCCATCTAATGAAGCCCCAAAAGCAATAAACATGTATTTAAACCTGTAAAATTTAAATAAAAAAACAACCAATTCCTAGAGATGTAAGATATGGATTGTAATCAGTAAAGCCTTTAATATAGGAATGCAAATCATAAATATTATTCATACCTGTTTTCTTCATCTTTACATACTATTGTGATAGTTCCTGGGTTGGCCAACTGTAGCATATACAAATATGAAGGCAACAATGCATAACTTTCCTCATTTGACCCTCTAACATCATCAGCTGCAAGTGTTTTTGCTCTCCAGGCTTTATTGTATGTTACACCTACCCCATGTTCATCTCTCATGTCTCTTATTATTTTCCTTGGTCGATAGGTTGATCCTGGGTCACGAAACTTCTCTTTGAAGTAACTACTGATGACTTTTGCACTTGCTTGTCTATTTTCAAAATTTCTGTGATTTAAGGAGCATGTGTGGTGTTTATGGTATTTGATAACTCGAAAGTAGTCTGATACTTTTGAGCTTCTTGCACGTACATACCAGCCACAATTCTCATCTATGCATTTTGCCCAAAATGCTTCTGAACATGATTTTTGAATTCTGTACTGAAAGTGTTTCTTGATGGCTATTTTCGCAAGTGTATGTTTTAGATCAGTCTTATTCTTGAAAACATAATTGAGTCTTATGTCTTCAATCTCCATATTCGGCAACACATGCAGAGGTGATTGAGCTTCTTGCCCGTGTTCTGTAACTTTGTTGGATTCTTGTGTTGAGGCGCTCTTCATCTTGCTAGTGCTTGCAGTATTCGTATTGGGGTCTGTGAGAGTCAAACTGTGACTTGTTGCATTTCTTGCTAAAGTAGATGGAATGCTAGCTTCTCTTGGCAAAGAAATGGTTTGATTTCTCTGTTCTACTTCAACGATGAGAGGACATTTTTTCAACTCTTCCACAGTCTTGTTCAAGTTTAGATAAACTTGTAAATTTTCATCACTTTCTATCTTCATTCCTTTGCTTGTATCCATATTTGCATCAAAAATCAAGTTTGCTGAAATCAATCTTTCATTCAATCTGAGCTCTTTGTATATCTTTATTACCAATTCCACATACTTGATATCCTTTTCCACCATCAATATTTTCACTTCATGATCAATGTATTTGTTGTTTGCATTCCATCTTCCGTTAAAAACTACAAATAACATTATCTTATCCATTTCCTGAAATAAAAAATAACACAACCATGAGAGCTTATTGCTTTATCTTGGATAGAAATTAAAAAAAAAAAATCAATTCAATATACTTTTTGCCTTAACTTCACTCATCTCAAGGCAAACACAATTTTTGTAAAACTAAGTGTCAATAATATTTGTGACTCAATAAGAAGAATCAAAGTAATTCAAAAGATGTTTTATCGTGAAGATGAAGATAATAATGTTATTTTACAACAAAATTTAAACCTCAAACATTCAATGGCTAAAAATTTAAACTAATACTTTCATAATTTACAACATTGTTCTTAAAATTAGGATTCAATGTGCTGAACAACAAAGACATATTTTTGAGGATGCTGGAAATAATTTTGGCAAGAGAAATGGATTTAAAAAAGAAAATGACAGAAATAAGACAAGTTGAAGAAGTGCTAAAGCAAAGGCTGGTCCCATCAGAAGAACAAGTATACTACATGGGAGATGAAACAGAAGATGTTCGGGAAAAATTGTTTGTGGTGGATAATATGGCTGTGGTTTCAGTGGGAATTTCAAAAGAGTTGTTGGGTCAATTGCAGACACTCCAGGTAAGTTTAAAAAGTTCAGCTACTCGGCTGAGATCAAAGCTGGAAAGCAGCAATGCAAATTTTAATGACTTGCTTGTTACATAGACAAACAAACTAAAATCCAATTTGAGAGATGCTGAAGATAAAATAATTCTTGCCAATTTAAAAGCCTTTACTTTGGGTTGATAAGGTCAGATTGCCTGATAAAGAGCTGAAAGAATCTGAGTTTCTGCTGCTGAATGCAAAGTATTCTGCAGATTGGAGTCAGGAAGAGCTTAATGCTCTATGTTGCATAATCAATGAAGTACCATCTTGCACTTCTATAAGACCAAGAAAATGAATAGCAAAAAGTATATATATTGTGTAGTTGGGAAACAAAGAAAATCGCTAAAACTCACTTACTCATGGCATATCCATAAAAGGAATTAAGAATGCACTTTCGAGAGAGTTGTAAAGAATCATATAATAGTTTTTAGTTACCATTTTTATTACATATAATAAAAATAGTTCATGATCTTCCAAAAGTAAATAGATGTTATTCTTTGCATAAGATTTTTTGTAATGTGATAGATCTTTCTTAGGTAATAACAATTATATCTGTAAAGAACGCCCTAAACTAATACTTACAAAACATTCGCATAACATAGTTTATAAAAGAATAACATTCATTATCAAAGTCTCAGGGGGACTTATTTAAAACCATGCAAGTTGGCGCCACAAGTTTTAAAATAAAACATAGGTTTTTATGCAAAGTTCAAAGAAACCAAAAATTAAATAACTGAGTCCCACTGATAATTTAGGAAAGTCTCTTAAAAACAAAACATAATTTAAAATGGCGTTCTACGTTGATCGTTTTTTCGTCCATAGGATTACCCCACGCCATACACCCCATGATGAAAGAACTCCTCACGTCACCATGCGTGCCATAGAGAAATCCTATTTGCTACCTAGAAGGAAAGTAAGGGGGTGAGCTAAAAGCCCAGTAAGGAAGTACAAACAAATAAGCAAGTAAGAATACAACAAATACAAACACTAACGTTCATCTAAAACATCATGGTATATCATAACATAATCGTAACATATCATCATATCATAATATAATCGTAACATATCATCATATCATAACATAATCGTAACATATCATCATATCATAACATAATTGTGACATATCATCATATCACAAACATAATCGTAACATATCATCATATCATAACATAATCGTGACATATCATCATATCACAAACATAATCGTAACATATCATCATATCATAACATAATCGTGACATATCATCATATCACAAACATACAGCATACATGATGAGCATGGAACGCTAGTTGTCCATGTCACCCTATGAGGTAAGCAGGAGATCACTGGTCCTTGAATAACCTCGGCGTGTCCGCCCTAGGAGTTACGTCTCAATGTCCTTAGTAACTCGTTCGATGTATCTGACATCGTAATCTGTTTGATGTATCTAACATCGTAATCTGTTTGATGTATCTGACATCGTAACTGGTTTGATGTATCTAACATCCATACACATATCACATTCAACATATCATCACGTTATGGCATTCATAATTCATAACAATTCATTCATACAACAATCTTACCATTCTAAGATTGTTGTATGAATGAATTGTTATGAATTATGAATGCCATAACATGATGATATGTTGAATGTGATATGTGTATGGATGTTAGATAGATCAAACCAGTTACGATGTCAGATACATCAAACAGATTACGATGTTAGATACATCAAACAGATTACGATGTCAGATACATCGAACGAGTTACTAAGGACATTGAGACGTAACTCCTAGGGCGGACGCGCCGAGGTTATTCAAGGACCAGTGATCTCCTGTTTACCTCATAGGGTGACATGGACAACTAGCGTTCCATGCTCATCATGTATGCTGTATGTTTGTGATATGATGATATGTCACGATTATGTTATGATATGATGATATGTTACGATTATGTTTGTGATATGATGATATGTCACGATTATGTTATGATATGATGATATATTACGATTATGTTATGATATGATGATATGTTACGATTATATTATGATATGATGATATGTTACGATTATGTTATGATATACCATGATGTTTTAGATGAACGTTAGTGTTTGTATTTGTTGTATTCTTACTTGCTTATTTGTTTGTACTTCCTTACTGGGCTTTTAGCTCACCCCCTTACTTTCCTTCCAGGTAGCAAATAGGATTTCTCTATGGCACGCGTGGTGACGTGAGGAGTTCTTTCATCATGGGGTGTATGGCGTGGGGTAATCCTATGGACGAATAAATGATCAACGCAGAACGCCATTTTAAATTATGTTTTGTTTTTAAGAGACTTTCCTAAATTATCAGTGGGACTCAGTTATTTAATTTTTGGTTTCTTTGAACTTTGCATAAGAACCTATGTTTTATTTTAAAACTTGTGGCGCCAACTTGCATGGTTTTAAATAAGTCCCCCTGAGACTTTGATAATGAATGTTATTCTTTTATAAACTATGTTATGCGAATGTTTTGTAAGTATTAGTTTAGGGCGTTCTTTACGAATAAAAATGATCATGCCTATCTCCAAAATAACTATTGTCTTCAATTTTTGATTTTTATTACTTAAAAGAAATCATTCCTTTCCCACTAGGTCACACGCCCAAACACTCTTCTTCCCTTTCTTTTCTTCCTTTTTTTTTTTTATAAATAAATAAATTAACTCAAATAAAATCTAAAATAAGGAAATATAAAATGTGTAGAAAATCTACACATGTGCACCGTGCTACCATGCACTAGCACACACTAAATCACTAGGGTGCATTACTATCTATCATGCACCTTAGTGCATTCCACCATAGCTCACATAATTACCTCAATTGTCACACGTAATTAAAATGTAACACTAATAGTAAAATAAACATGTTACACAATTATTCATTTATTAAATTAATTAACCAAACAATTCTAACAATTAAATAAAGTAATAAACAATCAAATAAATCAAATAATTATCCAAATAAAAATAACAACACTTAAATAAAACAATTCATCACACTTAACATTTAAATAAAATAAATCACAAAAATTTTAATAATCTAAAAAAAAAATTTAGTGCACTACAATATACCCTCCTGAAAAGGAATTTCGTCCCAAAATTCTTTCTTACCAAATAACTCAGGGTATCTTGCTTTCATGTCATCCTCCAACTCCCATGTTGCTTCTCGTTCCGTACTATTCTTCCACAAGACCTTGACTAGTGGAATCCTTTTGGATCTCAGTTCCTTGATTCCCTTTTCTATAATGCGCTCAGGCTATTCATCATAACTCAAGTCCTGCTTCAGCTGTAACGGCTCGTAACTCAACACATGAGAGGGATCTGACACATACTTACGCAACATCGAGATGTGAAAGACGTTATGCGTTTCAGCTAATGCTGGGGGTAGTGCCAAACGGTACGCAACTTGCCCTATCCTGTCCAATATCTCAAATGGACCGATATATCTAGGGCTTAACTTCCCTTTCTTTCCAAAACGCATCACACCTTTCATCGGCGAGATTTTCAAGAAAACAAACTCGCCTACAGCAAACTCGATGTCCCTTCTCTTGAGGTCAGCGTAGCTCTTTTGCCTACTCTGCGCAGTAAGCATCCTTTGGCGTATCTTCTCAATTGCCTCACTAGCCTCACTAACTGCTTCAGGCCCTAAAATCCGTTTCTCCCCAACTTCATCCCTGTGCAAAGGAGATCTACATTTACACCCATACAGCATCTCATAGGGAGCCATCCCTATGGTAGATTGGTAACTGTTGTTGTACGAGAACTCCATTAGAGGCAGATATCGGTTCCAAGACTCTGAAAAGTCCAATGCACAGCACCTCGACATGTCTTCTAATATCTGTATAGTCCTCTCAGACTGGCCATCAGTCTGAGGATGAAAAGCAGTGCTGAACTTCAGTCTTGATCCCATAGCTCTCTGTAGCCCTTTCCAAAAGTTCGATGTGAAAACTGACCCTCGATCAGAAATTATCGACTTTGGCACCCCATGACGTCTCACTATTTCACTAACATACAAGTCAGCATATTGATCCGCCGAGTATGTGGTCTTAACTGGCAGAAAATGAGCAGATTTAGTGAGTCTATCTACTATCACCCACACTGAGTCATGCTGCTTGGTAGTTCTAGGTAACCCTACCACAAAATCCATCGTGATATCCTCCCACTTCCATTCAGGAATGTAGAGCAGTTGAAGTAACCCTGCTGGTCTCTGGTGTTCCGCTTTGACTTGCTGGCATGTCAAACATCTAGCAAAAAACTCAGCAATGTCCCTCTTCATTCCATGCCACCAATAAAGTGCCTTGAGGTCTTGGTACATTTTCGTGGATCCTGGGTGCAAGGAATAAGGCGTTGTGTGCGCTTCTTTCATGATACTTTCCTTAATTTCAGCATTGTCAGGTACACAAATCCTATCCTTGAATCTTAGCAACCCACCATTAGACACCGTGAAATCGCTGCTGCCACCTTCTTGTACCAAAATCTCTTGTTTTACCAAGGCTTCATCCAATTTCTGTCCTTCTCGGATTTGTTCTAGTAAAGAGGATTGCAATGTGAGGTTTGCCAAACTTCCTGTCACAATTTCAATCCTAGCATTTATGATCTCTTTCTGAAGAGGCATCTCTATCGCATGCAGTGCTGAGACACTCCCATGTCCCCGCCTGCTCAAAGCATCGGCAACTACGTTTGCCTTGCCTGGGTGGTATAGAATCTCACAATCGTAATCCTTTACTAATTCCAACCACCTTCGCTGCCTCATGTTTAGTTCCTTTTGTGTGAAAAAGTATTTCAGACTTTTGTGGTCGGTGTATATCTCACACCTATCTCCGTACAGGTGATGTCTCCATATCTTGAGTGCGAATACTACAGCTGCCAATTCAAGGTCATGAGTGGGATACCGCTGCTCATAATCCTTGAGTTGTCTGGAAGCATAAGCTACCACCTTCCCTTCTTGCATCAACACGCATCCCAAACCGTTCTTTGACGCATCACAGTATACCACAAATTTTCCGCCCTCGGTGGGAACACAAAGGATAGGCGCGGAAATCAACTTATCCTTCATGGTCTGAAAACTCTCTTCACATTTTTCTGTCCATGCGAACTTCTGATGTTTCCAGGTTAAGTTGGTCAACGGGGTAGCGATCTTCGAGAAACCCTCGACAAACTTTCTATAATAACCTGCCAACCCTATTAAACTCCGAACTTCTGAGGCATTCTTTGGTTGGGGCCAGTCTCTAATGGCCTCGATCTTTGATGGGTCTACTGCAATCCCATCCTTGGAGACTATGTCCCCTAAGAAGGTTACCTGTTCCAGCCAAAATTCGCATTTAGAGAACTTGGCGTACAACCGATGTTCCCGCAACCTGTTCAGAGTCAATCTCAAATGCTCTTCGTGCTCCTCCTTGGTCTTTGAGTAAATGAGGATATCATCAATGAACACTACTACGAACTTGTCCAAGAAATCCTTAAATACCCTATTCATCATATCCATAAAGGATGCTGGGGCGTTGGTGAGTCCAAAGGACATCACTAAGAATTCGTAGTGTCCATAATGAGTTCTGAAGGCCGTTTTTGGTATGTCTCCCTCTTTCACCTTCAACTGATGGTACCCAGACCGCAGATCAATCTTCGAGAACACTGAAGCCCCTTGTAGCTGATCAAAAAGGTCGTCTATCCTAGGCAAAGGATACTTATTCTTAATGGTGACCTTATTGAGCTCTCGATAATCAATGCACATCCTCATACTCCCATCCTTCTTCTTCACAAATAGGACTGGTGCTCCCCATGGCGAATGGCTAGGTCTTATGAACCCTTTGTCCAACAACTCCTGTAGTTGGTTCTTAAGTTCCTTTAACTCCACTGGCGCCATTCGATAGGGTGCCTTAGATATCGGTGCAGTTTCAGGTGCAAGCTCGATTACAAACTCGATCTCTCTGTCTGGGGGTAGTCCTGGTAATTCCTCGGGAAACACCTCCGGGAACTCACAAACAATGTGAACATTTTCTGGCTTTAGTTCTGACTCCTTGGTCTTATCCACTTCACTGGCAAGGAATGCCGAACATCCATGTTGCATCATATTCCGTGCTTCCAGTGCAGATATTATGGGTGTTCGAAGGCCTGCTACTTCACCTTTAAAGGAGAAAACCTCTCCTTCCTTTGGCCTGAACTCTACGATCTTCTTTCGACAGTCTATCGTAGCCCCATGCTTGGATAACCAATCCATGCCGAGTATGACATCATAATCCAGTATACTCAGTTCTATGAGATCTGCTGGGCACTCTCTACCTTCTACCGTTACAGGTGTTGACGGTAACCACTTATTTGACAACATCATATCTCCCGATGGCAACAATGTACTAAAGTTATGTGCAAACATCTTACAAGGCATATTCATTCTATCAATCACATTCATGGAAACATAGGAATGAGTTGCTCCAGAATCAATTAACACTCTACACATTGTACCAGATATAGGGAGCTGACCTGTAACCACGGTGTTGCTATTGGCCGCTTCGTTCTGAGTTAAGGCGAAGACTCTTGCTGGCACCAGATTGTTATTGTTATTGTTATTCTGTCCCGCCTTCCATTGTGGGCAATTCTTCCGCAAGTGTCCTGCCTGGCCGCACTTGAAGCATTTTTTGGTACCGGCCTGACACTCTCCTGGGTGTTTCCTTGTGCATTTAGGGCAGGTAGGATGCTCAACTCGGTTGCCCTGTTGGTTCCCACGGTTCCGGTCATTGAAGCGGTTATTGCGGTTGCTATGGTTCTGAGAGTTGTGGTTGCTGCTATTCGGGACTGGAGGTCTAGGCCTTTTATCAACCCCACTATTCTGCCCTTCGATAGCCTTTCTCTTGTTGCTCTCATGGAAGTTCTTGTTGCGGTGGCTCTCTCTTCTAGCGGCATTATCCTTCCATATTCGATCCTCCAAATATTCAGCCTCAAGAGCTCTATCCAATACTTCTGCATAACTGGCCACCTCAGCGCTGGTCATCCTAACATCCCTTGCTATTATTGGTTTGAGTCCCTTTACAAACCTCTGAACTCACATTGCATCAGTCGGCACCACTTCAGGGGCAAACTTGGCCAATCGATCGAACTTCTGTGCGTAGTCGGTGACCGAAAGGCTCCCTTGAACCAGAGTTATAAATTCATCAACCTTAGTTGCTAGCACCGCTGGACTATAATACTTCTTACTGAATGCCTGGACAAACTACGCCCAAGTCATGGTATTTGGATCATGGGTCTGTTTAGTCGCGTCCCACCAAATACGTGCATCCATCTTAAGTAGATAAGCTGCGCAGGAAACCCTTTGGCGATCATCTAACTCCATATGATCAAAAATAGCCTCAACAGACCTTAGCCAATCTTCCGCCACCATTGGATCAGCTTTCCCTTCAAACGTCGGTGGGGCTTGTTTCCTGAAGCGTTCATATACTGGTTCAAACCCATAGGCTACAGGTTGTAGTGCAGGTGGTGGTACTGGCGGCTGTAGTTGTGCCACTGGTACTTGAGGTATAGGGTGCGTTTGAGATGTCTGTGGTGCTTGTCTAGCTTGCGCTAGCTCCTCATCTCTTAGTCTCAACTCTTCTCTTAACCTTGCCACCTCTACAGCCAGGTCCACAGTTGGCGCTGCTAGAGCTGCAGGTTGAACAGTTGGCAGTTCAACATCAGGGATGGCCGTAGTTTCAGACCTTGTGGAGGCACCCTTTCCTCTGCCTCTACCTCTTCCCTTTCCTCCTCTTCCTCTGGTTGACATGATGAAGTTCTAAGGCAATCACAGGAAAAATTGTAAGGAAGGAACTTGCATATCGATGGATATTTGTAAATCATGCATTCACATCACACCATTAAATTTGCATAAAATATCCATAGCATTCAAAAATATTCCAAAATTAAACAATCCCAAAAAGTGTTTAATTAATCCAAAACATATTTCCTTAAAGTTTTAGAAAAAAAATTATTATTATTGATCCATCTTATTTATTGGCATCCCCATGCGACGATCATGAAGTGGACTCTAGTCCTCGATGGTGGACTCGTCCCCTGAATCATAGTTGAAAATGTCCTCCGTAATGTGGTAATAGTCAGGCGCACTTGCCATAATCTCCATCCTCGGGGTCGGACGCGGTATAGCACGCAGTACTTCTTCCACGTCATATATCGACTCTAAACGCTCCTCTATTTCACCATCATCCGTCATTACTAATACCAGCTCCTGATGATCTAGCTCGTAACTTACCAAAAAGTTGCGAATCGTAAACTCCATAGTGCTAAACTCCATGTCATCTATCACAACGTTATTCCATGATTGATTTAACTGTAAAAGAGCCTCTGGGTACATTGACAACGCCTCACTCATTACCCAGTATTTTTCTATGGGCCAAAGCAAGGCTCCTCTCTTATTCATCATTCTTTGTATATGTTCGCAAACCTCCTTCGTCGTCTTTAAGACCGCTACCTTCCAATCGTAGTAGTCTTCGTCAAGCTCAACTTTAGGAATTGCACGGATCTCCTTAATCAATTGTTTCTTTGTTGTTCTTAACACAGGAGGCATATTTACTACAATAGTTAACAATAGAAAAAGAATTAAATAAAATAGAAACAAGCAATAACACATAAGCAAATACTTACGACGCGGTGAAGTGAGATTTTCCCATCTTTAGCGTGTATGGGGGGGGGGGGGGGGGGGGGGTCCTTGGAAAACATGGACGACCGTCTCTGATACCATTTGTAAAGAACGCCCTAAACTAATACTTACAAAACATTCGCATAACATAGTTTATAAAAGAATAACATTCATTATCAAAGTCTCAGGGGGACTTATTTAAAACCATGCAAGTTGGCGCCACAAGTTTTAAAATAAAACATAGGTTTTTATGCAAACTTCAAAGAAACCAAAAAATAAATAACTGAGTCCCACTGATAATTTAGGAAAGTCTCTTAAAAACAAAACATAATTTAAAATGGCGTTCTACGTTGATCGTTTTTTCGTCCATAGGATTACCCCACGCCATACACCCCATGATGAAAGAACTCCTCACGTCACCACGCGTGCCATAGAGAAATCCTATTTGCTACCTGGAAGGAAAGTAAGGGGGTGAGCTAAAAGCCCAGTAAGGAAGTACAAACAAATAAGCAAGTAAGAATACAACAAATACAAACACTAACGTTCATCTAAAACATCATGGTATATCATAACATAATCGTAACATATCATCATATCATAATATAATCGTAACATATCATCATATCATAACATAATCGTAACATATCATCATATCATAACATAATCGTGACATATCATCATATCACAAACATAATCGTAACATATCATCATATCATAACATAATCGTGACATATCATCATATCACAAACATACAGCATACATGATGAGCATGGAACGCTAGTTGTCCATGTCACCCTATGAGGTAAACAGGAGATCACTGGTCCTTGAATAACCTCGGCGCGTCCGCCCTAGGAGTTACGTCTCAATGTCCTTAGTAACTCGTTCGATGTATCTGACATCGTAATCTGTTTGATGTATCTAACATCGTAATCTGTTTGATGTATCTGACATCGTAACAGGTTTGATGTATCTAACATCCATACACATATCACATTCAACATATCATCACGTTATGGCATTCATAATTCATAACAATTCATTCATACAACAATCTTACCATTCATAGCATAAAATCATAAAATCTATCTAACTTCCTTACCTCAGGTCCAAGCTAAGAATTTCACAATCTTTCAACGAGCCTATATCATAATCAAAATAACATTTCTTAGGTTCATAAAATTACTATTTTGCCCTTCCATACAACTCATGTGTGCATGGGCCATGCACTCATGATAACAGTTACACTAAACATGCAATTATCGCCAAAAAGAATAATGCTCGTTCTATCCATTTTACTAACATGATTGTTTTATAAAAATCACATAGTTGAATAATAATCATGATTTTGGACGTAAAAGTTGATTTGCATGTAACATGCATACGTGGGAACATTGCGTAATAAAGACGTTTTCAAAAACGATAATTCTACATTTCTTGCTTTTATTGTTTGAAAATCAATAGACATATTACATGCTTTATTTTTCTTATAAATTTCTAAGTTGATTAAACTTCTCAAAACTTTATTTTATTTTATAAAATTATTTTATTTTAGCTCAAAAATAAAATATGTGACATCTCCATTAATTAATCTCAAATTACAAATAATTAACCAAAAAGCTTGGATTTAATTAAAATGCCTATTTTTAATATGTCCCTTTTAAAGATATATTTTATCATTGTGTTACATAAATGATGTGAAAAATATATTTTTAGTGTGGAAAAATACATTTTGATTTAAATTATTTAAGACTTAGTTTTTATGTAGCAAAATCCCTATGTGACAAATTTAATAACAGTTTTAACCTTTTTTTAAAACAAACTTTCAACCACCATTTATTTTCTTCAAAAGTCACAATTAAATAGAATCTAAATATTTTTCTCAATAAAAATAAAGGTGTTATACCCAAAAATTGGAGAATGCATCCTAGGAGGCTAAGGAGAATGCATCCAGGAGAGTGCCTCCTAGGAGGGCTAAGAGGGTGGTCCTAGGAGACCCCAAGGGTGTGTAGGAGGTAAGCCTCCCAAGGTTTTCTAAGTGTTGGCTCGAACGTGCCCAAGGTAAATAGCTAAGGAGGAGGAGTCTCATGCAAGAGAATGGAGACTTAGACTTTCATAAGGAAAGTCTATACACTGTTCGATCGGACATGTTTGGGAGATGCTAAAGAAGGTTGCCTCAATGTTGTCCAAGGTGAGGTTCCCTCAATATTGTCCAAGGTGAGGTTCCCTCAATATTGTCCAAGGTGAGGTTCCCTCAATATTGTCCAAGGTGAGGTTCCCTCAATATTGTCCAAGGTGAGGTTCCCTCAATATTGTCCAAGGTGAGGTTCCCTCAATATTGTCCAAGGTGAGGTTCCCTCAATATTGTCCAAGGTGAGGTTCCCTCAATATTGTCCAAGGTGAGGTTCCCTCAATGTTGTCCAAGGTGAGGTTCCCTCAATATTGTCCAAGGTGAGGTTCCCTCAATATTGTCCAAGGTGAGGTTCCCTCAATGTTGTCCAAGGTGAGGTTCCCTCAATGTTGTCCAAGGTGAGGTTCCCTCAATGTTGTTCAAGGTGAGGTGCCAAGGAAGTTGCCTCGGACCACCTTGGTCCGAGGAGAAGCTAAGGAGATTGGTTCAAGGAGGGACATGGCATGCTGGAGGAGAGTACATGTTCGAGGAGAACCATGCACGTTCAGCCCACCCAAAGCATGTCCTACCACCATGCATATCCTACCACCATGCATGTTTAACCAGCACTTGCATGGGTAGTGAGTAGGAGGTGGACCAACTAGCTAGAGGAGACTAAGTCAGATACAACTTCAACAACATGCGCGGGAATTTCTCATTCTTCCCACAAATAGGGAGTTTGTTACATTTTGAATGTTGAATGTTTATTTGTAAGATAAATATAATAAATATAGTAAAATATCCCTATTATAAGGGGATATCAGTTGAGGATCCCATCTCTATAAATAGAGAGCTGATGGGATGAGAAGAGGGTCCCTTCCGCTTATTCTTTCTAGAGAGATAAAATTGGGTCTGTCTATTCTAGAGAGAGAAAGTGCTGAAATTAGAGAGAATTCTTGTATTTTCACAATTTATACTGAAGAAGCTCAGTTGGCATAGTCCATCTGATCTTGAGTATAGATTTATAAATCACAACTCTAAGTGGATTAGGCTATTACCGACAATCGGGGCTGAACCACTATAAAAATTCTGTGTTATTTACTTTTCTTGTTTATACCGTCTGTTGTCGTTTACATTCTCTTGAAGGTTCGTCGTATTTGACGTTCTCACGTCGTTGGCTAAAAACGCAGTCAACATTTTGGTGCTTTCATTGAGAGCCTGAAGAGAAGAACAGACGGTCCCTGAAGCAAGATGGCGCCTAAGAACACCACTGCTGCTTCCAAGAGGACGAACTCCTCTAAAGAACCTGCTAGATCTGAAGGTCCTTGCCCACAATATCATGAGAATGAACCTAGGGTCATGCTTGAGGATGTGACTCCAGGAGTTGAAGAGCTCCAAGAGACCATGGGGGCCTTCCAGGAGGAGATGGCACGATTCCACGATAGGCAAGAGGCGTTTGCTGAAGAGATGGCTAGGCAGAGAGCTGCCTTAGAGCAGCAAAAACGCGATATGGAGGCCAGAAGTGAGGAGCTCAGACAACAACAGGAGGAGGTCAACCAGAAACATCGTGAAGCAGCGCTTGCTTTGGAGGCTGCTACCAAGTTGGCCCAGGCCAATGCCCAAGCTACAGCACGAGGGGCAACCACTCCAGGAGCAAGGACCACAGAAGCTGGTGGTAGGAGTAATGATAGACCAAGGAGGGGTGGTAATAACCCACCTAGTGAGGGAGATGGAGTTCGATCGCACACTACCTCAACCCAAGGGGAGCACTCTAGAACCCCCTCCAGAAGTCACCGATCGGGCAGTAAAAAGACTCCACCTGGGCAGGAGCAAAATAAATCTCCTAGAGAGAAGAGGACCTCTCAGTTCAAAGATGGGCATGGTGGGGATGAGGCTGATAGTCATCCAACCAGCCAATCCAAGGAAAAGGAGGGCCACAACCCACAAGGAGGAGAACACTGCCCAGAACGTGCCAAGAAGCCTCCATTGCACCCCGACCAGCGGCGTAGCAGGAGAGATGAAGTCCCACGTAGTAAGCCCACTGGGAAATCGAAGAGTACGGTGTTTGATCGGGTAGGAGAGCATGCTTCTCAGAAGGATCTGAGGGACGTTATCACCAACAAGAGGAGGACCGTCCCGGTCGAAGGGCAAAATCTGGACCGTCCTACCAGTCAATTAGAAATACTTGACGGTGGCGTGCCAGATGGTAATGCCCGACCAGGCGGTCAAAACCTTGGAACCTCATCAGTTGCACCAGCTATCCAAGCCCAGCTTGACATGCTAGCAGCTGCAGTGCAAGGTTTGTCGAAGCGACCTTCCGAGATAGATCCGATAGACTACCGGAGTGGCAGCCCGTTCTCTGCTCGAATAAGAGCAGCCCAACCACCAGCAAAGTACAAAGCACCGATACTGCCAATTTATACCGAAAAGGCGGACCCAATAAGACATGTTGGGAAGTTTGAGGACCAGATGGAACTACTCGGGGTGAGTGATGACTATCGGTGTAGAGTCTTCCCCACCACCTTGACGGACACTGCCCAAGAGTGGTATTGGAGGTTTAAACCAAACTCCATTACCTCTTGGGAGTCATTCAGGAAGGAGTTTTGTAGACAATTTAGCACTGCCCGGACTCCACCAGTTTATGCCAACGACTTGGCAGATATCAAACAAAGAAAAGATGAGTCTCTAAAGAGCTATATACAGAGGTTCATGAGAGAAGCCAATAGAGCAACCGCTGTAGGAGACGAAGGGAAGATGGTTGCTATATCTGCTGGGATAATTTATCGGAGTCCTCTATGGGACAGCATCCATCGCCATCCAATTTCAACACTTCAACAATTTCTTGACCGGGCGGAAAAATATATGAATTTGGATGATGCAATAGAGAAAGGGGAGAATGGCATAAACAACCCAAGCAGACCAAGTGACTCTCCTAGTGATGGTGGAAAGAAACGTAGAAGTAATGGGTCTGACCACCATGAAGAAAAGAAGGCAAAGGTGGATTCAAGTGAGAAGCCAACCAAGTATGAGCCTCAATTCACCAACTACACCACTCTCTCAACCAGTAGAGCAGAGATATATCTTGCTAGTCAAGAGGAGGTTCCTTACAAGAAGCCTCCACCCATCAGGAGAGAGATGAGGAAGAGAGACATGAACAAGTATTGTCGCTTCCATGAAGATTATGGTCACGACACAAATGAATGCAACCACCTCAAGGACGAGATAGAATTTCTTCTCCGGTCGGGCAAGTTGAAGAAGTACCGAGCAGAGACACCCCAAGGAGAAGGAGGTAGAAGCAACTCCGGATTCAAGCGACAAAAATCTCCACCCTTGCAGCCTGGACCCGTGGACTTCACCGTAGACACTATATGTGGAGGTCCACCCTTAGCTGAGGAGAGCAACGAAGCAAGAGGAGGGGTATGCTGAGGAGGAGTGCTAGGAGCAGGAATCGTTGGAGTGGCGTGCACATAGAGCGTCGAAGGAGATATTATTTTTAAATACCGCTTTCAGAGTGGTAGCTTGATTTCGAGTTTTTTTAGACTTGTTATTTAAGTTTGGTGTATGAACTGGTTATTTGCTAACCAATCATTTTATTTTGAACAATTTTGGTTGTTTAAGACTCGTTGCTAGACATGTTTTGTCATTTTTAATTTACGAGTAATAAAAGAGACTACGCGCAGCGTGGTCGATTCTTGCTACAAATATGCATGTGTGTTAGTTATCCGAGTAGTGTTCAACTGGTCGATGTGTTCAAGCAGTGTTCAACTGCTTGAGTATTTTCCATATATTCTATGTGTTTCACGAGTAGTTAACTGCTCGAACAGATTCAGTCATGTAGCAAGTGACTAAGGGTCTTTCAACCTCCAACCACCTGGGGGGCACATGGGGTATGCTGGTATATAACTTAACACAGGCAATAAGAGCACGAGGTAATATATCTGTTTTTAGGCTGACTTGTAAATTTTCGAAGTCCAAAAAGGCCATTAAGCTAACTTGCTTGGCAAAGCTTAAGTAACTTGGAATTTTTAAAATTTCAAGTTAGGAGCAGATATTCGTGTGACCGTAAACATCATGCTCATAAAATGTTAGAGCAATAAGAGTGTGAGAAAGTATACTTAGCATGGACTTATGAAATGTCTAGAATTTCTAAGTTAGAAAACTAAGTACTCATGTGAAAATCTAAGGCATACACCAGAGTGACTTTACTCTTCACAAAAAACTTATAACTTTTTAAGTCTAGAGGAGACTTAGAATGTTTTAAGTTAACAAGGAGAAGTAAAGTCTAAATGCCAACAGCTACAAGTTTAGCTCACCAGGTGCAAAGTTTTCTTGCTCAGGAGAGCAGATACAACTTCCCTGGTAGGCTAAGCATGTATCACCAATCGACTTCCCTGGAGTAAATCAAACAAATGCATGCAAAATAGATGCTACATGGTGAAAATTTGTCCTTGGGAGGAGAAGTCAAGTTTTCACTAAGATTGATTGAGAGAAATCAATCTCTCAAAATAAATTTGGGAGGGTCGAGCAAGGTGCTTTGATGGTTTTTCCTAAAAGTACCTAAGAGTGCCCAAGCAAATGCATAAAAATGTGGTGTCTAAGCATACCTCGAGGTGGCCGATCGGATGCATGTTGATCCAAGGAGCATCTCACCTACGTCCAAGGATCTAGGCTAGAAATATTGGTGCCTAAGGTGCTACATCCGACCAAGAGGAAACAAGAAGTATCCAGTCGGACCTAGGTCTTTGGCACCATAAGAAAAGAAGTGTCCGATCGGACAAGAAGTGTGCCTAAGGTGCTACATTCGACCAAGAGGAAACAAGAAGTATCCAGTCGGACCTAGGTCTTTGGCACCATAAGAAAAGAAGTGTCCGATCGGACAAGAAGTGTGGTACCCGATCGGACCTTGATGGAGGAGCCAAATGTTTGGCTCGGGCCATGTCCGAGGAGAAGCCAAGTCATTGGCTTGGACCTTGGTTCAAGGAAAGGTCATGAAAGCTTCGATCGGATTATGTTCGAGGAGAAGGCCATGCATGTGTGCCAAGGGTCCGATCGGACCTTAACTTGGTGAGCTTCCAAAAAGATTGGCTCGGACCAAGTCCAAGGAGAGGTCCCATGCATGCCCAAAAGATAAACTCAAGAGTGCATGCCTGCCTGCCTTGTGTCTAAGAGTATATGCATCCGATCGGACATGATTGGAGGAGCCAAGAGGTGTCCGATCGGACCTTAGTTTGGGCTTCCAAAAATATGTAGCTGGGACATGTCTGATGAGAGCCAAAGTGATTGCCTTGGACCCATACCCGAGGAGAGTGCTTGCATTCGATCGGATCACATCCAAGGAGACCATGTTTTGCATGGTGCAGGCCGAGCATATCCAAGGAGCCTAATGCATGTGTCCGATCGGACAATGTCATGAAAGCTCAGTCCGAGGAGACCGTGCATCCGTTCCAAGATGGTTGGATCGGACCAAGTCCAAGGAGAAGTCCCATGCATACCCAAAAGATGAACTTAGTTTTTGGCCAAGGGTATGCAATGTCCGATCGGACATAATCTGAGATGCCAAGAAGAGTGTTCTTCCGATCGGACGTGGTTGGAGATGCCAAGAAAAGTGTTCATCCGATCGGGCATGGTTGAAGATGCCAAGAGATTGGACTTAGATTTTGGCCTAGGAGAGGCCACACAAGCTTCGATCGGACCGTGTCCGAAGAGAAGCCAAGTCATTGGCTTAGATTTTAGATCGAGGAAAGGCCATGGAAGCTCCGATCGGACCATATCATGAAAGCTCCGATCGGACATAGTTGGAGGAGCCTAGTGCGTTTGGCTCGGACATGTCCGAGGTGAACTTCCAAGATGTGTGGCTCGGACCACCTTGGTCCGAGGAGATTGCAAAAATATGCCCGATCGGACCCTAGTCTGAGAAGCCAAGAAATTGCCTCGGAGGAGAAGACAAGTTCGATCACCGAAATTCTAATCCTAGCGCAACCAAATCAAGGATATTCAACAACCTACCTCTATACTATGATGTTTTTGCAACATATACAAAGGGAGCTTATATTTTCATTACATCAAGAAAATATAGTTTGAAGAAATCACAAGGAAAGTTCAAGACAAGTTCTGTCATGGGAGTTTACGTGAAAGTTGTCAACCGGATAGGAGTTTTGGATGACCTCAAGAGCATTTTGCTAGAAGAAAAGTTTATCATACGAGGGGAATCGTATAATAAACTTGGGGGGCAAATGTTATACCCAAAAATTGGAGAATGCATCCTAGGAGGCTAAGGAGAATGCATCCAGGAGAGTGCCTCCTAGGAGGGCTAAGAGGGTGGTCCTAGGAGACCCCAAGGGTGTGTAGGAGGTAAGCCTCCCAAGGTTTTCTAAGTGTTGGCTCGAACGTGCCCAAGGTAAATAGCTAAGGAGGAGGAGTCTCATGCAAGAGAATGGAGACTTAGACTTTCATAAGGAAAGTCTATACACTGTTCGATCGGACATGTTTGGGAGATGCTAAAGAAGGTTGCCTCAATGTTGTCCAAGGTGAGGTTCCCTCAATATTGTCCAAGGTGAGGTTCCCTCAATATTGTCCAAGGTGAGGTTCCCTCAATATTGTCCAAGGTGAGGTTCCCTCAATATTGTCCAAGGTGAGGTTCCCTCAATATTGTCCAAGGTGAGGTTCCCTCAATATTGTCCAAGGTGAGGTTCCCTCAATATTGTCCAAGGTGAGGTTCCCTCAATGTTGTCCAAGGTGAGGTTCCCTCAATATTGTCCAAGGTGAGGTTCCCTCAATATTGTCCAAGGTGAGGTTCCCTCAATGTTGTCCAAGGTGAGGTTCCCTCAATGTTGTCCAAGGTGAGGTTCCCTCAATGTTGTTCAAGGTGAGGTGCCAAGGAAGTTGCCTCGGACCACCTTGGTCCGAGGAGAAGCTAAGGAGATTGGTTCAAGGAGGGACATGGCATGCTGGAGGAGAGTACATGTTCGAGGAGAACCATGCACGTTCAGCCCACCCAAAGCATGTCCTACCACCATGCATATCCTACCACCATGCATGTTTAACCAGCACTTGCATGGGTAGTGAGTAGGAGGTGGACCAACTAGCTAGAGGAGACTAAGTCAGATACAACTTCAACAACATGCGCGGGAATTTCTCATTCTTCCCACAAATAGGGAGTTTGTTACATTTTGAATGTTGAATGTTTATTTGTAAGATAAATATAATAAATATAGTAAAATATCCCTATTATAAGGGGATATCAGTTGAGGATCCCATCTCTATAAATAGAGAGCTGATGGGATGAGAAGAGGGTCCCTTCCGCTTATTCTTTCTAGAGAGATAAAATTGGGTCTGTCTATTCTAGAGAGAGAAAGTGCTGAAATTAGAGAGAATTCTTGTATTTTCACAATTTATACTGAAGAAGCTCAGTTGGCATAGTCCATCTGATCTTGAGTATAGATTTATAAATCACAACTCTAAGTGGATTAGGCTATTACCGACAATCGGGGCTGAACCACTATAAAAATTCTGTGTTATTTACTTTTCTTGTTTATACCGTCTGTTGTCGTTTACATTCTCTTGAAGGTTCGTCGTATTTGACGTTCTCACGTCGTTGGCTAAAAACGCAGTCAACAAAAGGAAAAATCATTACTTATCAAAATATGTATTCATACCATTAAAATATCATTTTTCAATAATACCATAACTTAGGAAAAATAATTTATTCCAAAAACTCATCAAATTCATTTTAGTGACATTTACTTCATATTTTATTACAAAAATTCCAGCAATTGTTTTTATCATTAAAAATCACCATAATCAATTTAAAAGCTCATATTTTCTAAAAAAAATCAATAAAAATTCTGTAGGTAATTAATTGAGTAAAATATCATAACATGAGACTTAAAATCCCCTTTTTAATTTCATAAAAATTAACATAAGATCAAGAACATTACTTATGCATGCAACTCATCTTTTTATCAACTTTTACCCAATTATTTACAAAAAAAAAAAACAGCAAGCTTAATTCCTCGTAAAACTCAACTTTTGTCCCAAAAATTACATAAAATCATACATGTTTAAAATCTCATCATACTCTTATAATATGCATGATTCTAATATCACTAACATATTCACATGAATTCTTTTAAAACCATTTTTTCTATTCCATTGAAAACCAACAAAACACTAACAATGACAATAACATATAATAACTCATAAGCACCATATTCACGTATACCTTATATTATCCTAACATGTTTCTATCATGATTTTCATGCATCTTATAATTTAATCATTCACAATATAACATGCATCTATCAAAATTTCATGGATCAAAATATCAAGATTGCCAATTATTATCTTACCCATATCACATAGGTCCTAAAACATGGATCTACTATATTGAAATTCACTCAACATCACAAAAATATCAAGAACATACTTAGGTATGCCTAGGCCGAAATCTCCATGCATGCATTCATAGATTATCACAATTTTTTTATGCATAGCAAAATCAACATCACAACCCTTTTAACACAAATCATACTCTCACAATATACAAATCATATACACCAATCCTACCAAAAATCAACCATTAGCATCATCATCAAAACCTCATAGACAACCCACCAAAAACAATATAAAGGCTAAGAAAAGACCATTACCTCTCTTGATTGTAAAATCAAGAACACAATAAGATCAATACCCAAACTCCAGACCCTTGTTCAAGCCTAGGGTTTTTATTGGAAAACCACCATGAGGAGAAGAAAGAACCCAAACACACAACAATAACACAAGTCAATAACATATTATCAATAAAAGAGATTATACAAATAAGAAAAACAAGAGGACATACTCTAAGAGGGGTTCCTCTTCACCTTCTCCTTCCTTCTTTCTTTCTTTCTTTCTTCCTCTCTCTCTCTCTCTCTCTCTCTCTCTCTAGGTCACGGCAGCCACACAAGAGCAAATGGCTCTTCTCCTCTTTCATTTCCCCTTTATCATAATCCTCTCATAAAGCCTCCCCAACACAATAAGGTAAGTTTCCTTTTTCCATTTATTTTCTCTTAATTTCTCTTTATTTAAATAGATATAAAGGAATAAAAATGATCATGCCTATCCCCAAAATAACTATTGTCTTCAATTTTTTATTTTTATTACTTAAAAGAAATCATTCCTTTCCCACTAGGTCACACGCCCAAACACTCTTCTTCCCTTTCTTTTCTTCCTTTTTTTTTTATAAATAAATAAATTAACTCAAATAAAATCTAAAATAAGGAAATATAAAATGTGTAGAAAATCTACACATGTGCACCATGCTACCATGCACTAGCACACACTAAATCACTAGGGTGCATTACTATCTATCATGCACCTTAGTGCATTCCACCATAGCTCACATAATTACCTCAATTGTCACACTTAATTAAAATGTAACACTAATAGTAAAATAAACATGTTACACAATTATTCACTTATTAAATTAATTAACCAAACAATTCTAACAATTAAATAAAGTAATAAACAATCAAATAAAACAAATAATTATCCAAATAAAAATAACAACACTTAAATAAAACAATTCATCACACTTAACATTTAAATAAAATAAATCACAAAAATTTTAATAATCTAAAAAAAAAAATTTGGTGCACTACAATATCTTAGTTTCCAAATCCAATAATGAAATTTCTCAAGAACAACTTTATTAATAACAATGAAAGATTTACAAATGAGCATATGAGAGGCTCAAACTCTCGTACCACAGCCTTTCAAGAGGGCTGATATCTCCACCAAAGTTTAAATTATAAATCAAGTATATGTAAACCCTTAGTTTTGAAATTTAAACCATTAAGCTTTACATTTAAACCACAAGACTTAAAATTTAAACTACTTGCCTTAAAATTTAATCCGCAAGTCTTAAATATCTTAAAATATGAACAACTAAACTTAAATGGCATCAAAATTTAATCCACAATGTTTAAGTTTTATTCATTTAGGCTTAAACTATAAACATACTCTATTTTAATCTATATAATGTAATGTATGAATCTAATATAAAAATTTTATAATTTTAAACCAAATGTCTTAAAACTTAAACCACTATTTATAAATCTGAACCACAAGGCTTAAATGACATCATATTTAAACCACAATTTATAAATTTTTATTCATTTAACCTTAAATTATAAACCAAGTATCTTTAAACCCCTAGGTTTGAAATTTAATCCACTAAGCTTTAAATTTAAACCACAATGCTTAAAATTTAAACCACTTGCTTTAAAATTTAAACCGCAAGCCTTAAATGGCTTAGATCAAATGTTTCATGGCATTTGTTTGGTAAATTGCAGACACCCCAGCTAAGTTTGAAAAGTTCAGCTACTTGGCTAAAATCAAAGCTTGAAGGTTCCAAGGAAGAATTGAAGGCTAAAGAAAATTATTTGAGCAAGCTGGAAAGGAGCAATGCAAAATTTAATGACTTTCTTGTTGCATAGACAAACATACTAAAATCAAAATTGAGAAATGCTGAAGATAAAATAATTCTTGCCAATTCAAAACCCTTTACTTTGGGTGATAAGGTTAGATTGCTTGTTCAGCTACAATGTGCAATAACATATGCCAAAGCTAGTCAAGACAAACAAATCCTTCTGTATTCTACAATAGCTGAGCAGTGAGGGCAGAGAAGCCAGACAAAGGAGTTTTCATTAGAGGGGCGGGAGATTCTACCACTAGAGCATTTCTGTGAGAAGTGTCGGAAGGCATTGAAGAATCAAGAAAGTAAAAGAATCAAGGGAAAGCTGAAGAAGAAGATTAATGTTTTTGGCTGATAGCATTTAAAGAATAGAAAGTGTTTGATAAGAGCTCTGATAAAGTAATGGATTGAGCTACTGAGCTTTGTATTTATAGAGTTTCATTAATACACCAAAACAATTTTTTAACAGCTTTATCCAAACCCAGTTGTTCATTTAGGTAAACAGTTATATAAAAACAAACTCTAAATTAATTTAACAGAACCTTAGTATAATATCTAACATATTCATGCCAATCAACGAAAGCTTTCATTGAGTTCAAGCTACATACCTTCAACTTTAATGCCAGGATAAAATCTAATTCTTTGTTCAAGGTGGCAGCAGGTGTTTGTTTTCTTAGATCAAGGCTTGCTCTATCAAGTACAAACCTACAGAAAATATAAAATCAATTAAACCAACAATTTTGGACAAATAGGTACAACAATAATGATCCCAGAAATGGCCAGCACACATGTCAAACATCAGACAAGTTTAAGAATTTATTCCAGTATATTTAATTCCAAATCAAAGAGCCAAATGTAGCATTAAAATAAAAACATATAAATCCGAAAATCATATAAACAAAGATCAACAAACTCTTATTTATACCAGAAATTTATAGTTTACATAGAGGCATTTTATCAACAAACTCCTAGCACTACAAATTTGTGAAAATGAAGAAAAACTCTCCATGATAATGATAATGATCCCAATGGTAGATTTTTTGCAATATCATAGTCACAGTTTTATTGAGTAATTTTAACAAACACTTAGAAGGCATTTTAACTTATGTATAATATGGAATATTCAATTTCATTTAACTTCCCTAAATTTTTATACACACATGAATGTTAATTTATATGTATGATTGTACAGTTCAAAAAATTTTAAAAAAAAAAATTGTGAAAGGAGGAAGAGAGAAATTTAGTCTCAAGCAAGGAGGAAGAACTCACCAAGCAGATTTGAGTGGCTGTGGCAGATTTGAGGAAATTTGATGAACAACAGTGCAGTGAAGAGGAAATCGCTGGTGGTGGAATATCTATGGGAGAAGGAGAAATCGTTCGATCGAAGAGGAAGCTGTAACTATAAAACCGGTATGAGTAAGGGTAATATAGGAATCACAGCGTTAAAAGTGGGTATATTTAGTTAAGATATTGATGGTGGATATATCTAGTTAAGTAGGTTTAAAAACAGGTAATTATGAAAAAGACCCCACTACAAAGGCATCCTTTCTTCCATACAAGGTCCAAAAGACAGAAATTTAAACCTTCGTTTTATTAATTGTTATTAATTGATTAGGCCCACTATAGTCATGCAAAACAAATGGGCCTTCACAAGTAGAATCACCCACAAGAGAGGAATTTAAACTTTACATTTTCTAATGGGCCCAAATAAAACCTATCATTTTATGAATATTTTATTTGGCAAAATACCATATATCTAACAAACATATGGGCCACTATATGCATCTAAGCCCAATTGCAAAAATACCACATATAGTGCAAACGGACATGTTATAATTGGATGGGCCTAATCATGTTACTATATGAGCAATTCTATGAATTTATGCAAAAATACCACAATTTATTTCATTTGCAAAAATACCACAATTAATTATCTAGAATTTATCCAAAAAAAAATTCAAATTAATTAAATTTTTACAAAAAATAAGTCAATTTAAATGAAATTTATCGACAATTAACAATAGTTAATTTAAATTTCATTTATCAACAATCAACTTGGTTTTAGGTTAATTTGAAAAAAAATATTAATTTAATTTAAATAGGATTTATCAACAATTAACCAAAGTTAATTTAAATCCCATTTATAAAAAAAATATTTTATTAATTGGCTGAAAAAAAATGATATTTTTCAAAATTTAACCAATTTTAAATTTTAAAATCAATATCTAAACTATTTTCCAAAAATGTCTTGTATTGTTACAACTATTATCTAATATTTTAACATTTAAAAATAATAAAATACAAATAGTTATAACAACCCTAAAATATCTCAAATAGTTACACAAATTCAAATATCCATAAAAATATCTAACTAACAATATTCAAATTTCAAATATTTTAAATATTAAAAACTATAGAATAAAAAGATATTTATATTTTCAAATAAAGATTCAATTAGAATATGAAGAATTTAAATGAAAATATCTTAAATATCTGATATCATAATTATAATATTTTAATATATTAAAAGATTTAAAATTAAGTTGTTAGTTTATTTTTAAATTTGAATTTGAATCTTTGTAGAAAATATCTAATTATTTAAATCTCAACTAACAAAAATATATTTTTTTTAAAAAGAAACAATTTTAAATGATAAAACAAAAAAAGATATTTTTAGTTTTGATAATAAATAATGTATTTTCAAAATTTTATTTTATTTTATTTTTATATTTTAAAAAAAATAATAATAATAATAATAATTATGGATGAACAGTACCCGTATCGGGTACTGTTCACCCGTTTGCACTGGCCGTTGGGGCGCGCACGCGCGCAGGAGGAATTGGCCATGCACGCGCGCATGACAGCCAGAACAAAAAATTTCGAAAAAAAATTTTGTGCAATTTTTTTCAACCAAAACCATATTCTAATTAATTTTTAACATGTTTTACACAAAATAAAGCATATATAAAAATTATTAGCATAGAAAACACAACAAAATAACCTAAAAATTGTTAAAATTCACATAAAATCAATATGCTTCATAAAAACATGAAAACCATCCAATTATTCAAACATATCAAATAATCAAATTTTAAACATGTTCATGCATGAAAATAAAGATTACCAAAGTCTCTGAGGCCACGCCCGCGCGCACCACCCGCGTGCCTCTGCGCGCACCACCCGCGCGCCTCCGCGCGCACGCCCGCGCGCGCCCACGCACACCAGCACGATGAACAGTACCCGTGAACAGTACCACGGGTACTATTCATCCATTTTGTTTTTTCAAAAATATTTTTTTTTAAATTAAAATTTGTAGAAATAAATTATTTATAATCCAAACCAAAAATATCTTTTTTGTTTCATCATTTTTTTTTTTAAATAAAGATCTTTTTGTTAGTTGGGATTTAAATAATTAGATAATTTCTACAAACATTCAAATTCAAATTTAAAAATAGACTAACAACTTAATTTTAAATCTTTTAATATATTAAATATTAGAATTATGATATTAGATATTTAAGATATTTTCATTTAAATTCTTGATTTTGTTTTATTAAATCTTTATTTGAAAATATAAATATCTTTTTATTCTATAGTTTTTAATATTTAAATTATTTGAAATTTGAACATTGTTAGTTAGATATTTTTATGGATATTTGAATTTGTTTAACTATTTGAGATATTTTAGGGTTGTTATAACTATTTATATTTTATTTTTTTTAATTGTTAAAATATTAGCTAATAGTTATAATAACACAAGATATTTTGTAAAATAGTTAAGATATTGATTTTAAAATTTAAAATTGGTTAAATTTTGAAAAATATAATTTTTTTTTCAGCCAATTAATAATTTTTTTAATGGGATTTAAATTAACTTTGGTTAATTGTTGATAAATCCTATTTAAATTAATTTAATATTTTTTTTCAAATTAACCTAAAACCAAGTTGATTGTTGATAAATGAAATTTAAATTAACTATTGTTAATTGTTGATAAATTTCATTTAAATTGACTTATTTTTTGTAAAAATTTAATTAAATTGAATTTTTTTGATAAATTCTAGATAATTAATTGTGGTATTTTTACAAATGAAATAAATTGTGGTATTTTTTCATAAATTCATAGAATTGCTCATGTAGTAACATGATTAGGCCCATCCAATTATAACATGTCTGTTTGCACTATATGTGGTATTTTTGCAATTGGGCTTAAATGCATATAGTGGCCCATATGTTTGTTAGATATATGGTATTTTGCCAAATAAAATATTCATAAAATGATAGGTTTTATTTGGGCCCATTAGAAAATGTAAAGTTTAAATTCCTCTCTTGTGGGTGATTCCACTTGTGAAGGCCCATTTGCTTTGCATGACTATAATGGGCCTAATCAATTAATAACAATTAATAAAACGAAGGTTTAAATTCCCGTCTTCTGGACCTTGTATGGAAGATAGGGGGCCTTTGTAGTGGGAACGACATACTGGACCCAGCCCTCCTCCATACAAGCCCAATTGTTAATGCCCATTTACCTGAGTTGGACTTAATTGTATAGGTTCGTTATATTAGTTAAACCTAAATATTGATTAGCAACAAATTAATTCTAAATTAATTGAATTTGTGTCAATGTGACACTTTAGAATTAATAAGAAATTATATGACTTTGGTTTTAAAAATTTTATTCTGTTTAATTTTTTTTGGAAAACCATAGTCATTAATTTTCTAAAAATAAATAATAAAAATACTAATTTTAATTTTATAATGAGCTTATTTTAAGAATTTTATTCGATCTCCACCGTTGGTTTAACATAGTCAATAGCTTAATGGGGCCTCGAGGCGCTTTGATTCGTCCCCCTACGGAAGGTGTTCATTAGTTATTTTGACAAGGTTAGATTTCGAAAGATAGATAATTATATGTAACGACCCACTACTCTAGACTTTTGGACCATTAACGAAACTATACATACAAATACTTAATAAAACTTACATTTGCGAAAATGCCATAAATTTATTAGAAACTTGTAGAAATAAAAGTTACTCTCATAAAATAAGTAGGATATGGGATCCCATTGTCTTTAAAAACAAAACATGATTTAAAATGAAAGGAATTACATAAGAAGTGCGGAAAATACATGTAAAGATCATAAAAATAAGACTACATCCTCGAAAATCGAACTCTCAACTCCTTGAATCCATTCACCACCGATACACAATCCCAAGCATCCACGAACCTTACCGCCACTAAAGCTATTTTCCTGCACATAAAACAAAAAGGAATGAGCCTAATGCCCAGCAAGGAAAATCTAACACATACTTCATATACATAAATTTCGTAAGAAACATAAAGACATAACATAACACTTATTACATACACATACTATAATGGCCATTATTACTTGGGGTCCCATAGACTAAACAAGTCATATGCCCATGAGATTAGTGGGGTCCTACTAGCTAAGTAGGTCATATGCCCATAATCTATTCGGGGTCTTGTTAGTCATATGGGTCATATGCCCAAGCCTACAATCATACATATTCATAACATATTATATAACATATTTCATAACATAAAACATAAGATAACATAAGCATAAAACATATAGATTCTATCCTATTTTCCTTACCAAAGTTACCGGGATAAGAGGACAGCGTTGGGACTTTTGGAACACTCCTAAAACCATATAAAACAGGGTGAGTAGATTGAAGAAAAAGTAATGAGAAGGATGGAAGGAATGGAATGACTAAACCTTTGAGAAACATACCTACCAAAAACTTATGAGCAAGTTCTTAGATTTCCTAACCAAAATAAGAATAAGGTTAGAAGACTGAGTAGAAGACTATGAGAAGGAAAAATAACATAAAACCAATGAACTAGAGAGTGTGGAACTACCTTGAAGACTTGTAGACCAATCTAAACCTCGAACCGAAATACTATGAAACCTTACTTCCCAAAGTGTTTGATAAGCTTATGGTGATTAAGCTTATGATTCCCCAACCCAAGTGTTTACACTCTCACACTCACTTAGCACTTGCAGCCTCTGAACTTAGAGCAAAAGATGAATAATGGCTGGGTACTAGGTCCTATTTATAAAGTTTAGGAATGAAAAGATCTAAATTTTACTTGAATAAAAATAATAGCTTTTTAGGTGAAAATAATTTGAATAGTCGTTCAGCAGAGGCTGAAGACTCGTTCAAAAAGATGCTGGACTTATCAAGAGGTTGAATGGCTGAAAGGAAAAAGAATTCAAAAACTTTTGAAATATACTGAAGGAGGCGATATATCGCCCCCTGTAGGCGATATATCGCCTGGGCCAGTATGCCCGAGGCTGTCGTGCATCGTCTCGTGTTTTCCGTATCTACGTGCTGCGATATATCGCCCCTATAGCTGCGATATATCGGCACACGCTGATTAATTAAACACGAAATTACACATTTTTAGCTAAGTTTGAATGGAGTAAACAGCCTTGACTAAGCCCTCAACGTATTCAAAGCTGATGACTGACCTTATAACATTCAAACGTTTACCCTTATTAAATTAAATCCTCAAAATACTTAATCCTTAATCATCCATACATAACATGTGCTTAAAAATCCTATTGGTCCTTATCTAAACCTTATAGTATAATAAATATTATTCTTAATATCAGTCATACAATCAAACCTTAGGTTAACATTAATATTCTTAAACTATAGGTTAAACTTAGAAAATCTATAAGTACTACTATGAGTGTCCAAATAATTCCCGGTCTGAACCAAAAATCCACAGTTACAAAGATAATACTATAAATACTATAATACTACTATCTAACTAGCTAAGTAAAGTTCTTGGACTCTACATTATAGGTCAAATTCTACTAGACTCACCCCTACGGTGATTACTAGGACTAAATCTATGATTATTGAAATCGTGGGTCTAACTCATAAAATAAGAGATTTTGTTTTCTTATTTTGATCGAATAGTAGGCTGTTAATAATGGTGTCCATTTTTAAATGAGTTTACAACTCTATTTACCTAGTGGTATTTTTTACTCTCGCCAACCGGGACAAGGATATCATAGATTAGTTAAAAACCTAAAGAAATAGAGATATGATTGTTTTTGGTATTTTTTTCTCATATCTTACATATTTTTGGTATATGTTGTGCTATTTCTTGAAATTTGTGTGAATAGAAGTTTTATTGAGCAAATGTGATTGATTTCTATTTTATTGATAATTTGTATTTTTAAGTTAAGTAGTGTCTGTGTCTACTCCCATCCTTTCTCAACTTTCGATGGAGAAACTCACTGGAGAAAACTTCCTTAATTGGAAGCAGAATATCAACATAGAGTTGATTGGTGACAACTCTGAATTCGTCATGATTGAGGAATCCCCAGAATGAGCACCGTGTCCGCACGTTAGTGATGGCACCGTCAATGCTCGTGATGGTACCGTAAATGCTTGGATAGCACCGTCTCTGCACGTTCGTGATGGCACCGTGTCTGCACGCTTGTGCTCAACTCAACTATGGTCTGACGCAGCTCATGAACGAGCTTCAAATTATTGAACCTGTCTTGGGTGGACCTAGTAAAGGAGGTGAAAATAAGACTACTGATGTTGTTGCTCATCTAGCTAAGGCTAAAGCTAACTAAGCTTCATCTTCGAAAGCTGGAAACAAGAGGAAAGGTGGACAATAAACAACCCCAAGCCGGCAAAGGCTGCAAAGACGAGTGCACAACCAAGTGCACAGACGCCTAAGGGGAAGAACATGAAAAACAAGAAAGGTAAAGATAAATGTTTTCACTGCAAAGAGAAGGGGCATTGGAAACGAGATTGCCCCAAGTTTCTAGTAGCGAAAAACAAAGGTAATGATTATAGTTCATTTATCTTAGAAACATGTGTTTTAGAGAATGATAAATCCGTTTGGATTATTGATTCTGGATCTACCAACCATGTTTGTAACTCTTTACAGCTTCTTGAATTGTGGGAGGAAGTGAACGAAGGCGGCTTAAAGCTTAGAGTTGGGAACTGTAATGCCCCAAATTTCCTAATAAGGTTTAGGACCTTGATTAGGAGGCCGGGAGGGCCATAATTGATTTATTATGGTATTTAATGATTATATGCATGTTTATGTGAATTATATTATTATATGATGGTGAATGCATGCATATGGGCTCATATTTTAATTGCAAGGGCATTTTGGTAATTTAGCCATTGGGGGCGTGATTGTGTAATTTTATTCATATGGGTGAATTATAATTTTACCACATCATATGTGGTTTGGTTCGAGCCATTCGACATGAGGCGATCATGGGAATGTAAGTATTCGGTCTAGTCATAACGGGTCTAAGTTCGGGGCTCGGGGTGAGTCTCGGGGTCACTTTGATGATTAGAACATTACCAGGAATTAAAGGGTAATGTGGTATGATTTATTGGTATTTGAGAATATTGAGAATAGCGGGAATTGGAGAGCGTTAATTATAATTAACGGTACAGGTTGGAAATGACGAATTTACCCTTGGGAGTGTTTAGAAGCTTTTAAATTGGCCTAGGGGCATTATGGTCTTTTGACCTTAAGGATTTATATCAGATTTGGGGTTTAGAAGGCTGTGGAAAAATAGAACTAAAACAGATCCTATCCTCATCACTTCTCTTTCTCTCCCGTACAAGCTTCTTCCTTCATCCTTTCTTTGAATTTTGAGAGCCATCTTGAGGAGTAGAGCTAGGAGATTAAAGGTGGGAGTTAGGTAACTTGTTTCAGACATTAAAGGGGATTCAAAATCATGTTTGAGGTAAGTTCCAGTTATGAATTCAATGGTGTGCTCTGTTTTTGAGCTTTAGTTTTCAGCTTATGAATTTCTTATAGAAAGCTTGGATTAATGGAAGTTTGGGTGATGTTTTCTTTGGGTTTTAATGAGGGAGAGTGGTGGAGGATGTTTGGTGGTTTAAATGAGTGTTTGGAAGAGGTTTTGAGTTGATTTGAAGGGCTGGTTTGAGAGGAAAAATGCAGGGGAGTTTGCTGGTGCGTTGCTGGTTTTTGGGCTGATCATGGTAATGAGCCGCGACCTAAGGTGGTTTCTGAGGCAATTATGCCTCTGTCAGGGGGATGAGCCGGGGCATGGCTGTGGTGAGCCGCGACCCATCAAGGAAGATTTGGCCAAAAATAGGTTTTTGACTTAAGGATGCTTGCCATAGGCCTCGTGGTTGATCCTACTACCCGGTTAAGTGTGGATTGATGTCCCGGAGGCTAGATATTGGTTTGGGAACCTATGTTGGTCATTTTTATTAATGGTATCCTATATGTTTGGTTATGACTAGGTGACCGCTAAAGGACTAAAAGCTAATCGTTCTCAAAGGTCGTTTCTTTTATTAATTCTCGCTCGAACCCAAGGTAAGAAAACTGCACCCCATATGTGACATGCATGGCTATGATTGATGCATGTTGGATGTTTAAATGTAAACATTGATAGCATAATGAATGCTTGGCAATCTTGCCCATTTGCATATGATTATTACTGAGGCATGCTGGATGATTAAGTGCGATGCATGTGATGCATGAGAAACATGTGTTTAGGGCATGCCATGAATGATGAATATGAGATTGGTCAGAGCTTGAGACTCTGTGTTTGTGCATGATCATAATTATGCTAGCAACTGTTAAGTAAGCATGCTGAATGCCCTATTCTTGGATAATTGGCATATGATACACATTGATAGTATTGCTTACTTGTGCATGGCACTAACTAATTAGTCAGATTTGGCAAAGGTGCTGGTATCAACTGTGAAGCTGTGACTTATTAGTCAGGTTCGGCAGTGGTACTGGGCACTGGTCACACAGGGCTGACTCATTAGTCAAAATTGGCAAAGGTGTTAGTATCAACTGTGAAGCTGTGACTCATTAGTCAGGTTCGGTAGTGGTACTGGGCACTGGTCACATTGTGCTAACTCACTAGTCGTGACAACCCTAGTGTGTAGTGCAAGCTATGTCGATTGGACCTAATCGACCCTCTGCATTGAATGACTCAAAGAGCATTAATGCAGGACCGACCTCAAGTTCGATGAATATAAACAAGCATTTATTTAGCCAGAGGCTAGTCATGTAGAGCCATTGCAGGAAATGGGCACTGGGCCCCTAGTGACCTGGTTGTCAGTCACTCAGTATGGTTTACCAGAACCTCAAGTGATATTCACTCATCTGATCAGAGCTATGAGCTCTGTATGATCATTTTGATCATCATATGCATGGCTTGGGCACTGAGGACCCTAGTGACTTGTTTGTTGGTCACTTAGCATGGTTTATCGGAACCTCTAGTGTTACGACACTCATCTGATTAGGATTGACTTGATAGTCCTCCAATCAGAAGGCCAGGATTTCTTATCCTGGATACCCCAGCATCTGTTTGAATTCATTTTCATGCTGAATAGAGCTTTGAATGCTATGCATGCCAGATATGATTTGATATCATGATATGACTGTTTATGAGCATATGAGTTTTCTTGCTGGGCTTCGGCTCACGGGTGCTTTGTGGTGCAGGTAAAGGAAAAAGGAAGTTGGACCATCCTTGAGTTGGAGAGCTTAGGTGATGACGTGTACATATGCAGCTACTCGACCAATACTTGGGCGAGGTTTGAAAGTGGAACTAGGGCTGAACCCTGTTTTGCCGCTTAGAACGGCCTGTTGTAAATAATCTTTTGTAATAAACTCTGAAATTATATTTTTGGGATCCCAATGTATATATTAAACGTTCTAGTGAAACGTTATACCATAACCAAAATTTTTAATCCCTAAACCGCTAATCATACTTAGTTACACGTTTATGGCCAAACGACTCGATTAGCGAGTTTAGCACTGTTTGCAATGTGCACTGTAGCGGTCCCTGGAGTTGGGGCGTTACAGGAACGGAGCGTTCGTTGCGGTCCAAGCTAGAGGAAGAGCTCGTCTGATGTTTGGAAATAAATTTTTAATTTTAAAAGATGTATTTTTTATTCCGAATTTTAGTAGAAATTTAATTTCAGTTTCCATGTTGCAATTAGAACAATTTGTTATGACTTTCACAAGTTTTAATATATCTATTTCTTTCAATAGATCACAATTTTGTATTGCATGTTTGAAAAATGGGCTTTATATTCTGCGACCTAACGAACCCCTCGCTCTTAACAATGATTTATTCAAAGTAGCTAAACCTAGGACCAATAAACGTCAAAAGACCGATAACAATAATATGACGTATTTATGGCACTTGAGACTAGGTCACATTGGCTATGATAGGATTCAAAGACTTACAAAGGATGAACCTTTGAGGGAACTCACCTTAGGTGAATTACCTGTCTGTGAATCTTGTCTAGAAGGCAAACTGACCAAGCGCCCATTCTCTGCAAAGGTTGATAGGGCCAAATAACCACTTGGTCTTGTGCATTCGGATGTTTATGGACCTTTGAATATACAAGCCAGGGGTGGTTTTGAGTATTTCGTCACTTTCATTGAAGATTACTCTAGATACTCATGTCTTTACCTAATGCATAGGAAATTAGAAACATTTTCAAAGTTTGAGGAATTCCTAGCAATGGCTCACAACCAATTAGGTAAAAGGTTAAAGATCTTGCGATCTGATAGGGGTGGAGAATATTTGGATATGCAGTTCCAAGATCATTAAACTGAACTTGGGATTATGCAGTTCCAAGATCATTAAACTAAACTTGGGATTTTATCACAACTTACTGCCCCAGGTACTCCGCAACAAAATGGTGTAGCGGAACGCCGAAACAGAACTTTATTGGAAATGGTTAGATGCATGCTTAGTTACTCAACTCTACCAACTTCGTTCTGGGGACATGCAATTGAAACCGCGAATGACATTCTCAATGTTGTGCCGTCAAAATCAATCCCCAAAACACCTTTAGAACACTGGAATGGTCGTGAACCAAGTTTACACCATTATAGAATCTGGGGGTGTCCCGCTCACGTCCTGAGGAAAAAGGAGGGAAAGCTAGAACCACGAACTGAAGTTTGCATGTTTGTTGGCTATCCTAAAGGTACTCGGGGTGGACTTTTCTATAGTCATTCAGAGAAGAAAGTGTTTACTTCTACAAATGCTACTTTTCTGGAGAATGACTATGTCTAGAACTTTAAACCTCGCAGCAAAGTAGTTTTAGAGGAGAAGGTTAAAGAATTTACTCCAACCAATGTTCCATCATCATCAACGTGAGTTGATGATGAAATTCCCACTCTTCACGGTCAACCGACGCAAGTCGGTTTAAATGAAGAAAGTACCACTGTTCCTGAGCAATCAGTCACGGAATCTCGTCGTAGTGGGAGGGTTTCTAGGAACCCAGTTCGCTATGGTTTGGATGGTGAAACCAATATGGTTGTTGGTGACACTAGTAATGATGATCCATTGTCTTTCAAACAGGCAATGGCTAGCCTTGAAAAGGAACTATGGCTCGAAGCCATGAAACAGGAAATGGAGTCCATGTACTCAAATTCCGTCTGGGATCTTGTGGAAGCACCTAGTGACTTTAGGGCCATTGGGTGCAAGTGGATCTATAAGAAGAAACGAGGTGTAGATGGAAATATCGAGACTTATAAAGCTCGATTAGTGGCAAAGGGTTATACCCAAAGAGAAGGTGTGGACTATGAGGAAACTTTTAGTCCGGTAGCCATGCTCAAATCCATTCGCATCCTCCTATCCATAGCAGCCGCTCTCGACTATGAGATCTGGCAAATGGACGTCAAGAAAGCTTTTCTTAATGGAAAGCTTGACAAAGTCATTTATATGGATCAGCCAGAAGGATTTAAAGTATCTGGACAAGAAGGAAAAGTTTGCGAGTTGAATAGGTCCATCTATGGACTTAAGCAAGCTTCTCATTCCTGGAATCTTAGGTTTGATGAAATAATCAAAACCTATGGCTTTGAAAAAAATATTGATGAGCCCTGTTTTACCAACTGAAGGCAAATCAAATAGTGGTATTCTTGGTTCTTTATGTAGATGATATCTTACTCATTGGAAACAATGTTAAGAAATTATCAGATGTGAAGAATTGGTTGAGCACTCAATTCTAGATGAAGGATTTAGGTGAAGCAAGTTATGTTCTAGGATCCAGATCATCAGGGATAGAAAGAACAAACTTTTAGCTCTATCTCAAGCAGCTTACATTGATAAAGTGCTTGAACGTTTCTCAATGACAAATTCCAAGAAAGGGCGTCTACCGTCCCGCCATGGAATTCATGTTTCAAAGAAGCAGTCTCCCCAGACTCCTGAAGAGGAAGATGCAATGAGAAAAGTTCCTTATGCATCTGCAGTTGGAAGTCAGATGTATGCCATGTTGTGTACTAGACCAGATATCTGCTATGCAGTGGGAGTAGTGAACAGGTATCAGTCAAACCCAGGACCGGAACATTGGATAGCAATTAAGCATATCCTGAAGTATTTGAGATGGACTAGGGATTATATGTTAGTCTACAAGGGTGGTGTTCTGAACCCTGTAGGCTACACCGATTCAGATTTTCAGACTGATGTCGATGACAGAAAGTCTACTTCTGGAATGGTGTTTACTCTTGGGGGTGGAGCTGTGATTTGGAGAAGCGTAAAGCAGTCTGCAATCTCAGATTCCACCATGGAGGCTGAGTACATAGCGGCGTCAGAAGCAGCTAAGGAAATAGTCTGGCCAAAGAAGTTCTATTCGGATCTTGGTGTTATTCCAGAAATGGATAAACCGCTTGTGTTTTTTGGTGACAATACAGGAGCGATAGTGTAACGCCCCAAACTCCAGGGACCGTTACGGTGTGCCTTGTAAACAGTGCTAAACTCGCTAACCGAGTTATTTGGCCAAAATCGTGAACTAAGTATGATTAGCGGTTTAGGGATTAAAAACTTTGGTTAAGATGTAACTTTTCACTAGAACGTTTAATATATACATTGGGATCCCGAAAATATAAATTTCAGAGTTTATTACAGAAAATATTTACAATAGGCCGTTCTAAGCGGCAAAACAGGGTTCAACCCTAGTTCCACTTTAAACCTCGGCCGTGGCGGTCGAGCAGCTGCATATGTACACATCATCACCTAAGCTCTTCAACTTAAGGATGGTCCAACTTCCTCTTGCCTTTACCTGCACCACATAGCACCCGTGAGCCGAAGCCCAGCAAGAAAACATAACACTATACATAATCATTATCAGATGATTATCATTATAATCACAAGGAGCATAAAGCTTCCAAACCAATGAGTGAACATCACATGATTCAAGAGGGAGAGTGGCTGCTAGGTAAGCCACTAGCCTCCAAGCACTTATTTCATTCATCGACCCTCGAGGTCGGTTTGGCATTAATGCTCTTTGAATCATTCAATGCTGATGGTTGATTAGATCTAATCTCCGTTGGCTTGAACCACGCTAAGACCGTTCTGACTAATAAGTCAGCGCTATGTGACCAGTGTCCAGTATCACTGCCGAACTTGACTAATAAGTCACAGCTTCACAGCTGATACTAACACCTTTGCCAATTCTGACTGACGAGTCAGTTCAACATGACCAGTGCCTAGTACCACTGCCGAACCTGACTAGTGAGTCACAGCTTCACAGTTGATACTAGCCCCTTTGCCAAATCTGACTAATTAGTCAGTACCATGCACAAGTAAGCAATGCTATCAATATGTTTCATATGCCAGTTATCCAAGAATAGGGCATTCAACATGCTTACTAAACAGTTGCTAGCATAATCATGATCATGCACAAACTCAGAGACTCAAGCTCTGGCCAACCTCATATTCATCATTCATGGCATGCCCTAATCACATGTTTCTCGTGCATCACATGCATCACACTTGATCATCCAGCATGCCTCAATAATAATCATATGCAAATGGGCAAGATCGCCAATCATTCATTATGCTATCAAGGTTTACATTTAACCAACCAACATGCATCATAATAGCCATGCATGTCATGCTCAATAATCAACCAACATGCATCCATAATAGCCATGCATGTCACATATACACAGGGTGCAGTTTTCTTACCTTGGGTTCGAGCGAGAATTAATAAAAGAAACGACCTTTGAGAACGATCAGCTTTTAGTCCTTTAGCGGTCACCTAGTCATAACCAAACATAAGGTAACATCAATAAAAATGATCAACTAAAGTTCCCAAATCAATATCTAGTGTAATGCCCCAAATTTCCTAAGAAGGTCTAGGACCTTGATTATCTGGTTATGTGAAATGGGCGTGGTGCTTTGTTATTATCTGGTTATGCCAGGGTTACCCAACACAAGACGATCCTAGGAGGTAAGCTAGTGGGAAAGTCACAACGAGATTTAAGCTTGACTTGGAGTAAGTCAAGGGGTATTTAGAGCATTACCGGGTTATTGGGTAATGGGAATTAATATTTGGTGATAAATTGGGAGTTAGTAAGACCAGGGGGAAATTCTGGAAGTTTTGACTATAATGTCCCCGGGGGTGTTTTCGGGACCCCGAGCATTAGGTTTTATTGGAAGCTACTTAAGCTTGAAGTAACATTTTAAGGAAATAAAAAGAACGTTCTGTACGTTCTCTCTCCCTAAAGTTTCCTTTTCGTTCCTAATCGCATTTTCGAAGATGACTTGAGTTCTAGGACTCGGAATCAAGCAAGGATCGAGGCATAGCAATCCTAAGGAGAATTAGAAGCTTATTAGCCGGTGGATTTAGTTGAAAACAACTCAATTGGAGGTAATTCAAGTTTAAGTTTGAAGTTTTTGAAAGTTTTAAGCTTGAATTGGACTTTGTGAATCGTTGAGTTTTTAGGTTGTTTGAACCTCGGGTTTTGGTGGTTTTGGACCATTGGGGAGTTTGGGGACTTTGATTTAATGATTTGGGAATGTTTAGACATGTTTTTGGAAGGTTTTAAAAGGTTAAAACGAAGGAAAAATGGCTGCCCTGAAGTTGGGCCGCGGCCCTGTTCTTGGGCGCTGCGGCCCTTGCTCGATGAAGCAGGTGCCTTCTTTGTCTTGCTGGGCGCCGCGGCCCTTGGGTTGGGCGCCGCGGCGCTTGCTTCTGGTGGTGCTGGGAGCCGCGGCTCAGGGTACCAGGTCCGCGGCTCAGGCAGGCTTTTGAGCCCGTTTGGGTGTTTTGACCCCGGGAACATGGTTTTAGGCCTCGGGATCATTCCTACTACCCGGATTAGTGAGGATTGATGTCTTGGAGGCTAAGTTTTAGTTCAAGGGTTGGTTTTATAACTTGAACTCATTGGATCACCATTTGTGGTTGTGACTAGGTTACACTAGAGGCTTGGAGTCAGGATCGTGCTTGTGGCTCATTTGTTGGTAACCTGTGCTTGGACCCAAGGTAAGAAAACTGCACCCCATACGTGACATGCATGGTTATGATTGATGCATGTTGAATGTTTAAATGTAAACATTGATAGCATAATGAATGCTTGGAAATCTTGCCCATTTGCATATGATTATTGTTGAGGCATGCTGGATGATTAAATGTGATGCATGTGATGCACGAGAAACATGTGATTAGGGCATGCCATGAATGATGAGTATGAGATTAGTCAGAGCTTGAGTCTCTGAGTTAGTGCATGATCATAATTATGCTAGCAACTGTTTAGTAAGCATGTTGAATGCCCTATTCTTGGATAATTGGCATATGATACACATTGATAGCATTGCTTACCTGTGCGTGGTACTGACTAATTAGTCATAATGGTCTTAGCGTGTATCACGCAAGCCATCAAAGATGAGGTCTAATTGACTGTCAGCATTGAATGACTCAAAGAGCATTAATGCCAGACCGACCCCGAGGGTCAATGAATGAAATAAGCGCTTGGAGGCTGGTGGCTTACATAGCAGCCACTCTCCCATTTGAAACAGTGACATGCTTGTCAGTCACTCAGTATGGTTTACCAGAACCTATTGAAGGCTAGTGGCTTACCTAGCAGCCACTCTTCCATTTGAATTAGTGACTTGCTTGTCAGTCACTCAGTATGGTTTACCAGAACCTATTGAAGGTTAGAGGCTTACCCAACAGCCACCCTTCCACTTGAGTTAGTGACTCGCTTGTCGATCACTCAGCATGGTTTATCAGAACCTCAAGTGTTGCAACACTCACTTGATGAATATTATAAGCGCTTGAAGGCTAGTGGCTTACCTAGCAGCCACTCTTCCATTTGGTTAGTGACTTGTTTGGCAGTCACTCATCTGATTAGGATTGACTCGATAGTTCTCCAATCAGAAGGCCAGGATTTCTTATCCTGGATACCTCAGCATCTGTTTGAATACATTTGCATGCTGAATAGAGCTATGAATGCTAGGCATGCCAGACACGACTTGAAATCATGATATGACTGTTTTTGAGCATATGAGTTTTCTTGCTGGGCTTCGGCTCACGGGTGCTTTGTGGTGCAGGTAAAGGCAAAAGAAAGCTGGACCATCCTTGAGTTGGAGAGCTTAGGTGATGACGTGTACATATGTAGCTGCTCGACCAATACTTGGGCGGGGTTTGAAAGTGGAACTAGGGCTGAACCCTGTTTTGCCGCTTAGAACGGCCTGTTGTAAACACTTTCCTGTAATAAACTCTGAAATTATATTTTTGGGATCCCAATGTATATATTAAACGTTCTAGTGAAACGTTATACCATAACCAAAATGTTTAATCCCTAAACCGCTAATCATACTTAGTTACACGTTTATGGCCAAACGACTCGATTAGCGAGTTTAGCACTGTTTGCAATGTGCACTGTAGCGGTCCCTGGAGTTGAGGCGTTACATCTAGCCTCCGGGACATCAATCCCCACTTAACCGGGTACTAGGTACAACCCCGAGGCTTAAGGCTTGAATCCCCAAGCTAAAAACCCCTTCCTTGGCAAAAATGACCTTAAGGGCCGCGGCCCTCCTTGGCCATGCCGCGGCCCGCCCCTCAAACAGAGGCGCCCAAACCCAGATTACTCCAAGGGCCGCAGCTCTCCCTGACCATGCCGCGGCGCAACCTCCAGTTCAGCCAAAATGACAACTCGCACACCAGATTTCTCCCCTGCATTTTCCCTTAGAACCAGCCCCTCAAACCTGTCTCAAATCACCTCCAAACACACAATTAAACCCCTAAACATCACCCATAATTTCCCCTCATCAAAACCCAACCTAAACTTCAATTAAAACCTCCTCAAATCCATACCTCCATCAAGAAACCAAAAGCTGAAAACTAGAATTTAAAAGCAGAGCACACCAGTAAATTCACTACTGGAACTCACCTCAAACACGGTTTTGAATCCCCTTTAATGATTGAAACAAGTCCCCTAGCTGCCACCTTTGATTTCCTAGCTCAAAACCTCATGATGGCCTCAAGAACACCAAAGAAGGATGAAGGGAAGGTAGTGTACGGGAAGGGAAAAGGATAACCTCTGTTTTGTTCTGTCCTTCTACAGCCCTCCTATGTTATATATATCCAAAACCCAAAATGACCAAAATACCCTTAAGCCAACAAAAGCCTCTAAACCATTTCAAGGGTAAAATCGGTACCTTCCGCCTATCCTGTTAATCATAATTAACGCTTCCAATTCCTGCTATTCTCAATATTCCCAAATACCAATAAATCACATCCCATTACTCTTTAATTCCCGGTAATGCTCTAATCATTAAATTCACCCCGAGATTCACCCCGAGCCCCGAACTTAAACCCGTTATGACTAGACCGAACACTTACATCTCATAATCGTCTCATGTCGAAAAGCTCGAGCCAATCCACCCTATAATGTGGCTATATTAATTAATCTCAACTATGCACCCAAAATATACAATTACGCCCACAGTGGCCAAATTACCAAAATGCCCTTGCATTTAAAATATGAGCCCATATGCACGCATTCACCATCATATAATAATATAATTCACATAAACATGCATATAATCATTAAATATCATAATAAATCAATTATGGCCCTCCCGGCCTCCTAATCAAGGTCCTAAACCTTATTAGGAAATTTGGGGCATTACAGATAGCCAACTCGAAAGAACCTTGAAGTCACAAGAGGAGTAAGCATATAGAAAGGAAGTATCACATTATTCGAGAATATGTGGCCAGGGGAGATGTGAAGGTTATGAAGATTGCAACTGAAGACAATCTTGCGGATCTGTTTACAAAGACACTGCCAGAAGCTACATTTGATAAGCATATCGAGGAAATGGGATTAGTAGAATTAAGGCATTAGTTTCAATTAGTGCAAGTGGGAGTTTGTTAGGGTTTTATGCCCTAATTAAAACCCCAATTCTTTGTAATCTCATTTTATTATCAATAAAAGAATAGAAATCATTTTTTGACTTGGTTAATGACTTTGCTCACATGTTTTATTTTCATGATTATTTGTTTAATATAAACTTCTATTAAATCCCGAGCATATAGCTAATCTTTTTTATAGTGACGTAATCACAGTGGAATATAAATATGATTATATGTTCAAAATAAGTTAGTCCTAAGATTAGTCAGTGCACCGGATTTACACTGACTTGCCAATCTACGATATGATCTACTTACACATTACAGTGTTATGTTCTTTCCAGAACATTAGCAAAGTAGATAAGATCAGATGTATTTGTTACATCGGACAGGACCGATATTGACAGTTGATAAGATAAGTAAACATACCGTTATTATCTATTCTAGTCATATCATATAGTTGACCATAGGTCAATTCAATCTCAATTCTGAGTGGTTAGTATTCTAACTGATTGTATTATTTGAGTTCTTTGACTTGTTCGTTACCAGCTTACCCTACGGACTAGCCCATACTTACATCTTGGGAACTCGGTAGTATAATTGAGTGGGAGTGTTAATCATAGATATGAACATCTATAACTTTCGATGAAGAAGTGAAACGGTGGTTTTCTTTTAGTTTGGCTCAAGGTGTTAAATGATAGAGATCTCATTTCAGTAATTAAATTAGTGTACTGAAATATCATTTACAAGGAACTAAGTGTTTTAAGGATAAAATACAATGGGGGTAAAACGGTATCTGAGTCCTATCTCATTGTAGACCGTCTATAGAGGATTGAGTGACAATTATGGTTGTAACAATGGATAATTAATAGGATATCTATATTTGTTATAGAGCGTTCTATGAATTCAAGAGTGCAATTCCGAGTCTATAGTGGAGTCACGAGGAATTAATAAGTTAGTAAATTTATTTGTTAGATTTATGATAACTTATTGGAGCTTGATTTCATAGGCCCATGGTCCCCATTGTACCTTGGATAAAATCATCTAGATAGTCTCAATTAATTGATTTAATCATCAATTGGAATTATCAAAGTTGATCAGGTCAATTTTGGATAGTTTCATAGAGTTGTGTAATTTTGAGAAGAAAAGAGAAATTATGGCAGATTTATTAATTAAGATAAATTGGTATCTAAATTAATAAATAAATTTAAATCAAGGTTCAAATTATAAATAATTAATTTGATAAAGGATTTAAATAATTATTTAATTAATTAAATCAATAGAAAATAATACAGGCCTTGATTTTAAGTCCAATGAGCTTATAATCAAATGAGAAATTTCACGGGCCTATAGCCCATGATAATTTCGACCTAGGGCTTCAAAATGGCTATTATTTTATTGGTTTTTTAATTAAATTAAATGGCCTAATTGAGTCTATAAAAGGAGTGCTTATAGAGAAGTCAAAACAGGAGTTTGATAAGTCACAAGTCAGATTTTCTGATAGTTTTAGATTCTCTCTAAACACAAGTCCTTTTCTAAACCTCTTTGTTATTTTCTCTTCTTCTCTCTATATCTATCTCATGTGTTGAGAATTGCCCACACTAATCTAGTTGGTTCTAAGGATACATTGGAAGATTGTGAAGAAAATAGAAGATCGGTTCAGTTTCTTGATAATACTCTGCGACAGAGAGGATACAAGAGTTAGAGAAACTGAAGGAAGGACTCTTTAATTCCGCTGCGTATACTGTAAGTATTCTACTCTTTGTTTCTCTTTGAATTCAATTTTAGAAACATGTTTTAGGCTATCTCGTATTAATTTGTTTAATATTAGATATACATGAAAATAAATAAAGATCTTATATAAGTTTTTCCAACAAAATATAGGTAAGTTATTGTGTTAACTATTAAATTTATCCTAACAAATTAATATATTGAAAAAAGTTTAATATTTTTTGGTTCGTTTGTGCAGACTACGTTCAAACTTCCAAATTCTGCTAAAACAGACGTACTAAAAGAGGCAGGAAAAACATGGATAAATTGGAAAACAAAACTAACAAAAGATCTTATTTACGTATATAAGAATGTAGCTCCCGAGCTTCTTGCCAATCTGCCACTAGAGTACATCGAATATTACGACCCTGAAGATTGGAAAAAATTTGTTGCAAAAAGACTAACTCCAGATTGGGAAGAGATGAGAAAACAAAAACAAGATGCTCGGTCTCAGAAAAGTATCCACATCACTCAGAGAGTGGCGGTTATGCACTAGTAGAGCAACAAATGGAAGATGAATTAGGTCATGAGTTGACCGAATATGACAGAGCTGAGATGTGGACACGGGCACGAATGAATAAGAAAGGAGAAGTCATTAGTGAAGAAGCTCGAGTGTTGGTGAAGAAGATTGTAAGTGTTCTTAGATTTTTTGAAATAATTTTAATGATTCATGTGTGTGTTAAATTCTAATTTTTTTATTTACTATGTATATAGGCAGAATACAGGCAAAAAGTAGCAAAAGGTGAGTTGGTGGAGGAAGGTTCAAACGATATACTAACAATGGCATTAGGCATTCCGGAGCATGGGGGACGTGTTAGGGGGGTCGTGCACATGTCGCTCCCCGTCAATTTTTTCATGTCCCACCGCCAAGAAGAAAAAGTCACAAACAAAAAGATGTGGAAGATGCTCGTTATAAAAACCTTGAAGAGAAATGGCGTCAATCTGAAGAAAGGTCACGTCAACAGGAGGAAAAGTTAAACCAGTTGATGGCGTATATTGCATCTCAACAGAGCGGTGTGTTTGGATCATCGAATGCATCTAGTTCGGGTGTAGGAGGAGACTCAAAAACGCAACATGTATCATATGCCCCTCCACCATCGATGACGCAGGCACAATATGCTCCGCCACAACCGACATGGGCATCAAATTCTCACCAACCACCCTCACAGCCACCATATGCTCATCCACCACAGACACAGGCACCATGTGCTCCCCCACCACCGCAATCAAATTTTCCTTATGAGGTAATAGTTTCTTATTAATTCATTATTTCATATATTTGACCTAGTAAAAATAAACTAGTTTATTGAAAAATCTAACAGATTAATTGGAATGCAACAGATTAATTGTAAGTTGTGTCTTGGTTCGACACAAAATATAGTTGTAGAGGGGAAACTTATAAGTACCTGTTGCACAGAAATACATAGCGTTCAACTGCCTCCTGGAAATTATCGTGTGAGAATTGAGGTAGCCATTCAAGAGAACGCTAGTTTACCATATCCGGTTACAATGGAAGGTTATACATTGGTTGGACAAGCAGTTGGGTACGATGTTGGATGGCCACAACATTGGGTCCTTACTAATCAACAAACGAAAGAGCCACTTGCGCCCTCTACTCAACAGCCAAAACAATCAAAGAAAAGAATAGAGGCATTGACACAGGAGCATACAGAAGTGCCTATGCCAAGAATTGTTAAGTGTTTGGTGAAGTTTACTGATAAATGGAACGCTAACCATGTGGTAGAAATTCCAATTGTAGAAAGGGTATTTGGATTCCAAACTACTGCTATGTTAGGGAAAGATGAGATCTTCCACTTTTGCAACTATGAGATGATCGGGCAGACTGAACTAGCATTATATATGAGGTACAATGGTGTTTATAAACTTTTAGTTTATTTAGTGTAACTTGAAATTTAATAGTTTATTGACTTTTTAATTATATGTAGCGTGCTCGATGATTTAGTGCAATCGAAGGGGTTGAACCACATGTACACTTTCATGCATCCTGCTTTAGTGTCCACTAATGCACGAACCAATGAAATACGTGCTAAAAATCTTTTCGATCGGTTTCTACAGATGGAGCTAGAGACACAGTTTCTAATTTATCCTTGGAACAACTAGTAAGTCAATTTAATTTTATATTTATACATTTTGTTTATTGATAAATATCTTACGCAAGTTTTTTTATTGTAGCTATCATTGGATATTAATATTAATTCAGCCACATAGTCATTCGGTAGCTTTTTTAGATCCTGTAAACTCACATTTTCGCACAGAAATAAAGGAGATAATTATCATGTAAGTTATACATATTACTTAATTAATTTATAATTTCATTTCAAACTCATAATTGGGTAAATATTAATATTTTGTGCAGGGCATTGGATCTATATGATACTCACCGAAGACAAAAAGAGTCAATCAATCTTAAAGTTTGTGTTCCTAAGGTATGTAAACTATATTACTTATCGTATTAAAGTTTTTGGCATATTTTTATTATAATCACTTGCTAAATATAATACTTAAATTTGTATAACTATGTTGTAATAGTGTCAAAACCAAACTGGGTCAACCGAGTGTGGCTTTTACATTATGAAGTTTGCTAGAGAGTTGATTTCACAGCCTAGACCAAAGGCCTACTTGAAAAATGAGGTATTGGTTTACCTTTTAATTTTAATTTAATCTATCGTTCATGATTTTATTTGGATGATTTCTAACTTATTATTTTTAATATTTTCTAATTAGTTTACAAGTACGACACCATATTCGGCTAACGAAATCAACGAGGTACGGGATGAGTGGGCTGAATTAGTTTTGACGTGTCTTGCTTAGCAAATGTGCAAGTTGGTGAGGAAATTTTAGTTAAATGAGGTTTAATACTTAGAGATTTAGAACACAAGTCTCCCTATATACATAGATTAACATTGAAATCTGAATTACTTTTGTAGATTTGAACAGAAAAGTTAACTTTAGATAAATGTTTAAAAAAATTATACAGTTGTTTTTCTGTTTCTGCTGATGTTTTTTTAATCAGAATAGGCCAAGGAAATTGGCATAAACATTTGCAATTTCCCTGGTTAATACTTTATGTGACAGTTCCTAACTGACGCAAAAAATACCCGTTTTTAACATTTGTGGCAGTGGGCCACTGACGCAAAACGCCAGGCATTTGCGTCAGTTGGGGGAGAAGAAAAAAATAAAGAAAAAAAGAAGACGATTTTTTTTTTTTTTTATGAAAGTGTGGTTTATAGAGCAATCCTGCAACCGCAGGAATCACCTTCTGCGGCCGCAGGACCAGAGAGTTGGGTAAAATGGGTGAAATCCTGCGACCGCAGCATGTTGCGGCTATAGGATCAGAGATCTGGGCGAAAGTAGAGCAATCCTGCGACCGCAGGAAGAGTGTTCTGCGGCCGCATGTCCAGAGGTATATTGAGGACAAACGCCTGGCATTTGCGTCAGTGGGGCACTGTCACAAACGCCAGATTTGTGACCGTGCCCCACTGACGCAAATGTCTGGCGTTTGCGTCAGTGGGGCACTGCCACAAATACCAGATTTGTGACAGTGCCCAACTGACGCAAATGCTACTCTGGTTTGCGTCATGGGCAATTGCGTCACATATTAAACTGACGCAAAAGCTCAATTGTGGCAGTTATAAACTGTCGCAAATTGCCTTTTTTGTTGTAGTGCTTATCTACTTTGCTAATGTTCTGGAAAGAACATAACACTGCGATGTGTTAGTAGATCATATCGTAGATTGACAAGTTAGTATAAATCCTGTGCACTGACTAATCTTAGGACTAACTTATTTTGAACATATAATCATATTTATATTCCATTGTGATTACGTCACTATAAATACGATTAGTTATATGCTCGGGATTTAATAGAAGTTTATAATAAACAAATAATCATGAAAATAAAACATGTGAGCAAAGTGATTGCCCAAGTCAAAAATTGATTTCTATTCTTTTATTTATAATAAAATGAAATTACAAAGAAATTTAGTTTTAATTAGAGCATTAAACCCAAACAATAAACAACCCTTGAAACTTTTTAGCAACCCATGATCATCAAAAGGAACCCTTGAAATTTCTACTGTATACCAACACTTGAAATTTCTAAGCAACTTTATATAGCAACCTATATATGTAAAGAACGCCCTAGACTAATACTTACAAAAACATTCGCATAACATAGTTAATAAAAGAATACCATCCATTATTAAATTCTCAGGGGGACTTATTTAAAACCATGCAAGTTGGCGCCACAAGTTTAAAATAAAACATAGGTTTTTTATGCAAAGTTCAAAGAAACCAAATAAATTAAATAACAGAGTCCCACTGCTAATTTAGGAAAGTCCCTTAAAAACAAAACATAATTTAAATGGCGTTCTACGTTGATCGTTTTATCGTCCATAGGATTACCCCACGCCATACACCCCATGATGAAAGAACTCCTCACGTCACCACGCGTGCCATAGAGAAACCTTATTTGCTACCTGGAAGGAAAGTAAGGGGGGTGAGCTAAAAGCCCAGTAAGGAAGTACAAACAAATAAGCAAGTAAGAAAACAACAAAAACCAAACACTAACATTCATCTAAGACATCATGGTACGTCATAACGTAATCGTAACATATCATCATATCATAACATAATCGTACATATCATCATATCATAACATAATCGTACATATCATCATATCATAACATAAATGTGACATATCATCATATCACAAACATACAGCAAACATGATGAGCATGGAACGCTAATTGTCCATGTCACCCTATGAGGTAAACAGGAGATCACTGGTCCTTGAATAACCTCGGCGCGTCCGCCCTAGGAGTCACGTCTCAATGTCCTTAGTAACTCGTTCGATGTATCTGACATCGAAATCTGTTTGATGTATCTAACATCGTATTCTGTTTGATGTATCTAACATCAATACACATATCACATTCAACATATCATCACATTATGGCATTCATAATTTCATAATAGTTCATTCATATAACAACCTTACCATTCATAGCATAAAATTATAGAATCTATCTAACTTCCTTACCTCAGGTCCAAGCTAAGAATTTCACAATCTTTCAACGAGCCTATATCATAATCAAAATAACATTTCTTAGGTTCATAAAATTACTATTTTTCCCTTCCATACAACTCATGTGTGCATGGGCCATGCACTCATGATAACAGTTACACTAAACATGCAATTATCGCCAAAAAGAATAATGCTCGTTCTACCCATTTTACTAACATGATTGTTTTATAAAAATCACATAGTTGAATAATAATCATGATTTTGGACGTAAAAGTTGATTTGCATGTAACATGCATACGTGGGAACATTGCGTAATAAAGACGTTTTCAAAAACGATAATTCTACATTTCTTGCTTTTATTGTTTGAAAATCAATAGACATATTACATGCTTTATTTTTCTTATAAATTTCTAAGTTGATTAAACTTCTCAAAACTTTATTTTATTTTAGCTCAAAAATAAAATATGTGACATCCCCATTAATTAATCTCAAATTACAAAGAATTAACCAAAAAGCTTGGATTTAATTAAAATGCTATTTTTAATATGTCCCTTTTAAAGATATATTTTATCATGGTGTTACATAAATGATGTGAAAAATATATTTTTAGTGTGGAAAAATACATTTTGATTTAAATTATTTAAGACTTAGTTTTTATGTAGCAAAATCCCTATGTGACAAATTTAATAACAATTTTAACCTTTTTTTTAAAACAACTTTCAGCCACCATTTATTTTCTTCAAAAGTCACAATTAAATAGAATCTAAATATTTTTCTCAATAAAAATAAAGGAAAAATCATTACTTATCAAAATATGTATTCATACCATTAAAATATCATTTTTCAATATTACCATAACTTAGGAAAAATAATTTATTCCAAAAACTCATCAAATTCATTTTAGTGACATTTACTTCATATTTTATTACAAAAATTCCAGCAATTGTTTTTATCATTAAAAATCACCATAATCAATTTAAAAGCTCATATTTTCTAAAAAATTAATAAAAATTCTGTAGGTAATTAATTGAGTAAAATATCATAACATGAGACTTAAAATCCCCTTTTTAATTTCATAAAAAAATTAACATAACATCAAGAACATTACTTATGCATGCAACTCATCTTTTTATCAACTTTTACCCAATTATTTACAAAATAAAAAACAGCAAGCTTAATTCCTCATAAAACTCAACTTTTGTCCCAAAAATTACATAAAATCATACATGTTTAAAATCTCATCATACTCTTATAATATGCATGATTCTAATATCACTAACATATTCACATGAATTCCTTTAAAACCATTTTTTTCTATTCCATTGAAAACCAACAACACACTAACAATGACAATAACATATAATAACTCATAAGCACCATATTCACATATACCTTATATTATCCTAACATGTTTCTATCATGATTTTCATGCATCTTATAATTTAATGATTCACAATATAACATGCATCTATCAAAATTTCATGGATCAAAATCTCAAGATTGCCAATTATTATCTTACCCATATCACATAGGTCCTAAAACATGGATCTACTATATTGAAATTCACTCAACATCACAAAAATATCAAGAACATACTTAGGTATGCCTAGGCCGAAATCTCCATGCATGCATTCATAGATTATCACAATTTTTTTTTATACATAGCAAAATGAACATCACAACCCTTTTAACACAAATCATACTCTCACAATATACAAATCATATACACCAATCCTACCAAAAATCAACCATTAGCATCATCATCAAAACCTCATAGACAACCCACCAAAAACAATATAAAGGCTAAGAAAAGACCATTACCTCTCTTGATTGTAAAATCAAGAACACAATAAGATCAATACCCAAACTCCAGACCCTTGTTCAAGCCTAGGGTTTTTATTGGAAAACCACCATGAGGAGAAGAAAGAACCCAAACACACAACAATAACACAAGTCAATAACATATTATCAATAAAAGAGATTATACAAATAAGAAAAACAAGAGGACATACTCTAAGAGGGGTTCCTCTTCACCTTCTCCTTCCTTCTTTCTTTCTTTCTTTCTTCCTCTCTCTCTCTCTCTCTCTCTCTCTCTCTAGGTCACGGCAGCCACACAAGAGCAAAATGGCTCTTCTCCTCTTTCATTTCCCCTTTATCATAATCCTCTCATAAAGCATCCCCAACACAATAAGGTAAGTTTCCTTTTTCCATTTATTTGCTCTTAATTTCTCTTTATTTAAATAGATATAAAGGAATAAAAAAATGATCATGCCTATCCCCAAAATAACTATTGTCTTCAATTTTTTATTTTTATTACTTAAAAGAAATCATTCCTTTCCCACTAGGTCACACGCCCAAACACTCTTCTTCCCTTTCTTTTCTTTTTTTTTTTATAAATAAATAAATTAACTCAAATAAAATCTAAAATAAGGAAATATAAAATGTGTAGAAAATCTACACATGTGCACCATGCTACCATGCACTAGCACACACTAAATCACTAGGGTGCATTATTATCTATCATGCACCTTAGTGCATTCCACCATAGCTCACATAATTACCTCAATTGTCACACTTAATTAAAATGTAACACTAATAGTAAAATAACATGTTACACAATTATTCACTTATTAAATTAATTAACCAAACAATTAAATAAAATAATAAACAATCAAATAAAACAAATAATCAACCAAATAAAATAACAACACTTAAATAAAACAATTCATCACACTTAACATTTAAATCAAATAAATCACAAAAATTTAAATAATCTAAAAAAAAAAAAATTTGGTGCACTACAATATAGCAACCCTTGAAATTTCTAAGCAACAATCCTTCAACTATTCATAATCCTTACTATCACCAAATTTTTAGAAACCCTTAAAGCAACTTTTAAACAACTCGCAATCCCAAAAAGAACTTGATAAAAAAACCCATAAAGTAACATGTTATGAGCATCTCCAACCATAAATTTATTTTAAATCAACTTTATCTTCATTTTTTTTCACATTTTTCACTTTAAATTAATATTTCATCACCAATCACTACTTCAAATTTTTCTTCAAATAAAATATATTCTTTTTTTATTCTCTTGAATTGTTTTCCAAAATATTTGCGTGATGACGTGACATGTTAAGAAGGCACATGAGCGGCACGTGGTTATTATTAATGAATTATTGGTCGACCGACGACCAGACTATCAGAAGAAATTGAGTTGCTCGATACGCACAAGGAAAATGCTGAGCAATAGGAAAAGAAGGGGTGTAGAGGTGTAATGACCCACTAATCTAGACTCTTGGACCATTATCGAACTATACATAAAACTTACATTTTTGCGGAAATACCATAATTTTATTGAGTAACTTGTTAAAAATAAGAGTTTCTTACAAAATAGAATACTAAGAAGGATATGGGATCCCATTGTCTTTAAAAACAAAAAACATGATTTAAATAAAAAGAATTACATAAGAAATGCGGAAAATACATATAAAACCATAAAAAGGTAAAATGAGACTACATCCTCGAATCGATTAACGCTCGGCCCCTTGACTCCATTCACCATCGATACACATCCTCTAAGCGTCACGAATCTTACCGCCTCTAAAGCTATTTTCCTGCACATAAAACAAAAAGGAATGAGCCTAATTCCCAGCAAGGAAAATCTAACACATAGTCATACACATAAATTTCATATTCATAACATATCATATTTCATAACATAACACATAAGCAATACACATATAGATTCTATCCTATTTTCCTTACCAAAGTTATCGGGATATGTGGACTGAGTTGGGACCTTTTGGAACACTCCTAATAACCATTAGAAAGAGTGATTCTAAAGAAGAAAGGAGATGAAATGAAAGGGATGGAAAGACTAAACCATTTGAGAAACATGCTTACCGAAACTTATGTGCTCAAGAACTTAGATTCCCTAACCAAAATGAAGATTAAGGTTAGAGATTGAGTAGAAGACTATGAGAAAGAAAATAACATAATACAGAAATGAACTAGAGTTTTGGTTACCTCAAAGACTTGAAAGACCAATCTACACCTCAACCGAAATACTATAGAACCTCACTTCCCAAAGTGTTTGATAAGCTTATGATGTTTAAGCTTATGATTTTCCCAAACCAGGTGTTTACACTCTCACACTCACTTAGCACTAGCAGCTTCTGAACTTAGAGTAAAAGGTGAATAATGGCTGGGTACTATGTCCTATTTATAGAGTTTGGGAATGAAAGTATCTTGATTTTACTTGAATAAAAATAATGGCTTTTTAAGTGAAAATCATTTGAATAATCGTTCAGCAGAGGCTGAAGACTCGTTCAAAAGATGCTGGACTTATGGAGGAGTTTGAATGGCTGAAAGGAAAAGAATTCAAAAGTGTTTGAATTTATGTTGGAGGAGGCGATATATCGCCCCCTCTAGGCGATATATCGCCTGGACCATTGTTCCCGAGGCGACCATGCATCGATTCGTGTTTTCCGTATCTACGTGCTGCGATATATCGGCACACGCTGAATATTTAAACACGAAATTACACATTTTTAGCTAAGTTTGAATGGAGTAAACAGCCTTGACTAAGCCCTCAACGTATTCAAAGCTGCTGACTGACCCTATAACATTCAAACTTTACTCCTTATTAAATTTAATCCTCAAAAATACTTAATCCTTAATCACCATTCATAACATGTGCTTAAAATCCTATTGGTTGATATCTAAACCTTATAGTATAATAAATATAATCCTTAATATCAGTCACATTAATCAAACCTTAGGTTAACTTAATATTCTTAAACTATAGATTAAACTTAGAAAATCTATAAGTACTACTATGAGTGTCCAAATAATTCCCGGTTTGAACCAAAAATCCACAGTAACAAAGATAATACTAATCATACTATAATACTACTAAACAATTAGCTAAGTAAAGTTATTGGACTCTACAAGAGGCATACGACTAAAGCTGCTTGTGGGACCGAGACAAATGCTCAAAAATGGTTATAAATTAGACATTTATTAATTTAAATGTAAATATCATTATTATATTGATATGCTTGTAACATTAGTTGAACACGGCCCATAGCCCCATATGTACATCCATGAGCCTATAAATATGACTCATAGGATTAATTTATGGGACAACAAATATTTGGTATTCAGAGAGAAATAGTGATTTTATACACATCACTCTTATCTATCTTCGAGACTTGTGAAACTCAGTGGAGCCTTTTTCACTGATCGTAAGTTTTGGGGTTTTACATCAATAAAAACACTACATGGACGCAGGTTATTACCAATCTCTAAGGCCAAACTACTATAAAATCTTACTGTCGTTTACATTCTTGCATTTAGTTCTCTAATTCATATCATTTTTTGTGACTCCGTGTCATTGACCGAACTGAGGGTCAACATTTTGGTGCTTTCATTGAGAGTTGAACTCAAGGATATCAAGGAAACAATGGCTAAGAGCATAAGGAGGACAGGTCAAGCTAGATAGGCGACAGAAAATGTACCAAATCCACCTCCTCCACCAGGCGTATCGGAGGATGAGCCACAGGTGGAATTGAAAATGGAGCAGATGGACACTGGAACCTTACAAACATCTCTAGGAGTGTTGCAAGACGAGTTAGTTGCCCTAAAAGCTAACCAAGAGAACGTGGCTAAAACTATGGTAACAAATGGAGATCAATCGACAACGTCGAGAATTGAACAAAAGACGGGCGGACATGGATTGTCATCAAAGAGAGACGCGACAACAACTTTAGAGGCGACAATTCAGTTGGCTCGTGGACAACCACCTGCACCAAAATCTCAGCCCAACCTACCATCAAATCCTCATCCTCCTCAAAACCCCGTGATCAAAGCACCACCAATGTCCTCTAGATCCACAAGACCCAAAGAGCCCACAATAGCTAGAACAACATTCGGCTGCTCAGCAGGAAAGGCAGCCTTAGAATCTTTCTAAAAATAGTGGGTAGCATCAAACCTCTCGTGAAGATCGAGGTAATATGCAGCAGCACAGACATAATAGGGACGAGTAGCATCCCAGAAGCCCTAGACATTAAGCAGTAGATGAACAAAACCTTCCTGCCAGGGGATAGCGTCATTGAGGAAGTAAGAGGCAAATATACTTAGGCTCTTCGGTCTGAGATCCCCCACGACAGAGAAATGTCCAGGGACCTAACAACCAACGCAGGCTTCCACCTATTTACTGAGACAGACTAGAGAGAAGAGACGAGGACAGTGCATATAGCAGGTTGCGAACACACATGTCGCAATACAAAGAAGGCCACAATTACAATAAGGGGGACTCCTGTTATAATAGGAGAAATGTTGGTCGAAAACAAGAAGAAAGGAATGGGTAGCAAAACCCTCCTCCAATGGACAACTGACCAGCAAGCCAGAACACTAGGGGGCAGCTCAGACAATCCAATGTCTTTGACCAACTAGGTGAAAGCGAACAGAGACGAACTGATGAGGACTTAAAGGACATACTCAATGGATGAAGCGACAGGCACGATGATGTTTAGGCTCAAATAGATGCCCAAAATTAGGTCGTACAATAGCTGGTCGGGTATAAAATGTCCCATAATTAGTATGAATGAAGAAAGGGTACCCCGTTCATCAACATAATTGCTCTTGTAAAAATCCCAAGTAAATTCAAAATGTCAATACTGCCCAACTTTACTAGAAGAGCAGACCTCGTATCATAACTGAATGAATTTGAGATACAAATGGACTTCCAGAAGGTGTCCGAAGATGCTCGATGCAGGATCTTTCTTGCTACTTTATGTGATGCTGCCCATAAGTGGTACTTCAAATTTCCTCCGGCCAGCATAATTTCATGGGAGATGTTCGTAAAGGAATTCTACAAACAATTTTATGCTGGTCGGATACATCCAACAGAGGCCAATCAGACGAAAGGAAGGAGAGCCTCTCAAGGAATACATACAGAGGTTTATGCGAGCAGCTGCTCGGGAAAAAATAGTTGGAGACGAGGGAAAGATGATGGTCATCTTAACTAGAGTACAACACTATTCTCCCCTTTAAAGCAGCCTAAGGAAGTTGGAGGAGGTTATCGCCAATGAAATAAAATCGCCAAAGGCCGACCAGCGCAAAAAGGATGAGTTGACCAAGGCTACTAGTGGGTCTAGAAAACCCAACGACAATAATGACAAAGGTGATAATAAAAATGGAGGAAAAAGGGCAAATGCTAAGCAGACGATGTTGGACAACAAGCGCCCTAAGCAGAACATATACGAGTCGAGGTTCACTAACTACACGACCCTAATCGACAATAGAGCAAAAGTGTATCAGGCCACTCACACCTCAGTCCCTTTCAGGTGACCAACCCTAATCAGAAAGGACATATCCAAGCGGGTCATAACCAAGTTTTGTCGTTTCTACAACAACTATGGCCCTGATACCAACGAGTGTAACCAGCTGAAGGATGAGATCGAGTTCCTTATCCAACAGGGACATCTGAGAAGATATGTGCGAGTAGGGGGAATCTCCCAGCAAGGGGATAACAGAGGCAACAAGATGGCACCTGTACAGCAACGCTCGCCTCTGCTACAGCCAGCTCCAGTTGATGGGACTTTGCTGACTATCCATTGGGGACAACATATATCTGGTTATAGTGATAAAGCAAGGGAGAGATATGCAAGAACCCTACGTCATGAACAGGACATAGAAATGCTAAACGTCGAGGAGCGAACTCCCAAAAAAATCTTGAATAGAGGAAGACAGTATAACTTTCTCTGAGCTGGATGCACAACATGTCCAATTCCCTCACTTAGTTCCCTTGGTCATGGACATTCAAATTGCAAACATGATTTTGAAACCAGTGTTGGTAGATACTGGAAGCTTGATAAACATTTTATATAAGTCTTCACTGGAAAGAATGAAACTATCAATTCAAGATTTAAAACCTTGCAACCAGACCTTCTACGGTTTCTCTAGTGAGGGATTAGCATAAACTGGGTTGATCAGACTCCCAGTCACAGTAGGAACTGCACACGCGAACACAACATGACTCACTACTTTTATAGTAGTTGATTGTTTGTGAATGGAAGACCCATCCTGATAGATCTATAAGCAGTAACTTATGTCTGTCATCTAGCCATGAAGTTTCCAACCAATGAAGGAGTTAGGTGCGTGTTGGGAAGCCAACGAGAGGCTAGAGAGTTTTATAACTCCTCAATCTCAAAACTAGGAAAGTACGGATCGAGGAGCGTAGCAGAATAAGGTTTCTAGTTGTAAACGAATCACATGCCCAATTAGGTGAACAACTCACGAAATAGAGTGTTGCCCAAAGTGAGGAAAGGGAGTTAGATCCTTGCTTTGGGGATTTTGAGGAAAGTATTCGACCTGTGGAGGACCTCGAGGAGGTTCAATTATAAGAAAAAGATCCAACCAGAGTTGTGAAAGTCGGTAAAAACTTAGAGACAACAATGAAAGAAAAGTAGGTCGAATTTTTGAGGAAGATTCAAGAGGTCTTTTCCTGGTCACATAAAGACATGGTTGAAATTAACCCGGCAGTTATCAGCCATGTCCTAAACATAGACAAAATCCACCCACCAGTACAACAAGAAAGAAGGCTACTAAAAAAAGATAGGTCTAAAGCCTTAAAAGAGGAAGTCGAGAAGCTAAAGGAAAATGGATTCATCAGGGTAGCGTTTTATCCATCTTGGGTCTCTAATCCCATACTTGTCCCTAAATTGAATGGTAAATGGAGGACTTGCGTGGATTTCACAGACGTTAATAAAGTATGCCATAAAGATTGTTTCCCACTTCAAAGGATCGACTAGTTGGTCGATGCCACATTAGGGCATGAATTTTTATCATTCATGGATGCATACTCCAGCTATAATCAAATTACTATGAATCCACCTGATGAGGAACATACTAGCTTTCAGATAGATACGGGGCTATACTGTTACAACGTAATGCCCTTCGGTTTGAAAAATGCATGTGCAACGTACCAACGACTAGTAAACCACATGTTCGAAGACCAGATCAGCAATACCATGGAGGTTTACGTTGATGACATGTTGGTTAAGTCGAAAAAAAATTGGTGAGCATTGCGGCGCTGAGTAGATTTATATCTAAGTCTATGGATGAATGCGTCCCATTTTATAATCTACTCAGAGGAAACAAAAAGTTCGAATGGACAAAAGAGTGCAAATAGGCTTTTTTAGGAACTCAAAGACCATATGTCGCGACCACCCATTCTATCCAAATTGGTCGAAGGAGAAAATTTGTACATCTACCTAGCAGTTACAGAATATGTTGTTAGCACTGTTTTAATCATGGAAGAAGACAACATTCAGAAGGCAGTATACTATATAAGTAAAAGGCTAGTGGGAGCAGAGTTACGTTATCTAGCAATAGAGAAATTGGTTTACTGCTTGTTACTGGCATCAAGAAAACCACGACCCTACTTTAAAGCTCGCCCTATTGTAGTTTTTACTGACCAGCCACTACGACAAGTCTTGCAAAAACCAAAAACCACTTGTCAACTATTAAAATGGGCAGTTGAGCTAGGGAAAATTTCTTACGCACCTGCGCAGCCATAAAGGGACAAGCCTTAGCAGACATTGTAGCTGAATTCACTGGACTCCCAACCAACGAGCTGACTATGGAGCCTGAAGCCCAAGACAAAGCTTTCGCCTAGAGACTGTTTGTTGAAGGATCATCAAATGAGCATAACTCTAGTGCAAGATTGATTCTAATAACCCCTGAAAGGCATCAGTTTCACTACACAATAAGATTCAAATTTAATGCCTCCAATAATGAAGCCGAATACGAAGTGTTGCTCGCAAGTTTGAGACTAGCTAAAGATGTGAACGTAAAGTCACTAGAGATATAAAATGACTCTTAGCTAGTTGTTAATCAAATCATCAGAGAATAGAAGAACGAGGGTCTCAAGATGGTCGCGTATCTAAACAATGCAAAATTCTTGATAGCATAGTTTGAAAGTATACTTTACAGCAAGTACTTCGCGACAAGAACTCGAATGTCGATGCCTTAGCCAAACTAGCAAGTGCCAAATACGCCAACACATTGAGTATAGTACCGGTCGAATGCTTGTCAGCTCCCGGCATTAAAATAGAAGAATCTTCCCTAGTAATACAAGTATCTGACACTTGGATGACTCCCATCATTCAATATCTCGAACCGAAATTGTTACCTATGGACAGAAATAAGGCGAGAACATTACAAAGGCAATCGACTTAGTTTATCTTGCTCTATGGAATCTGATATTAGTGAGGATATTCTATGTGCTTGTTGAGATGTATTTCCAAGGAAAAAGCTAAGGAAATGATGCGAAAAGTACATGTAGGATTTTGTGGAGATCATGTTGGGGGCCAAAGTTTGTCAAAAATAATTCTTTGACAAGGGTATTTTCTGCCTACTATGATCGAGGATTATATGGAGTTTGTTAAGAAATGTGATAAATGCCAAAGATTATCTAAGATACCTCGAGCAGCCCCAAATGAGCTTAAATAGATGCAAACCCATGGCAGAAAATACCTAATCGGAATAGACCTAATCAGATCTTCGCCTACAGGAAAAGGGAATGTCAAATACGCAGTAGTTGTTGTCAACAACTTTACAAAGTGGCTAGAAGCTGAGCTGCTCGCAACAATCACGACCAAGAAAGTCCTAGATTTTGTTGTCAAAAACATTGTATGTCGATATGGTTTGCCAAAAAATATCATATCAGATAATGGCACATAATTTGACAGTGACTAGTTTACCGATTTCTGCGAACAACATGGCATAACAAAGATATTTTTATCAGTCACCGATCTATAAGAAAACAGACAAGTAGAAGTTGTAAACAAAACATTAAAGGACACACTAAAGGAAAGGCTCAAAGAAGCAAAATGAGCATGGCCAAAATAATTACCAAAGGTACTCTGGTCGTATAGAACAACAACAAGCCATATGCCATTTTCTTTAGCATATGGGTGTGCGGCCATGTTACCAGTTGAGTTAGATCCACTCTCGCATCGATTGATAACATACGACTGGAATACGAATAACCAATTATTAATGGAGTCTTTGGACTTGGTTAATGAATGGTGTGAACAAGCCTAACTACGAGTGGCAGCGTACCAGCAAAAAAGTCACTAGATAATTTAAATCTAAAGTACACGAAAGAAAGTTTGATGTAGGAGACTTGGTACTTAGAAGGGTTTTTCTCAACACTCATAATTAGTCTACTAGAGTGCTTGGACCAAACTAGGAGGATGCATATCAAATTGAATAAATTCTTCAACCAGGCACATACAAACTTGCTCGCTTAAATGGAGATCTCGTTCCTCGCTACTGGAATGGAGAACACCATCATAAGTATTACCAATGAACATTTCCTTTTAAATATTTTGCTTGGCTGACCAGTTAGATTGCTGGTCGCTTATAAGTGTAAGATCAATTTTTGATCACTGGTACAGACACAAATTTTTGTCCATTTTTTACGAGAAATAAAAGGAATTATGCGCAACTAGTTATTTCGTGTGTTGTTTTGCTATATTATCATCGATTGTTTATAAGTACGCAAGCAATAATGTTCGAACAGGTATTGGTCAATGGCAAGTCACCGAGCACCTTAAATTCCTCGATCACTTGGGGGGCATATAAGATACTAAGCGAGCAAAGCATATTATAAACATATGAAAACACAAGAGCAAAATAAGGGAAAGCATACTACGACACTTAGCGTATTTTTCAATTTTTGTGAAATAATAAAGTGTTATGCTAGGATCGGTCATACGAGCAGGTATTATAATAGAAGTTGTAATATCAAAATGAAATATCTTCACACCGCGAGCATTTGCTGCTCAGATGTAATTAAAAATATTAAAAGTGAATAAAACATCCTTAGGCAGCAAATTGTCTTGACACCGCGAACAAACTATTCGGGTTTTCTAGTTACATATAAAAAATGTGTCTACTCTGCAGCTGCGGGGGGGTCCTTTTGAGGTTGCTGGTTGACGGTGGTTCCGGCTTCCTCTTCAGTTCCATCAACGCCTGTTGCCAAGGAAATTCCAGGAGACTCTGGGGCATTCTTTTCTTCCTTTAGGCGAGCAGCACACCTAGTAAGTTCAGGTTGTTTTACCTGCTCAGGAAGATAATAAAAGTTCATACCTTGATTGTTCTTCCAGAACATGTAAAAGCAATTAAAGGTGGATCCTTGGAACCTTTCAAAGTCATTGGCATTCTACTCTTCAAGCAGCTTAACCCGATCCTCCAGTTGGGTGGCCTCCTTCATGCTCGCAACCATTTCTTCTTGCAGCTTGACTGCTTACTTATAGATGGTCTCATAAGCTTCATTGAATTTATCCTTGGCAGGAACAACCTTAGCCAGATCTTCCTTGCTCTTCTTTAGCTCCTCGGTCAAGGTAGCAACATTGTCCTCTGCTGCTTTGACTTTGGCCTCCAATGCTTCAACTTTAGCATCCCATGCTTTGATCTCCTCAGCATGTTTTGAGCCAATCTCCTCGACACGGCGCTAACCATTAGTCACGGCCAGAAGAGTCTGTGAACAGTAAAGAAATAAAGATGTTAGTATTAATAAAAGACAATGTTGGTCAATTAAAATAAAACAAGGAAAAGAAACTTATGCCGAGCACTTCATTGAATCCACGAGCAAGGACCTGCTCGGGCGGGCTTTAGCGAAAGGAGCGAAACAAAGGCCTCTTTGCTAAGGTGATGCTTGGATACCTTCTAGAATTTATTGTCTATTGAGTAGGAAACATGGCTCAACAATTCTATCATCAAGGATCCTCTCACCTGTTCGGTAGAGGACACAGCGGGAGGAGGTAAAGGAGGAGTGGTTATCCTAGAAGGAGTAGGAACCGGAGTGCCTACTAGTCGAGCCTTTTTCCTTAGAGGTTCCCCACTGGCATCTCTAGCGTCTTTCTTGCTCGATTTCTTTGAGCCAACATATTTTCCCCCGAAGGCATAAATGTCGAATGCGACATTGGGTTTCATAACTACAACATAAACAAGAATGAGAAGATATGTTAAGAAATAGATCTGCATAATGAGAAAACAAATCAAAAGAAATTCTAAGTACTGTACTTGAACTACAATTACTGGTCGCTACATTATCTAAGGAACTACAGCAACAATCACTATCTGCCTCAAAGAGGTCCAAGCAAAAGTTGTTGTCCTTATCGAATAGATGATAAGGGATAGGCAATGTATTTAATAGTGAAAAATCCATAGTCTTCTTGTCGGAGGATTCAAAGGCGCGACTAGTGTATTCAGGAAACTTTTGTTTTCCCTTCCCATGTTGAGGAGGGATATCAGTTGGTTGGGTATTGGGGTTAGGCACTTGGATGGTCACTCCCGTTGGATGACGCCTTAGGGGTTGTGACATATCTTGTTGCTGCCGGGGTTTTCTTTTTCCTCAATGGCATCTATAGTGGCACTCCCCACGGTTGATTCCCTCATCTCTTGGTAAGGCTCCAAAATTCCAACCAACCTCAAATTGATTTTCGTGACCAGCTCCTTGACGCTTTTTTCTATATGTGTCATGCTGGCCAAGGCTGCAGCCCTTATCTCCATTTCTAGAGTGAAATATGCTCAGTACCATGGACCTAGACACAGTACAAACTGACTAAGGAGGGAAAAAAATAAAAAAGCGACTAAGAGAATACTTAATAGAAACTAAAGAATTTACCTCCTTGAGTTAAGGCCATGTTATCTGCGACCAAATCAGTTGTGAGGAAATACTCCTAGAAGTACTTCCCACATTGAATTTGTAGGTTATATCACTCAGGAATGTGCGACCAGATTCCTGGTGATAAAAATGGAAGAACCCTTGTTATTTTAGTTGGGGTTGGATTTGAGATCAAACAAAAAATAAATCTCATGAGGGGTGGACACAAGCCACTTTTTATGGCTATACAAGATATAGAGTGTTGAAAGTACTCTATATATGTTGGGGGTTATTTGAAATGGGGAGACCTCAAAATAATTTGCTACCCCTCAGAAAAAGTCGTGCAAGGGCGAAATTGCCCCCACTTCTATGTGGTACCTTGACCAAACGCTAAAGGCACCTCCAGACACATTTTCTGTAACGACCCAAATTCGCTAATAAGGCTTAAGGGCCTTGATTAGTGTGCCAGGAGGGCAGGTTGGGATTTATGTGTGGTTTTAGGAATTAAATGCATGATTATGATTTAAAGCATGTTATGTGACTATTTGATTATTTGATTATTTGAGATGCATGACTATGTATATTAGTATGCATGTAGGCCCGGATTGTGTTTGAAGGGCATAATTGTAATTTTGGCCATGTTGGGCATAACTGTATTAATATGTGATGATTGTTGAGACCACAGTGGTATGTGGGTATTTCCGTGATTGGTAACTTTCGGCACGAGGCGATCCTAGAGCTGAATAGCGGGGAAAGTCACAACGGGGCATTATAATTGACTTTGGGCAAGTCAAGGAGTATTTTTGATATTGGGTTATGAAAATAAATAATTGGAGATATATTTGAGGTTAGGATGTCTAGGCGGGAATACTGGGGGATTTTACCATTTTTGCCTCGGGGATATTTTGGTACCCCGAACCTTGAGGTAACCAACTTAAGTTATAAAAACAAAACAAATAAACCATTTGGAGACTTAGAGAAACCGACCCAGCCTCCACCCTCTCCTCTTCTTCTTTCTTTCCTCTTTCTTTCATGAAATCCACAGAAATCTTAGGAGAAATCAAGCTTGAATTTCTGAAAGTTGATGGTGGGATTTGGAGGTTTAGCTCAAGAGTTAACCAAGAACAAATCAGGGTAAAGGTAAGCAATTAATTCTTTTTCTCAAGTTAAATTTCTGAGATTTTGTTGGGTTGTGAATGTTTATGGGTTTTTGATATTCAAGGTGGAGTTTGAGGCTTGAAACTTTGAAGATAGGTCATGGGATCCTTTGGGAAACGATTCTACAACTGAGGTAAGGTTTAAATTAAAGTTTGATGGTTGAAATTGAGAATTTCTATGGTTGGTTTTGAGTTTTAGGTTTGAAATTTCAGAAATTTGGAATTTGGATCTTGGTGAGTGTTAGGTTGGATTTTTGGTGGAATTGTGTTGTTTAAACCATCCTAATGTTGTGATTATTAATTGGTTTTGAATTGGGAGCTTTGGGATGGCTTTAGGTGAGGTTTTAAGCTTGAAAATGGTGGGTTTTTCTGGGTTCGAAGGGTCGGGCCGCGGCATAGTTCTTGGAGGGCCGTGGCCCTTGAAGGCTAAGTTGTGCTGAGGATGGAGGGCGGGCCGCGGCATGGTCCTTGTAGGGCCGCAGCCCTTACCTGTTTCTGGGCGTTTTTGTGGCCCTGTTTGGGGGCCATGCCGGGGCGCTTAAGGAATTTTGGGATTTTGAGAATTTGGGCTTGGGAATTTAACCTAGGGTGCTCGGGGTTGAGTCTTTTACAATGTTTGGTGAATTTCAACGTTCCGAGTACTAGAACTTGGTTTAGAAACTCATTGGAGATTAATCTTATTGGTATCCATTATCTTGGTTGTGACTAGGTGTTAAGCTAGTGCTCGGGAAGTGGATCGTGCTCGGGGGCCGTCATTTTTCTATTTAAAGCATTTGGAATTAAGGTAAGAAAACCGTAACACCCGAGAATAGGGCATGGCCCCACTGTGTGATTGTAGGGCATGGCCCCAGATTGTATTATGTGCAAATGTTTAAACCTTAAATGAATCATGATGTGTGTGAATGATTATTTCAAATGTACTATATGTGTGATTATGATGAAATGAACGGCAAGGGCCGAGTACGGCGTAGGCCGGGGCGGCCGTGGGCCGAGTACGGCGTAGGCCGGGGCGGCCATGGGCCGAAGGTAACACCTAGCACATGGGATGCTATAATCAGGGCGGGGCCCGGTGGATTCATGTGTTATGCTATAATCAGGGCGGGGCCCGGTGGATACATGTGTTTGCTTAGTCTAATGGTTGACTTGTTTATCTGTGGATTATCTGTTATGATAAAACTGTATACATTGCATATGTTATGTTCTGCATGGGTTTTCTTGCTGGGCTTCGGCTCACGGGTGCTCCGTGTTGCAGGTAGGGCAAAGACCGAGTCAACCAACCATGAGTACGGAGAGCGTGAAGCGACGCGTACATGTTTGGCCTGCCCGACTGCTTTGGTTGGGGGTTTATTTGAAAATGGCTGTAATAATCTATGATTTTATGATTTATCAACTGTAAACTTATTTCAAGATGTAAATAGTTTTCAAACCTTATTTTTGGGATCCCAAAGGTTTAATACTAGCAGTTTTAAATGAAACGACGCATTTTCTAAGATTACAGCCTTAAAGTTTAATTAGTCACACTTTTGTCTCAAAACCTCGGTTAGCGAGTTCTTTGCACACTGTTTTGTCTTAAAAATCACTTAGTAACGGCTCTAAGGAAGTAGGGCGTTACAACTTGGTATCAGAGCGAGCCAAGGTTTATTGGTTCTGGAGATCGACCGAACATGTACGCTCGCTGTCAGTGACAAGCTCGACTCAGGGTTGGTTGGTATGAATGATTGACATGACTGAATATATGTTTGAATGCCCTGTTTTCCTGCTTATTTATATGGAGCATGAGGAATGAGATGACATATGCATGAGATACTGATAGGGCCTGGCCCTTGACTATTGCATGTTGAGATTGATGCATGCTGAATAATACTATTATGCATATGGATGAATATTGGCATAATGGTTCGCATATTGAGTGTATGTGGTTAATTTTCTGAATTAATTCATTAGTTATATCTGTTTATTTGCTTGTGTGAAGCATGTTGAGATCTGGGTATACTTGGTGATGATGAATTTGGTAGCTAAATGTATATCATTATGGATTTGACCTAGTATATGCTTGTGTGTGCATTATACCTGTGGATGTTTGGACCTAGTGGTGGTTTGGTTCAGAGTAGGGACCACAGAGTTCAGGAGTTGGGTCAGTTTTGACAGGTGAACTCGTGTTGTTGGTTCCTAGAAGGGTTTGTGGACCTGATAGTGTGTGGAGAGAGGGATTCTAGGTATAATTTGGAGTTGGGATCTCCAGTTATCCCAAAAAGCAGCAGCAAAGGGTCACTAGGGTGTGAGTAAGCTGTGGAGTTTGTCAGTTGTTACGGGATAGAAGGATAGCGGATTTCTCTGGGGAAATAGTTGATTTCGAGGTTTTGACAGTAAGGTTACCAGTGTTGGTTTACTGTGAAGTATGGACAGATAAGGGTACTATATGAAAGGCTTAAAGGGTGTTATCCTCGGGTTTTGAGGAGAATTCGAGTTGACAAGGAATTTATCAATAGATGAGCAGAGTTAATTCCACCCATGGTTAAGAGGATGAGAGATCCTGATTAGAGGGTTATGTTAAATGTTGAGGCAGAGGGATGCCTGGAATTGGTACTTAGGCTGAGGTACTGGCTTAATGGGTTGGAAAGAACCTAGATGATGAATGGTTAGAAGAGATTTTAAAGACATGATTAGAACCGTGGAGGCGGGCAAATGTTTAAGTCTGGTTGGACTGTTAACGACAGCGTAGATCAATGGGTTGGGGAATTGGATAGTTCATTTCAGAAATTTATACAAATGGATGTATCTGGAATTGGTGGCGACCCATTTAAGGACATGAGATCTGGAATAGTCTAAAGCATTGGGCTGCTTTGAGGAAAGAGTTTTCGTTTGCATGTGGATGGCGGAGAGGGCCATGTTGTTCGAGGAACTGATGGTTGATGATTAGAGCATGAGTGCTAGAGCCGCAAGGGCGGTGCTTCCTTTGATGGAATTAGTAAAGATAGATTCGTGATAATCAAGTTGAAAGAACCCTGGTTAGTGTTGTGGCTTCTGGATTGCCAAGAAATAGGGGAAAAGTATGACTGATGAGATGGTACTTGTATTGATAGAACGCAGCGAGGTCGGATTCTCAATTTTGAGGGAAAAAGGACTCCAGACAGTGCTTGGGCACCTAGATTGAGATTGGAAAGAAGCCGGATCGAAAAGGTAGTTATCGGGATGGCGATAGGAACCAGGAGGTTAATTGGTATGCACATGAGGAAGAGGATGCCACCTGAGAGGAGGTCAGGTGAGGGCATGACTTCTACGTAGAATGACTCGAGATGTTAGGATGGATTTCCCATGGTGTGGGAAACGGAGAACTGGAATGCATCGATACATTCGAGGTTCGAGGCTGAGTCCTCAAGGATGAGTATTTAACTGACGAGCTTATGCGTTGGGCATGTAACGAACTGGAAGGGCTCGGTGTTGAGAATGTTCCGAGAGGGAGATGGACATAGAGAGGTTGCCTCAATGGTGCCATTTGAGAGGCTGAGGACAGTAATACTTATTGAGAAGGAATTAGAAACTCTGGCAGATGGATTGTTGAGGATATCATCTGGAGTACGTAAAGGAGACAGAGCTAACCAGTGGAAAAGTTATGTGAGTATGCAAAGAAAGATTTAGGGAATACTTCAAGGTCAGACTACAGATAGGATTGGTATAAGGGATGTTGTAGAAGACGGTTTTTGGCCGACAAAAAGTCTATTGGAGCAATCGAAGGAATCTGAGCCTGGTGTAGCTAGTGTGTTATACTGCGAGGATTGCTAGTATCGTCGGGTTAGGACGAAAAGTACAATGTTGGATGCAAGATGGGACGATGTCCCCAAGAGTTGATTTGTGACTTGTTTATTGCCAGTTGGAAACTAAGGATAGAGACATTTCGTGGATTGTCTAGTTTGCGCCGGCTAGAGTGTGAGGAGTTGGTAACAAAGATTCTGGAATGGTTCAAGCTACAGCGGCACAGGTAAGTTCTTTAGACAGAGAATGCATGAACGGTGTGGGCAAGTCCCCTTCAAGCTCACGAGCAGTGCATGTGGATTACTCCCAGACGGAAATGGTGAGCAACTGATTATTATGCTGAAGACGTTAGTACCCAGAAGGCAGAGTCTCAGGTAAGGTTCTACGGAGTGTTAGTTGGGTGTCGTCAGGAGTTCTCAGATTATAGCTGCAAGAAGAAAGGACAGGTAAGAGAAGAATTGATCTGAAGCCGCAAAGAAGCTAATGAAGAGCGTCTGAAGGATTGAAAGCACAACAAGACTGGTAAGCGCGTCATCTACTGCATAAGCACCTCCGGTGATTTCTACATCAAAGATGAGGAGAACAGTAAAACTTGAGGTTAGACGGATTGAGTGGTGTCAAATCAGAAAGAAATTCAGAAGACAAGGTAAGATTTGATTGGTTACGAACGATGATGGAATTTGCGTGTGTTTTGGTTAAGTAAAGAGTGATTGCATAAAGGACCTGATCTATGGTAGGGTTATGGATATGTGGGAGTGTACCATGATTGGACACGCCCAGGAATAATTGACGCGAGGATGGATCGAACCTGGCGGGAGGTGAAAGAATGAACGTGGTTGATATACTTGGAGCGTTAAGTTAATAGTTATGCATATCATAAGGTGCTTGAGTATTGGGTATTAGCAAGAAAGATAGCGTTGAAGACACAGAGGTGGTGAAAAGTAACGGACAGATGATCTGTGTTTGAAATCCTCGATTGAGCGAGGGGAGTTATAATTGGAGACGGAACTCCTAGCTGTGAGGCGTGTGTCAGTCAGGGGATAGCGCCATAGACTGTAATAGAGTGGACAAGGTGACGACTGAGTTTGGCGTAACGCTAGTAGGTATGATTAGCTGGTGAGTGTCAATGATCTATGGAATTCAAAGTGTTGGCTTGAGATGAAGCAGGGAAGGACCCTGCTAAGGTAGTACAAGTTGGGATACCAGGAATGGATAAAGGATCCAATTAGATTTGATTTTTGAATGAGAATTCTGAATGGATATCATTCCACCTCCTTGGGTACGTCGTACCAGGAGGGTCGAGCGGGTGACAGAATCTAGTGTTTTCCTTTGGACCCTGAGGGGTTAGGTGATGTGGTGGTGTGTCGTGGGAATAAACCACAATAGACCTTAAGTAAGGCGTTTGGACATGAAAAGTTTTAACTCGGTTGTTTGAGTTAATGTTGTTGGGTCAAGTGAACTGGTTTCGGGATAGAACGTCGATGATATCGAATTGAGACCCTATAGTATTTTAAATTTTGGAATGGATTTAGAGAACGAAAAGAACAGAGTGGGAATCTGGGATTATCAGTTGATTGCAAGTGAAGTGGCAGTCTGAAAGCTTATCGGATATCTTAAGGAATTAAGCGCTGAGTAGGCGAATACTTGAGGTATTAAGGGAAGTGTAATCCCTGTTGAGTTGGTCGTGGTGGCAAATGCTGGCGTCTTGTTAAAGTAACACGACATAGGACATGGTAAGAGGTGAAGGATAGTGAATACTACGATTTGGCATTGGTTCAGAGAGAGCGTCGAAAAGGTTGTTGGAACTCTTAAGGCAGGAGTGTCTGCCTATTTGAAAGCATAAGAGCTGGTAAATTGTTAAATTACGAGGAAACAAAGCTCCGGAAGGAAAGAGCTGCATCTCTGCACAATAACAGACGAGGATCTGTAAGGTGTTCAGAGAAAGAAGGGGGAGTTCTGACTCTTGATTCAGCATAAAATTCTGAACTTGTACTAAGGGTTAGGCCAGCGAGGCCTACAAGTTGATCCCACCTGGTAGAGGTGATGACTTTTGGGTATCTCTGGAATCAGGAATAAGACAACGAATTGGTCATTGTAATCTAGGCAGACCCTGAGGCTTCAGCAGGGTTGCGGTGTAAACAAGAGGCTATCGAGTGTACGGCCGTTAGACAAGATCTTGTGGGGCAAGATTGTTGCGCCTGGAAGAGAGTTGTTGGAAACTAAAGTAAAGGCGGTGGACCTTGGGATTCAGGGTCAGAGTTGCGAGTTTCCTGATTGATGTGTTTGGATAAATTTCGAGGATGAAATTTTTATGAGGAGGGGATAGTTGTAACGACCTAAATTCGCTAATAAGGCTTAAGGGCCTTGATTAGTGTGCCAGGAGGGCAGGTTGGGATTTATGTGTGGTTTTAGGAATTAAATGCATGATTATGATTTAAAGCATGTTATGTGACTATTTGATTATTTGATTATTTGAGATGCATGACTATGTATATTAGTATGCATGTAGGCCCGGATTGTGTTTGAAGGGCATAATTGTAATTTTGGCCATGTTGGGCATAACTGTATTAATATGTGATGATTGTTGAGACCACAGTGGTATGTGGGTATTTCCGTGATTGGTAACTTTCGGCACGAGGCGATCCTAGAGCTGAATAGCGGGGAAAGTCACAACGGGGCATTATAATTGACTTTGGGCAAGTCAAGGAGTATTTTTGATATTGGGTTATGAAAATAAATAATTGGAGATATATTTGAGGTTAGGATGTCTAGGCGGGAATACTGGGGGATTTTACCATTTTTTCCTCGGGGATATTTTGGTACCCCGAACCTTGAGGTAACCAACTTAAGTTATAAAAACAAAACAAATAAACCATTTGGAGACTTAGAGAAACCGACCCAGCCTCCACCCTCTCCTCTTCTTCTTTCTTTCCTCTTTCTTTCATGAAATCCACAGAAATCTTAGGAGAAATCAAGCTTGAATTTCTGAAAGTTGATGGTGGGATTTGGAGGTTTAGCTCAAGAGTTAACCAAGAACAAATCAGGGTAAAGGTAAGCAATTAATTCTTTTTCTCAAGTTAAATTTCTGAGATTTTGTTGGGTTGTGAATGTTTATGGGTTTTTGATATTCAAGGTGGAGTTTGAGGCTTGAAACTTTGAAGATAGGTCATGGGATCCTTTGGGAAACGATTCTACAACTGAGGTAAGGTTTAAATTAAAGTTTGATGGTTGAAATTGAGAATTTCTATGGTTGGTTTTGAGTTTTAGGTTTGAAATTTCAGAAATTTGGAATTTGGATCTTGGTGAGTGTTAGGTTGGATTTTTGGTGGAATTGTGTTGTTTAAACCATCCTAATGTTGTGATTATTAATTGGTTTTGAATTGGGAGCTTTGGGATGGCTTTAGGTGAGGTTTTAAGCTTGAAAATGGTGGGTTTTTCTGGGTTCGAAGGGTCGGGCCGCGGCATAGTTCTTGGAGGGCCGTGGCCCTTGAAGGCTAAGTTGTGCTGAGGATGGAGGGCGGGCCGCGGCATGGTCCTTGTAGGGCCGCGGCCCTTACCTGTTTCTGGGCGTTTTTGTGGCCCTGTTTGGGGGCCATGCCGGGGCGCTTAAGGAATTTTGGGATTTTGAGAATTTGGGCTTGGGAATTTAACCTAGGGTGCTCGGGGTTGAGTCTTTTACAATGTTTGGTGAATTTCAACGTTCCGAGTACTAGAACTTGGTTTAGAAACTCATTGGAGATTAATCTTATTGGTATCCATTATCTTGGTTGTGACTAGGTGTTAAGCTAGTGCTCGGGAAGTGGATCGTGCTCGGGGGCCGTCATTTTTCTATTTAAAGCATTTGGAATTAAGGTAAGAAAACCGTAACACCCGAGAATAGGGCATGGCCCCACTGTGTGATTGTAGGGCATGGCCCCAGATTGTATTATGTGCAAATGTTTAAACCTTAAATGAATCATGATGTGTGTGAATGATTATTTCAAATGTACTATATGTGTGATTATGATGAAATGAACGGCAAGGGCCGAGTACGGCGTAGGCCGGGGCGGCCGTGGGCCGAGTACGGCGTAGGCCGGGGCGGCCGTGGGCCGAAGGTAACACCTAGCACATGGGATGCTATAATCAGGGCGGGGCCCGGTGGATTCATGTGTTATGCTATAATCAGGGCGGGGCCCGGTGGATACATGTGTTTGCTTAGTCTAATGGTTGACTTGTTTATCTGTGGATTATCTGTTATGATAAAACTGTATACATTGCATATGTTATGTTCTGCATGGGTTTTCTTGCTGGGCTTCGGCTCACGGGTGCTCCGTGTTGCAGGTAGGGCAAAGACCGAGTCAACCAACCATGAGTACGGAGAGCGTGAAGCGACGCGTACATGTTTGGCCTGCCCGACTGCTTTGGTTGGGGGTTTATTTGAAAATGGCTGTAATAATCTATGATTTTATGATTTATCAACTGTAAACTTATTTCAAGATGTAAATAGTTTTCAAACCTTATTTTTGGGATCCCAAAGGTTTAATACTAGCAGTTTTAAATGAAACGACGCATTTTCTAAGATTACAGCCTTAAAGTTTAATTAGTCACACTTTTGTCTCAAAACCTCGGTTAGCAAGTTCTTTGCACACTGTTTTGTCTTAAAAATCACTTAGTAACGGCTCTAAGGAAGTAGGGCGTTACATTTTCCCTCTGGTTGGGTGTGGGCTTGTATAGAGTAATCCCACGAAACCCATACTTCTTAGGATACTTTGCCACCATCCTAGCCGATATGACGCTTGGAGGGGCGATGTACCATGGTACATGTGCTCGTGTGCCCTCATCTGGATTGGCCTTAGGTTGGATATCTGGTGCGGCAACCCTTAAGGGTTGAGGGTCGCTTGAAGGACCCTCAGTGTTTGCTATTGGCTGGCTAGTAGGTGAGTCAGTGGTTTTTCTTTTTCTCTGGGCAATATGTTTAACACGCCCCATAATTTGTTTTCTCTTTGGTACTGGTCGAGGAAAATTGGTCGTAGGAATTGGGGGTGCTGCCAAAGACACTGTTATGGGCAGAGAAGGTTGTTCTTGATTTTGAAACAGCAAGGCGAGGAGATCACTGTCTATTGGCCTCTCACCTCCCCATGGATCATGCATGGATATCTGAGAAGATTAAGAAGAACTGAGAATCTACGACCAATAGAAAGAAGAAAAAAAAGAAAGGAAAGGATAACGCTGCTCATGGATAAAAGTTAAGATTTTACCCGACCAGCAACATCATCATAAAAACACAAAAACCTACGACCAGGTTGGAAAAATGGATCAAAAAGTGAGTTTAAAAAGTTTTTTCGGAAAAAAATTTCAACTTCATAAAGGGGTGGGAAAAACTTAGTGTTCCCGAAATACCCAAAGTCAAATTTTTACTTTGATTTTGGACCCAAAATCAGTGTAAATAAACCCCAATACTCTCCCTAAACATTGTGTTTACCGAGTTTTTCGGAAATGAATACAAACAGAATAATAAAAAGATAAGGACTGTAGAAGTGCTGAAATATAACTAAACAAACAGTGTTTTTACGTGGTTCAGGCGTTAACAAGCCCTAGTCCACGAGTCGATGTTATTATACTTGGAAAGGACTACAGTAAGATGGCTGGTGTACAAGAACTTCACACACTCACAGTGTTTCTCTCGGGTTCTCTTGAAGAAGATGAAGCTAGAGAGATTTTTGTAGAGTTTTTGCTATGTGATCTGTTGGCCGTCCCCCTTCTTGTAAAATGAAGGGGTCTTTATAGCTAGGGTTTTGGATTAGGGTTTTTCTCTACGTACATGAGTCTTAATTACTCCAGCCATAAATAGGGAATACAATTACTGTAGTAGCATGGCTACAAAACTCTATGTGGGTATATTTACATGAAAGTATGGGGAACACACAAAGTCAGCCGTCTTTTCCAAGTTGTCAGCGGAACAGTAGGCGAAAAGGTACCCTTAGGCGTGCTGGGATGTGTGTGGCTTTGACCTGTCGGGCGTGTCAGGCGGGATCCTGTGTCAGGTGGATATCATTCCAAATATGCCTCCTCCATGACTCGACCGCTTGGTGTTGTTCCGTGCGAGGCACGGAACCGTTTCCGCGAAGAACACTCGAAGAGCTTCTCCTGGAAGGAGCTTCCCCGAAGGATACCCCGTCGGGAGTCCGAGAGGGTTGACGAGTTTCCGTGTCGTGTTTGCTTGGAAGAGTAATCCGGACACTAAACAGGAGAGGCGAAGCCTTTCTGTCCATCCGCGAGCTCTGGTCACCTACCGTGAAAGACATCGATAATTCTTCTTCCTCGAGGACATCAATCTAAACGCTATCCGGAAATCTGGATAACATTTACCCCCCAAGGTCACGGAGCTTTGAGAGATCCGGGAGCTTGTACAGTCCTCCGGGTATTTCGGTCTCTTAGATTAGGCGAGGGGCCACCTTCTGTGTTCCCGGAAGGGTTCCTTTTTCCCGCCTGAGTGTCAGTATGAAAAAGAAAGGGAATTTCTTCTGTTTGAACTCAAGTACTCAAGTGCGGCAAGGACCACGTGTCATGCTGGGAATGGTTCTGCGACCAAGACGTGTTCGTGAGGCGACTGGTTGAGTATGCGTGCGTCAGTCATCTGAGTAATGATTTGACGGTTTTTAATGGTACTCCGGGCCCGAGGTGGTGTAATGATGGGAAATAAATACTTTATTCCCATCCGAGGAGTCATAAATAGGATCGTCGCTTCATCTCCAGCCGTTGGATCTGATGCACATGGAATGGGAAGATCAGGACCGTCCATTTGAGGAATTCAAAACGACTTCTTCCCTGCTATAAAAACGAGGGAAAGGACCTTTCTTCCTCTTTACGCTTTCAAATTCTCTATCTTTCGGATTTTCAGATTTCCAAACCTTCGAACTCTCAGGCTTCCCAGCTTCCGTTCCTCCGAACTTGCCACTTCTTTTGGTAAGGATCTGGAAACTTTTCTTTTGATTTGGCAGTGGATTTATTCACCGAAGTTCCTGGTTTGAATCGTCGTTCGTCTTTGCAGCTTTTACTTCTCGCGATCGTGCTGTGCAGTGATCCAGTTACTCCTTCAACCTCCAACTACCCGAATATCAGTAAGTATTTCTACTTTGCTCTTTCCTCCCAAACCTTAGGTTGTTGGTAGTTGTTAGCGTAGAGGTTTCTGCCATTATCGCTCATGTGCATGCGTGAATAGGGCTTTGGTAGGCATGTGATTGATGTGAGTCGATAAGTAGCCTTTTTTGCATGCTTTGACGATTTGCGTTTGGAAAGTCGTTCCTTGTTTTGCTGTTTTAGGGCATAAGCATGAACGCCTTTAGGGTGTCTTTCTCTGGAAAAACACTTCTTTTGGTGGGCTTAGGCTCGGAGTCTGAGTCTGGTTCCGTGCTGCCCTTCGGGTGGCATGGTGCCAATCCCTCGGTAAGCTCGGTGGGAGCCTCTCCAAGCAGTTTTCGGGGAGGGTCTCCCCGACGCCTTTGATACCACTAGGGTATGACAAGGGTGCTGACTGCTTAGAGTGTTTTCTTCTTTCTTTCTTTTGTCCAGTGACGAACATCTCAGAGGAACAACTCCTTGCTGTGGGGGAGGCTGATTCTGCCCAGGAGAAGGGTTCCCCTGTCGCTGGTGCAAAGGGGAAAGGAAAGGCGAAAGTGGTCGCGGCTAGCCCACCGACTTCCAATAGTTCAATCTGGGAGATGGACCAAAAGCCGAACCTTTTCAGGAATTATGGCATGCTGGAGCTGTATTCCTCCGAGGCAGGCCTGAAGAACATCCCAGGTCTGATGTGGCACCGTCTGTCGGTGCTGGGCGAGTCGGCTAGCCAGAGTCACGAGGGCTTTGGTGCTTGGAGCTGGGCACACATAGTGTGTGGGGCGCACTTGCCCCTAAGGAGTTACTTTGCCAATTTCTGTGTGAAGGCGGGGATTGCCCCCTTCCAGTTGATTCCTCCCAGCTACAAGCTCCTAGCAAGGTGGTTCATCTTTTGCAAGTCCCGGAAACTGGAAGCTCCTACCCCGGAGGAGGTGCTGTACTTCTACGGGTTGAAGTCTCAGCCTATGAGGGGTCATTCAGACAAGGTGGGGTTTTACAGGCTGGAAAGGCACCCGGACGTGATGTGCCCCACCTGTCATACCGCGAGGGTTCCAGACCTCCGGGAGTACTGGTTCCTGACGACTGGCTTTCCGCTGAAGAGGGTGCCAGCCCTATCTTTGGACTTCAAAATCCCTGGTAAGTGCTCCTTCCTCTCCTTTTCAACTTTGTTTCTTTGCGTTTGATTTGCCTTTTGGTAGGATCTCTAACGCTCGTATTTGAATTTTGCAGAAGTCGTTCCGCGGACACCTCGCTGCGCGGAGATGATAAGGAGGTCCAGGTTCTACGAAGGGCTTTCTGAGGAAGAGTTGAAAGTGGAGGGACTTGTGACCTCCGAATCGTTGAGGGAGTATGGGCTACTCGCCTCTTTCCAAAACATCGAGCCAGTGAGTGGCAGGGGGCAAAGTCAGGTGTCAGCTGACATCCGGGAGCAGATTGCCCTGGAGCTGTCCAAGGTGATCACCCAAGCAGCCCGGGACGAAAATACTTTATCTCCTAGTTGGGCGGAGAGGTTCCCCGAACCCCAGCTGGAGGAAGAGGAGATCGAGGCTCGCCACGCCGCGGCTTACCCTAACGAAGGGGCTCCGGGGGCTAGTACTGTAACGCCCTGGATAACCAAGACCGTTACACTGTGTGTTTAAAATAGTGCAAGGCTTGCTAACCAAGTCATTCAGACAAAGTGTAAACTCTATACCATTATCAGAGTAAGAATAAAAAGATTTCGGTCACAAACAGGCTATTTTCATTGAAGATGACGGTTTAATACACGGAGACTCAAAATAAGGTTTAGGTGTCTTAGTTACAACAAATTCTAGAAGTTATAAATAGTTCAAGCCACTCTAATGGCAAAATATACATTTTAGGTTTCCGTTCCTGTACAATTTCTCGACCGTGGTGGCCGAGCAGCTGACGATGTACACCTCGCCCCCAGAGCTCTCCAACTCATGGTTGATTCAGCCTACCCTTGCCTTAACCTGCACCACGTAGCACCCGTGAGCCAAGGCCCAGCAAGAAAGCATAATAACATAGCAAGATCAGTAACACTTATCTAATATTTTACAATGCTCAACTAAGAATTCGATATTCCATAACATTTATCCAATCAGTAATAACAGTTTGTCATCCAAACAGTCAATCAACTACATTTATAACACAATATTCACATTCATAATCAATAGATTGTCAAATCCATCAAATAACATTCAGGGTTGGCGCCCTTAGTCGCACCCTCTATTTAACACACTGTCTTCGGCTCATTAGGGCCGCCCCCAGTGTAATACTCACTGACTCCGGCCAGCTTAACCGAGCTCAGTGATAAATAAGCTGCCTCAGCTACCAGTGGCCGAGTCGCGCCCCAGTGCGCAAATATTGATTCCGACACCCTTAGGCCGGTAATCGCATGTCCCATGGCATAATAACACCATCTCATGACATGATATACAAATGTAGGGAGCTCTTAGTCCCATCGTGTCCACATGGTTAATCACATTCACATAACAATGCATACAAACATAGGGAACACTTAGTCCCAACCTAACCACATAATCAGGTGCAGCTTTCTTACCTTTTTCACTAGCTTTGATCACTTGACTCCTTGAGCACGATCCCCCTCGAGCCCTAGCGCTTACCTAATCACAATCATGGCCAAAGTCATTATAAATCCCCAAGTTCAAAACCTAGCCCCGGGGCCAATCCCGAGCCCCCGGGAAGTCCTAGTTCCACCAAACAAGGTTGTGGAACCAAACCCCAAACCTTAGGTCAAAAACCCTTGCAAACAACCCTAAAATTCACTTCAGGAAGCAGGGTAGCGCTACAGCGCTCATGGGAGGGCGCTACAGCGCTACAAACAGAAGCCAAAATTCCTCAGAAAACTTGGCCTAGCGCTACAGCGCCCAAAGGCTAGTGCTGTAGCGCTAGTCACAGACAGATTTACACCAATTTTCCTCCTCTGCGATTTTCTCGAACCAACTCGAACCAAAACTCTTCCAACTCTTTCCCAATCTCAAAAACAACCTCATGACCCTATTCCACTCACCCCAAGCACCCCAAACATCTAGAACTCAAGCACATGCATCCACAAACTCAGAATTCACCATAGCCACTCCTAAGCTCCAAAACTCAATCAAAACCAGCTGAACAACAAAGTTAGAGTTTAGGCTTTATACCTTTGATAGAATTTCGACCACAAGCTGTCTCTAAACCTTCTTGGCTTGCTTCTCCTCAATCTTAAGCCTGAATTCCCTAAAGTTCCATCCAATTCAACTTAGCACCATAGCTCAAAAACCAGAAACAAAAACCAAACCAGCAACTGAAGAGATTACAGAACCTTACCTCAAGTGATGGCCTAATCTTGCTAAACCCTTGCCAAATCCTTAATCTTTGCTCAGTAACCTTGTGGCTTAATTGGACTAACTTTCCTCTGATTTTTACTCCAGAAACCCTCAAGAAATTGGTGAAGAATACATAAACCGACTTAGAGAGTACAGCTCTATTTTCCCTTCCTTTTCTCTTTTCTTTCTTTTTCAGACTTCTCCAATATTCTACAAATCCCACTAACATAAAGCCCTGGTATTATTTAACTTCTGTAAGCTAAATTACTAGTATGCCCTCCCCATTAAATCCAAACCCTTTAATCCACTTAGGGGCATTTTAGTCATTTTACCCAATTCCCGCTAACTCCTCGAGTGTCTCTAACATTTCCCACTTAATTCCCGATACCTAACTAATCTCCAATTATATTTCTCAATGTTAAAAATAGACTTCAATATGCTCGCTAAATTCCCATTTATACCCCTAGGCTCACCCCCAGCCGAGTATAAATCCCCGTCATGACTTTCTCGCCAATCTGCTCACTAGGATCGTCTCAAGTCACAGATCATAGATATATCCACATAATAATGTGGTCTCAACATTAGCTTACCAAAATATACACAAGTATGCAATTACGCTCTCAATGAGCCAAATTACCATAATACCCTCACAGCAGAGTATATAGTCCCATGCATGCCTTTATCATCATATAATAATATGACCCACACAATCATGCATATAATGATATAATAATACAATAAATCAATTATGGCCCTCCCGGCCTCCTAATCAAGGTCCTAAACCTTATTAGGAAATTTGGGTCGTTACAACTATCCCCTCCTTACAGAAATTTCGTCCTCGAAATTTTATCTGTACTACCCGGAATATAGATTTTACATAATTGATTTCAGTTACTCTGGTCATTCTGTGACCTTACTGTTCTAGAACGTTACCTCAACTCAAGGTACAATTCTATTCCTTAAGACCTTTTTCTTTCTATCCCATAACTGGATTGGTCGCTTCACACGGAACAACTCCACCTCAATTGCATATTTCTATCAGTCAATGCATGAGTTTCTCCAACCATGCCCTCAACACGGAGTACAGAATACACCACATGTAGCCAACAGTGCCCAATACTGTGATCAACTTAAAAACTATCTCACTGATCCTTTCCTGGATTTAAACTGTTTCAATACTCTGGGGTTTAACTAGCTCTTCACCCCTTTATCTCTGGTGATATCCTAAGGAAGATACCATCTTCCACTTGGAACTCCATACTCCTGTTTCCCAATTCAGTAAAGCTTTTCCGTTTACTTTGAAAAGTGAATTTCCATGCTCTAACCTTTTAATAATCCCAATGATTCCCTGAACTACCTTCGACTCCAAATACAACATCTCACTTACCTTATTCCAACAAACGAATGATATACAATCCTTATTATTCTCTATCTGATCAAGTGTTCTTCCAATAGCTGGGTAACTTCTTTTCTCTCTGATTTACCATCAGCCATCCATCTCACTTAGAGTTCTGAATACTGATCAGCTGTGTGAATTACCCTTACTGATAAAAGCAAGTTCTTCTCAGATGTTGATCCATAACGACCCAACTGTCCTGGCAACCTCTCTGCGATACCTAACACGATATTTCCTTATTCCCATTATAACACACCCAAAGGCTGCAATGCCTATCACGAACTGCTATCAGGTTAAGAATTTTGTTCCTCATTTGTTAAATTCCTCTCTACCTAGGCCTCCAATACAAAACCTTCAAATTACGGTACCTTTTTCCTAACGTCTCGATGAAAAGACCAAGAGAGTGGTACGAGAAAATCCAGAATTTCCATGTAATTTCGGTATCCACTCGAGTCTAGATTTGATCCTTATATCACGATATACTTATTCATAACACTGCAAAACCCTTATCTAACTCAACTAAGACTTACCTTTAATTCCTTTCATCTGGGATTTTCTTAATCGCCCTTCTTGACCCTTCATGGGATACTAATTCCAAATATCAATTAGCTATCAAGCCCGCTAGGAACTCCATCCTAGTTCTCGTCGGATCCTTTAACCAACATCATGCATAGACCATCATTTTCCTCCTGTCTTGGAGTATCATAACAACTCTGCAACCGATTCTAATCTGTAAAAAGATGCAGAACTTGGCTCAGACATATACACCACCGCGCTTGCCCAAGGAAACTCCCACCTCCAAGGCATTCCTTAACCTTGACAAGGTTCCAATCAAAATACATCACTATGCCGCCAATCAAGACAATTCCGAGTCCAATTCAAATAACCTTGGATACTCTTTTCACCACTTTCACAAGAACAGTTTGGCTTTGACCAAACCCTCAACACATAACCCAGCATCCTCAGTGTCCTTATCTAATATAGTAGCAACCTCTTGCCTATTCTCTTCCCTGATCTCCAGCTGGTAATAACCAGATCAAAGATCCCTAACTGTCCCCGATCTTTAGCTGGTAATAACCAGATCAAAGATCCTCCCTGAAGAATATCATCCTACTCAACAATTGAGACCTTAATTCTCTCTGCCTTGTTAAACCATTCAATACAGTGTCTTAGATCTGATTCCATTACTGACACCAGTCTTATTATCATTCCATCTCTTTACACAGACGTATTCCTTGACAAATCCCTTGGATACTCATCTAGAATCCCACCAACTAATCCAGTCTATCTTAACCCACTGATACAACTCAAATAGTGTCCATCATACTAGTTAAGGTTCTAATCTTTTCCCTGCAACATATTTCCCACTCCAGGTACAAATGCTAATCACTGCGAGGATCTCCCCTTTTAAACTCAAGAGTTACTGCTCCTTTCTTACAACCCATCACTGTTCCCTATACTTGACCAACTCTTCATACTCAAAATCCTTAAGTTATGATTGTCTTCGGGGATACTTCAAGTAGTAACTGATATGTTCATTGTTCTTAGCATGCTTCCAATCAAATCCCTTCTTGTAGCTTAACTTTAAATACCTTTGAAGAGTGAAGTTAAGACCCCCTCTGAAACCTTACCTCTGACCCTGCTACTTCAGTCGTGATATCATCAATATAGTAGTCGTTCACGTTCTACCTCTAGCTGGGGAGTAGTTTATCCTATTACCATTGAATCTAAATGCAACCCATCCATGTCATTTCTCTATCCTCTGCTTATCAGACTTGCCCATGCCATTGAAGTACCAAGTGGTGAGGAACCCTTACTGTTAATACATCACACCCCTCCCGGTGCAAGTAATAATTCCTGAGATGTCTCTTTCCTTGATCCTTATCTAGTAATAACTAGATCGATGACCAGCTCCTGAAGACATCATCCGGTCTTGTAGCGAGGCATTTAAGCTCTTCATCCCTAGTAGGCAATATCCACGAGTCCCACGACACAATATTCTGCCCAATACACTTACAAACCGCACACCTTTCAGGTGATTCAATAATTCCTCAAGCCATCCTAATATCATTCCTCATAGCGTCCCTGATACCAAGTCCCTCCATACCCAAGTTCCGAACTGTACTCGAAAGTTGCACTCTCATCTGCATCCCTACTGATCAATTTAATTTCTATTCAGTGTAATCAATATACTTCAAGAGATGCTCATGACTGTCCAGGGTTGTCCCTTATGTAACACATTAACTTCCCTCCGCAAATACTCGTCTGAATCCTTCCTAATAGACACTCAGCACCAAGTCCTTCCAGTTTTTTTTTCCAACCTGAGCAAAAGCTACCCAATCCACTGGCCACTTCCGAGGAACTAACCCTGGGCTCTAAATGAGTAAAGTATCCCAATCTTTCCTATCCAAACCAGGAGCCATAAAACCACCAAAGGTTCCCATTCTGCCTACCACTGAGTAACCACACTTACTAAGTTCCCACAAACGGAGATATCATCACCTGTATTCCTTTTATCTTAAGTAATGAGGCCCTCTCTCTACTGCCCAAACACAGACAGCCTTCTCAGAGTTTAACTCACAAATGACCGGTCATCTCCGGCTACATCCATTTGTACCATAACCCAGAGTAGATAAACCAACCCACCAAACATCTACAATATATACTACTGCTATCTTACCACTTTCAACATTCTTTTACCACAAATGCCTAGTACGGCTACTCTGTCCCAATTTATCCTTCTCATATCACTAAGAACGGGATTAGCCACACCCATTCATTAATTGATTCCTGAACAAACCCCAAACCTTCCTCGAAACCAGAGAATAATACTTCCATACGATAATTTTTATCTGTTCCTCCTCAGTAACTTGCTTGTTTCATCCATCCAATCCATTCTATCAGACCTCACAGCCTGTCTCATATATCAGCAAACATTTGCCGCAAATCTCAGGGGCAGGTGGAGGATTCCAACCCCCAATTGTCATCTTCTATCCTTACCAAAACCAAAACTGAATCTGATTGACCATTCTCAATACATACACCCTGAATTAATCTGTCTTCGCCGACTAAACTTCTCAGCCCTGGCATTTATATCCAAAACCATCTCAAGGGCAGATCCAAATAACCATAACAATTAAACATATATAAAGCATATCAAACATCAATATTATGCATAAATTATCAAATTTCTTTATCACTAAATGCGTTATAAGTTCAATTTAAACATGTAATAACCCGCAATCCATATATCATCAATATCCATGTATTCATCCACATGCAGGAGCAATGCTAATCAGCATGCCTTAATATCATCACACAGCAGTCAAGGGCCAGGCCCTATCAGTTTCTCATGCTCCCTATCAATCATACCAATTAATACACTCATATTTTACTCAAGCACTTAAGCATACAATTTCATGTACTCACTACAAACCCCTGAGTCGAGCTTGTCTTTGGCGGCGAGTGTACATGTCCAGCTAATCTTCAGGAACCCATAACCCAGACGGCTCTGATACCAAGTTGTAACGCCCTGGATAACCAAGACCGTTACACTGTGTGTTTAAAATAGTGCAAGGCTTGCTAACCAAGTCATTCAGACAAAGTGTAAACTCTATACCATTATCAGAGTAAGAATAAAAAGATTTCGGTCACAAACAGGCTATTTTCATTGAAGATGACGGTTTAATACACGGAGACTCAAAATAAGGTTTAGGTGTCTTAGTTACAACAAATTCTAGAAGTTATAAATAGTTCAAGCCACTCTAATGGCAAAATATACATTTTAGGTTTCCGTTCCTGTACAATTTCTCGACCGTGGTGGCCGAGCAGCTGACGATGTACACCTCGCCCCCAGAGCTCTCCAACTCATGGTTGATTCAGCCTACCCTTGCCTTAACCTGCACCACGTAGCACCCGTGAGCCAAGGCCCAGCAAGAAAGCATAATAACATAGCAAGATCAGTAACACTTATCTAATATTTTACAATGCTCAACTAAGAATTCGATATTCCATAACATTTATCCAATCAGTAATAACAGTTTGTCATCCAAACAGTCAATCAACTACATTTATAACACAATATTCACATTCATAATCAATAGATTGTCAAATCCATCAAATAACATTCAGGGTTGGCGCCCTTAGTCGCACCCTCTATTTAACACACTGTCTTCGGCTCATTAGGGCCGCCCCCAGTGTAATACTCACTGACTCCGGCCAGCTTAACCGAGCTCAGTGATAAATAAGCTGCCTCAGCTACCAGTGGCCGAGTCGCGCCCCAGTGCGCAAATATTGATTCCGACACCCTTAGGCCGGTAATCGCATGTCCCATGGCATAATAACACCATCTCATGACATGATATACAAATGTAGGGAGCTCTTAGTCCCATCGTGTCCACATGGTTAATCACATTCACATAACAATGCATACAAACATAGGGAACACTTAGTCCCAACCTAACCACATAATCAGGTGCAGCTTTCTTACCTTTTTCACTAGCTTTGATCACTTGACTCCTTGAGCACGATCCCCCTCGAGCCCTAGCGCTTACCTAATCACAATCATGGCCAAAGTCATTATAAATCCCCAAGTTCAAAACCTAGCCCCGGGGCCAATCCCGAGCCCCCGGGAAGTCCTAGTTCCACCAAACAAGGTTGTGGAACCAAACCCCAAACCTTAGGTCAAAAACCCTTGCAAACAACCCTAAAATTCACTTCAGGAAGCAGGGTAGCGCTACAGCGCTCATGGGAGGGCGCTACAGCGCTACAAACAGAAGCCAAAATCCCTCAGCAAACTTGGCCTAGCGCTACAGCGCCCAAAGGCTAGCGCTGTAGCGCTAGTCACAGACAGATTTACACCAATTTTCCTCCTCTGCGATTTTCTCGAACCAACTCGAACCAAAACTCTTCCAACTCTTTACCAATCTCAAAAACAACCTCATGATCCTATTCCACTCACCCCAAGCACCCCAAACATCTAGAACTCAAGCACATGCATCCACAAACTCAGAATTCACCATAGCCACTCCTAAGCTCCAAAACTCAATCAAAACCAGCTGAACAACAAAGTTAGAGTTTAGGCTTTATACCTTTGATAGAATTTCGACCACAAGCTGTCTCTAAACCTTCTTGGCTTGCTTCTCCTCAATCTTAAGCCTAAATTCCCTAAAGTTCCATCCAATTCAACTTAGCACCATAGCTCAAAAACAAGAAACAAAAACCAAACCAGCAACTGAAGAGATTACAGAACCTTACCTCAAGTGATGGCCTAATCTTGCTAAACCCTTGCCAAATCCTCAATCTTTGCTCAGTAACCTTGTGGCTTAATTGGACTAACTTTCCTCTGATTTTTACTCCAGAAACCCTCAAGAAATTGGTGAAGAATACATAAACCGACTTAGAGAGTACAGCTCTATTTTCCCTTCCTTTTCTCTTTTCTTTCTTTTTCAGACTTCTCCAATATTCTACAAATCCCACTAACATAAAGCCCTGGTATTATTTAACTTCTGTAAGCTAAATTACTAGTATGCCCTCCCCATTAAATCCAAACCCTTTAATCCACTTAGGGGCATTTTAGTCATTTTACCCAATTCCCGCTAACTCCTCGAGTGTCTCTAACATTTCCCACTTAATTCCCGATACCTAACTAATCTCCAATTATATTTCTCAATGTTAAAAATAGACTCCAATATGCTCGCTAAATTCCCATTTATACCCCTAGGCTCACCCCCAGCCGAGTATAAATCCCCATCATGACTTTCTCGCCAATCTGCTCACTAGGATCGTCTCAAGTCACAGATCATAGATATATCCACATAATAATGTGGTCTCAACATTAGCTTACCAAAATATACACAAGTATGCAATTACGCTCTCAATGAGCCAAATTACCATAATACCCTCACAGCAGAGTATATAGTCCCATGCATGCCTTTATCATCATATAATAATATGACCCACACAATCATGCATATAATGATATAATAATACAATAAATCAATTATGGCCCTCCCGGCCTCCTAATCAAGGTCCTAAACCTTATTAGGAAATTTGGGTCGTTACAAGTACCTCCGGGAGAGGTAAGACTAGTTTTTGATTGATCCACACCCCCAACCTGTCTGAGGTTTCCCGGACCTCTCAGATGGGGTTTGATCCCCGTTTCCTTAGGCTAGATCCGCGTAGGATACCTTTTGACAGATATTGCGATAGGGTAGATGAGCTCCTCGGGTGTCTGAGTGACGGTAGTCTGCCAGAAGGTGTCATTATGGTTGACCCTTCTTCCCTCAGCATGTCATTCCCGGACTTCAAGGAGTACGGGAGCTTCCTGGAGCAGGAAGCGGTGTTTTGTTTTGCTCGGGGAAGGCCATCCACGCTTCTCGTGCATGGTCGTCCCTTTCAAACTTTACTTTTTCTTGTTCCTTGTTCCCTGCTGGCGGGCTTGCTTGTGCTTTTATGTTGTTGATTGTCTTGTCTTCCGCTTATCTTCTTTCTCATTGCTTGTTGGTTCGTTAACCTTGCTTCGTATGTTTCTTGCAGAGTATCCAGAAGCCAAGATGTTGGGGAGGGTTACTTTGCTCATTAAGAAGGCTGCCACCAGCCAAGACCCATCCACGGGGAAAGGACGGAAGACCAAGGCTGGTAGGGGAGGTAAAGCTACCACCCCCAAGGAGACAAGTGGCGAGGCGCAAGCGTCTCCGGGGGTAGAGAAGTCTCCTGCTGACGGGCCTTCCGAGACTATGATGGTCTCGAGTAGCAGCAGCGACGGGGAAGGGCTTGTGTTCCCCGTGAAGACAACTGGGGCGAGCAAGCGTCCCGGAGAAGATGCTGAGGGCGCTAACAAGAAACGCCTTAGACACTCTTCTCCTGGTCGAAGGCAACAACAACAGCAACGACAGCAACCACAACTACAACAACAGCAGCAACAAGAACAACAGAGACAATCACCAACGCCACAGCTGCAGCAACCACAACATCCAAACCAGCAGCAGCAACAAGGGCAATTACTTCCGCTGCCGCAGCAGCAAAAGCAACAGACCAGGGCCTTAATACCCCGTCTGCCTCCTCCTCCAGCCCAAAAGGGGTCCACCCTTTCGGGGTCTCCTTCTTCTCAGCCAACAAACCTTCCTCTGCCTGGCCTGAAGTTCCACTTCCCGCAGAAACCAACCCGTTTCCCCGCTGCCCTCCTGGAGGGTGTAAGACGGGCCGATAGTTTTTTGAAGAGGCGGTTAGAGGCGGAGAAGGCTGTTACTCAGGGAAGGGCAGATAACTTGTCTGCCGTGAAGAGAGCTGAGCTGGCCGAGGGGGTGAGATCCCTTCACCCGGCCGGAGCGGTTTTGGATGGCCCAGCCTTGGAGAAGAGGCTGGTGCCTAGGCTCGGACGTGCATTGGCGCCGTTCGGAGCTGAGATGATGGAGGACATGGCCCTGAGCTTGTGCGAGCTCAATTCTGAGAAATGGGCCATCAGTAGCAGTAAGGATCCGTTGTTGCTGACACACGCTGTGAAGCAGCAACTGTCCGGGGTAGGCCGTCAGTTGCGTTTTGGGATCACTTGTCTTAGCACATTTGGCTCTGCTTAACTCATTCTGTTATCTTTCCTTGCAGGCCTCTATGATCGCGGAACACTCGTTCCGGGAGGTTGGTGCAGTTCTGGTTCAGCTGGAGGAGAGCCAGCTGGCTCGCCAGGCCTTAGAGGCGGAGAAGCAGAAACTGACCCAACAGGCCTTGGAGGCTTCGGAGAAGGTTGATCAGGTCCGGCGCACGGCTGAGGAAGAGGCGGACAGGAAATATCTTGCCAAATACCAAGAGTACCGGGCCAAGGCAGAGAATGAGTTCAGACAGCGGTCGGATGAGATGAAGGCTGAAAACTCCAAGCTCCGGGAAGAGCTGTCCCAAGCCAGGGTGGAGAAGGATACTTTGGAAGCCCGCTTGCAAGCGAAAAATGATCTCGTCCTTAAGCAGCAAGGGGAATATTCCACTCTTCAGAATAAGCTGCACAAGGAGGAGCAACTTCACAAGAGGAGCAGGGATCTCGTGTCTATGCTGGAGTTGGGGATCGCCGAGAAGGATAAAGAGATCGGAGCCTTGTAATTCACTGCCAGGGGGCATGTGACCGAGAAGCAATCCGTGCTGAACCAAAACAAGGAGCAGCGCAAGGAGATTGATTCTCTTAAGGGAGAGCGGGATGCCTCCAAGGCCGAAATGGAAAAATTGAGGGCTCAACTAACTGTCGCGGAGGCACAGCTGGCAACCTCCGAGGCGGAGCGCTTGAAGGAGAAGGAGGATGCTGAGGTGATACTGAACAGGACGATTAATATATCGCATGTGGTCCTCATGCATCAACTCTGGAAAGTGAACCCGGAGGTACTAGGCTATCTGGGAGATGATGCCGAAGCCATGAGGGAGAAGCTACTCGTGTGGGATCAAGGCCCAGAGGCGTACGTCCAAACTTACAACATTGACGAACGTGCTGGAGCCCCTGAGGCGGGAGATCCCGGAGAGGCGGGGACCTCTGAACCTTCCCGTGACAAAGTTCCGCCTTCCAATGAGCCGACTCCGCCAGCCTCAGTTGAAGCCGATGCCCCCGAAGCCGCGGTCGTGGAAGCTGCAGCTACCCCCAATGCTTGAAGGGGTTTTATCTTTAATTATTTTTCATTTTGAGTTTTTCATTGCGGACATATTTGCCATAATTATAGCATTCTCCTTTCCTTTCTGCCGAGTTCTTTATTTATCTTTGCGCTTAGGGTAGACTTTTATACGGTAGAAACTGTTGTAGGGGCGCATGAGGTTTTGGTTCCAACGGCCAAAACCTATGCACTTCCCACTTGAAGCTCTAACGGCTGATGTCTTTTTCCACGTAGTTTCTAGGTTACGAAGGTTTCTTGGTACCAACGGCCAGGCTCCTTTCACCGTATTTTAGCTTTCCTAAGGCAGATAGCCAATCCCGGGACTTGTAGTTATACTGTTCGCTGGGATTGCTAAGGTGAGCCGTTCCATGGTTTGGAACGGGAGTTCTTTTGGTGAGCGTCGCTAGACTTAAGGTTAGATCTTTGCGAAGCAAAACTAACCGTTGTTGCGAACCTCATGGTGGCTGATTTCAGGGACCTGGCATGGAGCCCTGCGAGGCAAGGCCCATTGCTGTCGGGGAAATCGCCGCGCCCACCAGGTGTGATCCCGGAGCAGGGGCTTTGCGAAGCAAGGCCTACTGTGAGTGGTGGATCGACCATGTCTGCTCCTGGAGCTGAAACTTGCAATGGTCGAGGAGCTCGCCATGCATTATTTTGTGAGATCCGGAGCTGGAGCCTGCGAAGCAAGGCTTACAACGGTCGCGGATCTTGCCATCTTTCGCCTTGCGGGACCCGGAGCTGGAGCTTGCGAAGCAGAGCTCTACAGCGATCACGGATCTTGCCATCTTTCGCCTTGCGGGACCCGGAGCTGGAGCTTGCTAAGCAAAGCTCTTCAGCGATCGCGGATCTTGCCATCTTTCGCCTTGCGGGACCCGGAGCTGGAGCTTGCGAAGCAGAGCTCTACAGCGATCACGGATCTTGCCATCTTTCGCCTTGCGGGGCCCGGAGCTGGAGCTTGCGAAGCAAAGCTCTACAGCGATTGCGGATCTTGCCATCTTTCGCCTTGCGGGACCCGGAGCTGGAGCTTGCGAAGCAGAGCTCTACAGCGATCACGGATCTTGCCATCTTTCGCCTTGCGGGACCCGAAGCTGGAGCTTGCGAAGCAAAGCTCTACAGCGATCGCGGAGTATTCTGCAAAGGACTTGTCAGGGAGTTGGGGGTGTTTCGGCGTAGCTCTATGAACGTGCCTCAACCCCCAGTCCTATCCATCGCTGGGCTACACAGGAGATAATTTTCATGATACATAATGGCAGGCATTTCCATGGCAATTTTCACATAAGCACATAATGCACATAGGACACGTAATGCAAGCATGTTCATGGCAACAAATAAACCTAAGCTTAACAATTTAAACATTTCAAACAATTTAAAATTTTCAAACACAATGCTAGCACAATAGTGGTGTTCTGTGTACGTTTTGTTCAAGGGGCGTATGGCTATGCCTTAGCCATGTATACCCCCCCAAGTGAGCGTGGGGTCCGGACGTCTCCGGACCGCGTGGTCACTTGTTAAAACGCAGCTTTGAACATAGGGATGAAAAGTGCAGTAAAAGCGGAGTGAATCTCTCCGTGTTTCATTACATTAGCCTGCTAGGCGTGAGTTTTACAACAGGGAGGATTATTTCCGCATTTTTCACTTTTGCTAATTTCACCAAGGAACTTCCGACTAGATGGTCCGAGGCCTACTGGTAGTAACGGCGGAGGTGCTCCGCGTTCCAGGCGTGCGGGACTTTAGATCCGTCGAGTATCTTTAAGTGATACGTCCCGTGGCCCACTTTTTCTTGGACTTCGTAGGGGCCTTCCCAGTTGGGTCCGAGGACTCCCACTCCCGGATCCTGCGTAGCAGGAAATACTCTCCGTAGGACAAGATCCCTAACTTCGAATGTACGGCTCTTGACTCTAGTGTTAAAGTGTCGGGCTATCTTGCCTTGGTACATTTTTAGTTGGACCTGCGACTGCTCCCGGAGCTCTTCGATCATGTCCAAGGACTCCTGGAGAAGGGCATGGTTCCGGGTAGGGTCGTAGGTATCTTGCCTGTGAGAGGGGATCATAGTTTCTACTGGGATGACGGCCTCGCAACCGAAGGTCATGGAATAAGGCGTGTGCCCCGTCGAAGTTCTCTCTGTTGTGCGATAGGCCCAAAGTACTCACGGAAGTTCTTCCGGCCAGTGAGCCTTGCAGGCTTGGAGTTTTTTCTTCAACGTGGTCTTTAATATTTTGTTTACAGCCTCCACTTGCCCATTAGCCTGGGGTCTGGCGACTGCGGAAAAGCTTTTGATAATTCCATGCGAAGCACAGAAGTTCGTGAAGTGTTCACTGTCAAATTGCTTTCCGTTGTCGGATACAATTTTTCGTGGAAGCCCAAAACGACACACTATATTCCTGATGACAAAGTCCAGTGCTTTTTTAGATGTGACCGTGTTCATAGGTTCAGCTTCAGCCCATTTGGTGAAGTAGTCTACTGCGACTATGGCATACTTCACTCCACCCTTTCTAGTTGGGAGGGAACCTACTAGGTCAATGCCCCAAACGGCGAACGGCCAGGGGCTGGTCATTAAGGTAATTTCTGTAGGCGGCGCTCGCGGAACCTTGGCGTACCTCTGGCACTGCTCACATTTCCTGACATAATCCACACAATCCTTCTTCATGGTGGGCCAGAAGTATCCTTGTCGAAGGATCTTTTTGGAGAGGCTCAGCCCGGAGGTATGATCGCCACAGAAGCCTCCGTGAACCTCATGGATGATGGTGCTGACTTCGGTTCCGGCAACACACCTAAGGAAGGGTATGGACAACCCCCTGCGGTAAAGCTTTCCATCCATAACCACGTATCGGGGAGCTTGATATTGGAGCTTCCTTGCGTCAGCTTTATCAGTGGGGAGCTCTCCGGTGGTGAGAAATCTGAGGATGGGTCCTATCCAGGAGTGGGAATGGTCGATGATGGCGTTTATCCTTCGTGTCTCAGTACTGGGGGCTTCTAAGTGCCCGATGGGGACTAGGCCATACTGTTCAATCTCCGGGTCCGTTGCAAGCTTGGCCAGCGTGTCCGCGAGTGAGTTCTGGTCCCGGGGGACCTGGCGGATTTGGTAGCCTTTGAAATGCTGCAGTAGGCCGCGGGAGAGAGACACGTAGGCAGCCATTTTTTCGCCCTTCGTCTGGTATTCCCCGGATATTTGGTTTACCACAAGTAGGGAGTCGCTGTATACTTCGATTTTTTGGGCTCCGACTTCTCTGGCCAGTCGTAATCCAGCTAACATGGCTTCGTGTTCTGCCTCATTGTTGGATGCTGGGAACGCGAAATGGATGGCGCTCTGGAGCTGATGCCCTTGGGGAGATATTAAGATGACCCCTGCTCCAGCTCCTTTTTCATTCGAGGCTCCGTCTACGTAGACCTTCCAGGTGGGAAGTTCCGGGACAGGATCTTCCGAGAGGTCGTTCATTCCCGAGCATTCCACAATAAAGTCCGCGAGAGCTTGACCCTTTATGGAAACACGTGGTTGGTAGTGGATGTCGAACTGGCTCAGTTCCATGGCCCACTTAAGCAATCTGCCAGAAGACTCGGGCTTCTGCAAGACTTGTCGGAGAGGGTGGTTGGTGAGTACTTTGATGGAGTGCGCCTGGAAATGTGGCCTTAGCTTCCGCGAAGCAATTAGCAAGCAGAGGGAGAGTTTTTCGATCATTGAATACCTGGACTCGGCGTCCAGTAACCTCTTGCTTACGTAATACACAGGGAGCTGGATACGGCAATCTTCCCTGACGAGAGCGGCACTCACTGCGTGCTCTGTCATAGCTAAGTATAAGAACAATGCCTCTCCTTCGACAGGTTTGGACAGAATGGGAGCTCGGGTTAAATGTTCCTTGAGGTGTTGGAAGGCTGCTTCGCATTCGGGGGTCCACTCGAACTTCTTGTTTCCTCGCAACACGTTGAAGAAGGGGATACACTTGTCAGTGGCCTTGGATACGAAGCGGCTGAGAGCAGCTATCCTTCCGGTAACACTCTGGACATCCTTATGCTTCCGGGGGGAAGGCATATCTATGAATGCCTTAATTTTCTCAGGGTTGGCTTCCACTCCGCGGGAGCTGACAATGAAACCGAGGAACTTCCCAGACGAGACCCTGAAAGTACATTTCTTTGGATTCAGTTTCATTCCGTACTTTCGGATCACGGCGAAAGCTTCCTCAAGGTCGTCACTGTGGTCCCCGGAGGTCTTGGACTTTACCAACATGTCGTCCACGTACACCCCCATGTTCTTCCCCAGTTTCTGGAAATTCTTCCGCCAAAGGAATGGCAGCAACCGTCTCCTGGACCGTGTAGACGGATCGGACGGAGACGTTATAACAGCTTCGTGCACTTCGCTGGTCTCCTCGGAGAGTGCCGATACGCCCATCGTCGCATGGAAACTTCAAGCATAAGTGGCGTATCGAGGTTATGGCCCCACAATCTATTAGGACCGGTCGGCCTAGGACGGCATTATACGCCGTGGGGCAGTCGACCACCACGAATGTGCTGTGCTTGAAGGCACAAGCGTCACTTTCTCCTCTGAGGGTGACTGGAAGTTGAATTTTGCCTAATGGCATGAGTGCATCCCCATTGAACCCTTGAAGCTGGATGGGGCATGGGGTCAGGTCGGTCTCGGTTAATCCAATCGCATGGAAGGCCGCTTTGAAGAGGATATTTACGGAGCTTCCGTTGTCGACCAAGATCCGTGAGACCTTCTTATTGGAAATTTGGGCTTCCACCACGAGGGGATCGTTGTGGGGGAAGTGCACATGTCGAGCATCGTCCTCCGTGAAGGTGATGGGAAGGTCCATCATTCGGGGACGTTGAGCGGGTGATTGAACCAAGGCGCACATCTCCCCGGTGTGTTCTAACTCCCTCAAGTACCTCTTCTGGGAGTTGCGGCTGCTTCCGGCAAGGTGCGGTCCTCCGGAAATGGTGGCTACGTGTCCGTCAACGGATGGCGGAGCAAGGCCGGGCGGATATGGGTTGCCCGGTCCTGGAGCCAACAAGGCAATGGGTGCCGGAGCGGGTGGAGCAGGAAGCGCTGGGAACTGAGACCCGGGAGCTTGGGGGTGACCGGCTCCAGGAGCGCTAGCGGTCCCCCTCTGTCCCGGGGAATATGCAGCTCCGTGAACTACCCCCTGTCCGGGATAGATAATGGGTATCCTCACCCACTGACCGAGGTGTCCCGCTCTTGCCAGGGACTCGATCTCATCCTTCAGCTGAAGGCACTCATTCGTGGTGTGCCCCACGTCTCCGTGGAACTCACACCTCTTATTGGAGTCTCGCGGACGCATTCCTCCGTGAGACACTTTCGGGGGCTTCCTGTAGTTGACCATATTACAGGTCTCCCGATAGACATTCTCTCGCGAGTCTATCAAACTGGTATATTCCGTGAACTTGGGCTCATAGTCCTTCCGGGGTTTCTTTGAATGGTCTCCCCGGTTGGAGTTTCTTCCGCTTCGTTTACTCCGCGATTGGCTCAAATTTCGTTCTGGGCCTTCCGCTTGCGGCTGCGGCATGCCAGGAGCGATACTACATCCTGTTTGTACAGCTCCATACCCAGAGAAATGGGTTTGACTCGGCGTCTGAGCAGACGCAGAAGGCCCATACACACTTGGAGTGAATTGGGCTCCTGGATGCGTGAGGGCTGGTGCGGGAGCTTGCGAAGCAAAGCTCGGCGCAGTCACGGAAGGCGTTGGAGCCGGGGGAACTCCAAAGGCCTGCTGGTAGGCATCCTCAAGGTTGATGATTCCCTGAGCTTTTGACATGAATTCGGACAGCGTTTCTGCCCGTCTCCTTTGCATTTCCCCCCATAGCAGGGAGCCGACAGTAAGGCCCGATTGAAGGGCGATCAGCTTCATGTCATCGCTGACCTTGGTCTTTGCAGCAGCTTCCATCATTCTCTGAATGAAAGCTTTGAGGTTCTCATTGGGTTGCTGCTTGATGTTGGTTAAGGAACCAACCTCCATGTCGTGGTCGCGGGCAGCAATGAACTGCCTCCTGAATGCGGACTGTAGCTCCTTCCAACTGTGGATTGATCCGGGAGCTAATCTTTTCCACCAGTCCTCCGCGGACTTGGTAAGGGTGAGTGAGAAGCACATGCATTTGGCGTCCTCACTGACACGCGCCACTTGCATCATTTTGTTGTATTTAGCTAGGTGGGTACGCGAGTCTGTCCTCCCATCATATAATTCTATGTGAGGCATTTTGAAGTTATCCGGGAGGGACGTTTCCGCGATCCTCCAAATACATGGTTCCGGGTCTTCCTCCTCAGAGTCTGACAGGGCCCCACTTTGCTTTCGGACCAGCTTGGTCAAGGCAGCAATCTGTTCCTCGAGCCTCTTCGTATCACTCTCCGGGAGGTCACGTCCCCGGAGCTTGTCATTAATATGATTTCGGAGGTCATCTCCGCGAGGCCGGGCCTTTTCTCCTTTGGCCTTTTCATACTTGGCCTCAAACCTTCTTCTTAGGTCCACCGTGGACCAGCTATCTTCGGAGTGCGAGTTCGCAGCCCGACCGTCCTGGTTGACGGAATCACTGGGGCGGTTGTTCCTTCCCCTAGGCCTGGGTGCCTTAGCACCGGGCCCTTTAGGCACGGAGTGCCCCCTTGGGGCTGAAGGACGTCTGGGCTTAGGAGCGCCAGAGACCTTCTGCGCGCGGGGGGGGGGGGGCAATCGGCCTGGTGATTCACGCCTTTAGGAGGTGCAGGGGCGTCAGCGCGTACAGGCTCTCCAACTTTTTCTTTGCCCTTGTTAGGGGCGGCTTTGGATGGTCCAGCAGCGGCTGGATCCGGCATAGCAGCATCAGCACCACCTAAAACAGAGGCGTCCTCGTCCGAGTCGCCAAGGTCTCCGAACTTGCTTTGGAGGCGCTCCATCATGCGCTGCATTTTTTCGGAGAGGCGCTCCTGCTCAGCAAGCTTGGCTTTGGTGACCTCCAGTTCTTCGGCTACTTGGACCAGTTCTGGGTCCTTCTCATAGTAGCAGCCGTCCTTGTAATAACCGTCTTGGACATACTCTTCTTCGTCTTCTAAGTATGTCGTATCTTCAGTACTGACCCGATCCTGGCGGGACGTCGGGCCTTCACCTTGGTAGTCCAAGGGTTCGTTTTGTACCGCATCTTCCATCACGGTATCGGGGTTGACCGTAGCATTTTTGTCAACAGCGGATTTTCTCGTAGTCACCATCTCTTTAGCACGAAGTGAATACAAAAACGTACACAGAAAAAGATCTGACTAACAACTTCCTACAGCTCTCAATGAAAGCACCAAAATGTTTACCGAGTTTTTCGGAAACGAATACAAACAGAATAATAAAAATATAAGGACTGTAGAAGTGCTGAAATATAACTAAACAAACAGTGTTTTTACGTGGTTCAGGCGTTAACAAGCCCTAGTCCACGAGTCGATGTTATTATACTTGGAAAGGACTACAGTAAGATGGCTGGTGTACAAGAACTTCACACACTCACAGTGTTTCTCTCGGGTTCTCTTGAAGAAGATGAAGCTAGAGAGATTTTTGTAGAGTTTTTGCTATGTGATCTGTTGGCCGTCCCCCTTCTTGTAAAATGAAGGGGTCTTTATAGCTAGGGTTTTGGATTAGGGTTTTTCTCTACGTACATGAGTCTTAATTACTCCAGCCATAAATAGGGAATACAATTACTGTAGTAGCATGGCTACAAAACTCTATGTGGGTATATTTACATGAAAGTATGGGGAACACACAAAGTCAGCCGTCTTTTCCAAGTTGTCAGCGGAACAGTAGGCGAAAAGGTACCCTTAGGCGTGCTGGGATGTGTGCGGCTTTGACCTGTCGGGCGTGTCAGGCGGGATCCTGTGTCAGGTGGATATCATTCCAAATATGCCTCCTCCATGACTCGACCGCTTGGTGTTGTTCCATGCGAGGCACGGAACCGTTTCCGCGAAGAACACTCGAAGAGCTTCTCCTGGAAGGAGCTTCCCCGAAGGATACCCCGTCGGGAGTCCGAGAGGGTTGACGAGTTTCCGTGTCGTGTTTGCTTGGAAGAGTAATCCGGACACTAAACAGGAGAGGCGAAGCCTTTCTGTCCATCCGCGAGCCCTGGTCACCTACCGTGAAAGACATCGATAATTCTGCTTCCCCGAGGACATCAATCTAAACGCTATCCGGAAATCTGGATAACACATTGTTATATGAAATATTTCACCTAAAATACCTATTTTAACGTAGTGTTTCTATGTGTTTTTTGTCTAAACCCGATTTACCCAAAAACTCATCAAGAACAATGCAAAACTAGTTACGAAAAGAGACAAATCAAGGCCAAAGATGCGGAAAAATTGCTACAAAATTAGTAAGAAGGGTTCGGATACTTACTGGAAGTGAATTTGATGAAGAAATTGCTTGAAGTTGCTTGAAGACTCCTTAGATTGCACTAAAACACTTGAAGTTCTTAGAGGTTTTTTTGAGTGTTCTTGAAGGGAGAGGAGGATCGTGTAAAAATGAAAGGAAGGAAGAATGGGGGTATTTATACCAGTCAGGGGTATCTGACGCGTAATAATGAAACTTGAGGGTTTTTCTATGGGAAATTGCAAAAATCGTCAAATCATTTCTGGGAAACCGAAAAGATCATGATTACTTATCTTTTCAAGAAAGTAAGTACAGTCGAATGTGATGGGTCAGGAAGAGTGCTTGTCGAGTAAGTTTATTAAATGTTGTTCGCATTAAAATAAACTTGGGGGGCAAATATTTCCCAAAATATTTGCATGATGATGTGGCATGTTAAAGAGGCCCATGAGCAACACGTGGTTATTATTAATTAAGTATTAGTTGACCGACAACCAGAGTATCTGAAGAAATTGAGCTGCTTGATAGGCGCAAGGAAAATGCTGAGCAGCAGGAAAAGAAGGCCTGGAGAGCCATACGACCAGAGCTGCTTGTGGGACCGAGACAAACGCACATAAATGGTTATAAGTTTGATATTTCAGAGATATTTATTAATTTGAATGTAAATATCATTATTATTATGTTATGCTTGTAACGTTAGTTGAATGTGGCTCATATGTCCATCCATGAGCCTATAAATAGGACTCATAAGATTCATTTATGGGACACAACATCTGGTATTTAGAGAGAAATAGTGATTTTATACACAATACTTGTGTCTAACTTCGAGACTTGTGAAACTTAGAGGACCCTTGTTCGCCAATCGCATGTTTTGGGGTTTTACATCAATCTTAGGGGCCGAACCACTATAAAATCTTAGTGTCACTTGCATTCTTGCATTTAGTTCTCTAATTCATATCGTTTTTTGTGACTCTGTGTTGTTGACCAAATCTAGGGTCAACATTAATCATCAATAAATAATTTAACTAATTAATAAATATTGATTTTATATATTGACATTAATATATATAATTATGTAATAATAATTTTATATCAATTAAAAAAATCAAACATTACATTTTTTCAATAAAAAAGTTATTGTTGTTGTTGTTTAATTATGGTCAATTTCATTTCGTATTTTGAAATTTTAATTTTTCCAAGTTATTCTTTACTTTTATTTATTTAATTTATTAGTATAATATTAAGCTAATTTATGATTATAATATAAATCTAAAAATAAAATATAAAACAAACTTATAATTATAAATTTAAATAATTAAAACATATAATATTATATAAAAAGATATCTATATATGTATTTAAACAAAACTATTAAGGGTATATTAGGTATTATTTTGTTGCCTTTATATGAATAGTGTTGTCTTTATTATTGAAGGTGCATAGTGTAATATTTTAAAATGAAGATAAAAATAAAGTTAGGTTGGAGATGATTTTTGTATAATTTTGACCTTTAAAATGAAGGAATTGGAGTTTTGAAGGCAAGGGTTGAAACTCTTAAGCATCCCATGAAATTTCTAAGCAACTCTATATAACAACCCTTGAAATTTCTTAGCAACAACCCTTCAGCAACCCATAATGCTTACTATCACCAATTTTTAGCAACTCTTAAGCAACTCGCAATCCCAAAATGAACTTCATAAACAACCCATAAAGCAACAAGTTAAGCATCCAATGATCATCATAAACAACCCTTGAAATTTAAAACCAACTCTATATAACAACTATTGAAATTTCTAAGCAACTTTATAGGGTTGCATAAAGAGTTATATGAGGCTTATGATATTTATGAGCACTACTACAAAACTGTACTTAGGCAACACACGAGAGACAACAAATTTTGTAGAACTGTTGTCTCCTGTCAAAAATCGTCATGTGACAAGAGTAGCTCTTGAACTGTCGTGTAATGTAAATTAAAACTAACATGAGACGATAGTTCTGGTGAGACTATCGTAGTATGTCTACTTTTAACATAAGATGACATTTCTGCGAAAACTATTGTCTCATCTAATACAATTTTATTTTAATCAACTACGAAATTTTTTATATTTTTTAATATAATTTAATATATTATATAAATATATTTATAAAAAAATTATAAATTAATAATTTGCAATAAATATTAGTTAAAAGATGAGTTTTTTCAAATAAATTATTCAAATAATTGTCTAATTTTTTAATAATTTCTAATATTAATCATTAATTAAATTAGTTATTATATATTTAATATAAAAGTTTTTTTAAAATAAAAATGCATTAATGATACTTATTATGGTGTTAAAATATTTTTTTTTCTTTTAAAACTAATGAAAATTCCTTACAAAACAGTAATTAATAATTTGTAATATTAAAATTCTTTTTGTTAAAAATAAATTATTTAATTAATTTATCCAACTTTTTAATAATAGCTAATAATAATTTATTTATTATATATAAATATAAAAACCTAATATTATATTTATAAAAATATGGCAAACAAAATATAATTTTCCCTAATCCATCTCTTTCTCTTCTCAGCCGTTCTCTCATCTTTCTCAGCCTATCTCTCTCTCAGGGCCCCTCTCTCACTCACTCATTCACTCACTCACGGTGGCGAACAACACGAACGGCGGGGGTCGTGGTCTTGGGGAAACGTGCTCGGGGGTTCGTGAGTCTTTGGCAAACGGAAAGTAACTCCTCCCCTCTCTCTCTCTCTCTCTCTCTCTCTCTCTCTCTCTCTCTCTCTCTCTCTGTTGTTTAAGGTCAGGGGGCTCGGAGGTCTTTGGAGAATGGCGCAAACGACGGGCTCGAGGTCTTGGGCAAACGGCAGGGTCTCGTGGGTCATGGGAAAACGGCGGGGGCTCGTCTTCTGTTTGGGGTTGTTTTCACATGTGGAAAATCTTTTAAATTTGCTCCTTTTTTATGATCTGATATGCTCCTTTTTTTATAATCTTGTCGGCTTTTTTTGGTTATTAGATAATGTAATATGATTTTGGAGTAACTAGGTGGTTATAATTGCATCTCTTTTGGTCTAAATTTGTTGTAGCAGAGGCGGTGCTACTACCGATCTGATTTTAACAATTTTTTAATAAAAAAATATTTGGGATTTTGCAGCTGGCACGGTTGCTATAATGGTTTGGAGAAAACTATTGATTTTAACATTATAATATTATCTGTTTTTTTTTTATTTGATAAAGTAATATTCTTTGAGCAATTTTTGGCAAAAATTATTTGGGAATTTGCAGATGGCATAGTTCCAATAATGGCTTGAAGAAAGCATTTTTGTTGTATGCCCTGAAACAATAACTATTAGATGTAATTAACATTAAATTAGCCAACTTTTTTCATTGTATATGTTATTGTGAATCAATTGTAGTTGTGGATGTTTATTGTACTGATTTGAATGAATGGTTGTTATGTGCTTGACTTTGTAGACTTATTGTATTCATTTATTCATGTCTTTTATTTGTGGGTTGTGGAGGATCTCATGTCTCATATATGCAAACAAGTAGAATTAGATTGTACATGATTACAAACTTTTTATTATTTGTTACATAACAAGCTACTGTTGTAATATGCTAGTATTTAGGAAGTTTAAGAATTATTAATTAGTATATATATGTGGAAAATTAAACATATACTAATTTTATATATACTCATAACATAAAAGTATAACTATGTACTCATAGTAATTTTACAAATAATAAAGATGTTGAAAAATAAACTTAATAAACCGAAAAAGTGTCACCTTCTTTATTGGTAATTAAAAATAAACATCACTCGGGTTTAAGAAAAATAAATAATAGTCTTTACAATAAAATAAAAATAAAACTAGGCAACATTTAATAAAGTTCATAATTTTTCCAAGAATGATAATATGTAGCTATACGACCCTCACATATTCACACTAATCTTGCTATTGGGAATATGCTCGCCACCAGTCATCGAGGGTTACCTTAATTTGCAAAAAAAAAAAAAAAAAAATGAGTTTCTAAGCCGAATAAGGAAAATACACAACAAATGATACAGAAATCAACTATAATCTCATAACAAACTATTTCACATGCAATACTAGAATCATAATAGAATCCAAAGTCACTATCTATTCTATATCACAGTCATACCAAAGTCACACACAGATCTAGATCATAAATTATACCCTGTAATCATAACATTGGTCATAAACACAAAAATAACAAATCATGACATCCAAAGAAACAAATAAGAGCTATAATGGGGGGACATCTCCATAGTCCACTATACCACAGTGCCTCCACGGCCTAAAACAGAGCGCTACTGCTCCGCCCTTACCGTTTCCATGTACCTAAACATGTTAGCCATATAAAATAGTAAATCTAACATCTACACTACCTAATTTTCCTTACCTTGAGTGTGGTGCACATAAACTATACTTGAGTTCTTTATATGCTAATCCCGCTTAGAACCCTATTTCATAAACATAATACCATCATCAAAATATAAACTAATAGATCTAAAGCTCACAACATAATAAAAATATAACTATACCTCAACCTTGATCTTGTTGAAAACCCTGAATCCTTAAATGCTTGTACAGTTTTGGTTAAGAGAAAAATAGCTTTGGTCGTGTGGCCTCGTGGATACTAGGTGTAACGCCTTGGGTAACCAAGACCATTACACTCTTTATTTAAAATAGTGCAAAACTTGCTAACCAAGTCGTTTGAACATAAACATGTTTCTAAAGTCAACTGACTGGTTAGGGTTAAAAGATTTTGATCATGAAATGGTTGACTTTCATTAAAATAAGAGTTTGACACATGGGATCCCAAAAATAATGTTTACAAGGTGGTTCCAACCCTTAAAAGGAAATACAACTGCAACCAACCTAAATGGTAAAATACAATTTTGGCTCTAGTCCTTCTAAATCTCTCGGCTGTAGCGATCAAGCAGCTGACGATGTACACACCGCCCCCAAAGCTCTCCAACTTATGGCTGGTCCAGCTTTCTCTTTCCTTTACATGCACCACGTAGCACCCATGAGCCAAGGCTCAGCAAGAAAACTACATTCAATAAGCATAGATAATAACAAAGTCTGCCTGGTAAACTTAGATCAACCAGTTCAATCAATAGCATAATATAAGCAATAAGTTGGCCAACAGTAAATAGTTTAATCCAAACATATAAAATTAATCTTAATACATTTAGTTAGGTGTCGGTGCCCATAGGCTGAGCCATTTGGTTTTTTAGCTGATTCTGACTCGCTTAGGCCGAACTGAGTTCAGTACGCTTAATATCAGCCCTGGCTCCCTTAGGTCGAATTTTCACATCAAACATAGAAAATATACAAGTTGTGAATCATGCAATCGGAAGCAGCATGAGCTAACCTGCCTATTCAGATAATTCCAATCACAATACATTTATAATCACACATATGTTCACTATAGGGGATTTCAGCCCCATTCACAACTCAGGTGTAGTTTTCTTTCCTTGAGTGTCGAGCGAAGGATGTAGAGCTATCCCGAGGACGGTCCTCAACCCCGAACCTTAGCAGTATAATCTAGTCACAATGCAATAAGGGATAACCATCAAAACCTAAACCAATTAATCGCCTCAAAATATTATACTAGCCACCAGGACCTTGAATTCTACTAAACTGGGTAGTAGGATCCTTCTCGAGCACATAGGTTTGAGTTCACGAGCCTAAAATATTTTCTTGCCTATTTCTGTCAAATAGTGTCGCGACTTGCCCCCTAGGGTCGCAGCGCACCACAAGTCAGAGTCCCGAGGCTCTCTTCTTGGGACGTGGGCCGCGCCGCGATGCCTGGCCGAAATTTCAGAGGTTCCCAGCCTCTTCGAACACACAAGCTGCGACACTTGAAGAACATGGCCGCGGCTCAAGCCGAAAAACCCAAAAACCTACATATTTTCTCTACTTTTTTCCTCAGCCGAAATCATCAGAATTCATTGTAACCTTGTACTAAAACCAAAATTGAGTCTAGGACTCTCAATATCACCTTACAAACAACACATATGGCCTAAAACACTAGCTCAAACTTCTTCAAATCCCAAATTTAGATACTAACTCAAGTATCCCTAAGCATGCCCAAAACCCAACCATAAATTGAACAGATTAGAGTCTGTAGTCTTACCTTAGTAGTGACTTTGATCCTCAGCTCTTCCTGTGTCTGCTCCTATCTTAATTCCCCAAATTTCCCAGCTCAATTCCTAAGCTTTTCCTTCAACAACTTCCCTAAGCCTCCAAGCATAAGAGAGGGCGAGAGAGAGAGAACGTGAGAGTAAGAGAGAGAGAGTGTTGAGAAGTTTTTCTAATGGGTTCTGCTTATTTCCTGAAGCCTACTCTACTATACCCTTAATCATAAAGACCAAAATACCCCTAATAATAACTCAGCCCTTTGTTGGTCATAAGGGCAAAATGATCATTTGCCCCGTTTCTCGATAAATCCTCGAGTCATCCTACAAATTCCCACTTCATCCCGATATGCCAAACTAACTACCAAATACTCAAAAAATTCCCAAAATATACACTAAATTCCCAAAATAACCCTAGGCTCACCTCGAGCAGGGTATTAAACCCTACTGTGATTATTCTGCTAATCCGCTTAGTAGGATCGCCTCGATCCGAACACTGGGAATATATCCACATAATAATGTGGTCTCAATAATTTAACACATATAATCACATTTATGCCCGCGGCGAGAAAATTTACAAATATGCCATTATAAACAAGAACGGGTCCACATGCTTATTTAATACACATAAATATGCATATAAATTTATTCATATTATCATATAAATCATTCATGCCATGTAGTCACACATTTAATCAATTAATCACACATATATCAAATTATGCCCTCCCAACATGCTAATCATGGCACTAAACCTTATTAGCATTTTTGGGACATTACACTAGGGTTCAACTATGTATGATGAAGGTTAGGGTTTTGAATTTTTATGAAATTAGGGCTTAGGTCAATTCGGCTATACTAGGATTTATTAGTGTTTTCAATAATCATGAAGAGATAATGGTGATGATGATTTCAACCTAGGGTTGATGTGGATGGTGGGTGCACGACAACAAGAGGGAAAGAGAGTGTGTGTGTGCGTGTGAGAGTTTAGAGTAAAGCAAGAGTTAATGAGAGGAAAAAAATGAGAAGGAATAGGTTCTATTTATATGCTCTTGGAAATCCTAATTGCACTAGAATTCTAACTGTACTAGAATTCCTAACTGCACTAGGAATCCTAACTGCACTAGGAATCACCTGATTCTTTCCTAACTTCACTCTAACTATAAATCAAATTTAAAAATCAAATTTCTAAATATCTTATACACATTTTGGCCACACTAAATAATAATAAATAATAATAAAAAAACCAACTTAGTTACTTAGTTTCTAACCAAACTCCAAAAAAATAGGCCTAAGTAGTTTAGGATTCTTAAAAATAAACCCTAAAACTATACATTTCAACCACATAATAAAAATAATATTTATTATCTTAATAATTCTAAATTAACTATCCACAAAACTATATTATAAAACTAATAACTTTATTCTAACTATACCATACTATACTAAAGTAATCATAACCAATCAATAATTTCCAAATTAAACCTTATTCTATCACCTCAACTCAAGTTGAAAACTATTCTATAAAATAAAAACAACCTATAGTCATATAAATAAAGAGGTATAAGAGAAAGGTAACCTTGGTTACTACAATTCTCCCCTCCTTAAAGAAATTTCGTCCTCTACATTTGACTTACAAAAAAATCTTGGGGTACTGTTCCCACATATCTTCTTCCATCTCTAAGGTTACTTCTCGCTCACTACTATTGCTCCACAGAACTTTTACTATAGGTATACTTTTGGTTCTTAATTCCTTAGTTCCGTTTTCTAGAATCCGTACTGGTCGTTCTACATAACTCAAGTCCTGCTTTAGCTCCAGATCTTCGTGATTCAACCCATGGAACTAATCAGATACATATTTCCTAAGCATTGAGACATGGAACACAATATGTGTTTCTTCAAGCAATGGCGACAACACCAAGCGATAAGCTACTTGCCCAATTTGGTCCAGTATCTTGAAAGGACCTATAAATGTTGGGCTTAGTTTTCCTTTCTTACCAAAACGCATAATCTCGTTCATGGGCGATACTTTCCGAAAAACATGGTCACCTACTGCAAACTCTATGTCTCACCTCTTAGAGTTCGCATAGCTCTTCTGATGACTCTGAGTTGTGACCATTCTCTGTCTTATCTTTTCTACCACTTCTGTCGCCTCTCTCACTACGTTTGGACCCAACATTTGCCTTTCACCTACCTCATCCCAATGAAGTGGTGTTCTACATTTACACTCGTACAACATTTCAAAAGGTGCCATTCCTATCATGGTCTGATAACTGTTATTGTAAGTGAATTCCATAAAAGGTAGGCATTTTCTCCAAGACCCTAGAAAGTCTAAAGTACAAGCACTCAACATGTCTTCTAAAATTTGTATGGTACGTTCTGACTGACCATCTATGTGAGGATGGAAATCTATGCTTAATTTTAACTTACTCCCCACAACACGCTGTAAACCTTTCCAGAATTTGGATGTGAAAACTGACCCTATGTTAGAGATTATTGTCTTGGGAACTTTGTGCAACCTTACTATTCCTTCAACGTAAATATCTGCGTACTACTCTGCATTATTTGTGGTACGAATTGGTAGAAAATGAGTGGACTTTGTGAGTCTGTTTATAATCACCCATACAGAATCATACTGCTTCATAGTCCTAGGCAATCCCGTTACAAAATCCATTGCTACGTCCTCCCACTTCCATTTTGGAATCTCCAACGGTTGCAATGTCTCCGCAGGTCATTGATGCTCATCCTTAACTTGTTGACAGGTTAGGCACTTTGCTACAAACTCGGCTATGTCCTTCTTCATTCTCGGCCACAAATACATTGTCTTGACATCATTGTACATTTTAGTCGATGAAGTGAATAAGGAGTAGTATGAACCCCTTGCATGATTCTGTTTCTCAATTCTATTTGATCTAGTGCACACACTCAGTTTCTATTCCACAGTGTCCCTCTGTGGTCATTGAGAAATCCGTATCCTTCGAGTTTTGTAAGAGAGTCAGCTTCTTGAGAAGAAACTCATCTTGTCATTGCTCCTCTTTAATATCCTCTAGCGGCGTAGACTTGATTGTGAGGTTGGCTAACTGTCCCATGAATATTTCAATCTCGGATCTTATTATATCATTTCAGAGAGGTTCTGTCGTTTCCTTGAGCATTGCAACACCCCCATAATTACGTCTAATAAGGACGTCTGCTATCACGTTGGCATTTCTGGGATGGTACAAAATCTCACAATCATAGTCTTTTACCAATTCCAACCATCTTCTCAATCTCATGTTAAGCTCCTTTTGCGTAAAGAAATACTTCAAAATTTTATGGTCCATTTAAATTTCGCACTTTTCTCCATAAAGATAGTGCCTCCAAATCTTCAACGTAAAGACCACTGTTGGCAACTCAAAGCCATGAGTTAGATGTCCCTGTTCGTACTTCATTAGCTGTGTTGAGGCATAGGTGATAACTCTGTCATTCTACATCATCACACATCCTAACCCTTGTTTTGATGCATCATAGTGCACCACAAACTTATCTCAGTTATTGGGGACACATAGTACTGGTGCTGACATGACTTTGCCTTTTAGTAGTTGGAAACTTTCTTCACACTTCTCTGTCCACGTGAACTTCTGCTGTTTCGATGTAAAATTGGTCAAGGGTGTGGCTATTTAGGAAATCCCTTCAACAAACCTCCTGTAGTACCCTCTAACCCTAGAAAACTTCTTGCCATTGAGGCATTCTTGGGTTTAGGCCAGCCCATAACTGCCTCTATTTTTGCAGGGTCTACTTCTATCCCCACTTTTGACACAATGTGGCCTAAAAATGCTATCTTTTCTAACTAGAACTCGTACATCTTGAACTTTGCGTACAATTGGGGCTCCTTAATTCGCCTTAGTGTCAATCAAATATGTTCCTCATGCTCGTGCTTTGTCTTAGAGTAGATGAAGATATCATCTATGAAACCCACTATGAATTTATCCAAGTAATCCTTGAAACCCTAGTTCATTAGGTCCATAACCAAAAACTCGTAGTGCCCATATCTCGTCCTGAAAGCTATCTTAGGAATATCTTCTTCCCCCACTCTAAGTTGGTTATAGCCCGACTGCAGATTTATCTTTGAGACCACGGTAGCTCCTTGCAGTTGATCGAATAGATCGTCTATACGAGGTAACGGGAACTTGTTCTTGATTTTTACATTGTTAAGCTCCAGATAATCGATACACATACGCATGCTCCCTTATTTCTTCTGGAAAAAAAGTACTAGCACACCCCATGGTAAGTGGCTAGGTCTTATGAAACCTTTGTCCAGCAGCTCCTAGAGCTGTAACTTTAGTTCCTTCAATTTTGAGGGCGCCATACGGTAGGGAGATTTTGAGATTAGTGCTGTCTCCGGTGCCAGTTTTATTACAAATTTGATTTCTCGGCTCAGAGGAAATCCCGGTAAATCATTGGGAAATACCTCAAAAAATTCACAAATGATATGGACATTTTCTGGATTTAACTGTGTGTCCCGGGACTTGTATACCACTTTTGCTAGTAATTCTTGGCAACTGTTGCTCATGAGTTTTCCCGCCTTAAACACTGAGATTATAGGAATTTTTGTCTGGGATACATCTCCTTTAAAAATGAACTGCATTCCTTCTTCTGTTTTGAAAATGACCGTTTTTCCTTTACAGTCTATTGTTGCTCCGTGTCTTGATAGCTAGTCCATGCCAAGTATTATGTCATAATCTTTAATATTCAGCTTAATTAGATTCACCGGTAGTTCTTTACCTTCAATTCTGGGTGTCGTGCCACACATCCTTCTACTACATAGTACCACTTCTCCCAAGGGTAATTTCGTAACAAACTTACTACTAAGGTGTTTGAAAGGCTTTTCTAGTTCACCTATCATTCTATGAGAAATAAAAGAATGTGTAGCTCCATAATCAAATAATACATTGCATAATTTACTAGAAATAATAAGTTGACCTATCACAACAGTGTTACTAGTCTTTGCTTCTCCTTGGGTGAGAGCATAAACTCATGCAGGAACTAACTCATGGTCATTTTTATGCTCCTTTGCCTTTGGAAAATATTTCTTCATACGTCCTTCTTGACCAAAGTTAAATCATCCTTTCTTTAGGAACTGGAATTCTCATGGATGCTTTCCCTTACAAGTTGGGCATTGTGGGTATTCAACATAGGGATTTTTGGTACTTCTGCTAGACGCCACTGATTTGCCTTTTTTTTCTACCTCCTGAGTTTGACTACTAGGGTGCTTCCTTTTATGGTCCTGTTGCCCAAAGTTCCCCTTCTTCACATCTCTTTTGGCTGCATTTTCTTTCCAGATAGTCTCCTCCAACAGTTCAGCTTCTAATGTTATTTCATGGGTTTCAACATTTGTGGTTACCCGTCTAACCAACTTTACATCACTAACGATCATAGGTTTTAAACTTTTCACAAACCATTGAATCCGTAGTGTCTGGTGCAAACTTAGCCAGATGGTCAAACTTTCTAGCATATTCAGTTACAGATGAATTGCCCTGGGTGAGGGTAAAAAACTTGTACACCCTTGTGGACAAGATAGCAGGGCTGTAATAATTCTTATTAAAGACTACACAAAATCATCCCATGTCATAGTGGCCACATTTCTGGTCTGCATCACTATGTCCCACCAAATACGGGCATCTCTCTTGAGGCAGCTAGAGGCACACGAGACCCTGTCTGTAACGTCCCAAAATGACCTAATAAGGCTTAAGGCCTTGATTAGGAGGTCAGGATGGAAATATATGGCATTATATGTTTATTTGATATATTTGATTGTGATTATGTGAGTTATATGATAATATAACTAGTGATGCATGTTTAAGGATATTAAGTATGCATATGGGCCCGTTTCCTATTAGAACGACAACTTTCGTAATTTGACCCGTTATGGGCATAATTGTATATATGTGCATATATGTGAGAGACCACATTATTATGTAGGTTTATTTGGGTTACTCAACATGTGACGATCCTAGGGAGAAAGTTAGCGGGAAAGTCACAACGGGACCCAATAACCGACTCGGGGCGAGTCAAGGGGTATTTTAGGTATTTGCATTAAATGGGGTTATCGGGTAATGGGAATGAACAATTGAGGATATATTTGGAGTTAGCGAGATTAGGAGGGAATAATGGGGATTTTGAACATTTTTCCCTCAGGGACGTTTTTGGTACCTCGAGCCTCGTGATTAGCTTAAGTTAACTTAAGCCTTAGGAAAAAAAACAGAACATACAAACACTCTCTGAACCGACTTCCTCTCTCTCTCACTCTCTTTCTCTCTATGCTGCCCTAAGTAACTTCTTGATGAACTAAGAAGATTTTGGCTAGAAACTAAGGAATTGAAGGCTCAGGATTAGAATTCAGATAGCTTGTGGCTAGGGGATCACCATTCACAGCTGAGGTTATCGCTAGGGGCTCAGAACTGGGACCGTGCATGAGGGTCATTCTTATTTTACGCTATACTCGGGCCTGAGGTAGGAAAACTGCACCTAATACATGTTATATGTGATTAGCTCGACTATTAATAATAATCATGAATAGGGCTTGGGCCCCTGAAAATGATTATGTTTAAGTTATCGTTTCACTTGTTGTTTAAACACACTTGAATATTCTAAACCTGCTTAAATGTTACTCGACTGTTTGCATGGGTTGCGTGGCTAGGGCTTGGCACCGTTAAATAAGCATCATTATTACTATGATTACAATTATTTCACGATGTTATGTTATTAATGTGTACGCGTGCTTATTTTGTTGGGGTATGCCTATCCATATCTATTTTTGTGTTGATATTCGGATACTTGGCACAAGGCTTGGCTTATTAGTTAAGGATGGCAATAGCGCGCTGCACGCTAGTCGAAAGGCTTAGGTCTAAATCAACAACATACTATTATGTTGGCCGACCCTATAGTCGTTGGAAAACCAAAGGTGTTTGGCTAGCTGTACGGGTAGTTACCCAGAGCTAAGGGCGAGGGCCCTAGGTGACTCTTTGGTCACATAGCTAGGGCATAGGGCCCCGAGGTTTTTTCTATGGTCAACTGTTCAGGGCAGCGACCCCATATTGGTCCAATGACCATTTATTTGTAATTGAATGACTGTATAAGTAGGTTATTACTGTTGGACATGCTAAATAAGTATATGGGAATCTATATTTTTTATTTATGCATATGCTTAAGTTTTCTTGCATAGCCTTGGTTCACTAGTGCTATGTGGTGCAGGTAAGGGAAAAGTAAAGCTTGACCAGCCATGAGTTGGAGAGCTTCAGTGGCGGTGTGTACATATGCGGCTGCTCGTCCACCACAGTTGAAGATATCTTAGAGGAACTAGGGTTGTAACCTTAATTTTGCCGCTTAGGTCGACTGGATGTAACTTTTGATGTATATACACTTTCTTAAAAGTTTGGTTGTAATATTTTGGGATCCTATGAATGTATGAAACTTTATAAATAAAAGTCAATGGTTCCTTTGATCAAAATTTTAACCCCATCCGTTGTCGTTAGCCTTAGTTACACGTTTATATCCAAATGACTTGATTAGCAAGTCCGACACAAATATAATGTACACAGGGTAATAGTCCTTGATTAAAAGGGCGTTACAACTTGGTATCAGAGCTGTAATGTTTAAGGGTTCCTGAAGACTAGACGAGCATGTACACTCGCTACTAAAGACAAGCTCGACTTAGGGTTCGGTAACTATTATGTGGTGATGTGTTTAAGTGCTTAAATATGATATGAATGCCATATTTGCGTGCCTGTTTAGGAAGCATGAGATAATCCGATAGGGCCTGGCCCTTTACTATTGTATGAATGATAAAGAACGTGCTTATTAGCATTATTACTGCCTGTGAATGCAAGGGAACTGCTTATTAGCGTTATTAACACTGTCAGGGATTAAATAGCATGCTTATTAGCAATGTTACACTTGCACAAATGTTTGGATATGTTTATGTGCATTGTTATTTCTGATGGATATTAGGAAGTACTTATTAGCACCATGAATGAGCATATTATGTGTTGGCATGCTTATTAGCATTACATTTGTTGTTTGTCTGTTTGATCTTGGATAGCCAGTCAGCAAGACTTATTGTTACGACTTACCTAACAACCGATTTGATCACTGCAGAGTGGATTGAATAACAGTATGAATCCTCGAAGGTCAGAGAGGTTGGCTGGCCAAGAGTTACAGGCCAAGCCCTATCGCCAGCTCCAAACAATTGGCAACAGGTGCTTCCTGGTGTGCAAGCCAGGCTAGAGAAGGAGGAAGAGGAGATTCGCCTCTTGAGATAGCAACACGTTCCAGCAGAGAAACCACAGCATGCAGTACCAGTAGTGATACAGAGAGAGGTACCAATGGTAGTGCAGCCCCAAGCAAGGGAAGATATATGGGAACCCCTGTATGAGAGGTTTAGGAAACATCACCCTTCAATTTTTGAGGGCGGCTTAGATCCACTGAAGGGCGAGTAGTGGATGACCATGATAACCACTGTCCTGGATTTTATGATGGTAGATGGCAATGAGAGAGTGGCCTGTTAGGAGTGTGTCCTAAAAGCATGTAAAGACATTTTTTTTTCTGTGAATAAATAAATACAACGGTTTATTATTATTGTCATATTTAGATTGTTAAATTATTGTTTGAATAATTTTGTAAATATCAGAAAAATTCCATATTCATTATTGAGGGTGTGATCTTGTATTAGTACGAGAGAATTAAGATCACATGAATGAATAAAAATAGTCAACAACAACAAATTAAAGTTATGGAATTCTTTAATTGGAGTTGTAAGTACGGTTTACTGAGTATCATAATGATACAAATGATCTAGATTCAGATTATTGATGTGGTAAGACATCTTGGTAAATGTGCTTTATATAATATGATTATATATGGCATGGGCCGATATGAATTAAAGTCTTTATCCAAAAACCATTTAACAATAAAGACTTGTAATTAATATCATAACTAATGATCATTTATAGATCAACCTAAATCCTGAGTGTTCATGAACTCCTGTTCATGTTTATTAAATCTTTTGATTCATTCGTTAAGGTCTCTTCAAAGAATAAGGCTAATGACTTTTGTTTTGGAGATTTAATATCATGGATGGCTGGGAACATGTATCAACAATACAGAATCTAATCTTTCCTAACGGATCGTATATTAGTTCCCTTAAGGGTTAATTATGGAACTGAATGATTTTAAGCTCAAATCTATAATTAGATTATAGATTAATTATTCACTAGTGAATTAATGGTACTTAAGAAATAAAAAGTAAATTAGAAAGGTTAAATGGTAATTCTCCTATTCTAATTTATGAACTAATTAATTAGAGGGTTGAACTATTGTAAGATGGTTATATCAATGGACAACTTAGGAAAAACATTTCTGTAAAAGTATATCTATAACATAAAGAGTGCGATTCTGAATTTATAGTGGAGTAATATCAGAATTAATAAATTAACTATTATAATTAAAGAGTTTAATTATTTAGTTTCAATTTATTGGAGCTTAATGTTATAGGTCCATGGTCCCCGAAATGGCTCAAACAATCACTGTCAAAGGCAAATACAAAAATGGGCAAAAAGGACTTATGTGATAAGTAAAATATTTTTCTATGTATCAAACATAATTATTGTTTAATTATGTGTAATTAATTAATTATTTGATTTATAAAAAATATAATTAATTTTGAATTAATTTATTTTTGGGATTTTTGGTATTTAAATAATAATAAAATTGGGAAAAATCACATGCCTGCACATGCATGTGGTACACGTGTGGCACAGTGCACAGGCACTGTGCTACACACATAAGAGATGGACTGAGTTTCTTGATTCCACAATTTTAGTTATTTAAATATTAAATATTTAATGAGATATTTTAATATGATTAAAATATTATTATTTAAACAAAAATCTGATAACTGATCAGTTATTTTGAATTTGTTTAAAATAACAAATATTTTAATATATTGGATATTATTAAATATGGGATATCAGTTTTCACAGAACGTAAGTTTTCAGGGATAAAAAATATCTAGGATTCTCTCAGAGAAAAGAGAACAGTGACAAATACAAAGGTCATTGTTCTTCACAAAACCTAGGTCCAAACTTTATCAGATCTCATGTGTTGAGAACATCTGATAAATAGTTATTGCCTATTATTTGTATAGCGAGCCCACACTCGTTCTTTGTATGCCTGAGAACATTTTGGAAGATCTTGGTGTGAGATCTCAAGGATTCAGCCATACGAAAAGATAGCAGCAAGGAGGGACCTGAGGTAATTTTTCTATTCTTGTCCTTGATTCAATATATATATATATGAGTGTGAAGAAGTAGATCTAGAAATCTTATGGGATTAATCTGACAATTTGATTGTTGTTCCGCTGCGCATAATCTCTGATTTGATCAATAAAAACCAACAAATGGTACCAGAGCCATCTTCACATATATATATATATTGAATCTGTGTGGGTTTAATTTTATGCATTTATTTATTTTGATGAATGAATGGATGGCTTAATGTGATTGAATGCGTGGGAATGTTGAATCGTTAATTGTATGGTGTTTTTGGGTTAGGATTTGTTTATGATTAGATCATTGTGTAAGCCATTAAAGGGCATAGGATTTATGTAATTTTATTTGGTTTTCGACACCATAAAATTGTAATTCCGATCACACAAAAGTCAGAACGGAGCCCAGAATTCAGAAATCAGCCACCGCACCTCCGAGGCCAACCTTCGAGCCACTGCCCGACGTCGTACGGACGGCCGTATGGACGTGTCCGTACGGTTTGGCCCCGGCGGCCCCGTTTTGACGCTGTGTGGCCCCGCTTGACGGTCCAGAATTTTTTTTTTTTTGAAATTAACCTGTTATTTTTAAAAATTTTAAAATGTTTAAATATCCTATTTTTGAAATTTGATATTTAAATAATGAGATATTTTTGTTGTCTTAACAAACTTTTTTGAATATCTTATTTAAAATTTATTTTTTTCAAAATAACAGATTTTAATTTAAATTCATTTCAGTTTTAATTAAAAGTTGTTTTAATTAAAAAGAAAAATAAAAATAATGATTATTTAAAAGTTTGTTTTAATTAATTAAAAATAATTTGAAAATTGTTTTCTTATTATTGTTCTGGACCAACAATGCCACATATCCTACCGACAGTAAAGTAAAAAAGCCCGATGGAGATCAAGGCAGTTTTATTTTATTTATTTTAATTTTATAAAGTGGTTGTAAAATTAGAAATACCCAAAAGCACCCGGTTCAACATTTATTGTTTATTTATTTATTTAAACAATTATATTAATGTGGTTAATGTGATTGATAACATGTTCATGCATTGTATGCCATACATGAAAACCCACACAGTTATAATCATGCATCTCATTAGTAGAAACATGATTATTAGGATTGTCCTATATGTTTATATGAATTGTTTTGTGAAATCAATTGCATGTAAATTACTTAGTTTTATTTTGAAAACTTGGTAAAATATCACAACAATTTTTTTAAGTCTTTATGACTTAATTTCTTTAAACCAACTTTATTTTAAAAAAGTGTTTTTTTAGTAAAGTTTAGATGAACATGATTGGTAATTTAAAATTGGACATGGACCTAGAAACTCGCTTTCTTTCCAATTTTAATTGTGTTCATAAAGTTTAAAGAAACTATAATTAATTTGGAATTAATTAGGTTAAAAACACTTATTTCAAATTAGTGAGTGGGAGAGGGTTGATATCTCAAACATAACCCATGGTCTCCATTATTAATATGACACCGTGAGATATGAATAGCACCTCGCGACGGCTTTGTTTTCGCCCCCCTAAGGAAGGTGTCTAGACATATCAATAGCAAGGTTATATTTCTTACATAGATAGGAACTAATGATGTATTTTAGGCTTGACCGACCCTAGCGGCATGTCCTAAGTTAAGTCATGAACTCCGAAATAATGGGTTACACTCACGAAGTTATGATTAAGCTTGAGAGTGGATAATCATAACTTGACCAAACTAAGCGGTACTTTAATGTTTAAAAGAGAAAATAAAGAGTTATTTTAAGTATTAAACAATAAAGATAAGAATGTCTTATAAATTCTCTAAAATTAATTTGACCGACCCTAAGGCGACACTTTAATTGTTAGAAAATTTTATCGTGGAAATTAATCTTTATTTTATGTGTTTTAATTGTGCTCATGCATCACGTTTAATTTCCAAAACTTTGATATTTATTTTTCTAAATATAATAATAATATTTATTTGTACTTATTTATTACCAGAAAAATGTCTATTGGTGAATCACACACCGATGCTTTTCTCAAATCCTTGGTTTTTGAACCTGGAAATATGAAACACTGGTTTCGAGGCATGTTGACTGTTTTTTCTTATAAGAAGATGATGTCAACTATCTGTGAAAAACCTCCAACAGAACCACCTTTAGCTACTAGCTATGACACAGAAGAAAAATATGCAGATTGGAAGAAATCCGATCGTATGGCACGTTATTGCATGCTTTCAATCATGCCTGACGAAACAAAGGAAAAATATATACACTATGACTCAGCCTATGAGATGTGGCAAGCAATGACAGAGGAAGTCTATGCTGAGTGTCATCGTTTATATCAAACGAAAAAGGTAAATTAGATTTACATATATTTTTCAACTTTGAATAATTGATTCAAAGATTATGAATATCAGATTCAAATTTTTTGAATAGTAGATTCAAAATATATGCCACTAATATATTTTTCTTTTGTCTTTCCTTTTGCAGAATCAGAACCCTGAAAAGGAGGAAGAGACTGATGAGGATTTTGGTAGCAAGTAAGGAGCTGGAGAAGTTGAAGAGCAGTAGTTTTTATTTAGTAATTTTATTGTTAGTTGAACAATTTAAATTTCTTTATTTTGTTTTAGAAATTTTAGATTTCATTAAACAAAGAAAACTACAGTCTAGAAATTTAGTTTATTGTTAATAATTTTGATTATTAATGTTTGGAAACTTATTTCTATTTTGCATGACATTTATTTCTTTTATTAATAAAGTAGTTATTATTTAAAGAAATTATCTATTTATTTGTTATGCAAATGCTTTGGGATAAACAAAGTTTACATACTTATAATGAATGACAAATTTTTTATAATTTTGAATTATTTAAAAACAACTAATCCTAGATCTATTAAACTGATTCCGATAGTGAAACATATCTGTGACACTTGAGATTGGACCATATTGGTCTAGACAGAATAAATAGGCTTGTAAAGGATAGTCCTTTAGGAGAACCATTTATTGGATCTCTCCCTATTTATGAATCTTGTCTAGAAAACAAAATGACCAAGAGACCTTTCTCTGATAAAGGTTCAAGGGCCACAGAACCACTTCAGCTAGTACACATGGATCTTAGCAATCCACTTAATGTACAAGCAAGAGGAGGTTGTGAATATTTCGTCACTTTCATTGACGATTATTCAAGATATGGTTACCTATAATTAATGCAAAGAAAATCTGAGACTTTTGGAAAGTTCAAAGAATTTCAAGCAGAGGCTGAAAAGCAATTAGGTATATCACTAAAAAGCACTTCGATCCGATCGAGGAAGAGAGTACTTGGATTGTGAATTCAAGAACCATCAACGTGAGCATGGCATTCAATTCCAACTCACTACACCTGAAACAACATAGTAAAATGATGTTTCAAAAATTCGGAATAGAATGTTACTAGATATGGTTAGATGAATGATGAGTTTCTCATCATTACCACTGTCATTCAGGGGCTATATGATTCAATGTGTTCTATACACATTGAATGATGTTCCACCTAAGTCTATCCAAAAGACATCCAAAGAATTATGGAATGGTTGTAAACTTAGTTTACACCATTTTAGAATTTGGAGGTGTCATGCATACGTGCTTAATAGGAAGACCAGGAAGTTGGAAACGTACTCTGAAGTATGTATGTTTGTGGGATATTCCAAAGAGACTAGAGGTGGAATTTTCAATAGTCCAAAAAGAAAATAAAATATTTGTATTGAAAAATGCACATTTTCTTGAATATGACTATGTTAATAACCACAAACCTCGCAGTAAGATTGTACTGAGGAGATGGTCTCAAATAAAATCGCAAAGTCACCAGTAATAACCAATGAAAAACGGCAAGAGGAAACTGCTAGTTCTAGTCAGAATAGTAGAGAACTTCATCGTAGTGGGAGGGTTAGTAAGTAACCCAAACGCTATGAACACGAAGTTCAAATACTTGTGTCTGACACAAACAAAGACGATCCATTGACATTTGAAAATGCAATGAATCATTCTGACAAGGAAAAATGGCAAAAAGCCATGAACCAAGAAATGGAATCGATGTGTTCCAATTCTGTCTGGGTTCTTGAAAATCCACCTGAGAATATCAAACCATTGGTTGCAAGTGGATATTCAAGAAGAAAAGAGGAGCGAATGAGAAAGTAGAGACTTTCAAAGCAAGGCATGTAGCCAAAAGGTTACACATAGAAAGAAGGGGTTGACTATGAAGAAACCTTTTCTCCTGTAAGAAGGGGTTGACTATGAAGAAACCTTTTCTCCATTAGCCATGGTAAAATTCATTTGTATACTCTTGTCCATAGCTGCGTGCATGGATTACGAGATCTGGCAAATGGATGTCAAAGGAGCTTTTCTGAAAGGCTACCTTGACAAAACCATTTACATGTCTCAACTAGAAGGGTTCGAATTAAAAGATCAAGAGCAAAAGGTTTGCAAGCTTCTTAGGTCCATTCATGGACACAAACAAGCTTCTAGATCTTGGAATCTTAGATTTGATAACACAAGAAATGCATTTGGTTGTTGAACAGAATGTTGACGATCCTTGTGTCTATAAACAAATCAAAGATGGTATAGTAGTATTCCTCGTTCTTTATGTTGATGTAACGACCCAAAATAGCTAATAAGGCTTAAGGGCCTTGATTAGTGTGCCAGGAGGGCATGTTGGGATTTATGTGTGATTTTATGAGTTAAATGCATGGTTATGATTTAAAGCATGTTATATGACTATTTGATTATCTGAGATGCATGACTATGTATATTAGTATGCATGTAAGCCCGGATCGTGCTAGAAGGGCATAACTGTAATTTTGGCCATGTTGGGCATAACTGCATTGATATGTGATGATTGTTGAGACCACATTGTGATGTGGATGTATAAGTGATTTGTGACTCGAGGCGATCCCAGTGAGCAGGCTAGCGGTAAGTGATGGCGGGAATTTGTACCTGGCTCGGGGTGAGCCTGGGGTATAAATAGGATCTGTTGAGTTTATTGGCGTTTATTTTGATATCGAGGAATATTGTTTTGGTGATTTATCAGGTGTTGGGAAGCAACGGGAAAATATTAGAGACACTTGAGGATTAGCGGGAATTGGGTAAAATGACTAAAATGGCCCTATTTGGACAAAAGGATTTAGAATTAATAAGGTGGGCATTTTGGTCATTTGGATTTTTGGAGATAGATTAAATAAGGCTTTACACTTAGTGGGATTTATAGAGAAAGTGTGTTGGCTGTGGAGAGAAAGAAAGAAAAGAAAGAAAAAGGAAAGAAAGAAAAGAGAGAAAACAAAGGGGTTTTTCTCAAGGATCGGTTTGTGCATTCTTGCACCATTCCTCTCCATTTTTCTTGGAGCAAAGCTCAGTGGGGAGCTAGGATAGGCTGAGCATCAAGGATCTTAAGGTTACACTTGAAGATTTGGCAAGGATTAGCAAGAACACATCAACTTTTGAGGTAAGTTTTTAGAGATTTCAGATTTAAGGGTTTTGATGGTTTGAGCTGTGTTTTGAGCTGAGTTGATGGGAATTTTAGGGAATTTCTGGGCAAGCTTTGAGGATGAACAAGCTAAGGAGGTCTAGGGTTGAATCAAGGTCGAAATTTGCATCAATGGTAAGAATTCTAAGCCTTTAACTTTGTTGTTGACTGAATTTCTGGGTTTAGGGTTGTTCATGGTGAATTTTGAGATTTGGGATGTTTGTGCTTGGGTTTTGAGATTTGGGGATGCTTGGGATGAATGGAGAGTGTTTATAAGCTTGATTTTGGGTTTGGAAAAGGTTTGGACAAGTTTGGGGTTGAAATGGTTGAAGGAAATCGCAAGAAGCGATTTTTGGGTTCTGCTGGGCTGCAACTAGCGCTACAGCGCTAGTCAGTGGGCGCTGTAGCGCTAGCCCCTGTTCTGGGGGGAGCGTTTCTGCTTGTAGCGCTACAGTGCCCTCTTTAGAGCGCTGTAGTGCTGCACTGTTCACAGAAGTGGATTTTTGGGTTTTTGATGAGGGATTTTGACCTAGGGTTCGGGGCTCGATTCCGCCACTTTGTTTTGGGGATTAAGGACTTCCCGGGGGCTCGGGATTGGTCCTGAGGCTAGGTATTCGGACTTGGGGTTCGGTGTTGACTTTGACCTATGTTTGTGCCTAGGAGTACGCTAAGGCTCGAGTGGGATCGTGCTCAAGGAGTCAAGTGTTGAAAGCTATCGAACCGACAGGCAAGAAAACTATAACACCCGTAGGATAGGGCATGGGCCCATAGTGTGATTGCAGGGCACGGCCCTATATTGCATGATGAGATGATTGCAGGGCACGACCCTATATTGCATTACATGTTAGGGTGTAGACTTAAATGAATTGATATTTGTTTGAATGTTGTTTGAGTTATACTATACGTGATTATAGTGGAATGATACGGCGCGGAGCCGAGAACGGCAATGGAGCCGAGAACGGCAATGGAGCCGAGAACGGTGAAAGGCCGAGAATGGCAGTGGGGCCGGTAGTAACACTTAGCACATGGGATGCTTGTGGTCAAGGTAGGACCCAGTGGATACGTGTGATATCCCTACGGTGAGGACCGAGACCCCAGGCTTTGGTAAGGCTTCTGGGGCGGCATGGCTGTGTTTTCTTAGTCTAATGGTTGACTTGTTTATCTGTGGACTATCTGATATGATTAACTGTATATTTTGCATATGTTATGTATTGCATGATTTTTCTTGCTGAGCTTTGGCTCACGGGTGCTCTATGTTGCAGGTAAGGGCATAGGTTGAGTCAACCAACCATGAGTACGGAGAGCGTGAAGCGACGCGTACATGTTTGGCCTGCCCGACTGCTTTGGTTGGGGGTTTATTCGAGAAAAGGCTGTAATAATCTATAATTTTTATAACTAATCAACTGTAAGCTTATTTTAAGTTGTAAACAGTTTTCAAACCTTATTTTGGGATCCCAAATGTTAAATACTTGAAGTTTTCAATAAAGTAAACCATTTTCAAAAGATTACAGCCTCAACTTTTGCTCAGTCACACTTTTGTTTTAAAAACCTCGGTTAGCGAGTGAATTGCACAAAGTTTTCTTTTAAAACTCACTTGGTAACGGCTCTAAGGTAGTAGGGCGTTACAGTTGATGATATCCTACTCATTGGGAATGATGTAGAGACATTATCAAATGTAAAGAACTGGTTAGCTGAACAATTCCAAATGTAAGATTTGGGAGAAGCCAAGTATGTTCTGGGCATTAAGAGTCTTAGAGATAGACAGAACAAAACTTTGGCACTGTGTCAAGCAACTTATATTGATAAGCTGCTAGAACGCTTTAATAAGCAAAACTCCAATAAGGGTGATATGACAACCCATTCTGGAGTATTCCTTTCTAAGAAGTAGTGTCTCAAAACACCTCAGGAAAAGGAAAACATGAGACAGTATCCCTATGCCTCAGCTGTAGGGAGCCTAATGTATGCAATGTTATGTACTAGACCTGACATATGTTATGCAGTAGGGATAGTTAGCCGTTATCAATCCAATCCTGGATTGAGTCATTGGATTCCAGTGAAGAATGTTCTCAAGTATCTTAGAAATACTAGAGAAACTATATGCTAGTATATTCAGGTGGAGACCTGAACCCCATTGGTTACACTGATTCTGATTTTAAATCAGAAAGAGATAGTCAGAAATTGACTTCTGGATCAGTGTTTATTCTTGGAAGAGGAGCATTAGTCTGGAAAAGCATTAAGCAAACCAGCATTGCAGACTCCACCATAGAAGCCGAGTATATAGCGGCTTGTGAAGTAGCTAAGGAGGCTCTGTGACTCAAAAGGTTCTACTCCGATCTGAAAGTTGTTCCAGAAGTGGAGAAACCACTTGTTCTTTACTGTGACAACAGTGGAGTAGTGGCCAATTCTAAAGAACCAAGAAGCCACAAGAGGGGAAAACATATAGAGCGCAAATACCAGTTAGTCAAAAGAAATCGTACATAGAGGAGATGTGTCCATTCTGAAGTCGTATCAGAACACAACCTCGCAGACCTGTTAACGAAGACGCTTCTAGCAAAGCAATTCGAGGGTCATGTACGTAATATGGGATTGAGAGAAATGCCTCACTTGCTTTAAGTACAAGTGGGAGATTGTTAGGAGTGTGTCCTAAAAGCATGTAAAGACATTTTCTTTTTCAGTGAATAAATAAATACAATGGTTTATTATTATTGTCATATTTAGATTGTTAAATTATTATTTGAATAATTTTGTAAATATCAGAAAAATTCCATATTCATTATTGAGGGTGTGATCTTGTATTAGTACGAGAGAATTAAGATCACATGAATGAATAAAAATAGTCAACAACAACAAATTAAAGTTATGGAATTCTTTAATTGGAGTTGTAAGTACGGTTTACTGAGTATCATAATGATACAAATAATCTAGATTCGGATTATTGATGTGGTAAGACATCTTGGTAAATGTGCTTTATATAATATGATTATATATGACATGGACCGATATGAATTAAAGTCTTTATCCAAAAACCATTTAATAATAAAGACTTGTAATTCATATCATAACTGATGATCATTTATAGATCAACCTAAATCTTGAGTGTTCATGAACTCCTGTTCATGTTTATTAAATCTTTTGATTCATTCGTTAAGGTCTCTTCAAAGAATGAGGCTAATGAATTTTGTTTTGGAGATTTAATATCATGGATGGCTGGGAACATGTATCAACAATACGGAATCTAATATTTCCTAACAGATCGTATATTAGTTCCCTTAAGGGTTAATTCTGGAACTGAATGATTTTGAGCTCAAATCTATAATTAGATTATAGATTAATTATTCACTAGTGAATTAATGGTACTTAAGGAATAAGAAGTAAATTAGAATGGTTAAATGGTAATTCTCCCATTCTAATTTATGAACTAATTAATTAGAGGGTTGAACTATTGTAAGATGGTTATATCAATGAACAACTTAGGAAAAAGATTTATGTAAAAGTATATCTATAACATAAAGAGTGCAATTCTGAATTTATAGTGGAGTAATATCAGAATTAATAAATTAACTATTATAATTAAAGAGTTTAATTATTTAGTTTCAATTTATTGGAGCTTAATGTTATAGGTCCATGGTCCCCGAAATGGCTCAAACAATCACTGTCAAAGGCAAATACAAAAATGGGCAAAAAGGACTTATGTGATAAGTAAAATATTTTTCTATGTATCAAACATAATTATTGTTTAATTATGTGTAATTAATTAATTATTTGATTTATCAAAAATATAATTAATTTTGAATTAATTTATTTTTGGGATTTTTGGTATTTAAATAATAATAAAATTGGGCAAAATCACATGCCTGCACATGCATGTGGTACACGTGTGGCACAGTGCACATGCACTGTGCTACACGCATAAGAGATGGACTGAGTCTCTTGATTCCACAATTTTAGTTATTTAAATATTAAATATTTAATGAGATATTTTAATATGATTAAAATATTATTATTTAAACAAAAATCTGATAACTGATCAGTTATTTTGAATTTGTTTAAAATAACAAATATTTTAATATATTGGATATTATTAAATATGGGATATCAGTTTTCACAGAACGTAAGTTTTCAGGGATAGAAAAATATCTAGGATTCTCTCAGAGAAAAGAGAACAGTTACAAATACAAAGGTCATTGTTCTTCACAAAACCTAGGTCCAAACTTTATCAGATCTCATGTGTTGAGAACATCTGATAAATAGTTATTGCCTATTATTTGTATAGCGAGCCCACACTCGTTCTTTGTGTGCCTGAGAACATTTTGGAAGATCTTGGTGTGAGATCTCAAGGATTCAGCCATACGAAAAGATAGCAGCAAGGAAGGACCTGAGGTAATTTTTTATTCTTGTCATTGATTCAATATTTATATGAGTGTGAAGAAGTAGATCTAGAAATCTTATGGGATTAATCTGAAAATTTGATTGTTGTTCCGCTGCGCATAATCTCTGATTTGATCAATAAAAACCAACATGGCCTGCACCACCTATATGTTTCGGGAGGATGCCCGAATATGGTGGGATGTAGTGTCCCAGACCAGAGCAGTAACCACCATGGAATGGGAAGAGTTCAGAGCCTTATTTAATGAGAAATACTACAATGACGCAGTTAAAGCTGCGAAGGCTTAGAATTTTAGCAAGTTACTTCAGGGTAACAGAGGAGTGAGTGATTATGGCCTGAAGTTTGACAGACTGGAAAAGTTTGTTGAGGATCTAGTGCCCACTGATGGGACTTGAAGAGAGAGGTTACTTCAAGGAATACAACCTATGATAGCCAAGGATGTTCGTATTACCACTATGTCAGGATTGACTACCTATGCATATGCTGTGGAGAAGGCGCTTATAGCTTAGAGCGAAGAGAACAAGATCTGGTGTGATAATGCGTCCATAAGGGATTCTAGGAGGCTGGGACCTCCATTTACAGGTTTTGGTAGGGGCAGAGGCCCCAGTGATCAGAAGAGGAAGACTCCAGATACAATTTCAGCTCCAGGGCCAGATAGGAGGCCACAGGGCATACAGATGGGCCGCCATGGTGGTGGTGAGATCTGGAGAGCATTCCTAGAGTGTACTCGATGTAGGAGGCACCATATTGGGGAATGTCAAGCGAAGGCCTGCTTTGTTTACGGTAGTGTGGGGCATTTGAAGAAGGATTACCTGAGAGCCAAAAACGAAGAGTCCAAGAAGGTGGACAGCCTGACACCAGCTCGGGTGTTCAACTTGACCCAGGCAGAGGCTGAGGCTAGTCCCTTAGAGGTTACATGTCAGCTTTCTAGTAATGGAACTCTCTATACTGTTTTGAGTGATTCGGGTGCTACACACTCTTTTGTTCCTAGTAGGATTATAGATGGGTTGTGTAGACCATGTGACTTCTATCCTGTGGGGTTTGGCACTATGCTGCCTACTGGGGAGTTAGTGGTTTCCAGGAGATGGGTTAGATCACTACCAGTTATAGTGGATGGCAGGGAATTATTAGTTGACTTGGTGGAATTGGTAATGACTAATTTTGATATAATTATGGGTATGGATTGGATAGAGAAGTATGAGGCAATGACAGATTGCAAGAATAAGATGGTAACCTTTGAGCTCGAGGGTGTGGACCCCTATGTATTCATTGGCACTGTACATGGACCCTGTATACCTATGATATATGTACTTAGAGCTAGAGACCTATTACAGGGGGGATGCATAGGGCTCTTAGCTAGCATGGTGGATACCACTCAGGTCGCACCAGTGGGACCAGGATAGACCCGACTAGTCTGTGAGTTCTTGGACGTGTTTCCAGAGGATCTGCCAGGGTTACTTCCACATAGGGAGATTGAGTTTATGATTGAATTGGCGCTAGGAAGAGAGGTAGTATCTAGGGCACCTTATATGATGGCTCCAGCCGAGCTGAAGGAACTAAAGGTTAAACTACAGGAGTTACTAGACTTGGGTTTTATTAGGCCCAGTTTCTCGCCATTTGGCAGAAAAAGGATGGTTATCTGAGGATGTGTATCAATTACAGAGAATTGAACAAGTTGACTATTAAGAATAGATATCCTCTACCAAGGATTGATGATCTATTTGACCAGTTGCAGGGTAAAGCGATATTCTCCAAGATGGCTCTTCGATTTGGTTATCACCAGTTGAGGATAAGGGTGGAGGATATATTGAAGATAGCTTTTCGCACAAGGTACGGGCATTATGAGTTTTTGGTGATGTCATTTGGATTGACTAATATCCCAGCAGCATTTATGGATTTGATGAACGTGGTGTTCAAAGATTTCCTGGATCGATTTGTGATCGTCTTTATTGACGATATATTGGTATACTCTCAGATAGAGATAGAACACGAGTAGCACCTCAGGTTGGTACTACAGAGGTTGAGAGAACACAGGTTGTATGCAAAATTCAAGAAATGTGAGTTCTGGTTGCCACAGGTGACTTTCTTAGGTCACATAGTGAGTAAGGATGGGATTAAGGTGGATCCAGTGAAGATTGAGGTGGTCAGAGATTGGCCAAGACCAAAGAACTCTTTAGAGATCAGAAGTTTCTTGGGATTGGCAGGATATTACAGATGCTTTGTAGATGGGTTTTCCAAGATTGCGTCATCACTAACAGAGTTAACACGCAAGAATCAGAAGTTCATATGGTCAGACAAGTGTGGAGACAACTTTCAGAAGCTCAAGAAGATTTTGATCACCGCTCTAGTTTTGAGTCTTCCTACAGATTGGGACAAGTTTGTAGTTTATTGTGACGCCTTGAGGCAGGGTCTGGGTTGTGTAATTATGCAGACAGGGAAGGTGATTGCCTATGCATCACGTCAGTTGAAGGAGTATGAACAGAGATACCCTACACATGACTTAGAACTTGTAGCATTGGTTTTTGCACTAAAGGATTCGAGACACTACTTGTATGGTGAGAAGTGTGAGGTATACACGAACCACAAGTTCTTCACCCTGAAGGATCTGAACATGAGGCAAAGACGTTGGTTAGAGCTGGTAAAGGATTATGATTGTGAGATCCTCTATCACCCTGGGAAGGCCAACGTGGTAGCCGATGCCTTATGACGGAAGGGTCCGAGACAGTTATATAGTGCCAGGTAGATATCAAGAGTATTGGCTGATCATATGGCTAGAGTAGGAATTGAGTTAGTGGTGGGCCAGTGTAACGCCCTGGATAGCTAGGACCGCTACACTGTGTACTTATAAAGTGCAAGACTTGCTAATCTAGTCATCAATTTAAAAATGTGTCATTAGTTTAAGTGTTCTAGGGTTAAAAGACATTTTGGTCTCAAAAGATACGTTTTATAAGTTATAAACAGTTTACAATAGGGATCCCCAAAAGATCAGTGTTCAAAAGCTGGTTTACAGAACCCAACAGTTAAAAGTAAATATTAGCCATACTAAGGCAAAATACAAGGTTCTGGTCCTCTCGTCCCTGTAATCTCCTCAACCGTGGCGGCTGAGCGGCCTGTCATGTACATTCACCCTGCAGAGTTCTCCAATCAAGGCTGATGAGCCAAGGCCCAGCAAGAGAACAACATACACAACATATATAGCAATCTCAAACAGATATTCTAGCAAGCATGTTCAGTTATCAAATCCATAGCATATAAGCATATTTCAAGGTACAAGCAACTTCAACCACACTTAGATTACTCAACAACCTCATCTATAGCCAAATATAGTATTCAATTTACACAAATGCTAGGGCCGACACCTTAGGCCGCACCCTCTGTTTAACCCACTGACTCTGGCCCACTTAAACCGAGCTCAGTGCATAATAAGCTGTCCTCGGACACCAGTGTCCGAGCCGTGCCATTTGCACAAGTTAACTGTGGCTCGCTTAGGCCGTTGATTACAATTTACATGGCATAATACCATTATTTCAATCATTTATATTAGGGAGCCCTTAGTCCTGTTCAAATATTCAACCGGGTGTAGTTTTCTTACCTTTAGTCTGTATGGTTATTGAATTACAAGCAACGCCCCTCAAGCACGATCCATTCCTGAGCCTAAGCCTTTATCACCTAGTCACAACCAAAGTATAGGGTTCCATTAATACTCGAATATAGGTTTCTGGTTACAAAACTAACTCCCGGGAATCCAAATTCCACCAAGCATGGTGGTGAAATCAATCCCGAGCATACTAGACCACTTTCCCGTGCCTAAAACCCTCAAAAGCTCATGTGTACAACCAAGGGCTGCGGCCCTAGCCTCAAAACAGAACCAATGCCATCTTAAACAAAACACGCGCCGCAACCCTTGCTTTGGGCATCGCGGCGCCCTCCCATGGCCGAGCCTCCTTGGCCCTTTTTCATCCTAGGGCCGCAGCGCTCTAGAACAGAGCTGCGACCCTTCCCTTCGTGCCCAGAAAACCCATCATTTGAAAGCCCAAAACCTCAACCAAAACCACCCCTAAGCTTCCTACTTCAACACCCAACATATCCCCAACTCATGCTACACAATTTCAACAGAAATTCATCTCAATAAATCATAGAAGATTCACCTCCAATCCTTGAGACTCTAAGAACACAAACACCCTGTTATAATCAGTCAAAACTCAAACTCAAATCATCAATTCATGAAACAAAGCTTACCTCCTTGATTGAACTCCTCCCTTAGCCAAAACTCAGCTGATTCCAAGGATTTCCCCTGCTCAATTCCACCCTAATCATCAATTGAACAATACCCTCAATAATCTAGCTGAAGCTTAAGGTTGAATTTCAGAAAAATAGATGGATTAAACCCTTACCTTAGTCTTGATTCAGTCCTGGTTTATTCACTGAGCTAAGCCTCAAGATTTACTCTTGAATCTCACTAGACTTCCAACAATTCTTCAGCTCCAATCTCCAATTCCCTTGAGTGCTTCTAATTTAGTTCCCTTTATTTTTATTGAGAGTGAGAGTGAGAGTAACCAGCTGAGTAAGAGATTAGGTCGGTTTATTTTTCCCTAAAGGCTTCCTAACTCTTGTCTTACTTGTTAAGCTAATCCCAAGGCTCGGGGAGCTGGAATTGTCCCCGAGGCCAAAACGGTAAAATCCCCCAATATTCCCGCCTAGACATCCTAACCTCAAATATATCTCCATATATTTATTTTCATGACCCGATAGTTCAAATCACTACCCGATACCTAAAATACCCCTGACTTGTCCAAAGTCATATCTTAAGTCCCGTTGTGACTTTCCCCGCTATCTGACCCTAGGATTGTCTCGAGTTGCGCTCTATGAACCTGGCCACATAATAATGTGGTTCTCACATATATCACATAAATATTCATATTATCACATAATATCATTAATCACATATGCGCACATTTAAGTCAATAATATTCACTCTAATCCCAGTTATGCCCTCTCGACATACTAATCAAGGCCCTTAAGCCTTATTAGCGAATTTGGGTTGTTACAGCAAGATAGGTATTACTGCTGGACATGCTAGATAGGTATCTAGGAATCAATATTTTCTGTTTATGCACATTCTTAAGTTTTCTTGCTGAGCCTTGGCTCACGGATGCCGTGTGGTGTAGGTAAGGGAAAAGGAAAGCTTGACCAACCATGAGTTGGAGAGCTTCGGTGGCAGTGTGTACATATGTGGTTGCTCGTCCACCACGGCTGAGGATATCTCAGAGGAACTAGGGTTGTAACCCAAGTTTTGCCGCTTAGGTTGGCTGGACGTAATTTTTGATGTATATACACTTTCTTAAAAGTTTGGTAGTAATAAAAGTCAACAGTTCCTTTGACAAAAATTTTAACCCCAACCCTTGACGTTAGCCTTAGTTATACGTTTATATCCAATTGACTTGATTAGCGAGTCTAACACATATTTAAATTACATAGTATAACTGTAACGACCCAAAATCACTAATATGGCTTAAGAGCCTTTATTAGTGTGCCAGGAGGGCATAATTGGTTTGTGTGTGAATTTATTAGTTTAATGCATAATTTTATGATAAGCATGCTTGTATGATTATATGTTATATTTGTGAGAACCACATTATTATGTGAGTAAATCTACAGCATGCGATTTGAGGCGATCCTAGGGAGCTAGTTAGCAAGAAAGTCACAACGGGGCCTAATATTTGACTTGGGGCAAGTCAAGGAGTATTTCAGGTACTAGATGATTATTTGGGTTATCGGGTCATGGAAATAAATAATTGGAGATATATTTGAGGTTAGGAAGTTTAGGCGGGAGTACTGGGGAATTTTACCATTTTGACCTCGGGGACATTTCTGGTACCCCGAGCCTCGGGATTGGTTTAATTGTTTAAGGATAGATAGATAAAACTTAGAAAATAGTGGAAACATTAGGAACCGAACCTTTCCTTTCTCTCTCTTTCTCTCTTCTTCTCTCTTACGGAAATCACTGAAAACTAAGGGGATTTGGCTGGGAATTCAGAGGTTTGAGCTGAGGAATAGGAGGATTAACTCAGTGGAAGCTAGGGAATCAAACTAGAAACTATGGTAAGCATTGAATTTCATTTTGATCAGTTGATTATGAGGTCTTGTGGCTGAATTCTAAGAGCTCTTAGGTTCTTAATTTCAAGGTTGAATTAAGGTAGAAAGCTTGGGAGTTAGCTCAGAATTTGCTTGGAGAAGTGGTTCTAGAGTGAAGGTAAGATTGAATTTATGGTCTAATGTTTGAATTCCAGTGTTTTCATGGTTGGTTTTTATGTTCTTGAGCTTTTGGATTTCAGAAATTAAAATGGGATTTTGATGAGTTTCTAACCTAGGATTTTGCTGGATTATGTTGCTAGAATCATGTTAGAAGTTTTGTGATCAATGGGTTTTGGAATTAGGATGGTTTTGGGTGGTTTTGAGCAAGGTTGGGATGTTAAAAATGGTTGATTTTGTAGGAACGAGGGGCTGGGCCGTGGCTCTGTTCTAGAGTGTCACGGCATTGCGGAGCAAAGAAGAGCCAAGAAGGCTTTGCGGTAGGGAAGCGCCGCAGCGCCACAGGGCAAGGTCACAGCACGTGTTTGTGATCAGAGAGGCCTAGCCTCTGTTTTAGGGGGCGGGCTGCGGTGTAGGTTTGTAGGGCTGTGGCCCTTAAGGGAATTTTTTGTTATTTGAAGGTTTTAAGCACGGGAACCTAACCTAGGGTGCTCAGGATCAATTCCACCACCGTGCTTGGTGGAATTCGATGTCCCGGAAGCTAGAACTTCACCCAGAAACCTTTATTAGAATATTAATGGAATCCTTTATCTTGGTTGTGACTAAGTAAAAGCTAGGGATCGGGAGACGGATTGTGCTCAAGGGGCATTTCTCGTAATCGGAGCGTTTGGAAATTAAAGGTAAGAAAACTGCACCCGGTTGTGGATTCATAATGGGACTAAGGGTTCCTTGTTTTGTATGCTTTATAGAGGATGGTATTATGCCATGTAAATAGTAGACAAACGGCCTAAGAGTGCCAGAGTTTACATTAGTGCATAGGGCGCGACTCAGCCACTGGTAGCTGAGGACAGGTTATTATGCACTGAGCTCGGTTTAAGCGGGCCGAAGTCAGTGGGGTAAATAGAGGGTGTGACCTAAGGGTGTCGACCCTATTTATTGTGTAATCTGGTTGTGGTGGTTGATTGTTGAATATGATATGCTGAATGGGTAAGTGTTAGCTTGTGAATTCATGTTTATGTCAATGAGTAATATGTTTATGAGGGATTGCTAAATGTTTAAACATGCTTAAAGAGTTTATGATTATTATCAGTACTTGTGTTATAATATTACGCTTTCTTGCTGGGCCTTGGCTAACGGGTGCTTCGTGATGCAGGTAAAGGCAAGGGCAAGTTTGATCAACCCTCATTTGAAGAGCTCTAGGAGAAAAATGTACATGAACAGCTGCTCAGTCGCCACGATTGAGGGGAGACAGGGACAGGAGAACCATAAACATCTGGTTTGCCTTTAGAATGGATAGTGGTTGTTTGTGCTCTGGAAATTTTGTAAACTAGCTTTTAAACGCTGTTTCTTTTGGGATCCCATGTGTAAAAATGTTTAGTTACATGAAAAGTATCTTTTGAGACCAAACCCTTTTAACCCTAGCACATCAATGTTTTAGCAAACATGTTTTTAACTAAATGACTTGATTAGCAAGTCCTGCACCTTTATAAGTACACAGTGTAGCGGTCTTGGCTATCCAGGGCGTTACAACTTGGTATCAGAGTGTCCTAAGTTTAAAGGTTCCTGAAGATCGACTGGACATGTACATTCGTTGCTAGAGACAAGCTCGATTCAGGGTTTGGTAATGTGTATTTGTGTTTATATGCTTGTATGCCTAGAATGACTTATGAATGTTGTTATTTATTGGATTAATAGGAAGCATGAGATACTGATAGGGCCTGGCCCTTGACTGCTGTATGAAAATGTTGAGGCATGCTTATTAGCATCGCCGTGCATGTAACATAATATTTGAATGATTAACTGCATATTATGTATGGATGGATGTTTATATCTTAGCTGTTGTGTGGAAATGTTGGGGCATGCTTATTAGCAATGTTGGTACATGTGGATAAATGCCTATATCTTGATTATTTGTGATTGGTTTTGTTCCTTTGGTGGATTTTGGAGAAGCTTTTACCCTGTCATCATGGTCTGACTGCCGAGTCGTTGATTGTAGATTGACTTGGATAGTTATGCATCCAAGAAAATATACGCGACTAGCCGGCACTAGGTCTGGGACCCGAGGTGATGATCAGGGCCAGATTCCTTCACCAGCTCCTGTGAACTGGCAGCAACTTATGGCAGATATGCAAGCGCAATTACAGAGCCAAGATGAACAGATTCGTCTACTATGACAGCAGGCTCCAGCAGGGAGTGTTGCACCTATTGTGCCAACCGTAGTGGCACCAGTTATTCAGTCAGTAGAGGTTGGGAACAGATGAGAGCCATTGTATGAGCGGTTCCGAAAGCAGCATCCCCCAACTTTTGAGGGAGGACCAGATCCATTAAAGGTCGAACAGTGGATGACTATGATTACTACTATTCTGGACTTTATGAGGATAGAGAGACATGACAGAGTGGCCTGTGCCACATATATGTTGAGAAAGGATACCCGCATTTGGTGGGAGATGGCATCACAGACCAGGGACGTCTTTGTTTTGAGTTGGGATGGATTCAAGGACTTGTCAGCAAGAAATACTACAATGTTGCCATCAGGGCAGCGAAAGTTAATGACTTTTTGGGGTTGTTTCATGGCAGTATGACAGTTACTGAGTATGCCCTAAAATTTGATAGGCTTACAAAATTTGCACCAGACCTTGTGCCTACTGATGCAACCAGGAAAGACAGGTTCATTAGGGGGCTTAATGCTATGATAGCCCAGGATGTTAGGATCAAAACGGTACCTGGGGGAACAACTTATGCCCAGGCCGTTGAGAAGGCTCTTACCACTGAGGAAGCGGAGAACAAGATTTGGAAGGAAAGTGCAGTGAGGCGCAAAGGTCACAGAGTGATGCCTCCTTATTTTGGGTCAGGTAGGGGCGGAGGCCCCAGTGATTTCAAGAGAAAGACTCCTGACACTTCGACCGCTGCTGGTCCTGATAGGACGGGTCGGGGTGGTGAGGGTGGCAGTGAGCCATGGAGGAGTTATCAGGAGTGCCCGAGGTGTAGAAGACACCATCAGGTCGAATGTCGGGCCAAGGCTTGCTATGTGTGTGGAACGGTGGGGAACCTCAAGAAGGACTACCCAACAGTGAAGAAAGGGTAAGCGGGAAAGGTGGGCAGCTTGACTCCAGCTCGAGTGTTCACCTTGGCATAGACAGAGGCCGAGGCTAGTCCCTCTGTAGTGACAGGTCAGCTTTCTAGTGCTAGCTCTACTGTATTGATTGACTCTGGTGCTACACATTCCTTTATTTCTAGTAAAGTGATTGATAGACTGTGTAGACCTAGTGAGTATCAAATTGCGGGGTTTGGGACTTTATTGCCTACTGGCGAACTGGTAGGTTCTAGGAGGTGGATTAGGGCACTGCCAGTGATGGTTGATAGTAGGGAGCTTTCAGTTGACTTGATTGAGCTAGATATGGAGGATTTTGACATGATCTTAGGGATGGATTGGTTGGTCAGGTATGTGGCTACTATTGATTGCAGGAAGAAGATGGTGACTTTTGAGCCTGAGGGCGAGGATCCTTTTATCTTCGTGGGTGCGATATGTGGATCCCGCATACCCATGATATCAGCATTGGGAGCCAGAGACTTACTACAGGATGGATGTATAAGTTTTTCTGGCTAGTGTGGTGGACACTACCAGGATGTTTCCATTGGGGCCGGGAGAGACTAGGGTGGTTTGTGAGTTTTTAGATGTATTTCCTGAGGAGCTACTACGTTTGCCACCGCACAGGGAGATTTAGTTTGTTATTGAGTTAGCACCGTCGTTGTTGGGAGTTTATGATCTGTTCCATGTTTCAATGTTTCGAATGTATGTTTCGGATACGATGCATGTGCTTAAGTATGAGGATTTGGAATTACAGACAAACTTGTCCTATGAGGAGCGACCAATTCAGATTTTAGATTGGAAGGACAAAGTTCTACGGAATAAGACGATTCGGTTAGTTAAAGTATTGTGGAGAAATAGCAAGGTCGAGGAAGCGACCTGGGAGCATGAGATGGTGATGCGGGATTAGTATCCTGAGTTATTCAGGTAACTTTCGAGGACGAAATTCTCAGTAGGAAGGGATAGTTGTAACGACCCAAAATCACTAATATGGCTTAAGAGCCTTTATTAGTGTACCGGGAGGGCATAATTGGTTTGTGTGTGAATTTATTAGTTTAATGCATGATTTTATGATAAGCATGCTTGTATGATTATACGTTATGTTAGTGAGAACCACATTATTATGTGGGTAAATCTGCAGCATGCGACTTGAGGTGATCCCAGGGAGCTAGTTAGCAGGAAAGTCACAACGAGGCCTAATATTTGACTTGGGGAAATTCAAGGAGTATTTCGGGTACTATATGATTATTTGGGTTATCGGGTCATGGAAATAAATAATTGGAGATATATTTGAGGTTAGGAAGTTTAGGCGGGAATACTGGGGAATTTTACCATTTTTCCCTTGGGGACGTTTCTGGTACCCCATGCCTCGGGATTGGTTTAATTGTTTAAGGATAGATAGATAAAACTTAGAAAATAGTGGAAACATTAGGAACCGAACCTTTCCTTTCTCTCTCCTTCTCTCTCAAGGAAATCACTGAAAACTAAGGGGATTTGGCTGGGAATTTAGAGGTTTGAGCAGAGGAATAGGAGGATTAACTCAGTGGAAGCTAGGGAATCAAGCTAGAAACTAAGGTAAGCATTGAATTTCATTTTGATTAGTTGATTATGAGGTTTTGGGGCTGAATTCTAAGAGCTCTTAGGTTCTTAATTTCAAGGTTGAATTAAGGTAGAAAGCTTGGGAGTTAGCTCAGAATTTTCTTAGAGAAGTGGTTTTGCAGTGAAAGTAAGCTTGAATTTATGATCTAATGGTTGAATTCTGGTGTTTTCATGGTTGGTTTTTATGTTCTTGAGCTTTTGGATTTCAGAAATTAAAATGGGATTTTGATGAGTTTCTAAGCTAGGTTTTTGCTGGATTATGTTTCTAGAATCATGTTAGAAGTTTTGTGATCAATGGGTTTTGGAATTAGGATGGTTTTGAGCAACGTTGGGATGTTAAAAATGGTGTATTTTCTAGGCACGAGGGGCTGGGCCGCAGCTCTATTCTAGAGTGTCGCGGCAGCTGCGGCCCTGTGGAGCAAAGAAGAGCCAAGGAGGCTCTGCGGTAGGGAAGCGTCGCGGCACCACAGGGCAGGGCCGTGGCGTGTGTCTGTGACCAGAGAGGCCTAGCCTTTATTTTAGGGGGCGGGCCGCGGTGCAGGTTATTAGGGCCGCGACCCTTAAGGGTATTTTTGGTTATTTGAACGTTTTAAGCGTGGGAACCTAACCTAGGGTGCTTGGGATCGATTCCACCACCGTGCCCTGTGGAATTCGATGTCCCGAAATCACCCAGAAACCTTTATTCGAATATTAATGGAATCCCTTGTCTTGGTTGTGACTAGGTAAAAGCTAGGGCTAGGGAGAGGGATCGTGCTCAAGGGGCATTTCTCGTAATCAGAGCGTTTGGAAATTAAAGGTAAGAAAACTACACCCGGTTGTGGATTCATAATGGGAGTAAGGGTTCTTTGTTTTGTATGCTTTTATAGAGGATGGTATTATGCCATGTAAATAGTAGACAAATGACCTAAGAGTGCCGAAGTTTACATTAGCGCACAGGGCGCGACTCGGCCACTGGTAGCTAAGGACAGCTTATTATGTACTGAGCTCAGTTTAAGCGGGCCAGAGTCAGTGGGGTAAACAGAGGGTGTGACCTAAGGGTGTCGACCCTATTTATTGTGTAATCTGGTTGTGGTGGTTAATTGTTGAATATGATATGGTGAATGGCTAAGTGTTAGCTTGTGAATTCATGTTTATGCCAATGAGTTATATGTTTATTAGGGATTTCTAAATGTTTAAACATGCTTAAAGAGTTTATGATTATTATCAGTACTTGTGTTATAATATTACGCTTTCTTGCTGGGCCTTGGCTCACGGGTGCTTCGTGGTGCAGGTAAAGGCAAGGGCAAGCTTGATCAGCCCTGATTTGGAGAGCTCTGGGAGCAAAATGTACATGAACAGCTGCTTAGCCGCCACTGTTGAAGGGAGACAGGGACAAGAGAACCATAAACATTTGTTTTGCCTTTAGAATGGCTAGTGGTTGTTTGTGATCTGAAAATTTTGTAAACTGACTTTTAAACGCTATTCCTTTTGGGATCCTATGTGTAAAAATGTTTAATTACATGAAAAGTATCTTTTGAGACCAAACCCTTTTAACCCTAGCGCATTAATGATTTTAGCAAACACATTTTTAACTAAATGACTTGATTAACAAGTCCTGCACCTTTATAAGTACACAGTGTAGCGTTGATTAGCAGGGAGTTGCACTTTCTTCATTGCTCAGTCTCATATGCTCAAGTATCGATTGAACAAACTTCAACTTCCACCGGATCAGACCCGCCATCAAAGTTTGGTGGTTGTTTCTCTCTGAAGTGCTCATAAACAACCTCGAAGCGAGGTTCAGCCAATTGTAAAAATTGCGCCAAGGTTACCATCTGTTGTGCTTCTGGTTGACGATTTTGTTATAGTTGTTGATCCCTTCGCAATTCTTGCTCTCTCCTCTAAAGTTCTTCCCATAGTTGGGCATTCTCCTTTTCCAGGTTCTCTCTGGTGGCTGCAAATGTGGCGTCTTCTACTCTCGGAGGGACTTCAACCACACCAGGTTATTCTTGCATTTCTTGGGATTCCATTATGTTGAGAATTTCTTCCTGAATAGGGGTCGCAGATCCCGTTCCGCCTCTGTGGCCGCTACCTTTTCCGCGTCCTCTTCCGCTTCCATGACCTCCTCCTCTTCCATTAAGTCGTGCATATCGTCTTGGCTCGGGATCATAACTAAGGGACAAAAGAGCAAACACAGGAATCTAAAACTAAGGATCACACACTTATGCTAACCAATTATGCTGAGTTATTAGGGTCCATCTATCTATATACTCTAATCCTAGTACAATTAAGTCCAACTTGGGTAAATTGGCCTTCACTATAGAATCATCCATGGAGGAGGGTTGGGTTCAGCATGTCGTACCCACTACTAATGGCCCCCTAAAATCCAGTTAGACCTAAAAGACATGAATTTGAACCCTCATCTTATTATTTGTTATTCATTAATGAGGCCCAATCTAATAATGCAAAGCAAATGGGCCTCCAAAAATGGGCTAACACATAAGAGAAGAATTTGAACCTTGCATCTTCAATTGAGCCCAAAATGAATTTTAAAACCATTTTAATATTACCAAAATCCATACAAAATTACAATATACAAATAAAATAATAATTTTTTTTGAAATTAATAAAAAAAACTTTATTTAAAACAAATAAAATATCCATAACAAATAAAAGGAAGTTATACTAAAACTTCTTATTTAAAAAAAAAATCTACTAAACTAAAGATCTAATATTCTATATCAGATATGGCTCTAATAACATTATTATTCATTGTTCTAGATTCTAAAAATAAAAAAACTATGAAATCAAAATAAACTATAATTACTAAGGTTATAAATAATATAAACAAAACGAGGTACTTACTTGGTAACGAGAGGACCCCCTTTTTTGACTTGTATGTATATGTGAGAACGTTTTGGACCAGTTTAACCGTGGACTCTGATACCACTTGTGACACCCTAAATTCTAGCTATGATTTTAGAAAATAAAGATGTAGAAAAATAAACTGAAAAAGTGTTGCCTTCTTTATTTATAATTAAAAAAAACATAACTCATGTTAAAGAAAAATAAATAATAGTCTTAACAATAAAATAAAAATAAAACTAGGCAACATTTAATAAAGTTCATAATTTTTCCAAGAAAAATAACACGCGGCTATACGATCCCCACATAGTCAAACAAGTCTTGCTATCGGGAATCTGCTCGCCACTAGCCATCTAGGGTTACCTTAATCTACAAAAAAAAAAGAAAAATGGAATGAGCTTCTAATCCCTGTAAGGAAAATACACAGCAAATGATACATAAATAACCTATAATCTCATAATAAACAATTTCACATGCAATCCAAGAATCATAATAGAATCCAAAGTCACAATATATTCTATATCACAGTCATACCAAAGATTACACACAAATCTAGATCATAAATTATACCCTACAATCATAACATTAGTCATAAAAACCAAAATAACAAATCAGGATATCAAAAGAAACAAATAAGAACTATAATGGGTGGACATCTACATAGTCCACTATACCACAATTCCTCCACGATCTAAAACAGAGTGCTAGTGCTCCACCCTTTCCGTTTCCATGTACCTGAAATGTTAGCCATATAAAATAGTAGATCTAACATCTAAACTATCCAATTTTCTTTACCTTGCGTGTGGTGCACAGAAACTATACTTGAGTCCTTTATATGCTAATCCCGCTTAGAACCCTATTTCATAAACATAATACCATCATCAAAATATAAACTAATTGAACTAAAGCTCACAACATAATCAAAACTTAACTATACCTCAACCTTGATCTTGTAGAAAACCCTGGATCCTTAAATACTTCTATGGTTTTGGTTAAGAGAAAAATAACTTTGGTCTTGTGGCCTTGTAGATACTAGGGTTCGGCTATGTGTGATGGAGGCTAGGGTTTTGAAATTTGATGCAATTAGGGCTTAGGAGAATTCAGCTACACTAGGGTTTATTAAGGTTTTTAAAAATCATGAAGAGGTAGTGGTGATGACGATTTCGGCCTAGGGTTGATGTGGATGGTGGGTGCATGAAAACAAGAAGGAGAGAGAGAGAGTGTGTGTGTGTGAGAGAGAGTTCAAAGGAAAGCAAGAGTGAATGAGAGAAAGAAATGAGAAGGAATAGGTTCTATTTATATGTTCTTGGGAAATCGTAACTGTTGTCTTGTTTTATAGCCAACTGATGTGGAGTCAAATAATTATTAGAGAGCTTTCAATTAGACAATCAATATACAATAAATGAGCCATGAACTTGATAATAATTAGCAACAAATAATAAATAACACTAGGATTTATAGAGGTTCGGCCCCAAAGATTGGTAATGACTTACGTCATCTTAGATTTGTATTAATTTTGAAGGCTTACACAAGATCTCATGGGATTTCAAGTGGATTTCTATGTGTAAAAGATAATACAATATGGCAGAGTCACTGCTAAATACCAAGCCAAACTGCTCGGCATGTTCTTAATGTTTGTCGGTAGGCTCTTTTTCTCCTCCCCCCATTGTGTTGGACAGTTTGTAGTTATACTGTTCCTTTCACCCAAGGGTAGCGCCTGAGCATAATTGATGGGGAAATATCCCTTCCCTCTAGCAGGTTGTTGTTGTCGTATTTGTTAGGCGGTTTGATCGAGTCTTCAAGGTTGTTAGGCGCTCTTTGTAGGTGGTTGGGCGATTCTTACGGAGTGCAAACGGAGAGTGTAACTGGTTTCATTCGAGTAGGTATGTCTGTTCATCATACCGACCAGTTATTCTCTTGTCAAGCATACCGAGCAGTGACTGATATTCATTTGTCAAGTGTACTCCGACCAACTGGGCCTCTGTGATAGTATGCCGAGTAGTAACTTGTTGTATACCTTGCAGGTATACACCGACCAACCTACCAGGGGGTTTGCCCAGTCTGTTCCACATGTCTAAGTTTAGTGCCATATCAGATATGCCAAATTTTGGGATAACTTTTGCCCCCCAAGTTTGCAATGATGATAAGCAGCATGGAAACTTTCTTATGGGGAACATCCCATCCAGCCTGGTTAGGGGTGTATGCTCCTTGCTACATGGCATAGCATCAGGTATAGTTAATAACCTTTGTATTTCTTCAAGCTTCCAAGAAATGACTTTTCACTCTTTCCCGCCTCTTTTTGATACCAAAAAGTCTCATGATGGCTTCTCTTAATAACTGTACTGATGATTGTGTAGTCATCGAAGAGTGAGCTGACATGTGCGGCGATTGAGGAGACGTGATTGAAGGGATGTGCCTGCAACAGTTGAGGGGACTACAGAATGGGCGGTTCCATTAAATCCTGGTAGGAGAGTGGGTATTTCCTTGTCTATAAATTAGAGAAGTTTTGGAGCTATACGGCTCCGTTTGGAGTTGTGCGACTCTGTTTGGAGTTGTGCTGTAACGACCCAAAATTGCTAATAGGGCGTAGAGGCCTTGATTAGCGTGCCGGGAGGGCAGAATTGGTATTTGAATGTTAAAAATGGTTAAATGCATGATTATGTGGCATGCATGATTAATATGATTATATGGATATATTATATGCATGTTTATAAGTATTAGATATGCATGTGGGCCCTTTATAGCTTATAAGGGCATATTTGTAATTTGGCCCGTTAAGGGCATAAATGTGAATATATGTGATAGATTTTTGAGACCACATTATTATGTGGATATATTTGGAGCATTTGGCTCGAGAAGGTCCTAGTGAGCGGATTAGCGAAATAGTCACAACGGGGTTTAATACCCGGCTCAGTGGGAGCCTAGGGGTATTTTTGGGAATTTAGAGAATATTTTGAGATTTATTAAATATTGAATAAGTAATTGGTGATTAGTTAAACATGACGGGGTTAAATGGTAGATAGTAGGAACATTTGAGAAATTAGCGCAAATTGAGGGAAAATGACTATTTACCCTTAGAGCTATTAAAGGGCTAAGTATAACAAGGAGGGGCATAATGGTCTTTTGTTAACAAGGGATATACTCAATAACCATTTTGGACTAATGCAGAAATAATTCTCTCATCTCTCTCTCACTCTCGTACCCTTTCTCGCTCTTTCTTCCTTTTCTTGTACTGCGAAGTTGAAGGAGAAATGAAGGAGTTGGATGTGATCAAACTGGGAATTAGGCTGGTTTTGGGCTGGGTTAAGATGAGGAAAGGCTAGGTTAAAGACAACCAGAGGATTCTGAGGAGTTCAAGTCACCAATTCAGGTAAGATTTCTATTTTAATTCACTGAATTGAGCTGAGTAGTTTTGAAAACATGTGTAAATTCTGAGTTCTTGAGTATAAGTTAGTTGATGAATTGCTGGTAATTTAGGTAGAGTTTCTGAGTTCTAGTATGCTTAGAATCTATACTTTGAGTCTTGAATTTGCTCTGGTGATTTAATTGTAAGTGGGGAGTATAATTGGTTTGAAACCTTATGGTTCTTGGCTTGAAAGGGTTGTAGAAAACTCAGAATTTTTGGGTTTGAAGGGGCGCGCTGTAACCCAGCTCAGGGGTGCCACGACGCGTGTGCCCTGTAACCCCAGGGTTGCTCTCTGATGTGGGGGTGCACCGCAACCTTTGGAGGCAAGTCGCAGCCCACCTCCTTTGTGGGTTTGAGGTTCTTGGTCTCTGATTTGAGGGCAAGTCGCGACCCGCCTAGGGAATTTTTACCTTGGAATGGTTTCAAGAATTGGTAAGGCTTGGGGGTCCGAACCTAAGCGCTCAGGACAATTTCTACTACCCGGTTTAGTAGAAATTGAGGTCCCGGAGGCTATTTTTTATCTCCTACGTATTTATTTGGATTAGACGTTGACAATTACCCATTGGCCACTGTGACTAGGTTTATTGCCAAGGCTTAGAACTGAGGATTGTGCTCGGGACTGTTCTATTATCTCTGCTCGAAATTCAAGGTAAGAAAATTGCACCCGAGATGTAGTTGGCACTTAAACCCCTTACATTAACATATATGTAGTTGAGAATACCTGATTGGGCATGCTTGTATGTGCTACCATTGATTACTTGCTATGCATTGTGCATTTGTGATTATATTTGATTTTCTAAGGGTGCCGGGGGCCGATAGAAAGCGTGCGGAATGCAGCCTGGCCTAATGGTGCCGGGGTCGACCATAAAGCCAGTTGACTCAGCCTAAGGGCACCGGGTCTGTACATTATACAATAAACAGAAGCGTGGTTCATGCTTGACTATTTGTATTGGTTTATGTGGTTGGTTTATATGTTTGATTAAGTTGAGTACTTTTATTGACATTGTTGCATATATTCTATTGTTAGATGAATCTGGTGAATTATAATTATTGCTTTTATACTGTTGCCTAGTTTTGCATGTTGTTTTAAGTTTTCTTGTTGAGATTTGGCTCATGGCTGCTACGTGGTGCGGGTATGGGAGTTGTTAGATGGACCAGGCATGAGTTGGAGAGCCTTAGGGGCGGTTTGTACATATGCAGCTTGTTCGATCACCACGGTCGAAATAGCTTGGGAGGAACTAGGGTTAAACCCTGTTTTTACCTCTTAGGACAGCTAAATTGTATCTATTTATCTTTTACATGTATGTAAACTGATTTTTGGAATCCCGTGTACAAACTTAATATTTTAATGAAAAATAATCCTTTTGTTGACCAAAACTTTTATGACTTGACCTTGGCTTAGTTTTTAATTACACATTTAAGTTTAAACAACTTGCTTAGGAGGTTAAGCACTATTTTAAACACATAGTGTAACCATCTTGGTTATCTAGGGCGTTACATGTGCGGCTCTGTTTGGAGTTATAGGGCTCTGTATATTGGAGTTGTTCAATTTTTTTGAATGAGTTGTAAACAAAAACCATTCAACCCTATCTACAAAAATTGTTTTATGGCTCTTTTTGTTGCTTGGTACATATCAAGAAATGTGCAAGAACTATAACATTAATAAAAATTAACGTTTCTAAGTCCTTTTAATTACACGCTTTTCCTCAGTTTGTCCATGTATGACTATGGTACCCCCCAAATGACCGAGAAGGATTCATAACTCTTGGGTTATCCTCTTGGTCACGTGTTAACTAACCAGAGTTACTCGTAATAACCTGTTCGGGGACACTTGGGTTTGCCAAAACCTATAAAGGTTTCATACACTGCCGATTATCCATGAAAGAAATCACTAATTAGCAAGATAATCATTGTAAAAGCAAGGCTTGTAAAAATGGACAAAAATCGTGTCTTATTGGTTAAAAATTAACCATACAAGTTGCGTCACTACAATCATAGCTTACATTCATAAATATTAATTATTAAAATAAATGGGAAAATCATACCTGTGCATAATTAATATAGCTAACTTAAGTTGGTTGGTGGTATAGGCATTTCGTGCTTGTATCGGCCAGTCAAAGATCACTTAAAAGTGATCTTTATTGGTAGTACTTCCTCAGGTGTTCCCCATTCCAGTTTCGCGGGACAGGTACTAACTAGAGATCTTGGTCATATCGCGCTAGCTTGTACGTGTCGGGCGGTATTATTTTTGTGACCTAGTAAGAACCTTCCCAGCTTGGCCCTAGCATTCCTGACGAGGCATCTCAAGTTTCTGGGAATATTCTTCGCAGGACTAGATCTCCCATGTAAAAATTTTGTTCCTTAACTCTAGAATTGAAGTACCGGCTAACTTTTTGTTGGTGGGCAGCCAGGCGTATATTGGACTTTTCACATCTTTCTTCAATCTGTTCTAAGGACTCGGCCAGTAATTGTTGGTTACGATCTTGGTTGTATGCTATATGCCGGTGAGATAGTGGAGTCACCTCAACTGGCAGCATTGGATCATACCCATATGTGAGTGCAAAGGGGGTATCACCAGTAGCTGTTCGCTCGGTAGTCCTGTATGACCAGAGTACCTCAGGAAATTTCTCAGGCCAGTTTCGTTTGGCCTCTTCTAAAAGCTTCTTCAGGGTGTCTTGGAGAGTTTTGTTAACTGCTTCGACCTGCCCATTTTCTTGAGGGTGCGAGACTGTTGAGAAGCTTTTTGTGATGTCATGTCTGGCACAAATATTAGTGAACAGTTGGCTGTCAAACTGGGTGCCATTGTTGGATAATATTTTCTGGGGTAAACCAAACCTACAAATTATATTTTTTACAACAAAATCCAGTACTTTTTTGGAAGTGATGGTTGCCAATGGCTCAGCCTCTATCTACTTGGTGAAGTAATCAACTGCCACGACTGCATACTAAACTCCTCCTTTTCCCTTTCGTAACCAACCAATGAGGTTAATTCCACAAATGGCGAAGGGCCACAGGCTCTGCATTTGAGTAAGTTCGTTTGGTGCTGCTCGAGGTATCTCGGAAAATCTTTGACACTTGTCACATCTTCGAACATATGCAAAGGCATCTTCATTCATAGTTGGCCAGAAGTAGCCTTGCCTCAAAATCTTCTTAGACAAACTTTGCCCCTGCATGGTTCCCACAAAAACCCTCATGTATTTCCTCCACCAGTCATCTTGATTCATTTTGGTTAACACACCTGAGTAATGGCATGGAGAATCCTCTTATATACATAACCCCATCCAGAATTATATACCGAGCGACTTTCCTCATTAATTTCTTGGATTCATTGCGAGTATTGGGCAGGATGCCGTGGTCTAGATAAGATGCAATTGGGGTCATCCAAGTTGAGTGTTATCTATAAGAAAGACTGGTTCTGGCAGGTTGATACTTTTTTCGACCAGGTATTCAATAGGGACTAGGTTGGCCTTGTCTATTACAACACTGCTAGTTAGTCTGGCTAGTGCATCTATTGCATATTGTACCTTTTAAGCTGAGCAACCGGGTCTTTGATCTTATCTAGACAGGCCATCATTTTTCCCCCCGACTCGTGTACTCTCCGAGGATTTGATTGGCAACAAATTTCGAATCATTGTATATATCTAGGACTTCAGCCTTTACTTCTCTGGCTAGCTTCAACCCCGAAATTAATATTTCATATTTTGCTTCATTATCGGATGCTTTAAATCCAAAACGAAGTGCACAATGGATGTGTATTAATTTTAGAACTTCCACAGATAGTTGATCGGTAGCTGAGCCATCGACGTGCATCTTCCATGCTTGGGGTTCTTCCTAGGAATGAATAGTACTAGTTGCTGGGTTCTCAGTTCTTTGCCAATGTCCGTATAGTTTGGTGGTCTAGACTCTAGTGATTGCTCGACCATTTCTTCATCTGTTCCTCGTAGACCGGTACATTTAGCTACAAAATCTGTAAGAGCCTGACATCTAATGGTTGTCTGGGGCTGGCAAGTGATTTCATACTGTCCAAGCTCTATAGACCATTTTAGTAACCGACCAGAGGTGTCTGGTTTTAGCATGACATGGCACAAAGGTTGGTCGATAAGATTCTTTATGGGATGCGCTTTGAAGTATGGGCGAAGTTTTCTAGATGACACGAACAGGTAGTAAGTTAATTTTTCAATTAGAGGATGCTTGCTCTCGGCTTCGACCAACTTTACTGGATGCTGGATCTTGTTTTCTTCTCTGACTAGGACCGCACTGAAAACGTGTTGAGTTACTGCCAGGTATATGCATAATTCTTCACCCTCCAGAGGTTTTGAAAGGATCGTGGGTTGTGCCAGCTGCTACTTCAGAGCTTGGAAGGCTTGTTCACACTTTTCAGTCCATTCAAATTTCTTTGTGCCTCAGAGTATATTAAAAAAGATACTTATCAGTTGATTTGGACACAAATCTGCTGAGTGTTGTGATGTATGACGTTAGAATCTGCACATCCTTGATTCTAGTTGGAGAGGGCATGTCTAATAGTGCCTTTATCTTTTCAGGGTTTGCTTCAATTCCCCGAGAGTTTACTATAACCCTAAAAAATTTCCCGACTCCACACCAAAGGAGCATTTTAAGGGGTCTAAATTCATTCTATACTGCCTCAGGATGTTGAAGAATTCCTCCAAGTGCTCAATGTGCCCCCAGCCTTTTTATATTTTACCAACATATCGTCCACATGAACTTCCCTATTATTTCCTATTTGGTCTTTGGACATACGTTTTACCAGTCGCTGATATGTGGCTCCAGCATTTTTCAGGCCGAACGACATAACTTTGTAACAGTACAGCAACACTTCCGTGCAGAAACTGGTGTGCTCCTGGTCGGGTGGATGCATACTTATTTGGTTGTACCCCGAATAGGCATCCATAAAAGTTAGAATCTCATGGCCAGCCGTAGCGTCCACCAATTGGTCAATTCTCAGAAGTGGGAAGCAGTCCTTTGGGCATGTCTTATTTAAATCAGTGAAATCTATGCACACTCTCCACTTGTCATTAGGTTTCGGCACCAATACGGAATTGGATACCCACACTGGGTAGAAGGCTTCCCTAATGAAGTCATTATTTCGGAGATTCTCCACTTCTTCCTTCAATGCCTTGGCCCTCGTTGGATCTAGTAACCTCCTTTTTTATTGTACGGGATTGAAGTGTTTGGTATCGATGTTGAGGGTGTGGCTTATAATGGTTGGGCAGATCCCTACCATATCATCATGAGACCAGGTGAATACATCTTGGTTGTTCCATAGGAACTGGATCAAAGCAGATCTTATGTCCCCGGACAAACCTTTCCCTACTTTGACTTCCATGGTAGGGCTCTTTGGATCAACCAGGACCTTTTCTAATTCTATGACTGGGCCCACTCCTGTATCAATATCCCCGAAACGAGGGTCTATTTCCTCCCCTCGCTTTGGGCTGAATCCTATTTTTGGTGACTGGGCAGGCTGTGCGATGTAGGATGCCTTTCCTGCCTTTTTTACTGACGAGTTATAACATTCTCTAGCCACTAGTTGGTTCCCTTTAAGACATCCTATACCTGCCCGGGTCAGGAATTTAACGAGCAGATGGAAAACTAACGTGACTGCTTGGAGGTTATACGGTGATGGGCGACCTATCATGGCATTGTATGGAGATGGGATGTCGATCACTACGAACAAGGCCATTACAGTATTACTGTTGGGAGTCATTCATACTTTCAACAACAACCTTATGCTTCCTGCTGGGGCCATGCCATTCCCCGTGAATCCATACAGCAACTGCTCACACGGTTCTCGATCTCTAATGCTCAAATTCACCCTCTGCAGGGTACTCTTGAACAGGATATTGGCAGATGATCCATGGTCAATCATCGTTCGGGCTATGATCATGTTAGCTATCTGTACTTATACTACCAAGGGATCATTGTGTGGATGATGTACATGACTTGTGTCTTCCTCGCTGAACGTGATAGGCTCACATTCGTAGTGAGGTTGTTTGGGAGTATGCTCTTGGACAGCCAGTACATCTTCCTCTTGCTCATGCCTTAGGGAACGAGCATACCTTTCTCGAGCCTTGTTGGATTTTCCAGCCAAATGCGGCCCGCCACAGATCATATCTAGCCGACCAGCAATTGGGGGTGGTAGGATAGCCTGACTGCTCTGATACTGCTGAGATTGTTGCAGAGGAGATTGTTGAGGATGCTAGTCGGTAGTCGGTCATACATACCTCTTCAGATGAGCATTGTTTTGTCTAATGAGCAATTTTATCTCCTCTTTCAGGAGGTTACATTCATTGGTTTTGTTACCATAGTCATTGTGAAACCGACAGAACTTGGTCATATTCCGTCTATTAACATCCTTCCTCATCGATAGAGGTCTTCTGTACAACACGACAGCCTGTGTGGCATTAAAAACGTTTGCCCGGGTCTCTACCAGGATGGAGTATGTAGTAAATTTGGGAACATATTCCCATGGTTTTGGTTGCTCGACGGTCTTAGGCTTCTTGATGTCATTCTCGTTACCGCTACTTCTAGCCCCATTATTGCGTTTGCCATTCTTAGCCCCATTCTTTGCTCCTTCTGCAGGGTTGGTGGTATTTCCAACATCTATTTTTGCTCATTAACTGCCTGAGTTGGATTATCCACCTTCTGCTTGGCCTCCTCAAGCTTGATGAATTCCTCTTCCCGATCAAGGAACTCTTGAGTGGTACGTGCAACCTTCCTTTTCAAGTTAATCCAGAATAGATTCTTTACCTTAATTCCTGAATTGATGGCTATTAATTTACCGTCATCACTAAGGAATTTCACTTTGGTGGCTTCCCGCATAAAACGTTGAATGTAATCCTTCAAAGTGTCATTATCTCTTTGTTTTATGTCCACTAGGTCATTCGACTTGGCAGGAAGGGACATTGCTGAGGAGAATCGGGAATAGAATATGCGTACAAATCCATCCCATGATGTAGTCGATCCTGGTGGTAACTTAAAAAACCATTGCTGGGAAATTTATGATAGGGTGGCTGGGAAGATCCTGCACCTCGCATCATCCCTAACACCCTGTAGTTCAAAGTGATGAACATGAGATACCGGGTCCTTCAGCCTAGTATACATTTTCCATGTTGGCATTTTGTATTATATAGGTATGGGCAGCTGATTAATACGGTCTGAAAATGGGGAACCTCTCTGCCTCTCCATTTATATATCTGTTAACTTGGGGGCTGTCAAGTCCCTTACCAGTCGGGTTAACAGATCTAGGTGGGCTTGGATTTTAGGGTCTGCAGCTCCCTGGGGCTGTGCTGCATTGCGGACATCATCCATTCTCGGGTTCCGAACAGGCTCAGGCGGAGCTATGATGTTCGAATCTAGATTTCCCTGCTGCGATTAAGAGCATCTTGAAGGTCTTCAATTCCCATGGGGCCCATTCAAATGAAAATGGAATTTGGTCGAGGTCTGCCCCCGACATTCTGGCTGTCTGCTCGACTTGGCACCGGAGGTACCCCCTGGAACCCTCCACCTCGATGTGATTGTTTGTTTGGGACATCTTGCCCTTGTGGGACAAACGATCCTTCGGGCTGGTTACCTCTCTAACCTTGATTATTCTATTGGGAAACATGGCTTGCTGCCTCATCATGGTCATACCCATCGGCATAATGGGGCCTGTATGCACTACTAACCTCCGGCTCATCCCTTTGGGACCTTGGTCAGTATTCTTGATGTTGTCTATACCGACCTGGTTTCTTCTGGTAGTTTTGGGGTTCACCATTCCTATTTTGTGCTGGAGCATGGGGGTTTCCATCTCATCCTGCAACACCAAGATTCCTGCCACGGCCAGTAACCTAAGATCTTGGGCAAAAATTTCCTGCTTGATCCTGTCCCATGCCACGCCTTGGCAGGACCTGCTCATCAGCTAGTAAGGTTGCCTATTATAGTTTGCTTGGGCACCCCGAGCAGATCTATGACTCTTGGTCGACCCCTAAATTCCATTATGAGGTTGAGCCTCTGGCCAATGCATGACACCTTCACCGAAACCAAAAACAGGAGGGCGTTGTTGGTTTTAGGCAGTAGTTCCACCTGTTGTTCCCATACGTTGGCTTTGCTGCTGTTGCATATAATTGCGGATAAACTCGGTCGCTTGTCGCGTTCGACGTTCCATGTCTTCTTGACGGGCATGCTCCTCCCGGGCATGCCGATCCATCTATTCTTGAGAATCTCTCCTTTGTTTTTCGAAAGCTTTAGTAAGGGCCTCCTGCGCAGTGGCTCATCCCTGGTTCATAGAGGAAAGCTGATCTTGCATCTGCCCAATGACTTCCCTTATCTGTTTAATTTTAGGGTCAAGTCCTTCAATATTGATGTGGGGCTCATATCGTCGAGGACCTCCAGCTCTGGTTTTTGGCTTGTCAATACCCCACACAGCAACTCCACCTAACGTTCCTGCTTGGGTGATTCTGCTGGAAGCAGTGGCTCTGTGTCCTGTTGCGGTGGGCCCAACAGTTTTCCCCTGACACCAGATGGATTCCTAGGCGACAAATCACTTTGCAGCCCATTGAAATTGTTTATTGATGGGACTTGGTGAGAGACTTCAGTTGCGGGCTCTATAGGCTCTTGACTTGACCTTCTAGTTGAGACTACCGTCCTTGCAGCAATAGAATCTGAATGTGATTGTCTTAGACTCTCAATGAAAGCACCAGAATGTTGACTTGTTTTTTAGCCAACCGATGCAGAGTCAAATAATTAATTAGAGAGCTTTCAATTAGATAATCAATATACCATAAATGAGCCAAGAACCTAATAATAATGAGCAATAAATAATAAAGAACACCAGGATTTATAGAGGTTCGACCCCAAAGATTGGTAATGACCTACGTCCTCTTAGATTTGTATTAATTTTGAAGGCTTACACAAGATCACAAAGGATTACAAGTGGAATTCTATGTGTAAAAGATAATACAATATGACAGAGTCATTGCTAAATACCGAGCCAAACTGCTTGGTATGTTCTTAATGCTCGTCGGTAGGCTCTTTTTGTCCTCCCTCCATTGTGGTGGAGAGTTTGCATTTATACTATTCCTCTCACCCAAGGGTAGCACCTGAGCATAACTGATGGGGAAATATCCCTTCCTTCTCGTAGATGGTTGCTGTCCTACTTGTTAGGAGGTTTGACCGTGTCTTCAGGGCTGTTAGGCACTCTTTGCGAGTGGTTGGGAGATTCTTATTGAGTGCTAATGAAGAGTATAACTACTTTCATTCGAGCAAGTATGTCTGTTCGTCATACTGACCAGCTGCTCTCCTGGCAAGCGTACTGAGCAGTGACTGATATTCATTTGTCAAGTGTACTCCGACCAGCTAGGCCTCTGTGATAGTATGTCGAGTAATAACTTGTCGTATACTCTGCAGGTATACACCGACCAACCTACCGGGTGGGTCTACCCAGTCTGCTCTACAAGTCCAAGTTTAGTGCCACGTCAAATATGCCAATTTTTGGGATAACACTAACTGAACTAGAATTCCTAATTGCACTAGGATTCCTAACTGCACTAGGATTCCCTTGATTCTTTCCTAATTTCACTCTAACTATAAATCAAATTTAAAATCAAATCCCTAAATATCTTATACACATTTTGGCCATACTAAATAATAAAAAATATCCACTTAGTTGCTAACCAAACTCCACAAAAATGGGCCTAAGTAGTTTAGGATTCTTATCTTATTTCTCTTACTTAATTGAATAAACATAAACCCTAATTAAAATATACATTTCGGCCACATAATTAAAATAATATTTTATTCGCTTAATAATTCTAAACTAACTATCCACAACTATAAACTTTATTCTAACTATTTACCCTAAAAAAATACTATTTGCTGATGTGGCAAGATTAGTGTGCACATGGGTTGCACGTGACTACTTAGTGATTACTTCTAGCTCGATCAACGACCAGAAGAGACATTGTTCGATGGATTTAAGAAAGATGCTGTAACGACCCAAATTCACTAATTAGGCTTAAGGGCCTTAATTAGTGTGCCTGGAGGGCATAATGGGAATTATGTGTGATTTTAATGATTAAGATGCATGATTATGATTAAAAGCATGTTATATGACTATGTGTATTATGTTATGTGATAATTGTGCTATGTGATTTGTACCGCGTGGGTGTGGTGGTATTAATGTGATGTACGTGCCGAGACGGTCCTAGAAAGCTAGATAATGGTAACTGGTGATTTGGTAACCTGCGTAACTGTTAGTAACCATAGAGAGTAACATGTTTTGTTGGAAAAGTGGTAGAATTGTAAAGTAAGTAAAAGACAAGTGTGCCCTTGAGGTTTAGTTAGAAAGGGATAATTATGGAGGGATAGAGTGGTCTTTTGGCAGTGGTATAGATAGCTTTGGCTGAGGGAAAAGGATATATACGATTCTTTTATGCTAAGTATAACTGAAATTAAGACTTGGAAGGCTAGAAAGATCAAAAAGGAAAGGGAGAATCAAGAACCTAGAAGGCAAAGTGGAAGAGGAATTGAGCTGTGTTCTTTGAGGCTAGTAAAGGGCTTAAGGGTGTGGAATCAAGCACATATCAAGGTTTATACTGAGGTAAGGATTTGGTCCCTGTTTTATTAAGTTCTGAATTTGATTTTGGAAGGAATTGAAAGATAGCCATGGCTTGTTTTGCATGAAAATTCAGCTGGTTTGTCAAGGGGAATTCAGTTTAAAGCTTGGATTGGAGGAAGCTCAAGTTGAATTTCTGATTGAGGTAAGGGTATTAAACATGTTTGCAATCTCGCAACTGTTATGATTTAAGAATCTAGAGGTTTGGTTTAGGCTTTTCTCAAGTTTTGGTTTAAGTGTTTGAGTCTGAAATTTAAGTGTGAATTCTGTGAATGGTTGTATAACTGAGCTAGACTATGATGTTTATAGGTTTTTGAATGGTTATTTGGGGTTCTGAGTTGGTTTTGGGGCTTAGGTATGAGTTTGGGGTGATTTGGAGTGATTTGGGTTCGGGAAAAACGTAAGGGAAAACCCAGAAATCTGGGTTCGCGAAGGAGCGCTGCAGCCCTGTTCTTGGGCGTCGCGGCACGAGGCTATTTCTGGGCAGAGCAAGCTCTCTGACTTGCTCGGCGCCGTGGCCCTATAGGGCAGCGCCGCGACGCTAGGCCAATTTCAGGACATGGGATTTTTGCAATTTTGAGCCTTTTCTCCAGGGGTTCGGGGGATGTCTTCGATGCATTGTTTTAGGGATTTGGGGAATTCCGAGAATGTGGGATTGGTTCCGGGAAGTAGTTTTGGATTGATTAGTGACAAAGGATGTTTCATTTGTGATGTGATTAGGTCTTTGGAAAGGCTCTGTAATGCCCCGGATTCCCTATTATGGTTAATGGCTGGGTTAGTAGGCCGGGAGGGCCATAATTGCTTAATTATGCCATTAAATGTGTTTATTCATGTTTATGAGAATTATATTATAATATAATGTTAATTGTATGCATATCGATGTTATGTGTTGAGACCACATTATGATGTGGGTTTGTTCGAGCTTATCGACATGAGACGATCGTAGAATATTGATTAGCGGTTTAGTCACAACAGGTTTAAGTGTCGGGACTTGGGTTGAGTCTCGGGGTGATTTTGATGATTAGAGCGTTACCGGGAGTTATAGGGTAACGGGTTGTGATTTATTGGTATTTGAGATTATTGAGAATCGCGGGAATTGGATAGCGTTAATTATGATTAACGAGTTAGGAGGAAAGTACCAATTATGCCCTTGGGAGTCTTTAGAAAGTATTAAATGACCTAGGGGTAAAATGGACATTTCACCCCTAGGATAGATATAACTCTTGATGGCTGAAGAAAATGATGGAAAAACAGAGTATACTTTAGAGTTCTCCCGTACCTTCTTCTCCTCACTGTTCTTTGTGGTTTTTGAACCAATTTTGAGGATTCAAGCTTAGGAAGCAAGCCTTGGGAGTTTGGGAGTGTGTTCCACCATTGAAGACCATCATAAGCCAAGCTTTGGGTAAGTTTCTAACCATGGTTTTCTCTGGTTTGCTCTGTTTTGGTTTTGTTTTGCAGCTGAGTTTACTAGGGTGAATTCATGGTTTTGTTGGGAGTTTTGGCTAGGGTTCCCATGCTTGTGATGTTTGGGGTGTGTTGGGATGGTTTTTGGGTTTATTTGGCATCAAGAATAGGCTTTGGAAGCTTGGAAATCGAGTTAGAATCGAAGAAGTTGAAGAAGGTCGGTTCAGGGGTGTTTGGGCCAAGAGGTAGCGCTACAGCGCCCACCCTAGGGCGCTATAGCGCTCCTCAGGAGGTTTTCTGGCTCTTGGGAGGTTCTGTGTAGAGCGCTGTGGCGCTAGGGGTTGAGCCCTGTAGCGCTACCCTGTTCCTTCCAAACTCCGTTTTGAGTGTTTTTAAGGGTTTTTGACTTGGGGTTTCAATCCTTAAGGCCCGGGATCGAATCTACTCACCGTGTGGGCATGTTTCGAGGTCCCGAGGGTGGCGCTTAGGTTAAGACCCTGGATTCTCATTAATGGTGGTTATAATTGGTTGTGATTAGGTAACCGCTAAGGAACTAAAAGATCGATCGTTCTCAGGGGTCGTATTTATCATACTTCTCGCTCGAACTTGAGGTAAGAAAACGGTGTATGAGTACAGTTGCACCCTGTACAGGTATATGACATGCATGGTTTGATATTGAGCCATGTTGGTTGTTATATGTGAACGTGGATTGCATATTAAATGCTAAAGAATGCTGATTACCTGTTTATGACACTGACTAGTCAGGGACTGACTCTAAAGTCGATGATCACACATTGAATGGCTCTATGGCATTAATGCGGGACCGACCCTAAGGTCGAAGAACTTATAAGCGCTTGCCTGGTCTACGACCAGATGTCTATAGCCAAGGTATACGACCCCGGTGACCGTTAGTCACGTGGCTAAGGGACGTTGTCCATAGATTCGACTCTAGAGTCGTGAGGAAGGTTATGTTGGTGACTAATCACCATGCGCCTGTCCTGATCAAACATATGAAAGAATCTCCTATCTGTTAAGCCCTGGTGACCCTATCGTCACATGGCTAGAGGGAGCGTTGCTCATTATCGTGGCTTTTGGCTATTGTCACCTTTTTGTTTGGACTGAGAGTCCTGAAGGGTTATTATGATCGTTGTTGATATTATATCATGTCTTATTGTGTTTTCTTGCTGGGCCTTGGCTCATGGGTGCTACGTGGTGCAGGTAAAGGGAAGGAAAAGCTTAACCAGCCCTGAGTGGAGAGCTTGGGCGACGTTGTGTACATACAGGGCCGCTTGACCGCCACGGTCAAGGAGTTCTCAGAGGGACTAGGGGTTTACCCTATTTTTGCCGCTTAGGCCGGCGGAATTTGTAAATTTGGAACTGTAGCGACTCTTTTGTATTACGAACTACTTGTAAACATTTTGAAAGGCTCATGAGCAGTTTATTTATTTAATGAAATGTACCCTTTCTTTTTATTGGTTTTCCACCTTAACCCGATAATAGCACCTAGATCACGTTTTTAACCAACGGACTCGGGTAGCGAGTCAAATTTCCGGTTCACCGTAACTGTTCTGGGGTAACCAGGGCGTTACAGGCTCGGGGTAGAGGACCGTGCTCGTGGCTTTGAGGCTTCGGAAACTAGTAAATTGAAAGGTAAGAAAACTGCACCCGTTTGTATGATTGTGATGGGACTAAGTGCTCCCGAGAGTTGCATCGTGTCAATGTTGGTATTACGCCATGGGACATGTAAAAGCGGTCTAAGAGTGCCGTACATGATTTTAGCGCACGGGGCACGAGTTGGCCATTGGTAGCCAAGAACAACGAGATAACAGAGGGAGCAGCCTGAGGGCGCTAGCCCTAGTTATCATTTGTGAACTGTGTATGTTATGAACTGATATGCCTAGTATGTGGAATACTTGTTTATACTGACTGATGATATATCTGAGTTTATGTGATGCAATGTGAGATGTTGACTTGTCTGCTAATTGTTCATGCTCTGTTGTTATTGTGTTTTCTTGTTGGGCCTTGGCTCACGGGTGCTACGTGGTGCAGGTAAAGGCAAGGGCAAGCTGGACCAAGCCTGAGTTGGAGAGCTCCGAGGTGGAATGTACATAGCCAGCGGTTCGACCACCACGGTCGAGGAGTGGACCAGGACAGGGATCACCTTACTGCTTGTTTTGCCTTAGCATGGCCGGTTGTTGTATATAAACCTTGAGTCTTTTGTAAACGGTCTTTAAACTTAATATTTTTGGGATCCCATGTAACAGATGACACTTTTTAATGAAAATGTGGCTTTTGAGACCAAAACGCTTTTAACCCTAGTTCCTTTATAGCTTCAATGACACGATTTTATTTAAATGACTTGATTAGCAAGTCTGGCTCTTTATAAACACACAGTGTAACGGTCTTGGCTACCCAGGGCGTTACAGATGCTTAACCATACGGTAGAAGATATGCTGACATATGCGACCAGGTCTGGTTGGGGATATGAAGCCGTATTACAAATATAGTTAATCGGCCCCGTCGGCCAATAAGTAAAGATTACGTTTCCTGTTATCATTCAAATATGCGTAAATCAAGGTGTATTGGGTCCCGTCTGCCCATAATTAGATTCTTGAACCTATAAATAGGACTCAAGGGACTCTTTGAAAGGGAATTGAATTTTGGAGAGAGAATTAGTGTTTTGTATACACAAACTTTTGTACCTTTTCGGAGCTGGTGAAACTCAGTAAACCCTCATTTGTTGATCGCAAGTTTCATAATACGTTAATAACAATACTAAGTGGAAGTAGGTTATTACCAACATATGGGGCCAAACCATTATAAATCCTGGTTTTGTTTAGTCATTTGCATTTAACTTACAAATATTTATTGTTTTTGGTGACTTTGTATCTTTGCCTAATTCGTCAGTCAACACTAACTATACCATACTATACTATAGTAATCATAACCGTTCAATAATTTATAAATTAAACCTTATTCTATCACTACAAATCAAGTTAAAAAAAATTCTATAAAATAAAAACAACCTATAATCATATAAATAAAGAGGTCTAAGAAAAAAGTAACCTCAGTTATTACATAACCACTGTCGTTTCTCTATGATAAAATATATCCATTTATGTATGTTTCAATTTTTTGTTTCTGTTTCTATGATTATTGAAGTTTTTCTGTTTTTATGATGCTCCGGTATAATAGAAAAAGAAAAAAAAATATGTTACAAATTTGAAAGGCTATTGGTGATTAGGGTGATTAAAGATATTGGGCTTTATTCATTTTTGTTTACTTTCTCAGGTTGTTGTTTGTTAAGATATTTTTTTGATTGATTTCCCGAAAAAAATTAGACTGGTTTTAGATATATATATATATATATATATATTTATACGATGAGTAGTCTTGTTGGTACAAATTAATATGTACTATTGACAATGAGAGTTCTTATTTCAAAGGTAAAAAGAACCATACTGCCATAGTAATATGTAGACGTATTATTATGTATTTTTTTGAATGGAAACTTTAAAAATGTTTCTCTACAATTATTTCTCATTCGAATTTTAGTGTAGTGGTGATTTATAAATGATTCTTTTTTATTGCATCTATTCTTATGTTAAAAAGATAATAATTGTTGCGCAGTCAACTAAGCCTATATGATATATGGTGCAATTAGAGTTCTACCTTTGTTTATGCATTAATGTAGTGCACCAAAATTATTTTTAGTTCACTTAATTTTGTGTTTTAATTTTTTTATTAATTGTTAAGTGTTAGGAAGTTATTTTTAATTATTTGAATTGTTTGGTAGAAATTATGTAGATTTATAGGTCAATTTGGTGATTTTATGCTTGCTGTTTTTTTTTTATATTTTGTGATGGTGATGGTAAAATAATGATTTGAAATGTACATATGACTCTTGAAAGTGGTATTTGATTTTATGAAAACAAAAATACATATTATATCACATGTTAGTGGTGTTTTTATCAAATTAAATACATGCAGATTTTTGTATATTTTTATGAATGAAAATATAGTCTTAATTCAAGTATGTATTTTTAATTAAATAAAATAGTTGCTGGAATTTTTTGTTAATAGTAATCTATTATATGAGATAAGTAAAACAAGTGCTTCAGATAAATTGAATATTAATCTATGTATATGATGAATACAATATTTTCAAAATGTAAATATGTATTTTCACACTATTATATATATGCAGATTTTTTTTTATTTAAAATGTGAAAAGATTATGATTTAAATTCATTTGTGTTTTTTAAACAAATTATTACTTGTTGAAACTTTGGGTTATTAAAGGAAAATATCTTTTAAATTATGATAAGTTAGTCATAATAAACTCCAATAAATTAAGCCTTAAATAATATATATGAAAATGTAATTTTTTCACATTTTAGCTATGAATTTTCACATTTAAAAACATGCAATTTTTCTTTTAGATTAGTAAAATTATTTTTGAAAGGAAACAAAAAACTTATTTAGTTATTCTAAATAGCTACAAATTTTGTAACAAGTTTTTTATGCTATTTAAATAATTAATGGAATTATTTCTTTGCTTTTTAGTTGTGTTTGCAGGTGGATCATTGTTAAGAGCGCCCTAATCTATTACAATTATAAATACGTCACTTAATTCATAGAGAATAGAAAAATACCTGTTAAAGGATAAACTCAGTGGGGCCTTGATAAAACAAGCAAGTTTGGGGGCAATATCTAAAAATAAAAATAAAGTATTCTTATGGAATGTTAGAAAAATGAAATAAATGTTTAAGTCTCATTGATGTAATTAAAACTAAAGATTCGTAACACAATTTCTTTAAATCTCAGCGCTCATATTGATCGTTTGTTCGTTTATAGGAAACCCCCACACCATACATACTGATATGTCAGAACTCCCCACATCACAAGGCGTTCCAGAGAGAAATCTTATTGTTTACCTAAAAGGGGAAAAAAGAAGGGGTGAGCTAAAAGCCCAGTAAAGAAGTACAACAATACCACAATATCAAAGAAAAACACAAGAATGACATGTAAAATAAAATAGGGCAGAACATAACATCATCATACTCATATTTCATAAACATGAATGAAGTTTTAGCCATACATCACATTCATACACCATAAACATACTCTTTGAGATCATGATACCTTTGTTGTTCATGTCACATCTTGAGGTAACCAGTATAACAGAGGCTAGTAAAACCTTCCCTACGAGAAAAAAAGGATCTTAGGTTCTTGAATAACCTCGGCATGTTCGCCCTTTGAGTACATCATATCCTTAGTATCTCCTTTGGTGTGTTGCATTCAGCACGCTAGCAACCCTTTGTTTTCATTCTTCATATAAACACATGTACTCGAGTTCACATCAAAACATAGAAAATACATGTTGCATCATACTTGTCATAACATATCTAGATAGAATTCTTCTTTTCCATATCACTTAGTTTATCATCATAACATAGCATCTTCATTTCCATAGCACATTATTTCTTGTGACATACAAGTATTACCATTTCATAGGATAAACATAGAAAATAATATCTAACTTCCTTACCTCAGATCCAAGCAAAACAAAATTAGAAAACATCACAAGAAGCCTATAATCATAACCAAACATTCGTCTCTTAGAATCACATAAGAATACATATCCCCAACATACATACCCCACGTGTGCATGGGTCATGCACACGTGGCACAAGTCGCACTACAATTACAAGCATACAATCATTTAACATAAAATCATACAAGAATAATGCTAATTCTACCTATTAATCATTCATCGTTACAAAGTAAAAGTCATGTGTTTGAGCAATAGACATATATGTGAACGTAAAAATACATTTCCATGCAACATGCATACGTGCGAGAGTTCTTAAAAAAATTTCATCAAACCAAATTCTTTTCCACTAAATTATTTCTTTAATCACATATTGGTTATTTAAAACTTTATTACAAAATATTTACTTTATAGAATAATTCATTTAGCCTTTTTAATTTCTCATAAACTAATAAGACCATTTTTTACTTAAATAGCATTTAAATGGTTCCGACAAAATTTGTAGTTATTTAGGATATATTATATTTTCATATATAAAATTTAAGACTTAATTCATTGGAGTGTATGACTAAGTAATCATGATTTAAAAGACATTTTCTTTTAATAACTCAAAGTTTCAGCAAACTAATAATTGGTTTAATTTCACAAAATAAATTTAAATCCTATTCTTTTCACATTTTTTTTTTAAAACTGCATCTAAATATAAGTGTGAGAATACATATTTATATTTTGAAAATATCACATTCATCATATACATACTTATAATTTAATTCACTTGATGCACTAGTTTTATTTATCTCATTTAAACGACTTGTCTTACTATTAAAAAAAAAATTCCACCAACTATTTATTCAATCAAAATCACAAACTTGGATTAAAACTATATTTTCTTTCATAAAATGTACAAAAAAAATTGCATATATTAATTTGATAAATATACCATTAACATATGAAATAATATGTCATTTTATTTACATAAAATCAAATACCACTTTTAAAAATCATATATGCATTTCAAAACATTAATAAATCATTATCATCATAAATTATAAAAAAAAAACAAGAATAAATAAAAGAAAAATCACTTTTCATCATGTTTAAACAGTGCTTAGACCAAATCATCATATACCAACTAGATCATCATTTGTAAGGGACTTAATACAAATTCCAAAACTTAAAAAAATAATCTAGCATGTTTCTAATGATTATATGTGATATCAAATAAAAAAAATAATCAACATGCAATGATAATCTTCATAGGCCGAAACCCACATGAAAAATACCAATAACCTCATTCACATTCACATGAACCCTAGCATGTTCTCGTTTCCCAAATAATATGATCAAGTTCATAGAAAGAATCAAAAGAAACATACACAAAACTTCACATGCATTTTCTACACATCCATATAAGCCTAGTCCCAAACACACACACAATCCATAGTTCCATACACGCCCATACCTATATCTATATATATATATATATCCATACATGCTTCCATTCATAAGAAAAATAAATCACACACAACCCTAGCATGTTGCTATGTACTTGAACAAGATACAAGGGTATGGTAATTCCAACCACCATCTAATGTGAGAAACAAAACGCAAAACCAATATTACAATTCGACAAGATTTTTAAATGAAGACCACTCAAATCAAAGGAACACAGCATCACATCATGTAAAAAATAAGGGCACTATAATTTCCATTACCTCCTTTGTGAAGATCAAGACTCAATATATAGAAAGATGGTAATTACCCTTTGGGTACACCTAGGATTTTTCAAACTCACACAAAGAGAGAAAAACCAAGAACAACCAAGAAACAAAAGACTTAGCATCAAGAAAATTGAAAAAGAAAAAGGGGTAGATGATTAAATCACAAAGAAGAACAAGAACACAAACCTAGTTAAAGTCATCTTCTTCTCTTTCCCCTTATCTCCCTAGCCCTCACGCCCTCTCTCTCTCTAGCCTCTCACGCAGCCACACACTCTCTCTCTCCTCCTAGCCATTGACACCAAGAGAAAATGAGCTATGTTCTTTCTTTTTCTTCCTTTTAATTAACCTTATAGACAATAGCATAGCCTAGTGGAAGTGGGAAAGTTTCCCAAATCTAATCCTTTTTTCCTTATTTGTTTTATTTGATTTTCTTAAATAAAGGAATCTACAAACAAATTAAAAGAAGAAATACTCATAGCGTCATCAATTTAGTCAATTTAAAACCCAAACCAAATAAGAAAATGAGACCACCCCTTTCCCATTGTCTTACACGCCCATCCTTCTATTTTCCCCTTTTTTTATTTTCTTTTTAATTGCATAATTAAATAAAATAAAAAGGAAATTATGTGAAGGAAAAACTATTGCGTGCTTACAATGCAACTATGCACATGCACACACCCAATTGCTCATGTGCATCACTACTTACTATGCACCTTGGTCCATTCAACCAAAACACATTTTACTTACAAATTAAATTAATAAATCAATAAAACAATTAATAATTAAATTCACACATTTCTTACCAAAAAATTCAAACAATTAAAATAAATTCCTAACAATTAACTATTAATAATAAAGCAAAGCACAAAATTAATTAATCTAAAAAAAAGTTTTGGTGCACTACATTCATGGTAGTGGCGAGTGGCTTCCGGAGGCTTATACTGTCGCAACAGGTTTGAGGTGGTGTTCATGGTGATGATCCGAGAAAATCTTTGTGATCCGAGAAAATCAAGAAAAAATCTAGAAAATCTTTGTGATCCGAGACGCCTTTGACTAGATTCGTGCAACAATCTTCGTGATTCCTCAGCAAACTGCAATCCAAGTAAGTCTCGAACCCACCTTCCCTTTTATGCATTCTAGAATAAGTTCAGTGAGTTTTTTGATTTGGACCTCCATTGTTCTTGAGAAAAAACTTTCGGGTGACTGGGGTTGTACAAATATATGCAGAAACATGCTAGAATAGGGATTTTATGTAGTATAAAACACTAGGCGATGTTTAGAAATTAATGTAGGAAATAGGAGTACTGATTTAGGGCCAAAATCAAAGTGAAAATTCGATTTTACTATTTTCGGAAAAACTGGGTTTTTCCCGCCTGTTTTCAGAGTAAAAAAGTATTCTTGAAAAAACTTTTTACATGCACTTTTTGATCTATTTTTTCAAACTGCTCGCATGTTTGTAGTTTTATATTAGGATGCCGCTAGTCGTATAAAAACTTAACTTTTATACACGAGCAACGTTATCCTTGTATTTCTCTTCTTCTACCTATTGGTTGTAGATTCTCACTTCCCCTCTAATCTTCTCAGATATTCATGCACGATCCTTGGAGAGGTGAGAGACCAATAGACGATGATACCCTCGCTTTGCTGTTCGAAGACTAGAAACAACCTCCACTACCTTTTCCTGAATTTCTATCTTCACAAAAAAACCCCCCGACTAGTCAACCAAATATGGGTCGTGTGAAGTACACTGCTCGTAGAAAAAGGAAAATGACCGATTCACCTTCTAACCAACCTGCTTCTCGTATCGAGGGTCCTTCAAATGATTCTCAACATATAAATTTTGCACAACTAGATATTCAACCCAATGCCCGGCCTCGCGATGGCCCTCGAGCAGAAGTTGACTGGTACGTTGCGCCCCCTAGTGTCATATCGGCTAGGATGGTGGAAAAATATCCCAAGAAGTATGGTCTTCCTGGGATAACTTTTGTCAAACCTACACCCGCCCAAATGACAAATGTGCCTGGAGGCGCCTTCAGTGCCTAGTCGAGGTATCACATAGAGGTAGAGGCAATCCTGCCCTTACACGACTTCTTCCAAGGGGTGGCTAATTACTTCGAAGTTACCCCTTTTCAAATAACACCCAATGGATATAGAGTGCTATCGACACTCTATATCCTTTATAACCACAAAAAGTGGCCTGCACCTACACCACATGAGATAAACTATCTGTTCGATCTCAAGTCCACCCCAACCAAAACAACACCGGGTTTTTCCGTTTCTACCACTAAGAATCTGCTTAGACATTTCTGAGCGATGTCACCCACAAGTCCAATGTAGGGAAGTACTTTCAAGAGTGCTACCTCACAACCGATCTGGTCACCGACAACTTGGCCTTCACACGAGGAGGTAAACTTTTTAATTGCTGGTCGATGATTATCGTTAGTTTTTCCTTTCATTGTCCTTAGCAAATTGGTGTTGTGTCTAGGTCCATGGTACCGACCAGACCCCACTTCAGAGATGGAGATGAGGGTCACAGTCCTGGCCAGCATGACGAACATTGAGAAGAGCGTCAAAGAGTTGGTCACTCAGAGCAATCTAAGGTTGGTCAGCCTTTTGGAACCTCAACAGGAAGTGAGGGAATCCACCGCAGGGAGTGCCACTGGAGAGGGCAGCAGATAGGAAATCCCCGAGCAACAACGAGATGCATCACAACCCCCGAGGAGATGGGCAACGGGAGTGACCATCCAAGAATCGTCTAGCAACCCTCGGGCTGCTGCTGCCCCTGCCCATCATGGGAGGGGAAAAAAACTGCCGGAATACGCCAACCCTATATCCGAATCCTTTGATGAGAATGGTATAGATCTCTTGCTCTTAGATAACTTGCCTATCCCTTATCACTTATTCAATAGGGATGGCAAGTTTAATTTTATGAACAGTAATTTTAATTCGGATTTCTTCAAGGCAGATAGTGATTGTAGCTGTAGTTTTATAGATAATATATCGACCAGTAATAATAGCTTGGGTATATTACTTAGAATTTCCCTTTTCATTATTCCATTACTCCTCTAAATTACATTATCTGATCATTTGTTTTTGTTTTGCAGTCATACCTTCTGAAGACGCTTTCGATATGTATGCCAATGCTGAAGCTCCCGCGAGAAAAAAAGAAAGCAAGCAGGAGGCAACCTGGGGAGAGTAGTAATGACCCCTCCAAGAAAAGGGCTCAAACAGAAGATCCTTCAGTGCCCACTCCATCTAGGACCACTACACCTCCTCCTCCTCCTCACAATAGCCCTGCCCCCAAGCAGGCAGGGAGATCCATGGCCACCGACCTGCTGAGTAGCACCTACAACGCTACCCACGAGAAGCTGGAAAGGCTGTCCAGGCACCGTCGTAGCCAGAAAGCCTTTTCCCATCTCCCTCCGCTAAAGAACAGCTAGGTTACCAGTCGCGGGCTGTCGGAACTCATCAGTGTAAGTGTGTTTCTTCTTTTTCCTTTAATTTTAGTCGACCAACATTCTATCTAATTGCCCCTAACTAGTTCACTTTTCTTTTTTTGTTTGCAGGGAATCTTGACCATGAGCTATAGCTGGGGACCTGCTGAAGAGACCGAGGCCAAACATGCCGAGAAAATCAAAGCATGCAAGGAGAAGTCTAAGGCGGCCGAGACTAAAGCTGCCAGCCTGAGTGAGGAGTTGAAGAAGTGCCAAGAGGCGTTGGCCAAAGTTATTGCCGCCAAAGAAAAGTTTAAGGAGGCTTCGGAGATTAACTCTAAAGAAGCAACCAAACTTCAAGATGACCTGGCGGCCAGCCTGAAGGGAGACACTGAGCCTGAGGGGCGAGTTAAACTGCTCGAGGAAACCAATGCTCAGAACCTAGAGAAGTTCAGAGGGGAAACTTTCAATTTCTTCTACCTCTTCTAGAAGAACAACCCAGGGGCGAACTACGACTACCTCCCCGAGAATATGAGGCAAGTCTAACTGGGGATATGTGCTGCACGCCTAGAAGAGGAAAGGAAAGCTCAGGAATCCCCTAAAATTTCCTTGGCGACAGGCACTAATTGTAACGACCCGGATTTTCAAGACTCGATAATGCGGAAATATAAATGTTTTCATTTAACAAAATGTCTCAAAAACCCATAAAAAAAAAACTTTTTAAAAAGTCGTATGGCCATACTTAACATTTTATTACAAACATGTTTTATAAAGATTAGAGTGAGCCTAGTTTAGGAAAATTACACAACATTTCCAAAAATAAAAAGGCTTCCCAAAGGGTCGGTCCACATGTACATTTGCAAGGAAGACTCCAGCGCTCACTGCTCTGCCTTGCCCTTGCACTTACCTACAACATGAAACAACTAGGTAAGCGAAAACGCTTAGTAATATCAACTTTCAAACAAAGCATGTAGAGAATTAGGGTTCCGGACCCATCCGGACCCTAAACAATCAATTTGAAGAATGCTAAAGCGTCCTGGCAAACTTATGGTCATGCCTGATAACCAATGATAAATTAATTCGTAACTAGATAAAAATCCTGCACTCAGAAAATCCCAGAACAAGCAGATATATTATATCACAACTATATCTTATCAACAATTATATCCCTGCACTCAGAAAATCCCAGAGCAAGCAGATATATTATATCACCAAATAATTCGAGACCAACGCTCGACAATTTCCAACAATTCATGCGTAACGCGCCCTCCAACATAATTGCTAATCTGTAAAAGAGAACTGAGTCCCCACACTAAGATCTAGCCAATAAATATTCTCATCAAGGGTAACTATCGTGTTACCTAGGGCATCGCTACATATTCAAGAGTGTAATCCAATTTACACGATTTTATGGAGACTTCTATGTTAATCAGTGGTGCTGGTGAGCAGCTGCCCCTAGGGTGTTCAACCTCACTCTATCTTGGCAACCCCTAGTATCTCTAGGCACTCTCACGGAATGGCCAATATTCACGGCTGCTATCCGGGAATAACTTATCAGAGCACTTGCTCGGATTCTAACCGTCCAATGATTAAGTAAGCATGAGGGCCCCTAGGTCCCATTTATCTTGGCGCCCCTAGGTTTAACCAGCTTATCCTCATCTCATGGCCACTCGTCTCGGTAATGAACCGGACATAAATAAAATCAAGCAGTGTGACGGGGATCAACCGTCTAGGATATGACGGACTTCTACCGTTCATATTTTCTAAATCAGCACTCACTAGACTAACGTCTCTAAGCAACTTTCTATGACAGCCTATGTATATGCATGTATCCCTATACTAACATACAAGACAATAATCATTTCATGTTGCAGCCATACAATATAAGTTGACTTACTTGGAGTCCTTAGCGCTCAGCAAGTTTTCACCCTCCAACGTTCAGTCCAGTTACGCTTAGCCAATACTGTAGTTATCCATACAGTATACTCGGATTAATTATGGCACTCATAATTCATTATTATTATTTTGGGCAGTTTGGTCATTTTAATAAAAGTCATTTGTAAGGATTTACAATCCTTATTTGGTTTTAAACTTATTAAGGAAAGTTATACAAAATATTCGAGACTAAACCTTAAGTCTCGGGGAGACCTATCCTAAGGTCTCGATACCTAGGCTCGGGTATCACAATGGTATTTCCCACAATCCGCTAAAAATCTTATTCTTTCCAGGTATCGCTATTAACCCGCACTTTCGACTAGTCGGTTAAAATATGTAAGATTTTAGCCGGTATTATATCCAGAAAATACAAATAAATTCCTTAATTATTTTTAAAGAAAATAAACTCTTTAAATTTTCCTTTTATTTTTCTTAAGGTTTTAATATCTAAAAACCGTTTTAAGAAAATTGCCTAATTTGTCTTAATTAGGAAAGCCGTTATAAATTTCTCATCTTGACTAATTAATTTTCCAAAAGCAATTAATCAATTTTACTTACTAGGAAAATAATTTATTTAATTATTTTTCTCAAAATATAGGGTTTTAATCCCTCTTTTAATTTATTAACTATTAATAAATTAAATCTCTTATTTTTAGAAAGAATAAAAACTCTTTAATAAAAATAATTCATTTAAACTCAAAGGGTAAATTTTAGTGAAAATATGATTTCAAGACTTACCATTTTATATCTTGAAATAAACAAAATTTTACTTTTTACCTTATGTTCCAAAATCTCATTTTTACACTAAGTGTGAAAAACCTAATTTTCACATTTTTAACTACATATTTCGTTAGTTCATAACTTGAAATGTACTTACCCAATTGTTACCAAAATTTCCCAATTCCATTTTTGTTATGCCATTTAGGTCTTTGTAAAATCTTAGGTCAAAATGAGCATTTTTTTATTGGTGAAATCATTTTCCAACAATGAGGTAAAAATGACCTTATTTTCAAGTCCTTATTTTTTTCCAAACTTTGACAGTTAATAACTTTCAAACCGTTTAATATTTTCTTACCAAATTTTACAGTGGACTAATAGGTTATGCCAGCAATATGTCCACAAAATTTTAGAAAAAACTGGGTTCATTTGACCTATACAGTGGCTGTCCAAACTTGGTTCCAAAAATAAGAATACGAAAAAACAGTTTTTTACCTAATCTTTGAAATAGCATAACTTACTCATTTCTAAACATTTTTTTGTGTTTCAAAAGCTCAATTTTATGTACTCAATCTCAAAAACATCACAGTACAATTTAATTTAACAAAAACAATAGACAGTGGCTTCTTGACCCCTTGGAAGTCACAGCTCAAAACATGTTTTGTTTTAGGGTATCCTACAAAACCCTTGGGGGTTTTGGTTCCCATTTTCAAAAATCAATACTCATGCATCATAAAAATTATTAAACAACTACCATAACCTTATTACATCATCAACAAGAAACTCTAAGCATTAGATATACAAAATAATGCTTAAAACTAAAAACCCTACAACAAAATCATCAAAAGTAAACTTTTTACCTCTTTGGTGTTCTTGCTTAAGGTTTGGACCTTCCTATAAGCTTTGACTCCTTCAAAACCTTTCAAAAACCCTAACAAACTTCCCCCAACAACATAGTCAATTAGCTATTTGAAACTCTATGCTTAAAACTTTACAAAAGTCTAGATTAATGAAAGTTTACCTTAGGGAAAATACTTCCTAGACCAAGACTTAGCCTCCAAGTTTTCCTTGGTGTTCTTGAGGTTGAATATTGAGAGAACACTTTGAATGGTCTTAAAAAAATCAGATGAGAGTGAATGAGAGAGGGAGAGTGGTCGGATTTGGGGGTTAGAATGGCTCACACAACTCTTCAAAATATCACAAAACACTTGAGTGCTTTTCTACCCACTTGCCCACTTGACTTCTTAATTAAAATGGGAGTTAAACTTTATAGAATTGGGTTCACACCACTCTAAAACACCACATGGCTGGCCACCCTTTGCCATATATGATCATTTCATTATTTTTTAATTTTTTTTTTTATTAAAGGTTAATAAAGGTTTCATAAGAAGAAAAGTCCAAATTGGCTTTTGAGACCTTTTTTTTTTCACTCTTATTAAGTTTTAATCACCAAACTTAACATTAATTAATTAAATTAAATGTCTCTCACATTTAATTTAATTAATCACATAGTAAAATTTAACCTAAGGTCCATTCATGGAATAAAATTCCCCATTTCGGTAAAATTAGGCATTTAACACAAAATGCCCTAAAATTTCCATTTTCTTTTAGGTTTATTATTTTTGACCAAACTTTAACTTTTATGAATGTATTTTATGCCCAAAATATAATTGCCATGATTTTTCATTTTATTTTCCGAGATTTTTACCCGATCAGGGTTTTTGTGTCGGTCCAGGACCGAAAGTCTTATCTTGACTTTTAAAATCACAAAATTCATATTTTGGCTAGCAATAACTCATGGAATACTTACAAACAAAATATAATATTATTTAAAATAATATTCTTAACCCGGGGGAAAAATCCCGACCCGAGTCGTTTAAAGGTACCCGAAAATGCAGGACGTTACACTAATGGCATTGAAGAAGATGCAGGGACAACAATCGACCAGCAATCTCAACCAAATCCTCCCCCAGCTCCACAATGATTTGTAATAATAATAATTTTTTTTATAACTAAAACAATAGAACCATGGTTCGTAATGTTAAAAAAATTTTGCTACTCAAGGTAGCTTTTCTTTTATTTATTAATTGCATCTGAGCAGTAACTGCTCGCGGTGTAAAAACATTTCGTTATGATATTATAATATTTTGTATTATTATATCATTTTTTCGTATGACCGAACTTAGCATAGCACTTTCTTTAGATTTTACAAAATTTTAAATAAATTTTTTGAAAAATACTCTAAGTGTCGTAGTATGTTATCCCTATTTTGTTCGTGTGTTTACATATGCTTGTTGATATGCTTTGCTTGCTTGGTATCTTATATGCCCCCAAGTGATTGAGAAGCTTAGGGTTCTCGGTCACTTGCCATGACCAAGTCTTATTCGAACATTACTGCTCGCGTACTTATAATAAAAAATGGTAATATAGCTAAACAACACACATAATGAGAAAATAATTTTAATAAATACAATAATTGGCAAGATATCGAGCGTTAAAATATCGAGCGACCTTTTGTTGGTAAGCTGCTACTCGAAGTTGAGCTTGCTAGCACCTTTCATTGACTAGGTCCAAAGACTCCATCAATAATTGATCATTAGTGCTCTAATCGTATGTGAGCCTTCTGTGCGATGGTGGATTTAGCTCAATAGGCAACATGGCCTCAAACCCGTATGCCAAGGAAAATGGCGTATGGCCTGTTGCTTTTTGTTGGGATGTTCTATATGGCGAGAGTACTTCTGGTAATTGTTCTTCGAGTCTTTTCTTTAGTGTGTCCTTCAAAGTCTTGTTAACAATCTCGACTTGTCCATTTTCCTGTGGATGAGCTACTGATGAAAAAGTCTTTATAAATCCATGCCTTTCACAGAAATCAGTGAAAAGATCGTTGTCAAATTGTGTGCCACTATCTGAGACAATTTTCTTGGGCAACCCATACTGACATATGATGTTCTTGACCACAAAGTCCAATACTTTCTTTGTCGTTATTATTGCTAGTGGTTCAGCTTCGGCCCACTTTGTAAAGTAGTCAACAACAACTACTGCATACTTGACATTCCCTTTTCCTGCAGGTAAAGACCCGATCAAATCAATTCCCCATACTGCGAATGGCCATGGGGCTGCTCATTTGGGGCTGCTCGCAGTATCTTGGAGAATCTCTGGCACTTGTCACATTTTCGAACGAAATCCATAGAGTCCTCATTCATGGTAGGCCAAAAATACCCTTGCCTTAAGATCTTTTTCGACAGACTTTGCCCCCTAACGCGATCTCCATAGAAGCCTTCCTGTACCTCTTGCATCAGCTCCTTGGCCTTATCCTTAGAAATACACCGTAACAAAGGAATTGAGTATCCTATTATATACAAAATTCTGTCGACCAGAATAAATCGAGCCGATTGTCTATGAAGCGTCCTCGCTTTGTTTCTTTCTATTAGCAGCAATCCCTATTCAAGATATTCTATGATGGGTATCATCCACGTGTTTGTAGCCTGAATCACTAGTGAGGATTCTTGTATTTGAATGCTTGGTGCCAACAAATGTTAAACTGGTACTATGCTCAAGGTGTCGGCATCTTTCACACTTACTAACTTGTCCAAGACATCAACATTTGAATTCTAATCATGAGGAACTTGTTGGAGAGTATACTTTTCAAATTGTGCCAGTAAGTCCTTGGCTTTGTTCAAATAAGCAACCATCCTGAGACCCCTAGCCTAATACTCCCCCGTAATTTGATTAACTACTAGCTGGGAATCGTTATATATTTCTAGTGACTTTATATCCATGTCCTTAGCTAGTCTTAATCCAACGAGCAGAGCTTCATCCTTGGCCTCATTGTTGGATGCTGTAAAGTTGAATCTGATTGCACAGTGGAACCGATGTCCTTTGGGTGTAATTAAAATCAAACTTGCTCCTGCATTATGCTCGTTGGAAGAGCTGTCTACAAACAACTTCTAGGAAGGAGCTTGATGTTGACTTTCAGTTTCTTCCATTAGTTTGCCAACTGGGATTCCGTTGAATTCTGCGACGAAATCTGCTAGAGCTTGTCCTTTCACAGCTGCTTGTGGAGAATAAGAAATTCTGAATTGCCCTAATTCAACTGCCCATTTTAATAACCAACCAACGACTTCTGGTTTTTGCAAGACTTGCCATAATGGGTCGTCGGTGAGTACCACGATGGGGTGATCTTGAAAGTAGGGTCGCAGTTTTGTAGAGGCCAAAATCAAGCAATAGGCCAACTTTGCTATGGGTGGATACTGTAAGTCTGACCCCACTAGCCTCTTGCTCACATAGTATACTGCTTTATGAATGTTGTCTTCTTCTCTAACTAGAACAGCACTAGCAGTGTACTCTGTGATTGCCAAGTAGATGAACAAAGTTTCTTTTTTGACTGGTTTGGATAGGATTGGTGGTTGCGACATATGGGATTTTAACTCATGAAAGGCCTGCTCGCACTCTTCTGTCCATTCAAACTTCTTGTTACCCCTGAGTAGATTAAAAAATGGAACACACTTGTCCGTTGACTTAGATATGAATCTACTCAGGGCAGCAATCCTTCCAGTTAGGCTTTGGACATCTTTAATCTTGGCAGGATACTGCATCTCAATCAGTGCCTAAATTTTTTTGGGATTAGCTTCAATTCCTCGTGAGTTTACTATGAATCCCAAAAATTTTCATGATCCAACACCAAAGGAAAACTTGAGAGGGTTCAACTTCATCTATTATTTGTTGAAGATGTTGAAGCATTCTTGCAGGTCCTTGATGTGTTCTTCAACCTTCTTTGACTTAACCAGCATGTCATTGACATATACCTCCATGTAAACGCCGATCAGCTCTTTGAACATATGGGTTGACCAGTCGTTGGTAAGTCACACCAGCATTTTTCTAATTGAAGGGCATTCCTTTGTAGCAGTAAAGTCCCATATCTGTTTGAAAGCTAGTGTGATCCTCATCAGGTGGATGCATACTGATTTGATTGAATACAGAGTATGCATCCATGAATGATAAAAATTCATGCCCAGATGTAGCATCGACCAGCTGTTCGATTCTCAGAAGTGGGAAACAATCTTTCAGGCAGGCCTTATTAAGGTCTATGAAATCCATGCATGTCCTCCAGTTGCCATTTGGCTTGGGAACTAGTACAAGATTAGAAACCCAAGATGGATAAAATGCTACCATGATGATTCCATTTTCCTTTAGCTTCTCAACTTCTTCTTTTAGGGCCTTCGATCTATCTTTGTCGAGCAACCTTCTTTTTGTTGCACAAGTGGAAAGTTTTTGTCTATATTTAAGACATGGCTGATCACCACTAGGTCTATCCCAACCATTTCTTTATGCGACCAGGAAAACACCTCTTGGTGCTTTTTCAAAAATTGCACCAGTTTGTTTTTTGTTGTTGTCTCTAAGTTTTTACCGACTTTCACAACCTTGGTCGGATCAGTTTCTTCCAATTGGACCTCCTCGAGGTCTTTCATAGGTCCCACGTTCTCTTCAATATCCCCAAAGCAAGGATCTAAATCCCTATCCTTACTTTGGGCAACACCCTATTTGGTGACTTGTTCACATGATTGGCTTTGTATTTCATTTGTCACCAGCAACCTTTTCTTGGCTTTTTCTCCCGATCCACCTCTCTTTGCTTTGGTTATCGAGGAGTTATAACATTCCTGTGCTTCTCGCTGGTTTCCCAACATGCATCCAATTCCTTCGTCGGTTGGAAACTTCATGGCCAAATGCCATACTGAGGTCACTGCCCGCAGATCGACGAGAATGGGCCTTCCAATCACATCTTTATATGAGAAAGGACAATCAACTACTAGGAAAGTAGTGAGTAATGTCATGTTCGCAAGTGCAACCTCAGCTGTGACTGGAAGTTTCATTGATCCAGTTGGCGTGAGCCCTTCGCCGGAAAAACCATAAATGGTTTGGTTGCATGGTTCCAAATCTTGCATTGAAAATTTCATCATTTCAAATGAAGATTTATAGTTGACTGAGCTTCCTGTATCCACCAACACTCACTTGACCATCATGTTAGCAATCTGAACATCGATGGCCAGAGGATCTGAGTGGGGAAATCGAACATGCTGAGAATCTAGCTCGGCGAAAGTTATCTATTCTTCCTCTGATCGAGCTTTTTCAGGAGTTCTCTCCTCGACATTTAAATATCCTGATCATGAGGTAAGGTTCTGGCATACCTTTCTCTTGCCTTCCCACTGTCACCTAATATATGTGGTCCTCCGCAGATGGTCAGCAACATACCAGCGACTGGAGCTGGTTGTAGAGGAGGCGAGCGTTGGCGTACAGGTGCCTGCTCGTTGCTTCCTTGAGCCCCTTGCTGAGAACCTTTAGCTACTCGCATATACCTTCCCAGATGTCCTTATCTAATAAGGAACTCAATCTCATCCTTGAGCTGGCTGCACTCGTTGGTCTCATTGCCATTGTCGTTATGAAAACGACAAAACTTGGTAGTGTCGCTCTTGGATATATCTTTCCTGATTGGGGCTGGCTGCCTAAAGGGAACAGTAGTGTGACTGGCCTGGTATACCTCCCCTCTACTATCGACTAGGGCTGTGTAATTGGTGAACCTCGAATCGTATCTATTCTATTTCGGGTGCTTCTTATCAGGCGTTGTCGGCTCGTGGTTCACCCTTTTCCCCCCATTCTTCCCATTTTTTTGTCATTGCCATTGGTTTTCCCAGACCCATTGGCGGCTTTGGTGGGATCTTCTTTCTGGCCATGTACGTCTGTAGAAGACTTTCCTTCATTGGCAATGGCCTCCTCAAGCTTGATATACGTGTCTGCTCGGTCTAGAAACTCGTAAGTGCTCTTGACTCCATTCTTTCACAAACTGTTCCAAAGAGATGAGTGGCGCTGTACCCCACCAGTGCGAGCCATCATCTTTCCCTCATCCCCAACTATCCTGGCCCCAGCAACTGCTCACATGAATCATTGAATATACCCCTGAGGGTCTCTCCTTCCTTTTGGCGTATTTCAACCAGCTGATTGGCCTCAGTCGGATGTACTCGACTAGCATAGAACTGTCCATAAAACTCTTTTACGAACATTTCCCAAGAAATTATACTGGCCGAAGGGAATTTGAAAAACCATTCTTGAGCAGTTTCAAATAAAGTAGCCGGAAAAATTCTGCACCGAGCATCATCTGTACAAGATTTTCTAATCCAGTGAAGTTGGAAAAAACCGGCATTTTAACTTTGTTAGGAGTCTCTGCCACATCAATTCTTTGCACAAATGGAGTGCCCTTTCTCCGATCAAACTCTATATGGTATGTTCGGTTCCCAACCAGTTGTTGGATGACCTGATTTAAAACATCTAGCTGGGCTTGTACAGCATCTGATCCTGCTGAAGCGACCGGTATTGGGGGAAAATACCCGTCGTGCCTTTCCCTTCGATCATTGAGAACATCCCTCAGATCTTTATCCCTACGCCTTTCGCTCACACCTAGTTGGTCAAAGACATTGGGTTGTTTAGGTTGCCCCCTAGCAATCTGGCTTATTGGTCGGTTCTCCTCCTCCTCTTGTCATCGACCAACATTCCTCCTGCCAGAATCCACCTCATTATAATCATGGCCATCTCTAAATTGCGACCTATGATGGTGCACCTGCTTTTCACACTATTTCGCTCTTTCCCTACTAGAACGCCCCGATAGATAGGTGGAGGCATGCGTTGGTCAGTAGGTCCCCTGGCATTATTATGTCGTGAGGGACCCCTGACCTTAGAGCCTGAATCCACCTACCTTCCGCTCCCTGGAGGACGTTGTCCTCTGCTTAGAGGGTTTTGTTCCTCTGCCGTCTGGTGTCTAGGGCTTTTAGGATGTTGTCCGGCCCTATTCTGCCTTTGCTGCTGGGTGTTTTCTTGACCAGCGCGATAGGGTGGTTGCTACTCAGGATCTTGGAAAGGCCTCTCCTACTAAGTAGCAGGGGGTTGCTCTGGCATCTGAGGATACACTGGTTGTGGCGGATTGTGGCGGATTGTGGTGATGCTGGGGATGCTCTGAATGTTGATTTTGTTGTGGGTGAGTACTAGGTGGCTAATCCAGTTGGGAGGCAGGTGTTGGATGTCCTTGTGCCAATTGAATGGCTGCCTCTAGGGCTGCAGTGGCATCCCTTTGCTGGCGGTCCATGTCAGCGTGCCGTTCATTTAGTTCTTGGCATTGCTGGTCAATTTCCCTCTACTGCAACACCATTGTTTTAACCACATTTTCTTGATTAACTCTCAAATTAGCTAATTCTTCTTGCAGCATAATTAAAGTCGTCCTTAAGGTTTCAACATCCATCTCCTCCTCTTCCAATTCCACCTGTGGTTCATCCTCAGCTACACCTTGTGGAGAAGGTTGAGTTGGCACATTCCCAAAGGTTTGCCCAATTTTCCTAGTTGTTTTCGCCATTTGATCTTCTTGGAGATCTTGAGTTCTTGCTCTCAATGAAAGCACCAAAATGTTGACTCTTGATTTGGCCAATGACACAAAGTCAAATAAAACGACAAAAATGAGATGAATTCAAGTCAAAAAGACAAATGGCACAAGGATTTATAGTCGTTCGACCCCATGTGATGGTAATGACCTACGTCCACTTAGTTTTCTTATTAATATAATGAAAACCTACGATTAGTAAACAAGGGTGTACTGAGTTTCACAAGCTCAATAATAGTTACAAAGAATTACGTAAAAACAATGATTTTCTCTCTCAGTCTCCAAAAGATAAAAAAGATCTCACCCCCTTCTCATGAGCCCTTTGAGTCTTATTTATAGGCTCAAGAATCTCCTTATGGGCCGATGGGCCTTGATTACATTTAATACAAACATATCTGAATAATAATGGAAATTACACTTTTTACATGAATGCAAGATTAAATATCTCTTGAAAATATCTGATATATCGCGACCAGCTCTGGTCGCCCAAGAAATATGCCCTCTTTCGTACAAAGTCTCCTCTGGTCGATGGTCGACCAGAACATAACCACTTAAATTTCCACGCACACCTCACGTGCGTACTAATCTTGCCACGTCATCAAGTGCATTTTTTTTTGGGTAAACATATATATATATATTAGATTCAGTCATTAATATTTCATATATATATGTAAGACCCATAATAAATGGCATTAAGATTCTTTTTGAAATATTTTATTGTTGTTTTGTTCTAGTGAATAACCAAAACAATTTTTTAACTTGGTTTTACTTCTTAATGTAGGGACATCAAGTACAATTCATTACAAAACACTGGTTGGTTTACTTTATCATTCAATTTCTGATTATTTCAAAGGGAATTGCACATAACTTCCCATGACTTAAAAATGCTATTAGCAAGTTATTTCTTTACTCAATCATCCTTTTTGTTCCGTATTGTTGGTAGTTTGATTGTAAAAGGAATTTGAGAAATGAGTTGTCTGCTCGTAATTTACCTTAATAGACTAAACATTGCAATTATGTAACTCTACTAAATGGTTTCATGAATCTCATGTATTTTTATACCATTTTATTGAAGATGCTCTACGTTTCAATAAAGAAAAATATAAATATTATTTTTTGTTAATAGTTTTATTGCTTTTTTACTATTAAGACATGCGCTTACATGGTTAAGGCAACAATACATTTTGATTTGGTCTGAATTATATTGTAATTATACATGAAATTTTGGATGAATGTAGTAGTTTAAAATAGGGAAACGAATTCCCATTTTCTATGTATGGTACATTAGGTCACAACATTATGCTATCTCGTGTACCATATGACACAACAGTTGCTTAAAAATTGTTGTGTCATGTTACCACAATTGTCCATAAACCGTTGTATCATGTACTGCAGGAGATGACATTTGCACAACACCTGTTGTCCCTTGTGGTATATGAGACGACAATTTTATTTGAATTGTTGTCTCCTGCTAGTACGTGGCACGACACTGCATGGTACACCAATATCAGAAGTGTTGTATGAACATTCTTACTACAATTTAAAACTGTTGTACCACATAAATATTTTAGTACTGGAGTTGCTTATAGTTACATATTTGCTTAGTTTATGCAACCGGATTTTCCAATCATATCAAATTATGAAGCAACCACATTTTTTCATGAATATAATTACTGCAACCTTTACACAACCTATACTACTGAATGAACCTTTTGAAATCAATTAGTTGTTATTTTTTTTGGTTGCAGCAATCTAATCAACTGCATAAACAAATTAACTTCATCGAATCAACATAATCATTTTATAATGTGGTTGTATTAATTAACTTTATGGATTCAATCAACATTATCAACTTGATCAAATTGTTGTGTTGGTGTCTGTGAGTGGTTACAACAATATGAAACCTATTAACCTAATTAATATTCTAGTCTCATGTCTTTTAGTGAAAATAAATACATTTATATATGTTGGGTTATAATAAACATACACAAGAAGAAAAAACTTAAGCTTCACGTGATTGATTGTAATAGTTATATAAATATATGTAATATTATCATAATTCACTTCATTATGTGCCATTTTTTGTGGCAGTTGAGGGGCTATTTTGACCTTTTATAGGTTTGTTAGGCACATTTTGTCATCAGAAATGGTCAAAATGGCCTACTACACCCCTTAGGCAAATTTGACTTTCTAGGCACTCGACCGTTATCTAGAAAATTCCCAGATTCTGACGGTGTTCATAATTTCCAGTGGTGTTCTCTGGTATCGACTCTTTGCCCCGAGGACACCTCACATCCCTACAAATTCTTTCTTCCCTTCTCCCCGAGAAGTAGTCTTAGGGATTCTCGTTTTGAACCATCTTTCTTCGGGCCAAGGCGCTAACTGCTTAGTTTGTTGTTTCAGATATCTGAGGAGCTCCACCAACTAAACCAACAAGGGTTCTACGCCTTCGTCGCCAAGATTCTACAAATGGCTCAAAAAGAAGGGTAGCATCCTAATAAGGGGAAGCGAGTGGCTAGCAGTAGTCAAGCCCTCATGGCACGAGAGGACCCCACCCCTGCGACAACAAGACCCGTTCGAGTTGGTACCTCAGAGGAAGTAGCCAATGAGGGTCTGATGCCAACAGACAAGCCTTACACGACTACAAGATATGAGGCCAAGGCGATCCCCAACAAGCTCCGACACTAGGGGGCTTGGAGAAGATTCTCACCTACTACGGGGTGGACACCCATGAGTTGTTGGTGCACCTATCTTGAGAGAATGAAAGGGCGCAAGAGAGCATTCATGGGTTCAGGCTCTGGAGTGCCTCTTATCTCCAGGCTGGTGAAACCCTGCCTTTGCACCTGTAACACCCTCGATAACCAAGACTATTACACTGTGTATTTAAAATAGTGCAAGACTTGTTAATCAGGTCATTTAAGTAAAATGTGATCCTAAAGTCATAATAAGGTTAGGGTTAAAAGATTTTAATCATAAACCGTTAATTTTCATTAAAATAAATGTTTCGTACATGGGATCCGAAAACAGGGTTTAAGGAACAATTTAACAATTATCAAAAGTATGTACAAATCAGAGGCCACTCTAATGTCAAAATGCAGATTTTAGGTTCTATCCCTATACAATCCCTCGGTTGTGGTGGATGAGCAGCTAACAATGTACACCTCACTCCCAGAGCTCTCCAACTCATGGTAGCTCCAGCTTACCCTTGCCTTTACCTGCACCACGTAGCACCCGTGAGCCAAGGCCCAACAAGAAAACCATAGCAATACAACATAATCAATGATGATAATCAATTAATTCACAAGAGAATAAAAAAATATTCAACAAGCCATAGCATAAAGCTAACAACAGTAAACATTTATATTCAATAATTTATCTCAATCAATATGCAATACTCAAGATCGACACCCTTAGGCCGCACCCTCTGTTTAATCCACTAACTCCTGCTCACTTAGGTTGAGTCCAATGTTTATCTAGCTGACCCCAACTCACAGTGGCCGAGCCGCGTCTTATGCGCAAATTATCAGCTCCCAACTCTCTTTGGCCGTCCATTTTCACATGCCAAATCATTCATTTAGCCAAACAATAAACATGTTCAAGTATTGGGAAAATCAGTCCCGTTACAACAACTCAAGGGTGCATTTTTCTTACCTTTAATTCTGAACAAAAGTAATGGAATGGTCCCGAGCACGATCCTTAGCCCCGAGCCTTGGCGATAAACCTAGTCACAGTGTCCAACGGGTAATTGTTAACTTCAAATCCATATAAAAACTTAGGAGATAAAAACTAGCATTCGGGACCACAATTCCTACTAGATCGGGTAGTAGAATTTGTCCCGAGTGCCTAGGTTCGAACCCCCGAGCCTTACCAATTCTAGAAACCATTCTAAGGCTAAAATCCCTAGGTGGGTCACGACCTGGCTTAGTGGATCGTGACTTGCCCCCAAGTCAAAGAGCAAGGACCCAAGCCAAAGGGGAGATGGGCCGCGGCGTGCCCCCATCTCAGAGAGCACACTAGGGCCAACAGGCCACACGTGCCGTGGCACCCTAGGGCTAGGTCGTGGTGCGCCCCCTTCATGCCCAAAAATCATGGGGTTTTCACATGCTTCTCCCAGCCAATTTTCCCCAGAATTTCACCTAATCAAGCCTCCCTATCCACAATCAAGTTAACTACGAGTTTGGACCTTAAATCACATATTGAAACATAACATCACCACAAAATAGACTGAAGTTTCTATCCCAAATAAGTGGAAATTCATCACTGAATTTACACCCAAGAACCCAGAATTATGCATATTCTAATCTTCAAGAGTACTTAGCTCAATTCCACCCTATTGAACTAAATTCTTCAACAAATTAAAAGACTAGAGCTTACCTCAACAATGGTTGAATCCTCCCAAGTTTTAGCTTTAATTCCTAGCTTAATCATCTCCAACTTCCTTCAAAGCATCCAACTTCAAGCCTAAGCTTCTACCCCCTTTTTCCTTCCTTAGCTTGCATCTCAATAAGAGAGTGAGAGAGAGTGAAATCGTGAGGGCTGAAGGAGAAGGTTTGAGATATTTCCTAAAGCTTCAGCTAACTTCTAATACTTAAGCATATCTCTAATTTCTAGGCAAAAGACCTTTTTGCCCTTCTAAGTTTACTAACCTTCAAGTTGTCCCTAGGAGTAAAATGGTCATTTTCCCCCAGTTCCCGCTAATTCCTCAATTGTTCCTAATATTTACCAATCAATCCCGTTATCCAATTAATTACCATTTATCTATTCAGTATCTAATAATTCCCAAGATATTCTCTAAATTCCCAAAAATACTCCTAGGCTTTCCCCGAGCTGGGTGTTAATCCCCGATGTGACTATTTCGCTAATCTGTTCACTAGGACCGTCTCGGCCATATGCTGCAAATATATATCCACATAATAATGTGGTCTCAACAATTTATCAAATATAATCACAGTTATGCCCTCAATGGGCCAAAATTACAAATATGCCCTTATAAGCTATAAAGGGCCCACATGCATATCTAATACTCACAAACATGCATGTCACATAGTCATAAAATCATATTAATCATGCATGCCACATAATCATGCATTAAACCATCAAATCACACATATACCAATTATGCCCTCCCATCACGCTAATAAAGGCCTTTAAGTTTTATTAGCAATTTGGGGTCGTTACAGTACCAGTACTATGTCGACTTCCTCAAGTTCATCGACATATCCCTTTTCCAGCTGTCCTCGAATGGATATCGGGAGCTAGCCAGGCTCTACGTTTTGTACAGGAGACAAAACTGGCACACACCTTCCCCAGCTTAGATACTATACGTCTGCAGCTTTCAGCAGTGTTTGAGGAAGGGGGACCAAGATGGTTATTATACCCTGATGAAGCATACATTCCCAGGGGGAGATACAAAGCTCCGGGAGGCAACGAGAACCATGCTTGGGACTACAAGGACCACTTCTTCTAGGAAAGTGGTTTCTCAACGAGGAGCAATTACACCCTACTCCTAGACTTTGCTATGGTTGTAAGTGTCTTTGTCCTCTAACCGTTTCATCTGATAGTGTCCTACTTGTAATTGACCCCTTTAGGTCATTTCCACCGCACACCTTTCGTTGATTCTTTCAATAAAAGGTTTAGGATAATGAACACCAACCGTGATGAGGAGTTGGATCTCACCTTCCTCGTCACTGATGCCCACCTCCAGCTGTATGGGCTACTCCGAGAGGTGCACAGTATATGTATGGTGGTCCTAACAAGCTTTCCAGAATGGAAGCAATCACGACACGAGGCGAGGCTCCACACGAAATACGTGGTGGCTAAGGCCCAAATCGAATATTCGCAATGCCTTTGTGAGGAGCATTCGAAGAGCCTCCACAACTTTTAGGCTCCATAAGTGAAACCGAATATGTTTTGACAAAAAAAGTATTCATAATACTGGGTAACTTTTTGGGTTAATCTACGATAGTTCTAATGTCAAATAGGTTTAGAAAATACCTGTTTGGGGCATAAAAATCGTAAGGTCTGTAGGTTTAAAACCAGGTAACTTAAGGGTTACGATTCCTTAGATGGTTTTGCATAAAACTACTTTTCAGAGGAAAGTAGTGGCTTGACGTTTTTGACATACAGATCACTAAATATCAGGGGACTGTTGAGAAACCGAGGCGCGTAGCCTAGGATATCGCGTGGCATCATGTGTTGGGGCTAAGGCTAACTTTAGCTCGTATAATAGAACTAACCCATTTTGTCCATACCCTAGCGACATAGTTATAGATCATCTTAGGTCACCTACTAACTAGGCCGCTTTGTCGTCAGGCGATCTGATGGCCCTAAAAAGAAGAAATGCATGAGCTCATCTACCCAACGCAAAGACGAACGGAAGTAGGTCGTCCCTGACTCTCCCATTCTGCACTTTGGTCTGGTAGTGGAGAAAGAAATTCACATCGACCCCAACACGTTCTTCGAGGCCGAGCACATCATCTCAAAAATCACAACTCAAGGGAAGGTGAATAAGATTATGTTGAGCCACAACATAGAGATTGGAGCTGGCATTCTCCTCACCCGACTTGCGTTCGAAGGGGAAAGGAGTTGTGCCTCTTTCCAAGATGACTATGCGACCTGGAGTGATGAGCATTTGAAGGCTTCTGTCTTCCTTCCCTTGGACCAGTACTTCTTAGATTTCCTAAACTACGTAAAACTAGCTCCCTTCCAGCTCCCCCAAACTCCTATAGGCTTATGGTAGGGCTAAAGTATTTATTTCTGAAGCACGAGTGGGAGGTCCCCATCCTGGCAGACATATTACACGTCTTCTGCCTCAAAGTTAACCCTGATCAAAGAGGACGAGGTGACGGGTTTTATTACCTCACGCAATGTCCAAACTCCGCCCCCGTCATTGAGTTTCCCTGTCATCCAAACAACTACAAAGATCTATTCTTTAGGTCAGATGGCTTCAGGAATTGTGAACACCGATACTTCAACTGACCTCGTAAGTCTCCTATCTTTGCAAATTCAACTCGTAAATTTTTGTTCCTTTAAAATATTTCCTTTTATTTTGTACATGTCTTAATTGAGCTTGTTTCTTGTGCAGCCATATTTGTGAGGACGAACAAATCTATGACCCTCGGGGGTCAATACGAGATATTATCCGGTCTTCCCCCTTGCGAAAAGGATTATCGCCAGGTCGTGAATGACGCCATGTTGGCATGTAAGCTGATCGGTGAAGGTTAGACAGTAGCCTTGAGGACCTGAGTGCCCCTTATGCTGATTCTCCAGCTTCCCTCCTTGCAAGAGGTTGTGCCAACTGCTGAGGACACCATCGAGGAAGAGGCCAAGGTACCTCTCATTAAGAAAAGAAGGGCTCCTGAGGCTGACCAAGGACCTGATTCAGACCAGGTTGTTTCTGCGGCAGCAGCCGGCCCCTCCAGCCAAGGTAACCCATACCCGTACTAGATCGTTAGTCGCTGTTGATGCGGTTCTTCGCCAACAGGTAATTATACAAATAAATAGGAAGGATTAGTGCAAATTAGTGAATCGTAATATGAAAATAATTATATTCAGGATTTGAGAAACTAATAGCATGGGAAGATGGTCACTCCTTTCTTTTTAGGTGGTTCGAAGGTTAAAATCCCTCCAGTCCACCAGTCGATATTATAGATATCTCTTGGCTATTTCTTACAGAGTGTTTCTTTACAAAAATATGCCAACCCCTTGCACTACCCAGGGTCATGGTATTTATAGGAAGAAGATATCTGGGTTGTCAATGGGGTCATCCCGTGATCTCTTTACCCTTCACGTCATATCTGTGACACTGATGATTAATTCCTAAACTTTTCAGTGAAGTGAGGTCTAATCAACAGGTAAGGATGGGTAATGGGCCGCCTAGCCCAAATCAGATACGGGATGCCCGAATGTGCACGTTTATACTGCGCATCCGAGAAATCAGGAATAAAACAGACATGTGATGTCTGATATATGCACGTTTATATTGCGTGGTTGACTTTACAAGGATTCGGGTGTCAGATCTCTGCCGAATCACGAGCTTGATGTGGCGCCAGCTCGTGACACTCGTTCTATTGACACAATTCCTTCGAGTAGCAGTTAATTCTCTAATCAAATCGGGCTGGACAGATGGAGGCCTGTAACAAACAGCTCTGGGTGGACGATTTACACGTGGAAGATCGAATTAGGCCCTTTTCTAGCACGCCAATAGTGCGCGGATATTTAGGGCATACCTTTGCCCCCCAAGCCCCTGCTCGTGACCCATGACGTCATCTGTGATCTTCACAGTGGGGGCTTTTAAGTTTCCCCTTCGACTCTTCATGTCCCATCCAATGCGTGGGTATCGGACACGTTGAGCGCTTTGGTTAGCGACAGTTTGGTTTCTGAGAATTGCATTAAATGGCCTAGCCTGCTTTCGGCCATCGTTTCGCCTCTCGAGTTATGACCTTCGTATCTTGCATTAATTTGATCGAACGATCCTTGTTTCTTTATGCCTCTTACGTATATATAAGGTTGGCCATCTTCTTATTAGCCACCCTTCAATTGAAATTTTTTCCTCTTTTTCTCTCATTTTTAGTCTCAGAAGTTTTTCTTCTTCTGGTTATCATCCCAGAGATCCCTACGCTCTCGCCACAAGAGTTTCTTCATCAGTCCAGCTTTAAAGACTCCGCCAGGACTCCGATTCCTACGCTTTTTGCGACTTTCTCACAGAAAATACACTGTAAGTCCTCTGCCTATTGCATGTTTTGATCTTTCCGTTTCTCTGTTAGGTAAACCTCTTTCTTAGTCACACACAGTAGGTTGTTTTTGGCTGGTTTTTGGTGCATAGGTTTCGATCCTAGGCATATCGACTACATGAGAACATGTCTAGGAATGTGATGTTTTATGGCAATATAATTTATGGGTAATTTTTCTGGGTAGCTTTAGGGAATGACTGTTTGGAAAGGGGAAGGTGAGAGGTTTCTAGGGTGCAAAATCGGGTAGCTTAGGGGCCACGCTTCCTAGGCAGTTTCGCTTTCTAAAACTTTCCCTCCAAGGCAAACATTATCCTGACCCTCCTGACACACAGATCCTGAGCAATCGGGGATCCATTGTAAACGTGGGCGCGTGACCATGGCAACGCGTGGCTTCACACACCGCGGGTTTAGATTACCTTAGCCCGTGTATGAAAATCACATCTCGCGCTATATTCCCTTTTCTATTTTTACGTCACCTATTTAAACTTTTCTTCATTCTTGTTCGTTAGGCGACCAGATGGGACCCAGGAAAAACATACCCAAGAAGAGCACGGCTGGCTAGTCATCCCAGCAGGCCAGTAAGGGGAAATAGATTGCGGTGGATTCTACTATCCCCCACTTCGGTCCCACAGTCGAGAAAGAGGTTGAGGTGGGACCTGATGCCTTCTTCGAGGCAGAGAGGATAGTCTCAAAGATTACGACCCAAGGGATGGTCAACAAGATCCTGTTGTCCCATAACATTGAAATTGGGACAGGCGTTCTTGTTGTCTGACCTCCCCTCGAGGGTGAGAGGAGTTGCACGCCTCTCGACGAGGAGTTCGCGGCTTGGACCAGCCACCCCAATGACTTCAAGGACCAGTTCTTCATGTCGACGGGGTTTCGTAACTGCGAATACCACTACTTCAACCGTCCTTGTACGTTCTCTCTATTCTCAGCTCGCGAAATCACCATATTGCTTTATTTCTTTTCGCGCGTATTGACTTGAACATCATCATGCAACCATTTTTCCGAGGACGGACAAATCGGTGACCCTTGGGGATCAATACGATACCTTGGCAAGGCTCCCACCAAGTGAAAAAGACTACCGCCAGATCGTATCTGATGAGACGATGCTAGCATGTAAGTTAATTTCTCTGGGTCAGACTCTGTCCTTGAGGAGGTCGCGGGCTATCCTAGTAGCTCCCAAGCTGGTGCCTATCCCCGAGGGGGATGCCACAGACAGTGACGGCAATGAACAGGACGAAGAAGATGATGTGCTGCTTATGCGACGAAGGCGGGCTCCCGAGGCTGCTCAGGGCCTCGACGTGGATCGGGTTCAGTCCGGAGCAGCAGCCGGCCCCTCTGGCCAAGGTAACCCACACCTGTTTAGGGACTAAGACAGGGCTGCCGCAGACCTAAGGCTTGCTACGTTTAACCCAAGCCAGCTCGTACATCGTCATCGAGATGACCCAAAACTTAACATAACCCTACTCCAGTGTGTAGATCAACTAGTGTTGCGCCACGATATGGGCCGTCCTAGGGGCACCGTAGTAGTAGACAACACTCTGTCCTTTAGGTCGGCCTTCTTTGAGGAGTACAGGACCAACCTTAGGTCGTGGCCCTCCCTTCTGGAGGGGGTAGTCGCTCCAGGGCTTAGGTAGTATGTAGAGGAGTCCAGTCCTGAAGCAGATCTGGACTCAGAGTCTCCTCTCATCCGTGAAGTAATAAACTTAGGCTCCCCTATAGAAGCTCCGAGGTCGGAGGTCGTGGCCATAGATTCCTCCTCTAGCTGGGAGGGTAGGACCTTTTCAATACACCTTTAGATTTTTCTTGTAATAAAGTAACCTTAAATGTATACTAACGCTCCCTTCTTTTTGTTTCAGGCGAAGAGATGGCACAGCCCGGAGACAACGTCCTGCGATCCATCTTCCACGGGGGAATCCTCCCTCCAGATCGTCCGGGCCACTGGTCAAGAAACCCGGGCTGACCAAGAAGACTCCTCCTTCCAGGACAACCTCCAAGTCTCCCGCCAAGGGGAGGGGCCAGGTCCCTGCTGCCACAGAGAACAGGCCCCCACATCCCCTGCGACCTCCAGCCTCTACTCGGGAACAGGAGGCACCGGCTGGAACCCCGCCAGTTCCTACTCCCACCGTGCGCATCCTGGTTAATACCCTAGCCCTGGAGAAAATCCTTGAGGCCTTCCGAGGGACGGTCTATCAGACCGCGAGCTATACGGTGGAGCATTATTACAATGCCACCCCGAGGGACTTGAGGGAGATCGAGATGAGGAGCCCCAAGAATGTCATGTAGTCTTCGCTGGGGATGACCCTCACGGTAAGTTTACTTAGTTAAATTTCTTTGCTTTCTTCCCAACACGTGCCTTACTATCTATATCTTTGTAGGCGGCTTTGGCTTTACACTGCAGAATAGCTCGGTCCAGGGCCAGGATTGACGAGATCAGGGGCGAGTTCCAGACTACTCAGGCTGCTCTCGCGTCTGCCCAACAACAAGAGCAAAGTGCCAAGGCTACCCTGATGGCTGCCAAAGAAAGCGAAAACGCCGCACAGGTCGCCTTGGCCGCTGCAAAGACCGAGTTCGAGGAGGCCAAGGCTAAACAGTTGGAGGCCAAGGCCACCACTGTGGCAGAGAGGGGGTCTTCTAGCTCCTCCATGGAGGCCATGCTCTACCATTGCTAGGCCTTCAACCAGGACGATGACTTCTCTTTTCTGGCACCCGAGGTGTGGGAGCCATTCCTTGAGAAGTTCAAAGCTCCTTTTCAACAGGAGCCGCCTTCTGTGACTGGGGAGACTTCCACTGCTGGCGAGCAAGAGACCGAGGGGGTGACCTCGGCGGAGCGGCCTGGGGGGGCCTAGCACTTTTTGTATTTTTCTTTTTTTATTTATCTGTAATAATTTATCACGAGGTTTTTCCTCCTCGAGACAATTGATTCAGTTACCCTGAATTTCATCATTTATTTTTCTTTTTAATATGATGTGATTGATAAAAACCTAGTTCGTGTTAGTTTATTAACTATTTCTTTGAAACTACAAAGCATTTCCAGTCAATTTCAACCAACTTCTAAGTTTTAGGACCTGGTTATGTCAAGGACATTAATTTTTAAAAAAGCTAAGTCTGCGTTAGTTTTATTGACACCCCATGTTCTTTAGGAAAAACACTGAATTAATCGATTTAACTAACTTCTAAGCTTCGAGACCTGGTTGTTTCAAGGACATTTATTTAAAAAACTTAGTTCACGCTAGTTTTATCGACACCCCGTGTTCTTTAGGAAAAACACTGAATTAATCAATTTAACTAACTTCTAAGTTTCAGGACTTGGTTGCATCTAGGGCATTTATTTAAAATCTTAGTTCGTGTTAGTTTTATCGACACCTCGTGCACTTTAGGAAAAACACTGGTTAGTAAATTTAACTAACTTCTATGTTTTCGGACCTGGTTGTATCCAGGACATTTATTTAAAAACTTAGTTCGCGTTACTTTTATCGACACCTCGTGTTCTTTAGGAAAAACACTGGTTAGTCAATTTAACTAACTTCTAAGTTTTCGGACCTGGTTGTATCCAGGACATTTATTTAAAAACTTAGTTCGCGCTAGTTTTATCGACACCCCGTGTTCTTTAAGAAAAACAATGAATTAATCAATTTAACTAACTTCTAAGTTTTGGGACCTGGTTGCATCCAGGACATTTATTTAAAAACTTAGTTCGTGTTAGTTTTATTGACACCTCGTGCTCTTTAGGAAAAACACTGGTTAGTCAATTTAACTAACGTCTAAGTTTTCGGACCTGGTTGTATCCAGGATATTTATTTAAAAACTTAGTTTGCGTTAGTTTTATCGACACCCCGTGTTCTTTAGGAAAAACACTGGTTAGTCAGTTTAACTAACTTCTAAGTTTTCGGACCTGGTTGTATCCAGGACATTTATTTAAAAACTTAGTTCGCGTTAGTTTTATCGATACCTCGTGTTATTTAGGAAAAACACTGGTTAGTCAACTTAACTAACTTCTAAGCTTTTGGACCTAGTTGTATCCAGGATATATGCCCCCCAAGTAAACATAAATGGATCTTTCTTGGTTACTTGGAACACGCTCTTCTAACATTATCAGCACACTGAAACATACAACGATATACAAAAGTACTTCTCAATTTTTAATAAAACAAGGTGGCTTTCATAATTAAGCATTACAAAAGTATGGCTATTGATAATATTTCTTTAGGTGTATAGCATTCCATGTTCGTGGGACTGCTTCTCCATTAGGCTGAGCTAGTTTAAAGGTCCCTTCCTTCACAACCTCTGTTATCTGATAGGGTCCTTCCAAGTTTGGTCCCAAAATTCCATCCTTGGGATCCTTACTGGCTAAGAAGACTCTTCAGAGCACAGGGTCGCCTAAGTTAAAGACGCGTCTCTTGACCTTTGAGTTGAAATAACGAGTGATCTTTTGTTGATAATGCGCGAGCTGCAGCTACGAAGCTTCTCGTTTTTCGTCAATTAGGTTGAGGGACGTGCTGATCAATTTGTCGTTCTAGTCTTGGTCAAACGCCTGGACTCTATGCGAGGCTATCTTTGTTTCGACAGGAAGGATGACCTCGCTCCCGAAAGTCAGGGAGAAAGGAGTGTGACCCGTCGAAGTTCGGTGCGAGGTCCGGTATGCCCACAGCACCTGGGGGAGCTGTTTAGGCCAAACTCCCTTGGCTTCATCCAACCTTTTCTTAAGGCTCGCTTTTAGTGTCTTGTTCATAGCCTCGACCTGTCCATTAGCCTGGGGTAGGCCATGGAGGAAAAACTTTTAATTATGTCGTGCCTCTCATAGAATTCGGTGAAGAGGTCGCTATCGAACTAGGTTCCGTTATCCGAGACGATCTTCTATGGCAGCCCGAATCGGTAGACAATATTCTTAACCACAAACTCGAGGACCCTATTTGATGTAATCGTCGCCAGGGGCTCCGCTTCTACCCATTTTGTGAAGTAGTCAATAGCCACCATCGCATAGCGAACTCCTCCTTTTCCCGTGGGAAAGGCACCAACTAAATTGATTCCCCAGACTGCGAACGGCCATGGGGATGAGATCATCTTTAGCTCGATTGGAGGGGCTCGGGTGACCGTGGAGAACAGCTGGCACCTGTCGCACTTTTGGACATAAGAAATCGAGTCCTTCGATAGAGTGGGCCAATAATATCCTTGCCTTAATATCTTCAAGGCCAGGTTTTGCCCCCCAGCGTGATCTCCACAATATCCCTCTTGCATCTCCTACATAATAGTTTTTGCTTCGCCTAGCAGAACACACCGCAGAAGAGGTAAAGAAAGACCATGCCAGCACAACGTCCCATCTACCATTGCATACCTTGGAGCTTGGTAAAGTGTCCTCCTTGCGTCGTTTCGCTCTTCAAGTAACTTTCCTGTTGTGAGGTACTCGACTAGGGAGTCATCAAGGTCGGTCTGGCGTCGATCATCTCGACCTCCCTCCTGGTTTCCTCTATGCTTGGCCTTTCCAAGAATTCCACCGATACCAGGCCCAAGGTTTCGGCCTCTCCGGACGTGGGGAGCTTTGCTAAGGCGTCATCATTGGCATTCTGCTCCCGAGGTATCTGTTCAACTAGGTTGTGCTCAAATGCGGACTGCTCCTTCTTTACCTTGGCCAGGTAGGCCGCCATCTTGGATCCCCGCGCTTGGTATTCTCCTGATACTTGATTTACCACGAGCTGGGAATCGCTATAGCACTGGACGGAGCTGGCCTTCAGCTTCTGGGCCACCCTTAGCCTAGCCAATAAAGCATCGTACTCGGCCTCGTTGTTGGATGCTTCGAATTCGAACCGCAACGCAGAGTGGAAATGATGTCCCTCCGGGGATATCAAAATGACTCCAGCTCCGGATCCGTTCTCGTTAGACGAACTGTCCACAAAGACTTTCCATGAGGCTCGTACTGGTTCATCCATTGGTTCCTCTTGGAATCCTGTGCACTCTGCTACAAAATCAGCTAGAGCTTGGCTTTTGATCATAGTTCGCGGCACGTACAGTATCTCGAATTGGCTGAGCTCGATAGCCCACTTCAAAAGATGCCCCGTTGCCTCAGGTTTCTGCAAAACCTGCCTTAAAGGTTGATCGGTTATGACGTGGATTGGATGGGACTGGAAGTACGGCCTGAGCTTTCTGGAGGCGATGATAAGGCAAAACGCCATCTTTTCCATCATCGGATATCTAGACTCAACTCCGAGAAGCCTCTTGGTAATGTTGTAGACCGGTTTCTGAGATCGGTCCTCCTCACGAACCAGCATGGTGCTGGCTGCTTCTTCTGATACAGCTAGGTAAAGAAAAAGAGGCTCTCCTGCTGTTGTCTTAGATAACACGGGCGGCTCAGCTAAATGTGCTTTTAGCAGGTTATAGAATGGCAAACACTTGTCGTTGATTTGGAAATGAACTGATTAAGGGCTGCCACCCTTCCTGTTAGACTTTGGACGTCTTTTCGCGATCGGGGTGATGGCATCTCGAGTAGAGACCTGATTTTATCGGGGTTCGCCTCTATTCCTCTGGTGTTGACTATGAAACCCATAAACTTTCCTGACGCAACCCCGAAGGTACACTTTTGGGGATTAAGCCTCATACCGTACTATCTTAAAATCTTGAAACATTCCTTCAGAACGGGGACATGGTTATCGACAGTTTTTGACTTGACCAACATGTCGTCAACATACACTTCCATGTTTTTCCCGATCTAATTAGCAAACATCTTGTTGCCTAATCTCTGATATGTAGCTCCTGCATTCTTTAGCTAGATGGGCATGACCTTGTAACAATAAACATTAGTTGGGGTCATCAAGTTAGTGTGTTCCTGGTCTGCAGGATTCATGGCGATCTGGTTATAGTCTGAGTATGCATCCATAAAGGATATGAGCTCGTGCCCCGCAGTGGCATCTACCAATTGGTCAATTCTTGGCAAGGGGAAGCAATCTTTGGGGCAGACTTTATTCAGATCGGAAAAGTCGATGCAAGTCTGCCACTTCCCGTTGGGCTCCGGGACCAAAACAGGATTGGCGACCTAGATTGGGTATTTCGCCTCACGAATAAAATCGCACCTTAAGAGCCGAGCTACTTCCTCTTCTAGGGCCTCAGCTCGGGTCATGCCCAGGCCCCTTTGTTTCTGGGACTTCGCAGGCACGTTTTTGTCCAAGTTGAGGGTTTGCATGATGACGCTTGGGCTAATCCCTGTTATGTCTTCATGAGACCAGGCGAACACATCTAGATTCTCTTGTAGAAATCTCAGTAGCTCCGCCTTCCTCTCTTTACACAGGTTTTTCCCGAGCTTCACCCCCTTCAAGGGGTCTTTCGGATCGATGTTCGCCTCTTTGAGTTCTTCGATGGCTTGGATCTTGGATCTTTCTTCGCCTATCCTGGGGTCGATATCATCATTCAAGGTGATACCTTCCCCATTAGCTTCCTGAGGTTTTTCAATCTCAGGAAGAGGTCCTACTTCCTGAGATTCTTCATGTCCGCTTCGAATGGTCATCGTCTGCTGCCCAGGTCATGATTTTCCTTTCATGGAAATGCTATAGCATTCCCTGGCAGCGAGCTGATCTCCTCGGATCGCGCATATCCCCGTAGAGGAGGGGAATTTGACTGCGAGATGGCGGATAGAAGTTATAGCCTCAAATGCCATCAACGAAGGTCGGCCCAGAATAGCGTTGTAGGCAGTGGGACAATCGATAACCACGAACTCGAGGAGCATAGAGACAGTTTGGGGCCCCTCTCCTAAGGTTATTACTAGCTCGATTGTTCCTATCGCTACAGACCCTTCTCTAGAAAATCCATACAACATCATGGAGGTGGCCTTCAGCTCGGTGACAGACAATCCCATTTTCTACAGCATAGACCAGAACAGCAGGTTCACCGAACTCCATTATCGACTAGTATCCTCCTAACTCTTCGGTTGGCGAGCTAGGCGGTTATGACTAGAGGATCATTATGGGGGAACTGGACGTGACCAGCGTCCTCCTCGGTAAAAATGATTGGTTGCCTCTCAAATCGTTGCTGTTTGGGTAGATGCTGCTCCGGGACGAATTCCACTCCGTTATGAGCCTTCAACTCATTGACATATCTCTTCTGGAAACCTCTGCTCATGCCGGCCAAATGGGGGCCTTCGAAGATTGTGGATATCTCTCCTCCTATTACAGGAGGAGGGGTATCTTGATTTATCCGGGGCCCGGGCTGATTTACCTGAGCTTCCGGGGTTGGCTGGCTAGTAGGAACCTGGTTCCGTGCATACTGAGCCAAAGGTTCGGCTCTGATGAGTGTCTCAATCTCATCCTTCAAATGCCTACAATCGTCACTGTTGTGGCTGATGCCGTTGTGGAATCGACAGAACTTGGAAGGGTCCCTCTTAGCCTTTTGGTGTTTCAAAGGCTCCGGATTTTTCCAGGGGAGGCAGGCAGAATTTGCTAGGAAAATGTGCTCCCTAGGGTTTGTGAGCTCGGTATAAGCCGCGTAGACTGGCTTAAACTTTTCCACTGGCTTGTTCTTCTTCAGACCGTGCTGGCCACCCTCGCTGCTCCCTTTTCTCTTTCCTCCACCCCTTGGTTATTCTGGGTAACTTTTTGAGTCATTTTTACGACATCGGTTTCCACTCCAACGGGTTGATCAAGGGTTTTGCTGGTTCCCGCGACCGATGCTCGCGCCTCTTCCAGGTTTATCCATTCCTTGGCCTTATTCAGGAACCCATCCATGGTGCAGACACCTCTTCTCTGTATCTCTTTCCATAGCCCACCTCCAACGAGGATTCCTGTCCTCAAGGACATAAGCTTGGAACTATCGTCTGTGTCCCTGGCTCGAGCCGCAACGTTTGCAAACCTGCTCAGGTAAGCTTTCAAAGGTTCCCCGGGCTGTTGCTTCACGTTCGCCAGGGTATCAGCTTTGACGCGGGCAGCTTGAGAAGCTCGGAATGCCCTCTTGAAGTCGGCAGAAAAATTCTTCCACGAGCTGATGGAATGCTTTTTACACTGCTTGAACCACTGCCTAGCTGGTCCGATCAAGTTGGAGGGGAATATCAAACACCTCAGCTCAGGGCTGATATTATGGGCCATCATCAGGGTATTGAACATACCCAAATGGTCCGACGGGTCTTCGTCTCCATCAAATTTAGACAGGTGGGGCATCTGGAAACCCGGCGGGTATGTTGTGGCTGCTATGTTGGAGGTATAAAGCTCGAGTTCGTCCCCCGAGTCATACTCATCCTTCTCCTTTTTTGACAAGACCTTCATTAGCTCCTCCATCTGAGCTAAACGTTCTAGGGTCTGGTCTTTAATCCCCTGGTTGTTCTGGGGCTGTTCAACAACTTTAGTTCCATTGTACACGTTAGGCGAGTTATTGTCCCTCCAAGCCCGAGCTTGGTTAGGTAGGACATTCCCACTGTCATGTACTTCGGAAAGACCATCCTCTCGGTGAGCATGACTTCCATTTCTGGCTGGACTCCCCCTTTGCGAGTTGAGGCGATCTCGAAGGTCGGCCCTCGAGGTGGCCCGAGGGCTTTGTGCCGAACTCAAGCGATTACGTAAGTCTCCATCGGATCTGCCACTTCGGTGGCTCCTGGTCCAGTAGCTCCCGTTGGAAAACTTGGAGCCTGCTGCTGGGGGTGAGGATCCGGGACCTCCCTGCATGCTCGGGGGCGATGGGAAGGACCGGAAGGAGGAGGATTTCTTCTGCTGCTCCCGTGTGTCAGAACGTCTCGAACTGGAAAAGGAGGAGATGGATATCTTATCGGCGATGGGGGATGCCTAACCAGTGAAGCGATCCTAGTCCCATATGGGCAGATCAAATTAGCTCGCGGCTGTTCTACTCTACCATCTCCAGCATCCTGCGCTCGGCAGTCTGACCGCGGCACGGGAGGGCTGGCCAAAGCAGGTTGTCTGCACGAGCCTTCCCTGGATCTCCTCCACAAGCTACCATGAGCCCTTCTCGGTGCGTACAATGGTGGAATCGAGCTAGGAGTCAAGGTTTTGACTGATAGGCTGAATTGCTGATTAGTCCTGGGAAACTCCTCAAACATAGGTTCCTGGTTACGGTGTGACATGGGTACAGAAATCAGGGTTGAGGTTCTGACCGATCGACTAGGTTTGGGCAGATTATCCCTACGGGACTTGCGAGTCCCACTTTGCCTCTTTCTGACGTTAACGTCGATTGTAAGAGGTGGTAGTTGGGCCAAGAATTCTTCGATTTTCTTACTTGCTCTAGATAGCTGACCCCTTAACTGTATGTTCTCCATCTCTATCGTTGTCAGGAAACCCGGGTTCAGATTTGGTGGTCGGGGTGCCGAACTCCCGGTGTCGTCCTGGCCCATCGGCTGCTTTCCTAATCGCTGCTGGACTTTGGGGTTTGGTTCATCGAATATGGCGGCATGGTGGGCCTCCTGCCCATCATGTTGATCCGCCTCGTTACCATGCCTCGAACGAGTAACCACCACGATCATGTTTTTATGATAGCACCAATCTAAATCCTCTCAATGAAAGCATCAAACTGTTGATGCGGTTCTTTGCCAACAGGTAATTATACGAATAAATAGGAAGGACTAGTGTAAATTGGTGAACCGTAATATGAAAATAATTATATTCTGGATTTGAGAAACTAATAGCATGGGAAGATGGTCACTCCTTTCTTTTTAGGTGGTTCGAAGGTTAAAATCCCTCTAGTCCACCAGGCGATATTATTGGTATCTCTTGGGTATTTTTTACAGAGTGTTTCTTTACAAAAATATGCCAATCCCTTGCACTACCCAGGGTCTTGGTATTTATGGGAAGAAGATATTTGGGTTGGCAATGGGGTCATCCTATGATCTGTTTACCCTTCACGTCATCTCTGTGACACTGATGATTAATTCCTAAACTTGTCAGTGAAGTAAGGTCTAATCAACAGGTAAGGATGGGTAATGGGCCGCCTAGCCCAAATTAGATACGAGATGTTCGAATGCACACGTTTATACTGCGCATCCGAGAAATCAGGAATAAAACAGACATGTGATGTCTGATATATGCACGTTTATATTGCGTGGTTGACTTTACAAGGATTTGGGTGTCAGATCTCTGCCGAATCACGAGCTTGATGTGGCCCCAGCTCGTGTCACTCGTTCTACTGATACAATGCCTCCGAGTAGCAGTTAATTCTCTAATCAACTCGGGCTGGACAAATGGAGGCCCGTAACAAACAGCTCTAGGTGGACGATTTACACGTGGCAGATCGAATTAGGCCCTTTTCTAGCTCGCCAATAGTGCGCAGATATTAAGGGTGTACAGTTGCCATCCTACTAACCTTGTAACGACCCCAAATTCGGTATTAAGGCTTAAGGGCCTGGAGTAGTGTGCCTGGAGGGCATAATGGGATTCTGTGTGTGACTTTTATGAGTTTAATGCATGAATATGATTTAATGCACATTATATGACTATTTGATTAATTGTGATGCATGACTATGTGAACTAGTATGCATGTAGACCTGATTGAGCATATTTGTAATTTGGCCATGTTGGGCCTGACTATGTTGATACCTGTGATCTATGACTCGAGACGATCCTAGAATGAGCGGGTTAGCGGAAAGTCAAAGCGGGAACCTGTACCAGGCTTGGGTTAAGCCTGGGGAGTTTAATTGAGAATCTGGGAATATATTTGATGATTAATCCGGTATTGGGTAGCGAGCGGGAATTATTAGGAACACTTGAGGAATTAGTGGGAATTTGGGTAATATGACTAAAATGCCCCTTTATGGACATAAAGGTTTAGAATTAGTAAGGGAGGGCATTTTGGTCATTAGGCTTGTAAGAGATAAAATAAAGAAGGTCTTTATACTTAGTGGATTTTGTAGAGAAAAGCATAGGCTGAAAAGAAAGAAAGAAGGAAGAGAAGGAAGAGAGGGAAAACTGAAGGGTTTGGCTTTGAAGATTCGGTTTGTGGCTCTCCCAACCATTTCACTTGATTTTCTTGAGGTTAAGCTCAGTGGAAAGCTAGGGTTAGCTGAGCATCAAGGATCCTAAGCTAGGCTTGAGGATTGGCAAGGGATTAGCAAGATCACATCAGAGATTTGAGGTAAGTTCTTGAGGTTTTCGGTTTTAGGGTTTTGCTGGTTTTGAGCTGTGTTTTTTAGCTAAATGGATGGGGTTTTTGGGGAAAACAGGTCAAGGTTGTGAAGGTGCAAGCCAAGGAGGTCTAGGGTTCAGTTCAAGGTCGAAATTCCACCCACGGTATGATTTCTAGACCCTATCCTTGTTGTTTGAGTGATTTTCTGGTTTTTGGGTTCATTGAGTTGGATTTTGAGTTGTGGGTTGCTCGAGCTTGGGATTGAGTTCATGGGGTGCTTGGGATGAGTGTGAGGTGTGTATAAGTTTATTTTTGGACTTGGGAAAGAGTTGGACAAGTTTGGGGTCGAAATGGGGGAAGAAAATCGCAAGATGCGATTTTTGGTTTTGGTCTGCTGCAACTAGCGCTACAGCGCTAGTCAGGGGGCGCTGTAGCGCTAGCCCTGTTCTGGTGAGGGTGGTTCTGCTTGTAGCGCTACAGCGCCCTCTTTTGAGTGCTGTAGCGCTGCACTGTTCACAAAGGGGATTTTTGGTCTTTTGTGAAGGGATTTTGACCTAGGGTTCGGGGCTTGATTCCGCCACTTTGTTTTGGGGATCTAGGACTTCCCGGGGGCTCGGGATTAGTCCCGCGGCTAGGTTTTGGACTTGAGGATTGGTGATGACTTTGACTTGTGGACTTTGCTTAGGTAAGCGCTAGGGCTCAGGTAAGATCGTGCTCAAGGAGTCAGGTTGATCAAGGCTACTGAATCTAAAGGTAAGAAAACCGTAACACCCGAGAATAGGGCATGGCCCCACTGTGTGATTGCAGGGCATGACCCCAGAATGTATTATGTGAAAATGTTTAACCTTAAATGAATCATAATGTGTGTGAATGATGATTTCGAATGTACTATATGTGTGATTATAATGAAATGAACGGCAAGGGCCGAGTGCGGCGTAGGCCGGGTACGGCCGTGGGGCCGAAAGTAACACACAACACATGGGATGCTTATATTCAGGGTGGGACCCAAGGGATACATGAGTTATCCTCGCGGTGAGAACCGAAACCCTAGGCTTTGGTAAGGCCTCTGGGGCGACATGGCCGTGCTTGTTTATTATGATGGTTTTCCTATTTATCAGTGAATTATGCCAGCTATATGAATTGCATATGTTATGTATTATTTGGGTTTTCTTGCTGGGCTTTGGCTTACGGGTGCTCCGTGTGGCAGGTAGAAGCAAGGAGTCAGTCAACCGGCCATGAGTATGGAGAGCGTGGGGGCGGCGCGTACATGTTCGGCCTGCCCGACTGCTTTGGTTGGGGGCATTTTGTATATGGCTGTATTAAATCATTCTTTTGAGAACTGATCAAGTGTAAATCTATTTTTGAGTTGTAAATATTTTGTAAACCTCATTTTGGGATCCCAGATGTTTTACATTTAACGTTTTCAATTAAACTAATTGTTTACCGAGTTTTTCGGAAACGAATAACTAACAGAATAATAAAAAGATAAGAACTGTAGAAATACTGAAATGTAACTAAACAAACAGTGTTTTTACGTGGTTCAGGCGTTAACAAGCCCTAGTCCACGAGTCGATGTTATTATACTTGGAAAAGGTTACAGTAAGATGGCTGGTGCACAAGAACTTCACACACTCACAATGTTTCTCTCGGGTTCTCTTGAAGAAGATGAAGCTAGAGAGATTTTGGTAGAGTTTTTGCTATGTGATCTATCGGTCGTCCCTCTTCTTGTAAAATGAAGGGGCCTTTATAGCTAGGGTTTCGGATTAGGGTTTTTCTCCACGTACATGAGTCTTAATTACACCAGCCATAAATAGGGGATACAATTACTGTAGTCGCATGGCTACAAGACTCTATGTGGGTATATTTACGTGAAAGTATGGGGAACACACAAAGTCAGCCGTCTTTTCCAAGTTGTCAGCGGAACAGTAGGCGAAAAGGTACCCTTAGGCGTGCTGGGATGTGTGCGGCTTTGTCCTGACGGGCATGTCAGGCGGGATCCTGTGTCAGACGGATATCATTCCAAATACGCCTTCTCCCGGACTCGATAGTTCGGTTTTGTTCTGTGCGAGGCACGGAACTGTTTCCGCGGAGACCACTCGAAGGGCCTCTCCTGGAAGGGGCCTCCCCGAGGGGTATCCTTCGGGAGTCCGGGAGAGTCAACGAGTTTCCGTGTTGTGCTTGCTTGGAAGAGTAATCCGGATATCAAACAGGAGAGGCGAAGCCTTTCTGTCCATCCGCGAGCTCTGGTCACCTACCGTGAAAGACATCGATAATTTTGCATCCCCAAGGTCATCAATCTAAACGCTATCCGGAAATCTGGATAACATTTACCCCCCAAGGTCGCGGAGCTTTGAGAGATCCGGGAGCTTGTACAATCAGTTTCTTAGACTAGGCGAGGGGGCACCTTCTGTGTTCCCGGAAGGGTTCCTTTTTCCCGCCTGAGTATTAGTATGAAAGAGAAAAGGAATTTCTTCTGTTTGAGACCAAGTACTCAAGTGCGGCAAGGATCACGTGTCATTCTGGGAATGGTTCTGCGACCAAGACGTGTGCGTGAGGCGACTGGTTGAGGATGCGTGCGTCAGTCATCTGACCAATGATTTGACGGTTTTTAATGGTACTCAGGGCCCGAGGTGGTGTAATGATGGGAAATAAATACTTTATTCCCATCCGAGGAGTCATAAATAGGATCGTCGCTTCCTCTCCAGCCGTTGGATCTGATGCACACGGAATGGGATGATCGGGACCGTCCACTTGAGGAATTCGAAACGGCCTCTTCCCTGCTATAAAAACGAGGGAAAGGACCTTTCTTCCTCTTTACGCTTTCAGATTCTCCATCTTTAGGATTTTCAGATTTCCAAACCTTCGAACTCTCAGGCTTCCCAGCTTACGTTCCCCCGAACTTGCCATTTCTTTTGGTAAGTATCTGGAAACTTTTCTTTTAGATTTGGCAGTGGGTTTATTCCCCGAAGTTCATGGTTTGAATCGCCGTTCGTCTTTGCAGCTTTTACTTCTCGCGATCGTGCTGTGCAGTGATCCAGTTACTCCTTCAACCTCCAACTACCCGAATATCAGTAAGTATTTCTACTTTGCTCTTTCCTCCCAAACCTTAGGTTGTTGGTAGTTGTTAGAGTAGAGGTTTCTGCCATTATTGCTTATGTGCATGTGTGAATAGGGCTTTGGTAGGCATGTGATTGATTGTGAGTCGATAAGTAGCCTTTTCTGCATGTTTTGGCGATTTGCGTTTGGAAAGTCGTCCCTTGTTTTGCTGTTTTAGGGCATAAGCATGAACGCCTTTAGGGTGTCTTTCTCTGGAAAAACACTTCTTTTGGTGGGCTTAGGCTCGGGGTCTGAGTCTGGTTCCTTGCTGTCCTTCGGGTGGCATGGTGCCAATCCCTCGGTAAGCTCGGTGGGAGCCTCTCCAAGCAGTTTTCGGGGAGGGTCTCCCCGATGCCTTTGATACCACTAGGGTATGACAAGGGTGCTGACTGCTTAGAGTGTTTTCTTCTTTCTTTTCTTTTGTCCAGTGACGAACATCTCGAAGGAACAACTCCTTGCTGCGGGGGAGGCTGATTCTGCCCAAGAGAAGGGCTCTCCTGTCGCTGGTGGAAAGGGGAAAGGAAAGGCGAAAGCGGTCGCGGCTAGCCCACCAACCTCCAATAGTTCCATCTGGGAGATGGACCAAAAACCGAACCTTTTAAGGAATTATGGCATGCTGGAGCTGTATTCCTCTGAGGCAGGCCTGAAGAACATCCCAGGTCTGATTTGGCACCGTCTGTCGGTGCTGGGCGAGTCAGCTAGCCAGAGTCACGAGGGCTTTGGTGCCTGGAGCTGGGCACACATAGTGTGCGGGGCGCACTTGCCCCTAAGGAGTTACTTCGCCAATTTCTGTGTGAAGGCGGGGATTGCCCCCTTCCAGTTAATTCCTCCCAGCTACAAGCTCTTAGCAGGGTGGTTCATCTTTTGCAAGTCCCGGAGACTGGAATCTCCTACCCCGGAGGAGGTGCTGTACTTTTATGGGTTGAAGTCTCAGCCTATGAGGGGTCACTCAGACAAGGTGGGGTTTTACAGGCTAGAAAGGCACCCGGATGTGATGTGCCCCACTTGTCATACCGCGAGGGTTCCAGACCTCCGGGAATACTGGTTCCTGACGACTGGCTTCCCGCTGAAGAGGGTGCCAGCCCTATCTTTGGACTTCAAAATCCCTGGTAAGTGCTCCTTCTTTTCCTTTTCAACTTTGTTTCTTTGCGTTTGATTTGCCTTTTGGGAGGATCTCTAACGCTTGTATTTGATTTTTGCAGAAGTCGTTCCGCGGACACCTCGCTGCGTGGAGATGATAAGGAGGTCCAAGTTCTACGAAGGGCTTTCTAAGGAAGAGTTGAGAGTGGAGGGACTTGTGACCTCCGAATCGTTGAGGGAGTATGGGTTACTCGCCTCCTTCCAAAATATCGAGCCAGTAAGTGGTAGGGGGCAGACTCAGGTGTCGGCTGACATCCGGGAGCAGATTGCCCTGGAGCTGTCTAAGGTGATCACCCAAGCCGCTCGGGACGAAAATACTTTATCTCCTAGTTGGGCGGAGAGGTTCCCCGACCCCCAGCCGGAGGAAGAGGAGATCGAGGCTCGCCACGCCGCGGCTTACCCTAACGAAGGGGCTCCGGGGGCTAGTTCCTCCGGGAGAGGTAAGACTAGTTTTCGATTGATCCACACCCCCAGCCTATCTGAGGTTTCCCGGACCTCTCAGATGGGGTTTGATCCCCGTTTCCTTAGGCTAGATCCGCGTAGGATACCTTTCGACAGGTACTGTGATAGGGTAGATGAGCTCCTCTGGTGTCTGAGTGATGGTAGTCTGCCAGAAGGTGTCATCATGGTTGACCCTTCTTCTCTCAGCATGTCCTTCCCGGACTTCAAGGAGTACGGGAGCTTCCTGGAGCAGGAAGCGATGTTTTGTTTTACTCGGGGAAGGCCATCCACGTTTCTCGTGCATGGTCGTCCCTTTCAAACTTTTCTTTTTCTTGTTTCTTGTTCCCTGCTGGCGGGCTTGCTTGTGCTTTTATGTTGCTGATTGTCTTGTCTTCCGCTTATCTTCTTTCTCATTTCTTGTTGGTTCGTTAACCTTGCTTTGTACGTTTCTTGCAGAGTATCCCGAAGCCAAGATGTTGGGGAGGGTTACTTTGCTTATTAAGAAGGCTGCCACCAGCCAAGACCCGCCCACGGGGAAAGGACGGAAGACCAAGGGTGGTAGGGGAGGTAAAGCTGCCTCCCCCAAGAAGACCAGTGGCGAGGCGCAAGCGTCTCCGAGGGTAGAGAAGTCCCCTGTTGACGGGCCTTCCGAGACTATGACGGTCTCGAGTAGCAGTAGCGACGGGGAAGGGCTTGTGTTCCCCGTGAGGACAACTGGGGTGAGCAAGCGTCCCGGAGAAGATGCTGAGGGCGCTAAGAACAAACGCCTTAGACACTCTTCTCCTGGTCGAAGGCAACAACAACAGCAACGACAGCAAGCACAACTACAACAACAGCAGCAACAAGAACAACAGACACAATCACCATCGTCACAGCCGCAGCAACCACAACATCCAAACCGTCAGCAGCAACAAGGGCAATTACTTCTGCTGCCGCAGCAGCAAAAGCAACAGACCGGGGTCTTAATACCCCGCCTGCCTCCTCCCCCAGCTCAAAGGGGGCCCACCCTTCCGGGGTCTCCTACCTCTCAGACAACTAACCTTCCCCTGCCTGGCCTGAAGTTCCACTTCCCACGGAAGCCAGCCAGTTTCCTCGCTGCCCTCCTGGAGGGTGTACGACGGGCCGATAGCTTTTTGAAGAGGCGGCTAGAGGCGGAGAAGGCTGTTACTCAGGGAAGGGCAGATAACTTGTCTGCCGTGAAGAGAGCTGAGCTGGCCGAGGGGGTGAGATCTCTTCACCCGGCCGGAGCGGTTCTGGATGGTCCAGCCTTGGAGAAGAGGCTGGTGCCTAGGCTCGGACGTGCATTGGCGCCGTTTGGAGCTGAGATGATGGAGGACATGGCCCTGAGCTTATGCGAGCTCAATTCTGAGAAATGGGCCATCAGCAGCAGCAAGGACCCGCTGTTGCTGACACACGCTGTGAAGCAGCAACTGTCCGGGGTAAGCCGTCAGTTGTTATTTTTTGGGATCACTTGTCTTTTGGTTCTGCTTTAACTCATCCTGTTGTCTTTCCTTGCAGGCCTCTATGATCGCGGAACGCTCGTTCCGGGAGGTTGGTGCAGCTCTGGTTTAGCTGGAGGAGAGCCAACTGGCTCGCCAGGCCTTGGAGGCGGAGAAGCAGAAACTGACCCAACAGGCCTTGGGGGCTTCGGAGAAGAATGATCAGGCCCGGCGCATGGCTGAAGAAGAGGCGGAGAAGAAATATCTTGCCAAATATCAAGAGTACCGGGCCAAGGCAGAGAATGAGTTTAGACAGCGGTCGGATGGGATTAAGACCGAAAACTCCAAGCTCCGGGAAGAGCTGTCCCAAGCCAAGGTGGAGAAAGATACCCTGGAAGCCCGCTTGCAATCAAAGAACGATCTCCTCCTTAAGTGGCAAGAGGAATATTCCACTCTTCAGAGTAAGCTGCACGAAGAGGAGCAACTCCATAAGAGGAGCAGGGATCTCGTGTCTATGCTTCAGTTGGGGCTCGCCGAGAAGGATAAAGAGATCGGGGCTTTGCAATTCACTGCCAGGGGGCATGTGACCGAGAAGCAATCCGTGCTGAACCAAAATAGGGAGCAGCGCAAGGCGATTGATTCTCTTAAGGGGGAGCGGGATGCCTCCAAGGCCGAAATAGAAAAATTGAGGGCCCAACTAACTGCCGCGGAAGCACAGCTGGCAACCTCCGAGGCGGAGCGGTTGAAGGAGAAGGAGGATGCTGAGGTGATACTGAACAGGACTATTAATATATCGCATGTGGTCCTCATACATCAACTCTAGAAAGTGAACCCAGAGGTGTTAGGCTATCTGGGAGATGATGCCGAAGCCATGAGGGAGAAGCTACTCGTGTGGGATCAGGGCCCAGAGGCGTACGTCCAAACTTATAACATTGACGAACGTGCTGAAGCTCCTGAGGCGGGAGATCCCGGAGAGGCGGGGACCTCTGAACCTTCTCATGACCAAATCCCTCCTTCCAATGAGCCGACTCCGCCAGCCTCAGCTGAAACATATGCCCCCGAAGCTGCGGTCGTGGACGCTGTAGTTACCCCCAATGCTTGAAGGGGTTTTATCTTTAATTGTTTTTCATTGCGGACATTTTTGCCATAATCATAGCATTCTCCTTTCTTTTCTGCCGAGTTCTTTATTTATCTTTGCGCTTAGGGTAGACATTTATACGGTAGAAACTGTTGTAGGGGCGTATGGGGATTTGGTTCCAACGGCCAGGCTCCTTTCACCGTACTTCCCACTTGAAGCTTTAACGGATGATGTCTTTCCCCACGTAGTTTCTAGGTTACGAAGGTTTCCTGGTTCCAACGGCCAGGCTCCTTTCACCGTACTTTATCTTTCCTGAGGCAAATAGCCAATCTCGGGACTTGTAGTTATACTGTTCGCTGGGATTGCTAAGGTGAGTCGTTCCATTGTTTGGAATGGGAGTTCTTTTGGTGAGCGTCGCTAGACTTAAGGTTAGATCTTTGCGAAGCAAAACTAACTGTTGTTGCGAACCTCATGGTGGCTGGCTTCAGGGACCTGGCATGGAGCCCTGCGAGGCTAGATCCGCGCGAAGCAAAGCTTTAGAGCGCTCGCGGATCTTGCCATCTTTTGCCTTGCGGGATCTGGAGCTGGAGCATGCAAAGCAAAGCTTTACAGCGCTCGCGGATCTTGCCATCTTTCGTCTTGCGGGACCTGGAGCTGGAGCTTGCGAAGCAAAGCTCTACAATGCTCGCGGATCTTGCCATCTTTTGCCTTGCGGGATCCGGAGCTGGAGCTTGCGAAGCAAAGCTCTACAGAGCTCGCAGAGAATTCTGCAAAGGACTTGTCAAGGAGTTGGGGGTGTTTTGGCGTAGCTCTATGAACGTGCCTCAACCCCCAGTCCCGTCCATCGCTGGGCTACACAGGAGATAATTCTCATGATACATAATGGCAGGCATTTCCGTGGCAATTTTCACTTAAGCACATAATGCACATATGACACGTAATGCAAGCATGTTCATGGCAACAAATAAACCTAAGCTTAACAATTAAAGCAAAACAATTTAAAAACTACAAACACAATGCTAGCACATAAGTGGTGTTCTGTGTACGTTTTGTTCAAGGGGCGTATGGCTAAGCCTTAGCCATGTATACCCCCCAAGTGAGCGTGGGGTCCGGACGTCTCCGGACCGCGTGGTCACTTGTTAAAACGCAGCTTTGAACATAGGGATAAAAAGTGCAGTAAAAGCGGAGTGAATCCCTCCGTGTTTCATTAAAATAGCCTGCTAGGCGTTAGTTTTACAACAGGGAGGATTATTTCCACATTTTTCACTTTTGTTATTTTCACCAAGGACTTCCGACTGGATGGTCCGGGGCCTACTGGTAGTAACGGCGGAGGTGCTCCGCGTTCCAGGCGCGCGGGACTTTAGATCCGTCGAGTCTCTTTAAGTGATACGTCCCATGGCCCACTTTTTCTTGGACTTCGTAGGGGCCTTCCCAGTTGGGTCCGAGGACTCCTACTCCCGGATCCTGCGTAGCAGGAAATACTCTCCGTAGGACAAGGTCCCCAACTTCGAATGCACGGCTCTGGACTCTCGTGTTAAAGTGTCGGGCTATCTTGCCTTGGTACATTTTTAGTTGGACCTGCGACTGCTCCCGGAGCTCTTCGATCATGTCTAAGGACTCCTGGAGGAGGGCATGGTTCCGGGTAGGATTGTAGGTGTCTTGCCTGTGAGAGGGGATCATAGCTTCTATTGGGATGACGGCCTCGCAACCGAAGGTCATGGAATAAGGCGTGTGCCCCGTCGAAGTTCTCTCTGTTGTGCGATAGGCCCAAAGTACTCGCGGAAGTTCTTCCGGCCAGTGAGCCTTGCAGGCTTGGAGTTTTTTCTTCAACGTGGTCTTTAATATTTTGTTTACAGCTTCCACTTGTCCATTAGCCTGGGGTCTGGCGACTGCGGAAAAGCTTTTGATAATTCCATGCGAAGCACAGAAGTTCGTGAAGTGTTCACTGTCAAACTGCTTTCCGTTGTCGGACACAATTTTCCGTGGAAGCCCAAAACGACACACTATATTCCTGATGACAAAATCCAGTGCTTTTTTAGATGTGACCGTGTTCATAGGTTCAGCTTCAGCCCATTTGGTGAAGTAGTCTACCGCGACTATGGCGTACTTCACTCCACCCTTTCCAGTGGGGAGGGAACCTACTAGGTTAATGCCCCAAACGGCGAACGGCCAGGGGCTGGTCATTAGGGTAATTTCCGTAGGCGGCGCTCGCGGAACCTTGGCGTACCTCTGGCACTGCTCACACTTCCTGACATAATCCACACAATCCTTCTTCATGGTGGGCCAGAAGTATCCTTGTCGAAGGATTTTTTTGGAGAGGCTCAGCCCGGAGGTATGATCGCCACAGAAGCCTCCGTGAATCTCATGTATGATGGTGCTGACTTCGGTTCCGGCAACACACCTAAGGAAGGGTATGGACAACCCCCTGCGGTAAAGCTTTCCATCCATAACCACGTATCGGGGAGCTTGATACTGGAGCTTCCTTGCGTCAGCTTTATCAGTGGGGAGTTCTCCGGTGGTGAGAAATATGAGGATGGGCCCTATCCAGGAGTGGGAATGGTCGATGATGGCGCTTATCCTTCGCGTCTCAGTACTGGGGGCTTCTAAGTGCCCGATGGGGACTAAGCCATACTGTTCAATCTCCGGGTCTGTTGCAAGCTTGGCCAGCGTGTCCGCGAGTGAGTTCTGGTCCCGGGGGACCTGGCGGATTTGGTAGCCTTTGAAATGCTGCAGTAGGTCGCGGGAGAGAGACACGTAGGCAGCCATCCTTTCTCCTTTCGTCTGGTATTCCCCGGATATTTGGTTTACCACAAGTAGGGAGTCGCTGTACACTTCGATTTTTTGGGCTCCGACTTCTCTGGCCAGTCGTAACCCAGCTAACATGGCTTCGTGTTCTGCCTCGTTGTTGGATGCTAGGAATGCGAAACGGATGGCGCTCTGGAGCTGATGCCCTTGGGGAGATATTAGGATGACCCCCGCTCCAGCTCCTTTTTCATTTGAGGCTCCGTCTACGTAGACCTTCCAGGTGGGAAGTTCCGGGACAGGATCTTCTGGGAGGTCATTCATTCCCGAGCATTCCACAATAAAGTCCGCGAGAGCTTGACCTTTTACGGAAACACGCGGTTGGTAGTGGACATCGAACTGGCTCAGTTCCATGGCCCACTTAAGCAATCTGCCAGAAGACTCGGGCTTCTGCAGGACTTGTCGGAGAGGGTGGTTGGTGAGTACTTTGATGGTGTGCGCCTGGAAATATGGCCTCAGCTTCCGTGAAGCGATCAGCAAGCAGAGGGAGAGTTTCTCGATCATCGAATATCTGGACTCGGCGTCCAATAACCTCTTGCTTACGTAATACACAGGGAGCTGGATACGGCCATCTTCCCGGACGAGAGCGGCACTTACTGCGTGCTCAGTCACAGCTAGGTATAAGAACAACGCCTCTCCTTCGACAGGTTTGGACAGAATGGGAGCTCGGGTTAAATGTTCTTTGAGGTGTTGGAAGGCTGCTTCGCATTCGGGGGTCCACTCGAACTTCTTGTTCCCTCGCAGAACATTGAAGAAGGGGATACACTTGTCAGTGGCCTTGGATACGAAGCGGCTGAGAGCAGCTATCCTTCCGGTAACGCTCTGGACATCCTTATGCTTCCGGGGGGAAGGCATATCTATGAACGCCTTTATTTTCTCAGGGTTGGCTTCCACTCCGCGGGAGCTGACAATAAAACCGAGGAACTTCCCAGACGAGACCCCGAAAGTACATTTCTTTGGATTTAGTTTCATCCCGTACTTTCGGATCACGGCGAAAGCTTCCTCAAGGTCGTTACTGTGGTCCCCGGAGGTCTTGGACTTTACCAACATGTCGTCCACGTACACCTCCATGTTCCTCCCCAGTTGGTCCTTGAACATTCTGTTTACCAGACGCTGGTATGTCGCCCCAGCATTCTTCAAACCGAAAGGCATGACCACGTAACAGTAGACACCCTTATCCGTGAGGAAGCTGGTGTGTTCCTGGTCCGCGACATGCATCTTGATCTGGTTGTATCCGGAGTACGCATCCATGAAGGAGAGGGAAACAATCTTTCGGGCAGGCCCTGTTTAGGTCCGTGAAGTCAATGCACATTCTCCAGGACCCATCGGGTTTCGGGACCAGAACTGGGTTGGCCAACCACATGGGATAGTGCGACTCCTGGAGAAAGCCTATGGACATCAATTTGTCCACTTCAGCTTTGACGGCTTCGGCTCTCACTGGGTCCAGCGGCCTCCTCTTTTGGCGAATTGGAGTTGCAGATGGGTCTATGTTGAGTGCGTGGCACGCAACATTGGGATTAATCCCCGTCATATCAGCGTGGCACCATGCCAGGATATCCTGATTATCCTTCACAGTGGCCACGATCTTATCTCGAACGGCCGACGGCAGGTTTTTCCCCACCTGAATGACCTTGGTGGGTTCTCCCGGGTTGAGGATCACCTCTTCGACTTCCTCCATCGGCTCTATTGCTTTCTTGATTCCCACTCTTGGGTCGAGTTCGTCAAAGTATGCCTCCTGAGCACCCCCAGTTTCTGGCAATACTTCCGCCAAAGGAATGGCAGCAAACGTCTCTCGGACCGTGTAGACGGCTCGGACGGAGACGTTATAACAGCTCCGTGCACTTCTTTGGTCTCCTCGGAGGGTGCCAATACGCCCATCGTCGCAGGGAAACTTCAAGCATAAGTGGCGTATCGAGGTTATGGCCCCACAATCGATCAGGACCGGTCGGCCTAAGATGGCATTATACGCCGTGGGGCAGTCGACCACCACGAATGTGCTATGCTTGAAGGCACAAGCGTCGCTTTCTCCTCTAATGGTGACTGGAAGTTGAATTTTGCCTAATGGCATGAGTGCGTCCCCATTGAAACCTTGAAGCTGGATGGGGAATGGGGCCAGGTCCGTCTCGGTCAATCCGATCGCGTGGAAGGCCGCTTTGAAGAGGATGTTCACGGAGCTTCCGTTATCGATCAAGATCCGTGAGACCTTCTTATTGGCAATCTGGGCTTCCACCATGAGGGGATCGTTGTGGGGGAAGTGCACATGTCGAGCATCGTCCTCCATGAAGGTGATGGGAAGATCCATCATTCGGGGACGTTGAGCAGGTGATTGGACCAAGGCGCACATCTCCTCGGCGTGCTCTAACTCCCTCAAGTACCTCTTCTGGGAGTTGCGGGTGCTTCCGGCAAGGTGTGGTCCTCCGGAAATGGTGGCGACGTGTCCGTCAACGGGTGGCGGAGCAAGGCTGGGCGGATATGGGTTGCCTGGTCCTGGAGCCAACAAGGCAATGGGCGCCGGAACAGGTGGAGGAGGAAGTGCTGGGAACTGAGACCCGGGAGCTTGGGGGTGACCGGCTCCAGGAGCGCTAGCGGCCCCCCTCTGTCCCGGGGAATATGCAGCTCCGTGAACTACCCCCTGTCCGGGATAGATTATGGGTATTCTCACCCACTGACCGAGGTGTCCCGCTCTTGCCAGGGACTCGATCTCATCCTTCAGCTGAAGGCACTCATTCGTGGTGTGCCCCACGTCTCCGTGGAACTCACACCTCTTATTGGAGTCTCGCGGTTGCCTTCCTCCGTGAGACACTTTCGGGGGCTTCCTGTAGTTGACCATATTACAGGTCGCCCGATAGACATTCTCTCGCGAGTCTATCAAACTGGTATATTCCGTGAACTTGGGCTCATAGTCCTTTCGAGGTTTCTTTGAATGGTCTCCCCGGTTGGAGTTTCTTCCGCTTCGTTTGCTCCGCGATTGGCTCAAATTTTGTTCCGGGGCTTCCGCTTGCGGCTGCGGCATGCTAGGAGCGATACTACATCCGGTTTGTACTGCTCCATACCCAGAGAAATGGGTTTGACTCGGCGTCTGAGCAGACGCGGAAGGCCCATACACACTCGGAGTGAATCGGGCTCCTGGAAGCGTGAGGGCTGGTGCGGGAGCCTGCGAAGCAAAGCTCGGCGCAGTCACGGAAGGGGTTAGAGCCGGGGGAACTCCAAAGGCTTGCTGGTAGGCATCCTCAAGGTTGATGATTCCCTGAGCTTTTGACATGAATTCGGACAGGGTTTCTGCCCGTCTCCTTTGCATTTCCCCCCATAGCAGGGAGCCGACAGTAAGGCCCGATTGAAGGGCGATCAGCTTCATGTCATCGCTGACCTTGGTTTTTGCAGCAGCTTCCATCATTCTCTGAATGAAAGCTTTGAGGTTCTCAGTGGGTTGCTGCTTGATGTTGGTTAAGGAACCAACCTCCATGTCGTGGTCGCGGGCAGCAATAAACTGCCTCCTAAACGCGGACTGTAGCTCCTTCCAACTATGGATTGATCCGGGAGCTAATCTTTTCCACCAGTCCTCCGCGGACTTGGTAAGGGTGAGTGAGAAGCACATGCATTTGGCGTCCTCACTGACGCGCGCCACTTGCATCATTTTATTGTATTTAGCTAGGTGGGTACGCGGGTCTGTCCTCCCATCATATAATTCTATGTGAGGCATTTTGAAGTTATCCGGGAGGGACGTTTCCGCGATCCTCCTAATACATGGTTCCGGGTCTTCCTCCTCAGAATCTGACAGGGCCCCACTTTGCTTCCGGACCAGCTTGGTCAAGGCAGCAATCTGTTCCTCGAGCCACTTCGTATCACTTTCCGGGAGGTCACGTCCCCGAAGCTTGTCATTAATATGATTTCGGAGGTCATCTCCGCGAGGCCGGGCTTTTTCCCCTTTGGCCTTCTCATACTTGGCCTCCAACCTTCTTCTTAGGTCCACCGTGGACCAGCTATCTTCGGAGTGCGAGTTCGCAGCCCGACCGTCCTGATTGACGGAATCACTGGGGCGGTTGTTCCTTCCCCTAGGCCTGGGTGCCTTAGCACCGGGCCCTTTAGGCACAGAGTGACCCCTTGGGGCTGAAGGGCGTCTGGGCTTAGGAGCGCCAGAGACCTTCTGCGCGCGGGGGGGGGCAGTCGGCCTGGTGATTCACGCCTTTAGGAGGTGCAGGGGCGTCAGCGCGCACAGGCTCTCCAACTTTTTCTTTGCCCTTGTTAGGGGCGGCTTTGGATGGTCCAGCAGCGGCTGGATCCGGCATGGGGGCATCAGCACCACCTCGAACAGAGGTATCCTCGTCCGAGTCGCCTAGATCTCCGAACTTACTTTGGAGGCGTTCCATCATGCGTTGCATTCTTTCGGAGATGCGCTCCTGCTCAGCAAGCTTGGCCTTAGTGGCCACCAGTTCTTCGGCTACTTGGACCAGTTCTGGGTCCTTCTCATAGTAGCAGCCGTCCTTGTAATAACCGTCTTGGACATACTCTTCTTCGTCTTCTAAGTATGTTGTATCTTCGGTACTGACCTGATCCTGGCGGGATGTCGGGTCTTCACCTTGGTAGTCTAAGGGTTCGCTTTGCACCACATCTTCCATCACGGTATCGGGGTTGACCGTAGCATTTTTGTCAACAGCGGATTTTCGCGTAGTCACCATCTCTTTAGTACGAAGTGAATACAAAAAACGTACACAGAAAAAGAGCTGACTAACAACTTCCTACAGCTCTCAATGAAAGCACCAAAATGTTTACCGAGTTTTTCGGAAACGAATAACTAACAGAATAATAAAAAGATAAGAACTGTAGAAATACTGAAATGTAACTAAACAAACAGTGTTTTTACGTGGTTCAGGCGTTAACAAGCCCTAGTCCACGAGTCGATGTTATTATACTTGGAAAAGGTTACAGTAAGATGGCTGGTGCACAAGAACTTCACACACTCACAATGTTTCTCTCGGGTTCTCTTGAAGAAGATGAAGCTAGAGAGATTTTGGTAGAGTTTTTGCTATGTGATCTATCGGTCGTCCCTCTTCTTGTAAAATGAAGGGGCCTTTATAGCTAGGGTTTCGGATTAGGGTTTTTCTCCACGTACATGAGTCTTAATTACACCAGCCATAAATAGGGGATACAATTACTGTAGTCGCATGGCTACAAGACTCTATGTGGGTATATTTACGTGAAAGTATGGGGAACACACAAAGTCAGCCGTCTTTTCCAAGTTGTCAGCGGAACAGTAGGCGAAAAGGTACCCTTAGGCGTGCTGGGATGTGTGTGGCTTTGTCCTGACGGGCGTGTCAGGCGGGATCCTGTGTCAGACGGATATCATTCCAAATACGCCTTCTCCCGGACTCGACAGTTCGATTTTGTTCTGTGCGAGGCACGGAACTATTTCCGCGGAGACCACTCGAAGGGCCTCTCCTGGAAGGGGCCTCCCCGAGGGGTATCCTTCGGGAGTCCGGGAGAGTCAACGAGTTTCCGTGTTGTGCTTGCTTGGAAGAGTAATCCGGATATCAAACAGGAGAGGCGAAGCCTTTCTGTCCATCCGCGAGCTCTGGTCACCTACCGTGAAAGACATCGATAATTTTGCTTCCCCGAGGTCATCAATCTAAACGCTATCCGGAAATCTGGATAACATTTACCCCCCAAGGTCGCGGAGCTTTGAGAGATCCGGGAGCTTGTACAATCAGTTTCTTAGACTAGGCGAGGGGGCACCTTCTGTGTTCCCGGAAGGGTTCCTTTTTCCCGCCTGAGTATTAGTATGAAAGAGAAAAGGAATTTCTTCTGTTTGAGACCAAGTACTCAAGTGCGGCAAGGATCACGTGTCATTCTGGGAATGGTTCTGCGACCAAGACGTGTGCGTGAGGCGACTGGTTGAGGATGCGTGCGTCAGTCATCTGACCAATGATTTGACGGTTTTTAATGGTACTCAGGGCCCGAGGTGGTGTAATGATGGGAAATAAATACTTTATTCCCATCCGAGGAGTCATAAATAGGATCGTCGCTTCCTCTCCAGCCGTTGGATCTGATGCACACGGAATGGGAAGATCGGGACCGTCCACTTGAGGAATTCGAAACGGCCTCTTCCCTGCTATAAAAACGAGGGAAAGGACCTTTCTTCCTCTTTACGCTTTCAGATTCTCCATCTTTAGGATTTTCAGATTTCCAAACCTTCGAACTCTCAGGCTTCCCAGCTTACGTTCCCCCGAACTTGCCATTTCTTTTGGTAAGTATCTGGAAACTTTTCTTTTTGATTTGGCAGTGGGTTTATTCCCCGAAGTTCCTGGTTTGAATCGCCGTTCGTCTTTGCAGCTTTTACTTCTCGCGATCGTGCTGTGCAGTGATCCAGTTACTCCTTCAACCTCCAACTACCCGAATATCAGTAAGTATTTCTACTTTGCTCTTTCCTCCCAAACCTTAGGTTGTTGGTAGTTGTTAGAGTAGAGGTTTCTGCCATTATTGCTTATGTGCATGTGTGAATAGGGCTTTGGTAGGCATTTTCGAAGAGTACAGCCTTAAACTCTGATTTATTCACACTTTTGGTTTTAGAAACCACTTAGAGTCAATTAAATGCACAATTTCTGTTTTAAACTCACTTAGTAACGACTCTAAGGTAGTAGGGCGTTACAAACCTGGACCTAAATGTAACCCTTCTCTAGTACATAGATCACCTAGTGGTATGCTATGACCATAGTTACCCTAGAGGCACTATAGTAGTTGATAATGCCCTAAACTTTAGATCCCCATTTTTTGAAGAATATGGGACAAACCATAGGAACTGGACTTCTTTGCTCCAGGGCGCATTTGCCCCTGGGTTCAAAAAATACGTGGACAATTGTAGATTCGAGGAAGGAACTAAACCCCTTAAGATCCAATAAATATTAACATTAGATTCCCTTTCTCCTCCATTAATTCCAAGGCTGGATGTCATGCCTATCCCGGTCAAAACACCTGAGTTGGTGATAATAGATTCCTCCGCCAGCCCAGAGGGTAGGATGGTTGTTTCCCCCTCCTACTTTATACATGTCTTTAAAGCATCATTTATGTGAACTAACTCCCTTTGTTCTTTTAAGGAGAAGAGATGGAATCGACCGGAGCTCCTGACCTACGGACTGCCTTTCAGGATAAGAAAACCAGCAAAAGCCCCATCGTGAAGAGTCCCAGGGTGGCGAAGAAGGCCACCCCTGCAATGGGGAATACTTCAAAATACCCTGGTTAGGGTAAGGACATGAGCTTAGCTCGGGAACCAGTTCCAATGACTTCTGTCACCATTGGGCAGGTTCCCCCTCCCCCACCTCGACCCATGCCTCAAGCAATACAAACCGATGCCCCCACCGTCCGAATACTAGTTGATCCTCAGGACCTGGAAAAGATCCCTGAAGCCTTTTGGGGTATCGTATATGAGACAGCGACTCATATGGTGGGCCATGCCTATAAAGCCAGTGTGAGGGACCTAAGAACCATAGAGGAGCACAGCCCAGATAATGTCTTTGAGTTTTCCATGGGGATGAACCTCACCGTGAGTTCTTTTCCCACATTTGGTGATTAATTTTTTTTTTACTATGTCTTTCATCATATATTTTTGAGTTGTTTTGTTATTTTGTAGTCTGTCCTGGAGTTCGCGCTAGGTTTATTGAAAACTCAAGCTTTAAAAACTCAAGGTTATGTGCCCCCCAAGTAACCAAAATGTATAAACTTTCTTGGTTGCTTTTACAAATACGAGAACACGAGCTTGCAAAAACAACACTAAGAAATAGTTATTTAACAATCCATCTATTATTTAAAAAAACAGCTTTTATAAATAAGCCTTACATTGATGGTGGTACTATTGATAATAATTTTTCAAATGCTGAGGATTCCAGGTCCATGGGACTACTTCCCCATTCAGTCGAGCTATCTTGAAAGTTCCTTTACGCAAAACTTCTACGACCTGGTATGGTCCCTCCCAGTTTGGGCCCAATACACCATCATTGGGGTCTTTATTTTCTAAAAATACCCTTTGGAGAACTAGTTCGACCAATCCAAGTATGCCCCCCTTAACTTTAGAATTAAAATAGAGAGTGATTTTTTGTTGATAATGGGCGAGTTATAATTGCGGCTTCTCTCATTTTTCTTCAATCAGATCGAGAGATGCATGAAGTAGTCCATCATTCTATTCTTGATTAAATTTCCTTTTCCTATGAGTAGCTACCATGGCATCGATTGGAAGTACGACCTCGCTTCCAAAAGTTAAGGACAAAGGAGTATGCCCCATCGAGCTCCTGTGAGAAGTTCGGTAGGCCCAAAGTACTTGCGGGAGCTATTCGGGTCATAATCCTTTGGATTCTTTTAACCTCTTCTTTAGGCTTGCTTTAAGGGTTTTGTTTACAGCCTCAACCTGCCCGTTGGCTTGCAGATATGCTATTGACAAGAAACTCTTTGTGATGCCATATTTTTCACAGAAGTCAGTGAAGAGATCACTGTCGAACTGTGTCCCGTTGTCTAACACGATCTTTTTAGGAAGCCCAAACTGACATATAATATTCTTTGCCATGAAGTCTAGGATTCATTTTGAAGTGATGGTTGCCAGAGGCTCAGCTTCTATCCACTTCATGAAGTAGTCGATTGCCTCCCCCGCGTAACGAACTCTCCTCTTTCCCATAGGTAGGGCGCCTATTAGGTCGATTCCCCATACCGCAAATGGCCATGGGGATGAAATCATTGTTAGTTCAACCGGAGCATCTTGGGCAACCATGGCAAAACATTGGCATTTGTCGCACTTCTGAACATACGAGATCGAGTCTTTCATTAAAGTGGGCCAGAAATAACCCTACCACAATATCTTCAATGCCAGGTTTTGCCCCCCGGCATGATCTCCACAAAAGCCTTCATGTATTTCTTGTAAAATGGTTTTGGCTTCCTCGGGTAGAACACATCACAGAAGAGGAAACGAATGGGTACGCCAATATAAGGTTCCATCTACTATTACGTATCGAGGAGCTTGATAAAGTATTTTTCTCGCGTCTTTTTTGTCGTCAGGTAACTTTTCAGTTGCGAGGTATTCCATTATGGGAGTAATCCAGGTTGGCCTTATGTCGATCATTATAACTTCTATCACTTCTCCTATCACGCTCGGGCTCTCCAAGAACTCCATTGGCACCACATTCAATGTATCAACCTCTTTTGTGGTAGCAAGTCGTGCCAAAGCATTAGCATTAGAATTCTGCTTGCGGGGTATCTGTTCAACAAAGCTGTACTCAAATTTTGACAGTTGTCCCTTTACCTTAGCTAGGTAGGCGGCCATCTTGGTACCTTGGGCTTGATACTCTCCCATTACCTGATTGACCATGAGTTAGGAATCGCTATAGCATTGGATGGCTTTCGCCTTGAGTTCTCTTACTACCCTCAGTCCTGCTAGTAAGGCCTCATATTCAGCTTCGTTGTTGGATGCCTTAAATCCGAACCTCAAAGTTGTATGAAATTGATGCCCTTCTGGTGAGATTAAGATGATCCTAGCTCCTGATCCATTCTCGTTTGACGATCCGTCAACGAAGTTTTTCCATAATTCTTGGACATGCTCCATCAAGAGCTCCTCTTGAAAACTGGTGCATCCAGCCATAAAATCAACAAGGGCCTGACTTTTAATTGAGTTCCATGGTATGTACAATATCTCGAACTAGCTAAGTTTGATGGCCCGTTGTAAAGGACGTCCCAATGTTTCAGATTTTTGGAAAACTTGTCTTAAAGGTTTGTCGGTGAAGACGCTAATTGAATGGGACTGGAAATATGGCCGGAGCATTCTGAAAGACAATATCAGACAGAATGCCAGCTTCTCTATCAATGGATATCGTGACTTGGCTCCAAGAAGTCTCTTGCTTACATAATATACTGGTTTTAGAGCACGGTCTTCTTCTCGAACTAACACGACACTCACTGCATTCTCTGTCACGGCCAAATAAAGGAACAGAGATTCTCCAGACATAGGTTTAGATAATAGGGGGGGCTCAGCCAGATGCAATTTTAGGTCGTGGAATGCATGTTCGCACTCCTCGGTCCACTCAGATTTTTTGTTTCCTCTGACAAAGTTATAGAATGGCAGACACCTATCAGTGAATTTTGAAATGAAATGATTCAAAGATGCCACCCTTCCAGTTAGACTTTGAACTTCTTTACACGACCTAGGCGAGGGAATTTCTAACAATGATCTGATTTTCTCAGGATTCACCTCAATTCCCCTCATGTTGACTATGAACCCCAGGAATTTTCTACATGCCACTCCGAAAGTGCATTTCTGGTGATTCAGCTTCATGTCATACCTCCTTAATATCCCAAAACACTCTTCTAGATCAGACACATGGTTGTTGGAAGCTTTTGATTTGACAAGCATGTCATTGACATACACTTCCATACTTCTCCCGATCTGACTATCGAACATCTTGTTGACCAAGTGTTGATATGTAGCCCCAACATTCTTCTGCCCGAAGGGCATAACTTTATAACAGTATACATTATGTTCAGTCTTGAAGCTAGTATGTCCTGGTCCGTAGGATTCATCGCAATCTGGTTATATCCAGAATACACGTCCATGAAGGACATGAGCTCGTGATCTACCGTGGCATCTACCAACTGATCAATACTTGGAGTTGGGAAACAATCCTTGGGACAAGCTTTATTTAGATCTAAGAATTTGATACAGGTCCTCCACTTCCCATTTGGCTTCGAGACCAACATGGGATTGGTGACCCAGATCAGGTATTTTGCCTCCCGGATAAACCTGCATTTTAATAATCGAGCTACTTCTTCCTCAAGGGCTTCAGCTAGGATCATTCCCAAATGTTTCTTTGTTTTGAGATTTTGCAGGCACATTCTTGCCAAATTTAAGGTGTGCATGATTACATTCGAACTTATTCCCACCATATCTTCATGTGACCAAGCGAAAACGTCCAGGTTTTCCTGTAAGAAATCAACCCGCTCCTCACCTCCATCATTTATGACCATCGCGTGCTGCCCCTTCATAGAAATGCTATAGCATTCCCTGGCAGCGAGCTGATCACCTTTCACGGTGCATATTCTCGCAACTGAGGGGAATTTCATTGTTAGGTGGCAAATAGAGGTTATGGCTTCAAAAGCCACCAGCGCAAGGAGGCCCAAAATCGCATTGTATGTAGCCGAAAAATTGATTACCATGAAATCAAGTAACTTGGAAACAATTCACGAGTCTTCTCCCAATGTCACCAAAATTCGAATCATCCCAATGGCTGCCGATCCTTCACCAGAAGACCCGTATAGAATCATTGAGGTCGCCTTCAAATCAGTTACAGATAACCCCATTTTTTCCAGGGTGGACCTGAAAAGTAGATTCATAGAACTTCTGTTATCCACTAGTGTTCTTCGGACCCTCTAGTTGGCGAACTGAACGGTTATGACCAACAGATCGTTATGTGGGAATTGGACGTGGCTAGCATCCTCTTTTGTGAAAATGACTGGTTGCTTTTCCAATCACTGCAATTTCAATAACCGTTGTTCTGGGATGAACTCCACCTCGTTATGGGACTTCAGTTTGTTAATGTAACTCTTCTGGACCCGCTGCTCGTGCCTGCAAAATGAGGTCCTCCCAAAATGGTGGTTATATCTTCCTCTACTATCAGGGGAGGATCAACCTAATTTTCTTGAGCTCCAGGTTGGTTAGTCGGAGCTTCTGGAACAGGCAGCAGGGTCTGACCAACGGGCTAACTTAGATTCACTCGATTTTAGGCGTACTGGGCCAATGGTCCCATCCTAATGAGGGTTTCAATCTCATCCTTCAGTTGTCGGCAATCATCAGTGATATGATCGATGTCATTATGGAATCGGCAGAACTTTGATGGATCTTTCTTCTCCCTTTGGTTCTTTAACGGTTTTGGCTTCTTCCATGGAAGGCGAATAGAATTTTCCAGGAAGATGTGCTCCCTAATGTCCGTTAGGTCGGTATAAGTAGCGTAAACATGTTTGAACTTCTCCACAGACCTATTTTTCTTTGTCCCACTCTAGTCGCCCTCGCCATTTCCCTTCCTTTTGTTATTCCCCCCTCAGTTATTCTGGATAACGGTTTGAGTCATAGCCGCAATGTCTGATACCGCTCCAACGGGTAGAACAGGGGTCTGGCTGGTTCCCGCAACAGAATCTCACGCCTCCTCCAGGTTAATCCATTCTTGAGCTCAGGCCAAGAATATGTCCACACTCTTATCTCCTTTTCTTTGGAGTTCCTGCCACAGGTTGCCCCCGATGAGGATTCTTCTCCTCATTTCCATTAGCTTAGAGCTGTCATTAGCATTCCTAGCTTGTGCAGCGACACTAGAAAATCTACTTAGATATGCTTTCATTGTCTCACCAGATTGTTGCTTTACATTGGCCAATGAATCAGTATCAACTCGAGTTGCCTATGAAGCTCGGAATGCTTTTTTGAAATCAGAAGAAAACTTCTTCCACGAGCTTATGGAATGCCTCTTGTATTGCTTAAACCATTTCCTAGCTGGCCCGACTAGAGTTGCAGGGAATAAAATACACCTTAGATTGAGCCCAACATTGTGAGCCATCATCATAGTGTTAAACATTCCGAGTTGATCTGACAGATCTCTATCTCCATCAAATTTTGACAGGTGTGGCATTCTAAAGCCTACCGGATATGTGGCCACCGCAATATTTTGAGTGAAAGGCTTAAGCTCCTCATCTGAGTTGCAATCTACTTTTCCTTTTCCAGATTAAAGCCTCTTCATTTGCTCTTCCATTAAGGATAGTCTTTCGAGGGTTTGGTGCCTAGTCCCTAGGTTACCTGGGGGCTGTTCAACAGCTCCCATCCTATCGTATGCATTTGATGGGTTATTGTCCCTCCAAGCTCGAGCTTATTTTTGTGGGGCATTCCCGTTATCGCGTACCATGGACGAACCTCCTTCTTTTCAAGTATAGCTAATATCTTCATTCCGAGCTGGATTCTTTCTCTGCGAATTCAGACGATTGCGCAAATCGGGTTGCGGATCATACTGAGGGCTCTGTGCTGAACTCAACTGATTTCTTAGGTCACCCTCAGACATACCACTACGACGACTTTCTATCCAGTAACTTCCATTTGCGATGCTTACAACTCGCGATTGGGGCCGAGGATCTGGATTTTTTACATGTGTTCATGGGACGTAAGTATTGGCAGATGAGGGAGGATTTCTCCTACTCTCTCCATAAGCTGGAATATTCCATTGAGGGCGACGTGGTGTTAGAAGTCTTATAGGTGATGGGGGATGCCTTATTGGTAAGGCTATCCTCATTCCATCAGGGCGGACTAAATTAGGCAACCTATGTTCTACTCCAATGTCTCTAGTTCTCTGTGCCTGGTGATCCGATCACAGCGTAGGAGGGTTTGTTGGAGCATTTTGTCTTCGTGAGCCTGTCCCAACCACCCCTCGTTGATTTCATTAGGCATTCCTGGGGACCGGTGAAGAAGGCAATGAACCTGGGGTTGCAGTCCTAACCGATCAACTGACATGCTGACGAACCCTATGATGATCGATGGGTTAAGCATTCTGGTGATCTTTCCCCATAGGTAAAGAACTTGGAGTTGCGGTTATGACTGGTTGACTCGGTTTGGATCGGTTATTCTTATGGGACTTATGAGACCCACTCTGCCTCTTTCCAGTATTAACGTCGGTTGTCAGAGGGGGTAACCGAGCCAAAACCTTAATCTTCTTGTTTGCCTTAGCGAGATGGCTCCTTAATTGCATGCTTTCAAACTCCACGGCAGTTAGGTAGTCTGGATTTTGATTCGGCGGCAATGACGTTGAACTCCCAGTGTCGTCTTGTCCCGCCAGTTGTTTTTCCTGGATGTTGCTGAATCTCAGGGCCATGTTCGTTCGAAATGGCGGTACAATGGACCTCCTACACATCCAGCGGTTCTATCTCATTATCATGCATTGAGCGAGTCAGCACCATATGATGAGAATCGACTGGGATTTTGATGAAGCACTAACTTGCTCTCAATGAAAGCACAAATCTGCTGACGCAGTTTTTCGCCAACAGTGTATTAAAAAATAATAAGGTAGATTATTGCTTTATAGTAAACGTAATGGAAAATAATCAGAATTCACTCAAGAACATAGAACTTTTACTTGGTTTAGTGGTTAAAATTCACATAGTCCACGAGTCAATATTATAGTTGTTTCTCTCTCGATTTTGGCAGATTTTGGTATTACAGAATAATCCTCCCTTACTTGTCCAATATTCATAGTATTTATAGGGGTATGATTTGATCACACAGTAAATGTCCTGATATCTTGAATAATAAATATGATAGCCTGGTCATGAATAAGCATAAAAGCAAATCCCAAATCTTTGGGAATCCTTTAGTATTTAGTATGTGTTATATCTGAATTACCCGAGTTGTACATCTTCCACGGGCTTGTATTCTTACAACTATCCGACTATGAGCTAGTGCTTTGATGACTTATCTTATTTGTAGTTCGTGATAAAGTCAGGATGCCTAACACCATGTCTGACCATTACGAACCTCAAGCTGTCCGCATAGATAATAATCAGATATTCTACTTGATTACTTTTCCACGTATTTAATCACCAGCTGTACCCGAGATGAGTGAATGAACTCATGCTAAGATTAGGGTACAACACACCTAAACTTTCATATCTATTCATATCATACCATAACTCAAGCAATCAAATAATGATACACATATATCATAATTTATCATGTAATAATACAGTTAAATCAATTATTACCCTCCTAGCATGCTAAGTAAGGCACCAAGCCTTATTAGCGAATTTTGGGCTCTGACTTGAGGCACGTTGTGACACATCAGGGGGCGCCATGGCACGAATAGGGAGGACTGGCCAGGTTAGATTTTGGGTGACGGGAACTCAAACCTATGGGCTCGGGAAGGATTCTACTACTCGGTTTAGTAGAATTCGAGGTCCCAGGGAATAAGACTCGGTCCGGAAGTCTTTATTTAGTCGATATTGATGAATATCATTTTTTTTGGTTATGACTAGGATACCGCTAGGGCTTAGGAAATTATCGTGTTCGAGGGTCGTTCATATTTAACTTGTGCTTCGACCAGAGGTAAGAAAACTGCACCCAATACGTGTTGTATGTGATTATGGTTCGGCCCGGTTCTTAAATATAGATTCGATTTGGGCTTAGGCCCCTATAAATGAGCATGATTATGATAGTGCTTGTGATTGATTGATTAAGCATGTTGAATGGTGTGTATTTGGATAATTGTTATATAATGTATGCCTGTTTGCATTATTTGATTGAGAAAGGCTAGACTTATAAGTCAAGCACGGGAATAGAGCTGAGTGCTAGTCGAAAGCATTGACTTATAAGTCAAGGATTTCAATAGCGCACTAAGCACTGGTCAATATGGGTAGACCTAATCAGGAGCACATTATCAACTTGTCCAACCCATTGGTCGTGGGAAAATTTTATTGACAGGTACGCTAGGCAAGCTCTAAGGTTGGTATATAGAGGATAACGCGGTGGGCCTCGGGGTGACTTATTAGTCCCATATCCTAGGGCATAAGGCCCCAGCATGACTTATTAGTCATCTAGTTAGGATAGCGGGCCCCGGTGTGTCAGTGTAGTCACTTATTTTATTAGAATTCATGCATGAGTACGGTTATAACTGCAAGGCATGCTAGTATATTGCAGAGACAATATATTATTATATTATAGAAAGAATTCGATTCCATTCGGATATACAGATTATGACTTCCAATCTGACAAAGATTCTAGGAAATCTATGTTTGGATATGTTTTTACACTTGGGGGTGGAGCAATTATATTAAGGAGTATAAAGCAAGCCCGCATTGCTGACTCCACCATGGAGGCAGAATATGTTGTTGCAAGCGAAGTAGCTAAAGAGGCTGTATGGCTTAGGAATTTTTTCGGAGATCTAGAAATTGTTCAAAATATGGATAAACCAATCACACTCCACTGTGACAACAGCAGAGCTGTTGCAAACTCAAAATAACAAAGACGCAATAACAGGGCCAAGCATATAGAGCGTAAGTACAACCTCATAAGAGAGATAGTACACAGGGGGGATGTAATTGTTCAGAAAATTGAATCAGCAAACAACCATGCTAATCCCATTACAAAGATGCTGCCTGCTACAAGTTTTGATAGTCATTTCTTAGATTGAGGATTACACGACACGTCTCATCTGGTTTAGGACATGTGGGAGATTATTCTGATTTGTGCCCTTGAAGCATATTTCTGTATGAACGATTACTGTTAATTAAATGAAATAAATATTTTGCACTCATATTTTTATTTATTTATACATGCCATTTATCATGAAGATCTAATATTATTGATGTGGTCTTGAATTAAGTATATGTATAATAATATATATACAATAGGATTTAATTCATAATAATAATATAAAAATTCTCTATAATCTTTAAATGAAGTAGGAGCTTTATTTAGTAAAGATTATGAGTACGGTCTATCTTCTGTTTAAGATAGAACAATTTATCTAGACTGTTAAATGATGCGACACAAAGAGATAGAGGTACCATATAGAATATAGATTGTATTGGACTGAGACGTGATTAAAGAAAGAACTTCTCATAATCTCCGTTAAAATATAGAAGTTCAACATTCATCAATCGATGGTTGTTTGAGACTTGACCTCAATCATGAAGTGAATAATTACTCCTATTTGTGCTTTTATGACTTTTGACTTATCACGTAAGGTTGAATATTTCTACGACTGAAATCTTGATATCTGGGACACACAGAACTGCAAGTGGCTGGAAACATACTTCACAAATATGGAATCTGCTCCTTACTTAATTGAAAGCATATTAGTTGATCCTTTTAGTGTTGATTCAGGGCTTGAGCATAGAGCGCTAAATTTCTGTCAGAGAACGAAAATTTCATTCTATAATTAAATTTATAGAATAATGTTCATTAGAGGATCCATGGAACTAATTGATAAAAACATAATTCGAGAGGTTAACGTACATTAAGACCTAGCTTTAATTTTGAACAACTAGGAGAGGGTAATAACTATTTCAATGACTAAATCAATGGACGACTTTATAGTTATAGTTTCTAATAATATAAGATTGTAGTTTTGAGAATTCAACTATGAATTTCTAGTTGATCAGTTCATAGTTAATAAATTAATTTATGGAACTAAGAGTTAGTGAAATTAATTAAATCGTTGGAGCTTAGAACTATGGGTCCATACTGTCCCCGTACTAGCTTGATAACATAGAGGTAGGATTTTGGTATTAAAATGAAATAATTGAAATAACAAAGTTGTAACGCCCTACATCCTTAGAGCCGTTACTAAGTGAGTTTTAAAACGAAAAAGGTGCAATGAACTCGTTAACCGAGGTTTTTAAAATAAAAGTGTGACTAAGCAAAAGTTAAGGCTGTAATCTTTGAAAAATGCGTTGTTTCATTGAAAACTTCTAGTATTAAACATTTGGGATCCCAAAATAAGGTTTGAAAACCATTTACAACTTAAAATAAGTTTACAGTTGGTCCGTTATTAAAATCACAGGTTATTACAGCCATTTCTCGAATATACCCCCAACCAAAGCAGTCGGGCAGGCCAAACATGTACGCGTCGCTTCACGCTCTCCATACTCATGGCTGGTTGACTCAATCTTTACCCTTACCTGCAACACAGAGCACCCGTGAGCCGAAGCCCAGCAAGAAAACTCATACAGTACAAACATATGCAAATTATACCCGCATATAATCCATTGAACAACAGGAAAACCAGCAGGCTGAACAAACACGGCCATGCCGCCCCAGAGGCCTAACCCAAGCCTGGGGTCTTGGTCCTTACTGTAAGGATAACTCATGTATCCATTGGGTCCCACCCTGACTATAAGCATCCCATGTGCTAGGTGTTACTTCCGGCCCCAAGGCCATTCTCGGCCTTTGCCGTTCTCGGCCCTTGCCGTTCATTCGGCCCTTGCCGTTCTCTCTACTATAAATGCAAATAGTATAACTCAAGTAGCATTCAAACATATATCAATTCAATTAAGTCTACACCCTAACATGTAATGCAATATAGGGCCGTGCCCTGCAATCATCTCAGCATGCAATGTAGGGCCGAGCCCTGCAATCACATCATGGGCCCATGCCCTGTCCTACGGGTGCTATAGTTTTCTTACCTGTCAATTTGATAGCTTCAACACTTGACTCCTTGAGCACGATCCCACTCGAGCCTTAGCACACACCTAAGCGTAAACATGGGTCAAAGTCAACACCAAACCTCGAGTCCAAAACCTCGCCTCGGGACCAATCCCGAGCCCCCCGGGAAGTCCTAGATCCACAAAACAAGGTGGTGGAATCGAGCCCCGAACCCTAGGTCAAAATCCCTCAACAAAAGCCCAAAAACCCCTTTCTATGAACAGTACAGTGCTACAACGCTCTAAAGAGAGCGCTGTAGCGCTACAAGCAGAACCACACATCCCCAGAAACAGGGCCTAGCGCTACAGCGCCCAAAGACTAGCGCTGTAGCGCTAGTTGCAGGCAGGCAAAACCCAAATTCCATTTCTGCGATTTCTTTGAGCCAATCTCAACCTGAACTTCCCCAAATCTTTACCAAACTCAAAATCAAGCTTATAAACACTCTCTACTCATCCCAAGCATCCAAAATCCTCAAAACCCAAGCACATTCAACCCAAATCTCAAAATTCACCATGATCAACCCTAAACTCAGAAATTCAGTCAAACAACAAAGTTAAAGACTTAGAAATCATACCGTGGGTGGAAATTTGACCTTGAGTTCAACCCTAGGCCTCCTCAGCTTGCTCTTCCTCAAAGCTTGCCCAGAAATTCCCTAAAGTTCCCATCAACTCAGCTCAAAACACAACTCAAACCAGCCAAACCCTTAAAACTGAAATCTCTAAAAACTTACCTCAAAAGTTGATGTGCTCTTGCTAATCCTTGCCAAATCTTGAAGTATAACCTTAAGATCCTTGATGCTCAGCCTATCCTAGCTCTCCACTGAGCTTTGCCCCAAGAAATTTGAAGAGAGACGGTGCTAGAATCCTCAAACCGCCCCTTTGGAAAACCCTCTGTTTTTCTCTCTTTTCTTTTCTTCCTTTTTCTTTCCTTTCCTTCTGATTTCTCACCCTCTCTAACAATCCCACTCACTATATAAAGCCTCATATAATCTATCTCTAAAAAGACAATTGACCAAAATGCCCTCCCTACTAGTTCTAATCCCTTTTTGTCCAAGTAGGGCCATTTTAGTCATTTTACCCAATTCCCGCTAATCCTCAAGTGTCTCTAATATTTTCCTGCTTGCTTCCCAATACCTGAAAAGTCACCAAATAATATTCCTAGATATCAAAATAAACCCCAATATACTCATTAACTTCCTATTTATACCTCCAGGCTCGCCCCGAGCCGGGTATAAATCTCCGCCTCGACTTTCCGCTAGTTTGCTCACTGGGATCGTCTCGAGTCACAACTCACAGCTACATCCACATCACAATGTGGTCTCAACAATCATCACATATTAATACAGTTATGCCCAACATGGCTAAGATTACAATTATGCCCTCCTAACACAATCAGGGTCTACATGCATACTAATACACATAGTCATGCATCTCAATTAGTCCAATAGTCATACAACATGCTTGAAATCATAATCATGCATTACACTCATTAAAATCAAACATAAATTCCATTATGCCCTCCAGGCACACTAATCAAGGCCCTTAAGCCTTATTAGCGATTTTGGGTCGTTACAAAAGTGTTATTTTTAATCTCACATTATAATATTATTCGTGAAATAATTTTCAAAATATTATTTTTGAAATATTATTTAATGTCAAATAAAGTTATATTAATAATTATCTTAAATTAATTTTTAATCATTTTTAATTTTGTGGTATAATTGTTTATTGCATAAAATAATATGATAAAGGCCTCGCAAATACCATTTTATATAGTTAAAATATCACAGGGCCCAAAGCCCTGTAGTTGGCAACAACCACAGTCCAAATGGACTGTGGCCCACTCAAAGGCCCAATAAGATTAGGGCTAGGTCTTATTTCTATTGTTAAATTAATAGAATATATTTTCAAGAAATAAAAACAAAGACATCATGTAATACCCTACTACCCTAGAGTCGTTACCATGTGATTTTAAAATGTGCAATTAACTCGCTAATCGAGGTTTCACACCAAAAAGTGTGATTAAATTAAATTAAAGATTCATTTGATTAAGTTTCCATAAAATAGTTTCAACATTCGTTAAAATTATAGAAAAGTTACTTGAGAGCCCGAAATGTTGTTTAAGACATATTTACAACTCAAATGTCTTTATATAGTCGACCTAGGCGAAAAATCGGTCATTTACACAACGTTCCTCAAAACTACCCAGCAGTGGAGGCCAAGTAGGCCAAACATGTACGCATCACTTCATGCCCTCCAACTCATGCTTGGCCGGCCTTACCCTTGCCCTTACCTGCACCATAGAGCACCCGTGAGCCAAGGCCTAGTAAGAAAATTCCACAAACATAGCATATAACAATTCATTTCAGTAAGCGCATAATTAAACAAACACAACAAACAATTCACAACAGCGGCCTAAGCTGATCCAGGAGCGTTACTAGGCACTAGGATCATGATCCTAACCGAGTGGGTGAGTACAACACCCTAGATGGAATTTCCATGGTGGCATACATTTAGCATGCTTATCACCGTTTCAAGGCTCGGTCGTTTCAGTCCCTACCCTTGTCGCTCAATCACAAACATATACGTGAAATAACAATTACATACATTCACATATAACACTAAGCACAGATAATCGGGCCATGCCCTGCCCTACGTGCACAAACAGTTTTCTTTCCTGAGTCCCGAACTAATAGTACAAGGTGATCCTGAGCACGATCCCTAATCTCGAGCCATAGGGGTAAAACCTAGTCACAACTTTATAATAAATAACCATCACAATATAAGCCAATTAAAAGCCTCAGAATAATATCTTAGCCTCCGGGACCCCAAATTCTACTAAACTGGGTAGTAGAATCTCTCTCGAGCCCTTAAGTTTGAGTTCGCGAGCTTAAACTTGTTTTGGCTATTTCCCTTAATAAGAGTCGCGACCTAGCCCATAGGGCCACGGCACGGTACAAGTAAGAGAGCGCAAGGCTCTCTCATGGGGGACATGGGCCACGATGCACCCCAACTCATGCCTTGATGCTTGGGCAATGTCATGAACATGGGCCCCGGCACTTGAAGAATAGCACAACGACTTGAGCTCGAAACCCAGAATTTTCCCTGGGTTTTCTCAAGCCAAGATCACCAAGGTCCCAACACCTCTAAAACAAAACCAATTCTGTAATTTAAATCAAAACCCAGCCTAAGCTTAACACATAGCTAAACTATAAACCTCAACATGAATTGACCAAGAAAACAGAGATAACCTTACCTCAACTGAGAATTTTGATCACCCTGAACTGTTCTACTTAATTCTAGCTTCATTCCCCAATCTTCAAGCTTCAAATTTAAGTGTTTTTCCTTCCAAAATTCCAAAGCTTCCCAAACCATAGAAAAAGATGGATGTATGAGAGAAAAGGAGAGCAAAAGGAAGTAGAGAGTTGTTTCTTTTTTTTTTCCTAAGTGTTCTGTTGAAGTCTAGAGCCAAACTATGTCTACCATTTGGCACCAAAATGACCAAAATACCCCTAGATCAACTCTTAGCCTTTTAATGCCCTCCAAGGGCAAACCCGTCATTTGTCACATTCCTACTAATTCCTCGAGTAGTCCTATAAATCACCAATTAATCCTGATGTACCCAAATAACTGCTAAATGACTATCCATTTCCCGATCAACCTCGAGTACACACTATGTTCCCAAAATACCACTAGGCTCACCTTGAGCCGAGTATTAGACCCCGTTGTGACTATTCCGCTAATTCGCTCACTAGGATTTCCTCGAGACCAATTTTGTAAGTATACCCACTTAATGATGTGGGCTCAATCGTAAGACACAAATAATTACTTGTATGCCCCTAACATGCAAAAATTACAAATATGTCCTTTGTTAACTAGAACGGGCCCATATGCATATTTAATACACCTAAACTTGCATATCTAGTAATATCATATCATAATTCAAGCAATCAAATAATAATACACATATATCATGATTAATCATGTAATAATAAAACTAAAGGAATTATTGCCCTCCCGGCATTCTAAGAAAGGAACCAAGCCTTATTAGCGAATTTGGGGATCTGACTTGAGGCACGTCGCGACCCGTGAGGGGGCACCGCGACACGCATAGGGAGGACTTGCCAAGTTAATTTTTGGCCTGGTTATTAAATATAGATTCGATTTGGGCTTAGGCCCCTATAGATGAGCATGAGTATGATTGTGCTTGTGATTGATTGATTAAGCATGCTGAATGGTCTGTATCTGGATAATTGTTATATAATGTACGCCTGTTTGCATTATCTGATTGCGAAAGGCTTGACTTATAAGTCAAGGACAACAATATCGCTGAGTGCTAGTCAAAACCATTAACTTGTAAGTCAAGGATGGCAATAGCGCACTAAGCATTGGTCGATATGGTTAGGCCTAATCAGGAGCGCATTATACGCTTGTCCGACCCAATGGTCGTGGGAAAATTTTTGAACCATGTACACTGGGCTAGCTCTATGGCTGGTTATATAGAGGATATTGTGGTGGGCCCTAGGGTGATTTATTAGTCCCATATCCTAGGGCACATGGCCCCAATATGACTTATTAGTCATCTAGTAAGGACAGCGAGCCCATGTGTGTCAGTGTAATCACTTATGTGAATAGAATGCATGCATGAGTAAGGTTATAACTGCAAGGCATGCTAGTATATTACAGAGACTATATACTATTATATTACGAAGAGAATTTGATTCCAATCGGATATACAGATTCTAACTTCTAATCCGATAAAGATTCTAGGAAATCTATGTTTTTATCTGTTTTCACACTTGGGGGTGGAGGAATTATATGGAGGAGTACAAAGCAAGCTTGCATTGCTGACTCCACCATGGAAGTAGAATATGTTGTTGCAAGCGAAGTAGCTAAGGAGGCCGTATGGCTTAAGAAGTTTTTGGGTGATGTAGAAATTGTTCCAAATATGGATAAACCAATCATAATCTATTGTGACAACAGCGGAGCTGTTGCAAACTCAAAAGAACAAAGAAGTCATAAGGGGGCCAAGCATATAGTGCATAAGTACCACCACATAAGAGAGATGGTACACAGAGGGGATGTAATTGTTCCAAAGATTGAATCAGAAAATAACCATGCCGATCTAGTTTAGGGCAAGTGGGTGATTGTTCGGATATGTGCCCTTGAAGCATATTTCTGTATGAACGATTACTGTTAATTAAATAAAATAAATATTTTGCACTCATATTTTTATTTATTTATACAAGCCATTTATCATGAAGATCCAATATTATTGATGTGGTCTTGAATTAAGTATATGTATAATGATATATATACAAGATTATTTAATTCAAGATAATAATATAAAAATTCTCTGTAATCTCTAAATGAAGTAGGAGCTTTATTTAGTACAGATTATGAGCACGGTCTATCTTCTGTTTAAGATAGAACAGTTTATCGAGACTCTTAAGTGTAGCAACACAAAGAGATAGAGGTACCATATACAATATAGATTGTATTGTACTGAGACATGATTAAAGAAAGAACATTTGATAATCTCTGTTAAAATATAGAAGTTCAACATTCATCAATCGATGGTCGTTTGAGACTTGACCTCAATCCTAAAGTGAATAATGAACTCCTACTTGTGCTTTTATGACTTTTGACTTATCACGTAAGGTTCAATATTTCTACGATTGAAATCTTGGACTCATAGAACTGCAAGTGGCTGGGAACATACTTCACAGATATAGAATATGCTCCTTACTTAAATGAAAGCATATTAGTAGTTCCTTTTAGTGTTGATTCGGTGCTTGAACATAGAACGCTCAATTTCTATTAGAGAACAAAAATTTCATTCTATAAATAAATTTATAGAACAATGTTCATTAGAGGATTCATGGACTAATTGATAAAAACATAATTAGAGAGGTTAATGGACATTAAGACCTAGCTTTAATTATGAATAACTAGGAGATGGTCATAATTAATGCAATGACTATATCATTGGACAACTTTATAGTTATAGCTTCTAATAATATAAGACTGTAGTTTTGAGAGTTCAACTATGAATTTCTAGTTGAACAAGTCATAGTTAATTAATTAATTCATAGAACTAAGAATTAGTGAAATTAATTAAATTGTTGGGGCGTAGAACTATGGGTTCATACTGTCCCCGTACTAGCTCGATAACACAAAGGTACGATTTTGGTATTTCAAGGAAATAATTAAAATTATAAAGTATTGTTTTTAATCTCACATAATAATAATATTTGTGAAATAATATTTATAATATTTTTGATGAAGTAATATTTAATGTCAAATAAAGTTATTTTAATAGTTATCTTAAATTAATTTTTAATCATATTTAATTTTGTGGTATAATTGTTTATTGCATAAAATAATATGATAAAGGCCTCACAAGTAGCATTTTATAGAGTTAAAATACCATTGGGCCCAAAGCCTTGTAGTTGGCAACAACTACAGTCCAAATGGACTGTGGCCCACTCAAAGGCCCAATAAGATTAGGGCTAGGTCTTATTTCTATTGTTATATTAACAAAATATAACATCAAGAAAAAAAACAAACACATCAGATGCATTTTTCACGTTATTTTGCCAAGAGAGAAAAGTTGACAATTTTGTTCTCTTTGAATTGTGAGAAGAATACTCTTTCATTTGTTGAGATTCAAAATTGTGTTCTTGAATATCCTACCAAATAGCATAGACATCCACCTGTCTCCTTCTCTTTGTGCGAGTCATAGTATGGATGATGTTGGGATAGGAGGCTAAGACACTATTTGACCTACACGTGTCCTTCATCTAGAAAATGAATTTGTAAGTTTCTATTTTATTCAAATTCATGCATATGAGAAAGATCCCATTCTAGTTATTGTTCCTAGAGTGATTCGTTCTTATACTTTAATAATTGTTATTATTGCATTGAAATATTATCCCATGCTTCCGCAGTATTGTCAATCACATGATCAAAAACATACAGCTCCATGGGTGACTACTCCTGCCAAAATCGCCGCTAAGGAGACCGAAGACCTCCATCTCCGAGTGGAAGAATAGGAAAAGCACCTCGACGTGGCAGCTGACGATACACTCTTTTTTGTGTGGCATAGCAACAGAGATATGGATCCCTCCTTCACCGAGGAGCCCAACATGAGGCGTATGCATGATGCGCGCCTTGAGGCGTAGGAGGCTAAGGCGACCCAAGAGAGGGAAGTTGTGGCGGAAGGTCGCATCCCCGAGGCTAATCTTGTGATCGAGCTGGTGGTAGAGTTTCCTTCAGGCCAAGGGCCCCAGTAATTTTGTTCTTTATATGTATATTTTTAGCTAAGTAAGCCTGCGTGCCATAGTTTATTGGGGTAGAGACAATCAATGCTCGAGCCCTCGAGCTCTATTGTAAATATTTTTCCATTTATACATATGCAACTTGCACAACTTTATCGCCATGATTACACTATTATCATGGAATTTACACTTAGTAAATAGGCAACATGGACTTTATTCATTCAGCTCAACATAACGTAACTCACGAGAGTCCCAAGCCGCTGAGTTAGGTCTTATGCTCGCATCTCAAAGACTCGAGTATTTATCGACTTCTCAAAGTACTTAGACAATTTTTAGGCATTTAGTGTTGCTTTGTAGGCTCATGGTCCTTCAAAGTAACTTTAACGCGAGGTCAAGTGATACACTTGATGAGGCACTGCATCCCCGAGTTCCAACGACTGAGGACGGGGGTTGCCTGCGGTACTTAGAGCTTAAGGATCTTCCTTCCAGTGTCTAGACGCTTGTGCATTTAGTGTTTCTTCTTAGGCTCATGGTCCTAAGAGTAACTTTGATGTGGTGTCACGTGAGGGCACTTGGATATCCTATGTCTTCGAGTTTCAACGTCTCAGACTTTTAGGAGGTCTATTGCACTGTAGGGTTTCTTGCATTAGTTCTTGACGCATAGGACATTTAGTGTTGTCTTCCTGGCATGATGTCCTTGAAAGTAACTTCAATGGTGTCCTGTGTCCCCGAGTCTTATTGACTTGGGCCCTTAAGAGGTCCTTCGCACTAAGCTACCTGCCACCCGGGTACGTGGTCACCGATGGGCCAGTTCGGGCCTTTTAATTTGTGCCCCGAGTGCAAACTCGAGACCTAATCATGTGGAAGTCGTGAACTCATCATCCTAGGCTTGGGTAATCGAGTTCACACCCTTAGAATAGGTCATTCACGATACTCAAGTATTAGCACTTGAGGACTGGCTTCGAGTTCCAATGACTCGGGCTTCCAATCTCATCTCGAGGTCATAGGAATAGGCCATTACTCCCCAGGCATGGTGTCCTCGAGAGGTAACCTCAGTTTGTATTCATGCTACTTGGGATTTTAAGTCAGGTGACATAGGCTCGTGCCCGAGTACAGATGACTCAGGCTTCCTTTCACATCTTGAGGAGTGGGATTTTGTTATTACTCCAAGAGTGCGCACTATCCTTAGAAAAATATGCTAAATCCCCTCTCTCTTTACTTGGATCTCTCTAACACTAGGTTTTTCCAAGGCCAATTAGCTATGGGGTCGTATGACATTAGGGATGGTACACTCGTCGACTAGCCTAGCTTCCTAGGTTATCGACATCCCGATATTATTTTGGCTAGTGGCTTATTGAGGACATGGTTAGTGTTCCTCAGGCCCAGTTTCAATGGGAGGTCACCTAAGTCAATGCCTCAAGACTGAGTACATAGTACTCGGTCTTCCGCTCGCATAGCGAGATCTAGATACTTGGCTAGTTCTTCTTGGGCGCAACATCCACGGGAGGTGACCTAGGTCCGCTCTCGTGCTACTAGGAGTCTTAGTCTTTAGTCTCTAGACTCTAAGCCTATTCTCCTCTGAACAAGCTTAGTTTCTTAGGTCGTTGACTCAAGGCTTCTTAATTTCCTAGGATTTTCTATTCTCGAGGTATTGACGCTAAGCCTACTCCGCTTTTGACAAGCTTAGTTTCCTAGGTCATCCTCCATGAGGTGATTTACTCTTCAAGCTTAGTGATCAGAGACTAGTTTGCGTTCACTTGTCCAGAGCTGTGAGTGGGTGCTCTACATTCCATTAACTGTGCCTAAAGGCTACAAGGAGATTACAAAAATTAATAAATTTACTACTCATATCACTGGTAATACCAGTGAAGATGTTTGGAAATCCAGGTGTTGGGTATCAATTCCCCTTTCAATCAGGCAAATTTGTATGTCCCAGGACATATAAATCTCTCAACTTGGTATGGGCCCTCCCAGTTAGATCCCAGTACTGTCGCACCAAGGTCATGGGTGGCTAAGAAGATTCTTCGCAACACCAGATCTCTGACCCCAAACATTCTATCATTCACTTTATAGTTGAAATACCTGGCTACTTTTTGTTGGTAGGATGATACTCGAAGTTGAGAATCTTCACGGAGCTCCTCCACAAGGTCCAGGGACTTTCGGAGTAAAACATTGTTTGCGGTCAGATCATACGTATCTCGTCGGTGCATGGCCTCATACCCATAGGCCATCGAGAATGGCTCGGCCTTGAACAACTTTTTGAAGTAATTGACCGCAACTATTGCACACTTCACTCCTCCTTTTGCTGTGGGCAATGACCCAAAAGAGCAAAGGGCCAAGGACTAGTCATATGGGTGAGTTCATTTGGAGCAGCTCGAGGTATATTGGCGAAGCGTTTTCACTTGTCACACTTCTTGACATAGTCCATTGCGTCTTCATTCATGGTGGGCCAAAAGTATCCTTGTCTCAAGATCTTCTTAGCGAGGCTCTGCCCTTCAGCGTGGTCCCCGCAAAATCCCTCATGCACTTCTCAGAGTATCAGACCGGCTTCTTGTTTGGACACACATCGGAGAAAGGGCAATGAATACACATATACAGTTATATTTTTGAGATGCCTAGTAAAGCAACTTCTGAGCTACTTTCTTGTCCTGCAATAACTCACTAGAGACAAGATATTTCACTATGGGCTCCATCCAACTGTCTTGGGGTTGGACTGCTTGTAATTTTTCGGGAGCTGAGATGCTAAGAGTAGCCAAGTAGTTAATGGGGACTAAATTGATTAGTTCATCATCCTTGGTTGTTGTGAGCTTGGCTACGACATCAACGTTATATTTCTGTTCCCATGGCACTTGTCGAATGGTGAATTTTTTAAGTCTGTGTAGCACTTGTTGGGTCCTCACTAAGTAAGCGATCATTTTTGTCCCCCGGGCCTAGTACTCCCCGAGTACTTGATTAACTATAAGCTGTGAGTCACTGAAAATCTTGAGGCTCTCGGCCTTGAGCTCAAGTCCTACTTGGAGCCTAGCAATAAGTGCCTCATACTCTGCTTCATTTTTTGAGGCATTAAACCCAAATCTTAGGGCGCTATGAACCCTATGCTTCTCAAGGGATACCAAAATAAGGCATGATTCGGCACCATTTCATTCGAAGACCCATCTACGTATAACCTCCACGTGGGCCCAACTACTGGGGCATTCCCAGGTCTCTCGTGGTTTCCCGTGCACTCGACGATGAAATCTGCCAATGGCTGTCCCTTTATGGAAGTCCTCAAGTGATAAGTTATGTCAAACTGACAAAGTTCAGCTGACCACTTCAGTAGTCTCCCAGATGACTCCGGATTTTTTGAGGACCTGCTGTAAGGACTGGTTCGTGAGGTCCTTAATGGGATGCGTATGGAAATAGGGCCTTAGTTTCTAAGAAGCTACCATTAGGAAAAAGGTCAACTTCTCCATGAGCGAGTATCTAGACTTCGCTCCGAGGAGTCTCTTGCTCACATAGTACACGGGGTGTTGGACGCAGCCTTCCTCGTGTACTAAGGCGACATTGATGGAATTCTCTGAGACAACCATGTAAAGTAGGAATGGTTCTCCATCTACAGGCTTCTACAAGATAGGTGGGTTTTCCATGTGTGCCTTCAGCTCTTGCTCACATAGTACACGGGGTGTTGGACGCAGCCTTCCTCGTGTACTAAGGCGACATTGATGGAATTCTCTGAGACAACCATGTAAAGTAGGAATGGTTCTCCATCTACAGGCTTCTACAAGATAGGTGGGTTTTCCATGTGTGCCTTCAGCTCTTAGAACGTCTGTTCGCACTCCTCCGTCCATTCGAATCTCTGACCTCCATGAAGTATGTTGAAGAATGGGATGCACTTGTCAATTGCCATGGAAACAAAGCAACTCAGGGTGTCTATCCTCTTGATGAAGCTCTTCACATCCTTATGCTTTTGGGGGATGGCCTATCGACTAGGGCTTTGATCTTCTCGAGGTTTTCCTCTATCTCTCGAGCACTCACAATAAAGACCAGGAACTTCCCGCAGGCTATGACCAGCATGTCGTCTACATATTCCTCCAGGAACTTCCACTTCCAAATATTCAAATATTTCTTGAACATACGTTTCATGAGCCTTTTGTAGGTGGCACCAACATTCTTCAGCCAGAACGACATCACTTTATAACAGTAGACTCCATTATCAATTTGGAAGCTGGTTTGTTCTTGATTCGTGACATGCATGGAAATCTGATTATAGCATGAGTACGCATCCATAATGGATAAGAGCTCGTATTGCGGTGGGAAACAGTATTTGGGGCAAGCCTTGTGAAGGTCAGAGAAGTCTATCCAGGTCCTCTAGGTGTCATTTGGCTTGGGCACTAGGACCGGATTGGAGACCCACTTGAGATATTGGGCATCCCAAATGAATCTGTTTGCAAGTGGCTTGTCCACCTCTGCCTTTTAATTAATGTGTCTAGATTCTATGAATCTTTGCCTTTTAATTAAAAACACATGACATGTAGAGTCACCAGAATGTTTAACAAATAGAACTACATTTAAATCGAAATTATAATAACATTAAATATCATTAATAATGTGGTTGAAAATTTAAAATATTATATTATATTTAAACATGATAATAGGCTTTAGATAGTAACAATTAAAAATTAATTTTGAAATTGAAAAAAAAAAAAGAGAATTAATGAAACTAATATGGGAAGTTGAACAATTTACATCCATAATAGTTATCTTTGATGTAAAAAATTATAAATTTCAAAATACAATTGGATTTATTTGAATAGTTGACTTTGAAAATATTCATGGAGTGTAATAAATGTATTGATAGACCTATTGAATTTTGTTGGCATAAAAATATAATTTTTTTAAAATATGTCTAGGTTCTATGAACCTTTGCCTTTTAAATTGAACATGTTAGTTAATAAGTGTACATAAAGTTGTGTTTGGTGGAATAAATGTGGATCAATTCATTTATAAAATATATAACTATTATTTTATTGGGAAGATGAATAGGTGTCTTTCAGATGAATAAGTCTCTTTCTAATTAAGCATTCAATGCTTTGTTTGATGAATATTGAAATTAAAATGTTCTCACATTTTCCATTTAATTAAAATAATAAAAATTAGTTCCCGCATTTTCCAAATTATATTTAAAAATTATAAGTAAACAATTGAATTATTAGTATAAATGTGATTTAATATAGGTCAAAATTTGTGTAGTAAATATAAAAAAGTTTTTTTTTTAAAAAATTATCTCAAATCTACATATTGGACAAACTTTGATAGTTTCTAGCCACTGAACAATACATTTTTCATGATATGTGTGTGTGCAAGGTAACTTTGTAGCTTCCAAACCAACATGAACATTTTCAAAGCAAACAGAATATAAAAATTGATCATCTTTAATCAAAACTTTCTTCAATCTTTCAATGGATTGCTCGCTTGTCACTACGAAATTAATAGTAATATTATCCATATAATCTTCACTATCAACGTCCACATCTTTGACCATAATCAATAATTTTATCAGAAAGAAAAAATATAGAAGGATGGAGATGGGTCTCACCTAGCATCTCGTCAATGATAACTTTGGCATCTGTATTGTCATTGGTCATCAACGTTTGTCGTGAAAGAAATACAATATTATCGCAACAAATAGAGTCTTTCATGCCGTTGCCGAGCATCCAATTTGTAAAATTTGGTTCCCTACTAGTCAGTCGATGGCGTGAAAATTTTGCGAAAATATGACTGATAAAGAAAGAATTCGAACTTTCTCCTAGTCAAATGGTGTAATTAATATCATCTGTTACTATTTGGTAGTATGGATCACCAAGAATTTCAGGATGATCCATAATACCGGGCTAGAATGATTAGTTTTGCATTATAACTATAAGCAAAAGATGAGATGTGTAGAAAACGTAGGAGGAGGAGATAAATAAAATATATAGAAATAACTTGTGTGTTAAAATAAAATAGAGAGCATAAAAGACTGAAATGTATTGTTGTGTTTAAAAAAAAATAGATTATAGGTACAACTAATAATAGTATTTAAAATATGTTACATAATAAAAACACAGGGAAGTTAAATGGTGGTCACTTGGTGACATGGATAAGTTACCATATTAATTTCCATTAATATTATTATTTAATTGAGAATATTATTTTTTAGATTTTAAATAGGTGGCAATAAAATTAAAATTAAAATTAAATTTGGTTTGTTAGTAAAATCATAATATTATTATATTTTGGTTATTTTATTGAATGCTCAAAATTTATTTGGTTTTTAATAAAAATTAATTAAAATTTTAAAGAACTATCAATCATAAAATTAGAAAGTTTTACCTTATCAAATTTGTATTTAATTTAATTTTTTAAATTCATTAAATTAAGAAAAGTGTTGTAGTTCTATTAAATTGCATAAATTATTATTGTTATTTTTTCAATTTTTAAAATAATAACGCCAAACGTACGTGTACATGCATAAAATTTGTTAGTTTTTGTTGAGGGTAGTTGATCTATGGTTAGTTTCATTTTTTAGGGTAATCTTGGATTAAAATTTTGAGATTTATATAATGATCAATAATATTTTATTTGGCAATTTTTTTTTTTTTAAATTGAGTAAAACTATTTCTTTAAAAACAAAATTCTATGTTATGTAAAAAAACCGATACATCTTTGGCCAACAAGATATACCTAGAGTTACACTTGGTACAGTAGTTACTTTAGAATGTGATCCGATCCAGATCTCATATTACTAAGAAGCATCGCACCAAGTAGATCTAATTATGACATAATGAACCATTACATCGTCCCTGGTCATTGAGAATACCAATACTACCACTACAGTCTCAGACAATTATCCTATATTACTAAAAGATCATGTCACAAAGTAGTCATAATTATGATATAATGAACTGTTCCATCACCCCTAGTCACCAAGAACACAAATAAGTATCGTAGTCTCAGATAGTTGTCCTATAGTTTTTCAGTTGATACAATAGAGACTTTAGAAGGAGATCTGGTCCTGAACTATTATTACTAGATAACATTTTACTAAGTAGACCTCATTATGACATAATGAACTGTTTCAATGTAGCCTAGTCAATGAGATAACCAATACTACTACTAGAGTCTCAGATAGTTCTCCTATAGAGTAAGACATAGTAGTGAATTTAGAAAGGGCTCTGATCCGAAACATATATTACTATATAACATTGCACTAAGCAGACCTAATTGTGACTTAAAGAATTGTTCCAATGTACCCTAGTCACCGTGATAACCAATACTACCTCTCTAAGATGGAGTTGTGACTTTAGAAGGTGATCCAATCTCAATCTTATATTACAAAATAAAATTGTACCTAGTAGACCTAATTATGACATAAAGAATCGTTCCATCGTCCCTAGTCACCGAGAACACCAATAGTATCGCTAAAGTCTCGGATAGTTGTCATATAGGATTATAGTTGTTATAGTAGATACTTTAGAAGATGATCCGATCATGAACTAATATTACTAGATAACATTGCACTAAGCAGACATAATTATGACATAATGAACCATTACAACGTACCCTAGTCATCGAGATAACCAGTACTATTGCTAGAGCCTCAAATAATTTCCTATGGAGTAAGATAAAGTAGTTACTTTAGAAGGAGATACAACCATGATTTCATGTTACAAAAAAAACATTGAGCCAAATAGTCCTACTTATGACATAATGAATAGTTTCATTGTCCCTAGTCACCTAGAACAACAATAGTATCGCAGAGTCTCGGATAGTTTTCCTATAGGTTTTCCGTTGACACAATAGAGACTTTAGAAGGGGATTTAGTCCTGAACTAATATTACTAGATAACATTGCACTAAGCAGACCTAATTATGACATAATGAATCGGTCCCACGTAGCCTAGTCAATGAGATAACCAATATTACTTCTAGAATCTTAGAAAGTTTTCACACAGAGTAAGATATATTATTGAATTTAGAAGGGGATCTGATACGGAAAACATATGACTAGATAATATTGCACTAAACAGACCTAATTATGACCTAAAGAATCATTCCAACGTACCCTAGCCACCGTGATAACCAATAGTACCGCTAGAGTCTCAAAAGTTTTTCCTATAGAGTAAGATAGAGTTCTGACTTTAGAAGAAGATCTAATCTCGATCTTATATTACTAAAGATATTAATTACTAAAGAAAATTGCACAAAGTATACCTAATTATGGCATAATGAATTGTCTCATCGTCCCTAGTCATCAAGAACACCAATAGTATCACTAGAGTCTCAGATAGTTATCATATAGAGTAAGATATAGTGTGACTTTAGAAGGGGATCTGATCTCGAACAAATATTACTAGCTAACATTTCACTAAGCAGACCTAATTATGATATAATGAACTGTTCCAATGTACCCTAGTCAGCGAGATAACCAATACTATTGCTACAATCTCATATAGTTGTCCTATAGAGTAAGATAGAGTAGTGACTTTGTATAACACCCTAATTTAACTAGGACATGTTCGTTAAATAAATAATTTTAATGCAAAAAAAAATAGTTTATATTAATACTCTAGAGCTGAGTCTCGTAAAAGATAAAGGCCAAACATGAAATTTAAATAAAGTATGCCTCAACATAAATTAAATGCATTTCATAAAATTAAAAATAAACTATGGAATTTATAAGATCGTCACCGTCCATGCGATCCGCTCACAGAGCACATGCACCTTCTTGGACCAGTCCCCACTCTCCATGCAATCACAAATTCAGTTCTTGCCTGTGTAGAGGGACAAGGGGGTGAGCTAAACACTAGTAAGGAGAATCAAATAAAAAATTAACTTAAAACAAACCTCATATAGTCAAACCATTATATCATTCATACAAGACATAGCATCATCATCATCATCATCATCATCATCATCATAAATCATCATACAGAAAACCTATGTGTGCACTATGCATGTGAATGGGAGAGAGGACTACAAGGAAGTTCTTGTTATCCTCTCTACGTCCTCCATGGTATACTTTGTGGCAACCTTTATCCACATTTTTACCTTCCCAAGTACATGCCCTTAAACATATATCATACATCATTCATTCCATAAAAAATAGCAATACAACAAACATGTTTAACCTCCTTACCTTGGTGTGTGTGGAGTCTTTAAAAAAGACGAAAATGATCTCATTTATTGATCTAAGCTTATCCACAAAATAACAATAACCTTACTTAGACCATATCATGCTTAAATAGATAAGTCCCATGCCCGAAAATCCCTTTGCATGAACCATGCAACAAGTAGCCTTATTATTTTTAATCATAAGTGTACCATTCCCATAAATTAAACTTACCTTAATACCAACACCAAATAACCTTCAAAATAACCACTGATACCTTAAGTGGATGTGCAGGCCGAAACACTATAAAGCACCACCACCATAGAGATTAGGAATCCTCACCAAGAATCATATCTCCCAAATAACCATCAAAAGAACAAGATGAGAATGAACTTGAAGACTAAACCATACAACAACTTTTACCTTAAACCTCTCTTCCATTCCTTCACAAAAATCCTGAGCCCTTGAGTTAAATCTCCATCTCCTCCGCCTTCTCTCTTTCTTTCTCACTCCTTCTCTCTTTTTTCTTTCTTTCTTTCTTTCTTTCTTTCTTCCATCATGCCTCTCTCCCTCTCTCTCTCTCTCTCTCTCTTCTTCTCTTTGTGTTGTGCGAAAATGAGAGCTAGGCTCTCTATTTATAGGCTACAAGGCCACTCATCAAATCATCCCAATTCAAGTTGATTGATTCCAATCTTCAATCAAAATAGCCTAATTGATTCATAATCGCCATTGATTGATCATATGCTATTCACACTAGCATGAACCTAGTCCTTATTCTAGCCATGTTAATCAAACACTATCACCATCCATGATTTTCTAAAATCAATCACCATTATACCTAATTGAATCTAATCCTAATCACCACCATAAACACATGAACCTAGACTTGATCTTGCACAAGGGTTCTTGCTTGATCTCCAATCACATTTTAATTTCGTAATCTCTTCTTCTCCATTACCTTTTTTTGTCGAAATCACCACTTATGTGAAAAGAATATCTATAATAATATCATCAATTATCTTGTCATGACATTCATAAATCGATCAACTATGAATAATTTTCTAATCACTCCTAAATTCGACATTAACTAGTTGTCACCACCCTACATCATTCATTCCACACCCATTCTCTAAATTGTCTTCATAATTTTGAAAATCAATCATTAATTGTCACCTTTGATTTCTCCAATTCTTATTCTAAGCCAACTAAAAAAAATTCTAATCAAATCATAATCAAAATTCGACTAAAAAATAAGCTCAAGATATTGTTTTCTCATGTCATCCTCCAACTCCCAGGTTGCATCCCTTGCCGAACAGTTCTTCCAGATAACCTTTACTAGTTGAATCTTCTTGAATCTCAGTTCCTTGATTCTCTTTTCTATGATTCGCAGCAACTGCTCGTGAAAGCTTAGGTCCTGTCTCAACTCTAATGTCTAGTAGCTCAACACATGAGATGGGTTTGACACGTACTGTCACAGCATATAAATGTGAAAAACGTTGTGCATATCAGCCTGGGCTAGTGGTAAAGCTAAGCGATAGGCAACCTACCCAAGCTTGTCCAATTTCTCAAATAGACATATATATCTCGGGCTTAGCTTACCCTTTTTCCCAAAACCCATCACGCCTTTCCTAAATGATACCCTTAGAAACAGAAGGTCTCCTACTGCGAATTCAACTTCTCGGCATTTCGGATCTTCACAACTAATCTGTCTACTATTGGCAGTTAACATCCTTTTTCTGATTTTTTTCTACTGCCTCACTGGCTTCCCTAACTACTTTTGGACCTAGTATCTGTTTCTCACCTAGCTCCTCCAAATGAAGAGGAAACTTGCACTTCTGTCCATAAAGCATCTTGTAGGGCGCCATCCCAATAGTCGACTAGTAACTATTGTTATAACAAAACTCCATTAATGGTAGATAGCGACTCCAAGACTCTGAAAATTCAAGCGCACATGATCTTAGAATGTCTTCTAAGATCTGAATCATCTTCTCAGATTGTCCATCAGTTTGAGGATGAAATGTAGTGCTAAACTTGAGCCTGGTACCCATGGCCCTTTGTAGACTCTTCTAGAAATTTGAGGTAAAAACTAAAACTCTATCTGATATGATGGACTTTGGTACTCCGTGAAGTCACATGATTTCCTTTACATACAACTCTGCATACTAATCCATAGTAAAAGTTATCTTAACTGGAAGAAAATGGCCAGACTTCGTGAGTCGATCAATAATCACCCAAGCAGAGTCGTCCTACTTTGTGGTCCTTGGCATTTCCACCACAAAGTCCATGTCTATGTCTTCCCATTAACTTCTTGACACGTCAGGCATTTAACAACATATTCAGCTATGTCTTTCTTCATTCCCTACCACCATTACAACGTCTTCAGGTCATTATACATCTTGGTAGACCTATGATGTAGGGAATATGGTGTAGTGTGCGCCTCTTTTTCATTTGGCACACATATTTCGTCATTGTAACACATCAATGCCCCACTAAACATAGTGATATTACTGTCTCCTTCCTTTTGAATCAACATTTCTAGCTTTATTAGAGCATCGTCGCCTTTCTATTTCTCCTTGATCTACTCTAATAAGTTCAGTTGTAGGGTGAGGCTTGACATATTCCCAATCACTAGCTCAACTTCTGCCCGAATAATCTCCATTTGTAATGGAATCTCTATTCCTCTAAGTTCCGAGACGCTCCCATAACTGCGCCTACTTAAAGCATCTGCCACTACGTTGGCCTTTCCTCGATGGTATAGTATCTCGCAATCATAGTGCTTTACATGCTCCAATCACCTTCGTTGCCTCATGTTAAACTCCTTCTAAGTGAAGAAATACTTGAAACTCTTATGGTCTGTGTAGATTTTACACTTCTCTCCATAAAGATGGTGCCTCAAAATCTTTAGAGAAAAAACTACGACCGCTAACTCCAAGTCATGTGTAGGGTACCTTTCCTCATACTCCTTCAGTTGTCTCGAGGCGTAGGCCACCACTGTCTTCCTGCATCAATACACATCCCAATCCATTCTTAGAAGCATCAAAGTATACCACAAATTCCCTTATCTTGTTGGCACACATACAACTGGAGTGAATATCAACTTTTCTTAAAGACTTTGAAAACTCTCTTCGCATTGTTCGTTCCAAAGGAACTTTTATTGTTTGCGAGTTAGATTCATCTAGTGTGTTGCAATCCTAGAAAATCATCGAAAAATCCCCTATAGTATCCCACCAATCCCAAGAAACTTCTAACTTTAGCTACGTTTAAGGTGAAGGTTAATCTCTCACAGCCTCTATCTTGGCTGGATCAATCAAAATTCCATGCTTTGACACGATATGGTCCAAGAAGACTACTTTCTCCAACCAAAATTCTCATTTCTTGAACTTAATAAATAGCTAGGGCTCTTGTAATCTCCTTAGTGTCATTCTTAGATGCTCTTCATGCACTGCTTTAGTTTTTGAGTATATGAGAATGTCATCGATAAACACCATGACAAACTTGCCCAAAAAATCCTTAAGCTCCCTATAGTCTATGCACATCTACATGCTCCCATCCTTCTTGTTTACGAAAAGTACCGGCGCCCCCCATGGAGAGTAGCTTGGCCTTATGAACCCTTTATCCAATAACTCTTGTAGTTGTGGCTTTAGTTTATTTAACTCTGCCGGTGCCATTCGATAGGGTGCTTTAGAGATGGGCGGCATCTTTTGTGTGAGCTCAATCATGAATTCAATTTCTCTTTTTGGTGTTAAGCAAGGTAGATCTTCTAGAAATACATTCGGGAACTCACACACGATTCAAACATCCATCGACCTCAACTGAGAATCCTTGGTAGTGTCAACTACACTTGCCAAAAATGCTTGACTTCCTTCCATTAGCATCCTTCGAGTCTTTAATGCCGAGATTGTCAGTGTCACTCCCTGGATAGCCAAGACCGTTACACTGTGTGTTTATAAAGTGCCAGACTTGCTAATCAAGTCGTCAAATTAAAAACGTGTCATCGAAACTGTAAAGGAACTAAGGTTTAAAATGTTTTGGTCTGAAAAGTCACATTTTCATTAAGAACCATTATCCTTTACACGGGATCCCAAAAAGATACAGGTTTAAAGATCGTTTACAAAAGACACAAGGTTTATATACAATATCAAGCCATATTAAGGCAAAACAGACAGTTAGGCAATCCCTGTCCTGACCCACTCCTCGACCATGGAGATCGAACAGATGGCTATGTACACTCCACCTCAGGGTTGGTCCAGCTTGCCTTTGCCATTGCCTGCACCACGTAGCACCCGTGAGCCAAGGCCCAACAAGAAAACACAACAACGGAGCATAAGCAATCAACAGACAAATCAATATCTCACATTGCATCACACAATCTCAACCATATAGTCATTCAGTATAATCAAGTAATCGACATGCTAAATATATCAATTCATATCATATATCATTGCACAAATGATAACTAGGGCTAGCGCTCTCAGGCTGCTCCCTCCTTTATCCCACTGACTCCGGCCCGCTTAAACCAGGCTCAGTTAATGTTAAGCTGTCCTCGGCTACCAGTGGCCAAGCCGCGCCCTGTGCGCAAATATTATGTACGGCACTCTTAGGCCGCTTTTACATGTCCCATAGCATAATACAATCATTGACACGAAACAAGTATTGGGAGCACTTACTCCCATCACAACATATAACCGGGTGCAGTTTTCTTACCTTTCAATTCGCTAGCTTTGATCCCTCAACTCCTTGAGCACGATCCCCCTCGAGCCCGAGCGCTCACGTCAACACAACCATGGCCAAATTCATTATCAATCCTCAAGTCCAAAACCTAGCCTCGGGGCCAATCCCGAGCCCCCGGAAAGTCCTAGTTCCACCAAACAAGGTGGTGGAATCAAACCCCAAATCCTAGGTCAAAAGCCCTTGCAAACAACCCTAAAATCCCCTTTAGAAGGCAGGGTAGCGCTACAACGCTCATGGGAGGGCGCTGCAGCGCTACAAACAGAAGCAAAACCCCACCAGCAAACTTGGCCTAGTGCTACAGCGCCCAAAGGCTAGCGCTGTAGCACTTGTCACAGACTGGCCAACACCAGTTTTTCCTTCCTGCGATTTCCTCGAACCAACCTCAACCAAAACCCTTCGAAATCTTTCCCAACCTCAAAAATAGCCTTATGACCATACTCCACTCATCCCAAGCACCCTAAAAACCTAGAACTCAAGCACATGCATCCCCAAACTCAAAATTCACCATAGCCACTCCTAAACACTAAAACCCAGTAGAAACCAGTTGAACAACAAAGTTAGAGTTAAGGGTTTATACCTTTGGTGGAATTTTGACAACAAGTTGCCTCAAGACTTCCTCGGCTTGCTCCTCCTCAGCCTTAGACCTGAATTCCCTAAAGTTCCATCCAACTCAACTTAAAAACCATAGCTCAAAAACCAGAAACAGAAGCTGAAGAACTCTGAAGTCTTACCTCAAGTGTTGATGAACTCTTGCTAAACCTCTGCCAGTTTCTCAATCCTAGGCTAGGATACTTGATGCTTAGTTTATCCCAGCTCTCCTCTGAGCTTTACTCCAGAAATCCTCAAGAAACAGATGAAGGAAATATATAACCAACCTAGAGAATTCTCTCTGTTTTTCTCTCTTTCTTTTCCCTTCCTTTTTCCTTCTTTTTTCAGATTTCTACACTTCTCTACAATTCCCACTAATATAAAGCCTTGGTAATATTTAACTCCTGTAAGCCAAATGACTATTATGCCCTCCCTATTAAGTCTAAACCCTTTAATCCACTAAGGGGCATTCTAGTCATTTTACCCAATTCCCGCTAACTCCTCGAGTGTCTCTAATATTTCCCGCTTAATTCCTGATACCTATTTAATCACCAATAATATTCTTCAATGTCAAGATAGACTCCTGTACACTCACTAAATTCCCATTTATACCCCTAAGCTCACCCCGAGCCGAATATAAATCCCCGCCATGACTTTTTCGCTACTTTGCTCACTAGGATCGTCTCGAGTCACAGATCACAGATATATCCACATAATAATGTGGTCTCGACAATTATCACATATATCAATACAATTATGCCCATAATAGCCAAAATTACAATTATGCCCCTCTAACCTTATCAGGGCCTACATGCATACTAATACACACAGTCATGCACCTCAAATATTCAAATAGTCATATAACATGCTTTAAATCATAATCATGCATCTTAATCATTAAAACCACACATAATTCCCATTATGCCCTTCAGGCACACTAATCAAGGCTTTTAAGCCTTATTAGCGAATTTGGGTCGTTACAACTATCCCCTCCTAATGAGAATTTCGTCCTCGAAATTTACCTGAACAACTAGGGATACTGATCCCGCATCGTTGCCTCAAGCTCCCAGGTCGCCTCCTCGACCTTACTATTCCTCCACAACACTTTAACCAGAGGAATCGTTTTATTCCGAAATACTTTATCTTTTCGATCCAAGATCTGGACTGGTTGCTCCTCATAAGCCAAATCTTCTTGTAACTCCAAATCTTCATATCTCAACACATGAGTCACATCTGAGACATACTTCCGAAGCATGGAGACATGGAACACGTCATGAACTCCAGATAATGATGGCGGCAAAGCTAACCTGTAAGCCACCCGACCAACCCTTTCCAGGATCTCGAATGGTCCAATGAATCTAGGGCTTAGCTTGCCCTTCTTCCCGAACCTCCTCACCCCTTGCAATGGTGAAACTCAGAGAAAGACGTGGTCCCCAACCTGGAATTCCATATCCCTATGCTTAGGATCAGTGTAACTTTTCTGTCTACTCTGAGATGCGAGCATCCTAGCCCGGATCTTCTCTATGGCCTCACTTGTCTTCTGAACCATATCTGGCCCCAAATATCTCCTCTCACCCATCTCGTCCCAATGAATGGGTGATCTACACTTTCTCCCGTATAACATCTCATAGGGAGCCACTCCAATCGTTGACTGATAACTATTGTTATATGAGAACTCAATCAACGGAAGGTACTTACTCCATGAACCCTCAAAATCAATCACACATGCTCTGAGCATATCCTCCAATACCTGGATCGTCCTCTCAGACTGTCCATCAGTCTGAGGATGAAAGGCTGTACTGAACTTCAACTGAGTCCCCAAAGCTTTCTGCAAACCACCCCAAAACTTGGAAGTGAAAATAGGATCCCGGTCTGACACTATAGACTTAGGAACCCCATGAAGACGTATGATCTCCTTCACATACAACTCAGCATACTGATCCACAGTATATGTTGACCTTACTGGAAGGAAATGGGCTGACTTGGTGTATCTATCCACTATCACCCACACTGAGTCATGAAGTCCTACTTTCCTGGGTAATCCTCCCACAAAATCCATAGTAATGTCCTCCCATTTCCATTCGGGAATACCCAAAGGCTGAAGCAACGCTGCTGGTCGTTGATGCTCAGCTTTCACCTGCTGACAGGTCAAGCATCTGGCAACGTACTCTACCACATCCTTCTTCGTCCCAGGCCACCAATACAAAGTTCGCAGATCCTGATACATCTTCGTGGTACCCGGATGAAGTGAGTACGGCGTCGTATGAGACTCATCTAGTATCTCTTGTCTGACCCCCTCATCAGCTGGAACACAAATCCGCCCCTGATACCGAAGTAAACCAACCTCAGAAACTGAATAGTCCTTAGCTACCCCCACTAAGACATCCTCTCTAACTCTCTGTAACTGATCGTCTACCAACTTCCCTTCTCTGATCCACTCTAGTAGGGTCGACTGCAGAGAAATATTAGCCAACTGTCCTACCACCAACTCTATCCCTGCTCTAACCATCTCATCAGCTAACTCCCTTGAAATCTGAACAGAACTATACAACTGTCCTGGACCTCTGCGGCTCAATGCATCAGCCACCACATTGGCTTTCACTGGATGGTAAAGAATATCACAATCATAATCCTTTACCAGCTCCAGCCAACGTCTCTGTCTCATATTCAGGTCCTTCTGTGTAAAGAAATACTTCAGGCTCTTATGGTCAGTGTATACCTCGCACTTCTCCCCATACAAGTAATGCCGCCAAAGCTTCAGTGCAAAAACCACTGCTGCTAGCTCCAAATCATGAGTAGGATACCCCTGCTCATACTCCTTCAGCTGTCGTGATGCATAAGATATAACCTTCTCATTCTGCATCAACACAGAGCCTAAGCCCAACCTCGATGCATCGCAGTAAACAACAAACTTCCCTTCCCCCGAAGGAAGACTTAACACTGGCGCTGTAATAAGTCGTCGCTTCAACTCTTGGAAACTGTCTTCACACTTGTCTGACCAGATAAACTTCAGATTCTTCCATGTCAATTCTGTCATCAGTGCTGCTATCTTCGAAAAACCCTCTACAAACCGTCTTTAGTAACCTGCCAACCCTAGAAAACTCCGCACCTCCGAGGCGTTCCTTGGCCTCAGCCAATCCCTAACTGCCTCTATCTTAGACGGATCCACCTTAATCCCATCTGCAACTATGATATGTCCAAGGAATGTCACTTCAGGTAACCAGAACTCACACTTCTTAAACTTAGCGTACAACTGATGCTCCCTCAACCTCTGAAGAACCTGTCGAAGATGAAACTCGTGCTCTGCCTCTGAACTGGAATACACCAAGATGTCGTCGATGAAGACAATAACGAACTGATCCAGAAAATCATTGAACACTCTGTTCATTAAATCCATAAAGGATGCTGGGGCGTTGGTCAAACCAAAAGACATGGCCAAGAACTCATAGTGCCCATACTGCATTCGGAAGGCCGTCTTAGGTATGTCCTCATCCTTGATCCTCAGCTGGTGATAACCAGATCGAAGATCAATCTTTGAGAATATCGTCTTACCCTGCACCTGATCGAATAAGTCATCAATCCTTGGTAGGGGGTACTTATTCTTAATAGTTAACTTGTTCAACTCTCGATAGTCAATACACATCCTCAAAGTCCCGTCCTTCTTCTTAACAAACAAAACTGGAGCACCCCATGGCGAGTAGCTAGGTCTGATGAATCCCAAATCCAGAAGCTCCTGCAGCTGTATCTTTAACTCTTTCAGTTCCGCCGGTGCCATCCTATATGGTGCCCTCGACACTGGCTTTATCCCTGGTCCCAACTCAATCACAAACTGAATCTCTCTACGCGGCGGTAACCCAGGCAAATCCTCAAGAAACACATCCAAGAACTCACAAACCAATCTGGTCTCCTTCGGTCCTACCGGTGAAACTCTAGTGGTATCCACCACACTAGCCAGAAAACCTATACATCCACCCTGTAACAAATCTCTGGCTCTCAATGCAGTTATCCTGGGTACGCGGGGTCCTTGCACCGCTCCCACAAAAACAAAGGGATCCTCGCCCTTTGGCTCAAAAGTTACCATCTTCTTCCTACAATCGATGGTAGCTCCATATCTAACCAGCCAATCCATACCTAAAATCATATCAAAGTCCTCCATACTCAACTCAATCAAGTCTACTCACAACTCCCTAACATCAACCACCACTGGAAGTGCTCTAATCCACCTCCTAGATACTACCAGTTCTCCTGTAGGCAATATAGTCCCAAACCATGAAACACTATACTCACTAGGTCTACACAGTCTATGAATCACCTTATCAGATACAAATGAATGCGTAGCACCAGAGTCAATCAACACAGTGAAAGGAATGCTAGCACTAGAAAGCTGACCTGTCACTACCGAGGGACTAGCCTCGGCCTCCGCCTGCGTCAGGGTGAACACTCGAGCTGGAGTCAAGCTGTCCACCTTTCCTGTCTCTCCCTTCTTCACTGTCGGGCAATCCTTTCTGAGGTGTCCCACCACCCCGCACACATAGCAGGCCTTAGCCCGACACTCGCCCGGATGGCGTCTCTTGCACCTCGTGCACTCTGGATAAGTCCTCCATGAATCACCGCCTCCCTGACGGCCACCATGAGTACCCCGACCTCTCCTATCAGGACCAGGAGCGATCGGAGCATCAGGAGTCTTTCTCTTCAAATCACTGGGGCCTCTGCCCCTACTAGAACTAGAATATGGAGGCACCACGCTGCGGCCCTCCCTTCTCACAACACTCTCCCTCCATATCTTATTCTCCGCTTCCTCAGCGGTCAGAGCCTTCTCCACAGCCTGGGCATAAGTTGTCCCTCCAGGAACTATAGTAATTCTTACATCGCAGGCTACCATAGCATATAGCCCTCTAGTAAATCTGTCCTGCCTAGCTGCATCAGTAGGCACAAGATCCGGTGCGAACTTTGCGAGTCTATCAAACTTCAAGGCATATTCTGTAACTGTCATACTACCCTGAACCAGCCCCACAAACTCATTAACTTTCGCTGCCCTGATGGTAACATTGTAATACTTCTGATTAAACAAGTCCTTAAACCCTTCCTAAGTCAATGCAGCAACATCCCTAGTCTTTTATGCCACCACCCACCAGATTCGGGCATCCTCCCTCAGCATATAAGTGGCACAGGCCACCTTGCCATGTCCTTCCACCCTCATAAAATCAAGTATAGTAGTGACCATAGTCATCCACTGCTCAGCCTTTAGTGGATCTGGTCCACCCTCAAAGATCGGGGGCTGTTGCTTCCTGAACCGCTCATACAACGGTTCCCACTTGTTCCCAACATCAACTGGCTGTACCACAGGTACCATCGCTGGTGGCACGGCTGGGGCAACACTCCCAGATGGAGCCTGCTGCAGAATTCGAATCTGTTCATCTTGGCTCTAAAGCCGAGCTTGCATGTCTGCCATTAACTGCTGCCAGTTCTCAGGGACTGGCAGAGGGGTCGGGCCCCGATCATCATCTCTAGCCCCAGACCTGCCGGCTAGTCGTGTGGATTTTCTTGAACACATAACTATTCAAGTCAATCTACAATCAACGACTCGGCAATTAGGCTATGATGACAGGGTAATAATCCTTTCATATCCATCACTAAAACTCCAATCATTCATAAGCAATCAATTTATAACAATTCATCCGGATGTTCATTCACATGCACATCAATGCTAATAAGCACGCCTCAATAACATCATGCAATACTCAAGGGCCAGGCCCTATCAGTATCTCATGCTCCCTATTCATCAAACAGATATCAACAATCATATCTCACTCAAATCATATAAGCACATAATCATGTATACACAATTACCAAACCCTGAGTTGAGCTTGTCTCTCACATCGAATGTACATATCCAGCCAGTCTTCAGGACCAATAAACCTAGGACGCTCTGATACCAAGTTGTAACGCCCTGGATAGCCAAGACCGTTACACTGTGTGTTTATAAAGTGCCAGACTTGCTAATTAAGTCGTTAAATTAAAAATGTGTCATCGAAACTGTAAAGGAACTAGGGTTTAAAATGTTTTGGTCTCAAAAGTCACATTTTCATTAAGAACCATTATCCTTTACACGGGATCCCAAAAAGATACAGGTTTAAAGATCGTTTACAAAAGACACAAGGTTTATATACAATATCAAGCCATATTAAGGCAAAACAGATAGTTAGGCAATCCCTGTCCTGACCCACTCCTCGACCATGGCAATCGAACAGCTGGCTATGTACACTCCACCTCGCGGCCCTCCATCTCAGGGTTGGTCCAGCTTGCCTTTGCCTTTACCTGCACCACGTAGCACCCGTGAGCCAAGGCCCAGCAAGAAAACACAACAACGGAGCATAAGCAATCAACAGACAAATCAATATCTCACATTGCATCACACAATCTCAACCATATAGTCATTTAGTATAATCAAGTAATCGACATGCTAAATATATCAATTCATATCATATATCACTGCACAAATGATAACTAGGGCTAGCGCTCTCAGGCTACTCCCTCCGTTATCCCACTGACTCCGGCCTGCTTAAACCAAGCTCAGTGAATGTTAAGCTGTCCTCAGCTACCAGTGGCCAAGCCGCGCCCTGTGCGCAAATATTATGTACGGCACTCTTAGGCCACTTTTACATGTCCCATGGCATAATACCATCATTGATAGGATACAAGTATCGGGAGCACTTACTCCCATCACAACATATAACCGGGTGCAGTTTTCTTACCTTTCAATTCGCTAGCTTTGATCCCTCGAGCCCGAGCGCTCACCTAAACACAACCATGGCCAAAGTCATCATCAATCCTCAAGTCCAAAACCTAGCCTCGGGGCCAATCCCGAGCCCCCGGAAAGTCCTAGTTCCACCAAACAAGGTGGTGGAATCAAACCCCAAATCCTAGGTCAAAAGCCCTTGCAAACAACCCTAAAATCCCCTTTAGAAGGCAAGGTAGCGCTACAACGCTCATGGGAGGGCGCTGCAGCGCTACAAACAGAAGCAAAACCCCATCAGCAAACTTGGCCTAGTGCTACAGCGCCCAAGGGCTAGCGCTGTAGCACTTGTCACAGACTGGCCAACACCAGTTTTTCCCTCCTGCGATTTCCTCGAACCAACCTCAACCAAAACCCTTCGAAATCTTTCCCAACCTCAAAAATAGCCTTATGACCATACTCCACTCATCCCAAGCACCCTAAAAACCTAGAACTCAAGCACATGCATCCCCAAACTCAAAATTCACCATAGCCACTCCTAAACACTAAAACCCAGCAGAAACGAGTTGAACAACAAAGTTAGAGTTAAGGGTTTATACCTTTGGTGGAATTTTGACAACAAGTTGCCTCAAGACTTCCTCGGCTTGCTCCTCCTCAGCCTTAGACCTGAATTCCCTAAAGTTCCATCCAACTCAACTTAAAAACCATAGCTCAAAAACCAGAAACAGAAGCTGAAGAACTCTGAAGTCTTACCTCAAGTGTTGATGAACTCTTGCTAAACCTCTACCAGTTTCTCAATCCTAGGATAGGATCCTTGATGCTTAGTTTATCCCAGCTCTCCTCTGAGCTTTACTCCAGAAATCCTCAAGAAACAGATGAAGGAAATATAAACCGACCTAGAGAATTCTCTCTGTTTTTCTCTCTTTCCTTTCCCTTCCTTTTTCCTTCTTTTTTCAGATTTCTACACTTCTCTACAATTCCCACTAACATAAAGCCTTGGTAATATTTAACTCCTGTAAGCCAAATGACTATTATGCCCTCCCTATTAAGTCTAAACCATTTAATTCACTTAGGGGCATTCTAGTCATTTTACCCAATTCCCGCTAACTCCTCGAGTGTCTCTAATATTTCCCGCTTAATTCCTGATACCTAATTAATCACCAATAATATTCTTCAATGTCAAGATAGACTCCTGTACACTCACTAAATTCCCATTTATACTCCTAAGCTCACCCCGAGCCGAATATAAATCCCCGCCATGACTTTTTCGCTACTTTGCTCACTAGGATCGTCTCGAGTCATAGATCACAGATATATCCACATAATAATGTGGTCTCGACAATTATCACATATATCTATACAGTTATGCTCATAATAGCCAAAATTACGATTATGCCACTCTAACCCGATCAGGGCCTACATGCATACTAATACACATAGTCATGCATCTCAAATATTCAAATTGTCATATAACATGCTTTAAATCATAATCATGGATCTTAATCATTAAAACCACACATAATTCCCATTATGCCCTTCAGGCACACTAATCAAGGCCTTTAAGCCTTATTAGCGAATTTGGGTCATTACAGTCGGTGTTCAGAGTCCCGATGCTTCTCCCATGAAGACAAGGGTCTCACCCTCTTGCGATCTGAATGCCACCATTTTCCTTCTACAGTAATTGCTTGCGTCATACTTTGGTAACCAGTCCATCCGGAGAATCACGTAATAATCTAGCATTTCTAGTCCCACTAAATCCCATAGGCAGTCCTTACCCTCAATCGTGATTGGAACAGACTGCAACAACTTGATTAACCACATTATCTCACCCGATGGTAATGCGATAGAAAAATCCTCACTAAAAGTTTCATAGGGTACTCCTTGTCTAACAACCATTTTCATAGAAATAAAAGAATACATAGCTCCAGAATCAAATAAAACTCTATTAGGTGTACCGGCAATAGAAATCTGACTTGATACCACAATATTGTTTGCCTTCGATTCGCCTAGAGTTTGTGTAAACATCCGAGCTTGAATCGAGTTGTTATTCTTCTGCCGTCCATGGTTCTTAGCTTGCATTTAGGGACATTTTTTCTTTATATGACCCTCCTGTCCACACTTGTAGTAGGAACGTGTGTTTGCTTGACATTCTCCGCGATGTTTGCAGTTGAACATTGGACAATATGCCACCTCAGTATTGGGGTTTTGACTGCAGCTCGTTTCCCCTTTCTGTTTCTTATTCCCTGCATGGCTTTGGTTGTATTGAGGCTTCCTCTTATCTCCTAACCAAGAATTACCTTTCTTGGCATGCCTCCTAGCGATGTTTTCTTTCCAAATCTGTTTCTCCATGCACTCCACTTCGAGCACACGTTCCAATGTCTCTGCATAAGTCATAATTCCCATAGTGGTTAACTTAACATCTCTTGCAATCATTACCTTCAACCATCTTATGAATTGTCAAATCCTTAGGGTCTCAATAAGCACCATATAATTTGCAAACTTTGTCAGTCGATCAAATTTTATTGCATATTATATCACTGTGGAGTTTCCTTGAGTTAAGGCTACAAACTCATCCACCTTTGCTTTCGAAATTATAGAACTATGGTATTTCTTATTGAAAATTTCTACAAATTTGATACATGTCATGGAGGTCACATTTCTAGTTGGCTTTACACTATCCCACTAAATCTTCGAATCTTTCTTCAACAAATGTGACGTGGAGGACGCCCTGTCCTCATCACTCAGACGCGTGTGCTCCAAAATAGACTCTACCGTCCTAAGCCACTCCTCTATTCGATAGGGTTGGCATTCCTTTCAAAGCTGGGTAGATGTTGCTTCCTAAATTGTTGGTATATTGGCTCAAATTCTGGTATGAAGCATCCCACCAAGTGTCCTCCCTGCCCTAACAGTTGTTTAATAGGCACTTGTTGTTGTGGCGCTTGTACCGGAGATTGCCCTCTTCCAGCTCGGGCTAATTCCTCATCTCTTATCCTTAGTTGTTCTGGCAGCCTAGCTATGTCTGCATGAGTATCCTCAATTTCTGACTCCACTAGATTTTTAGGGGCATTAGCAACATCAGGGGCATCAACGGCTTTGGGAGAAACCAAAGTTAAATACATCAAATAACATAACAAAAGAAACTGAAATTACTGGGTATCTAATCTATTCCATATCAGCTTCTTCCAAAAATGGGTTTTTCATTGATCTCTGGGTAATCTAGGTTTAGGTTTCCCCAAAAGATTTCAGGTGGAATATCTGGTATGGACTTTGTCACTTGCTCACACAACTCCAGGGTAAGGTATTATTCTATATAATCGATCTCCTTGGACTTAGTTCTGTATTCTTCTTCTTTGGTTGTATCTCTCACTTTTTTTATTCTGAACTCGTATGCTAAGAGAGTAAGAAGAATTGGATACCTATCTATGTCTTCTATAGGATTTCCCATTATTTCATCCATAAAGATTCAATCTTTTCCCAGGCTCTAGGATCCTTAATGGTTGCCCTAAGCATTAGATATTCTCTTTTCCTGTGACTAAGGCTCCTCTCTGGTATATAATATTTTCACAGGATCGTCGTCGTCCATGCACTCCCCTCACAAAGCACATGCACCTTCTTGGAATAGTCCCCACTCATCATGCCATCACAAATTCAGTTCTTGCCTATGGAGGGGGACGAAGGGGGTGAGCTAAAGCCCAGTAAGGAGAATCAAACCAAACATTAACTTAAAAAAAAACCTCGTACAGTCAAACTATTTCATTCATATAAGACATAACATCATCACCATCATTATAAATCATCATACAGAAAACCTATGCGCGCACTATGCATGTGAATGTGAGAGATAACTACAAGGAAGTTCTTGTTATCCTCTCTACGACCTCCATGGTCAACTTTGTAGAAACCTTTGTCCACCTTTTTACCTTCCCAAGTACATGCCCTAAAACATATAGCATACAACATGCATTCCATAAATATTAGCAATCAAGAAAACATGTTTAACTTCCTTACCATGGCATGTGTGTGGAGCCTTTGAAAAAAAAAAAAGAAATTGATCCCATTTGTTGATCAAAGCTTATCCATTAATTAACAATAACCTTATTTAGACCATATCATGCTTAAATAAATAAGTCACACGCCCAAGAATCCCTTTGCATGATCCATGCAACAAGTAGACTAATTTTGTTAATCATAAGTATACCATTCCCATAAATCAAACTTACCCTAATACCAACACCAACCAACCTTCAAAATAACCAATGATACCTTAAGTTGATGTGTAGGCTGAACCACTTTGAAACACCACCACCTTAGAGATTACGAACCCTAACAAAGAATTATATCTCCCAAATAACCATCAAAAGAACAAGAAGATAATGAACTTGAAGACTAAACCATAAAGCAACATTTTACCTTAAACCTTTGTTCCCATCCATCAAGAAAATCCCGAGCCCTTGAGATAAATCTCCACCTCCTCCAAGGCCACTCATTAAATCCTTCCTATTAAAGTTGATTGATTCCAATATTCAATCAACATAGCCTAATTGATTCCTAGTCACCATTGATTGAGCATATCTGATTCACACAAGTATGAACCTAGTCTTCATTCTTGCCAAGTTCATCAAACACTACCACCATCCATGATTTATTAAAATCAATCACCATTAAACCTAATCGATTCTAGTCCTAATCACCACCAGAAAAACATGTAACTATACTTGATCTAGCAACACATTCTTGATTCATCTCTAGTCACCTTTTAATTTCGAAATCGCTTCTTCTTCATTACCTTTATTTACGAAATCACCACTTAAATGGAAAAATATCAATAATAAAATATCCCATTGCCTTGTCAAAACATTCATAAGTCAATCACTATTAATTGTTTTCTAATCGCTCAGAAATGCGAAATTAATTTGTTGTCAACACGCTAAATCTTCCATTCACATTCTCTAAACCTTCTTCATAATTTAAAAAATCAAGCATTAATTGTTGCCTTTGATTTCTCCAGTTCATATCCTAAGCCAACAAGGAAAATTCCCAATCAATTCATAATAATATTAATTCCCCAATTAATGTTGAAATCACAAATATTTCCATGCCTGCTTCTCATTGATTATCAAGCAGATCAATGTGATCACATCTTGATCCTTTCACACCAAATGCCGAAGCCTTGGTCACACACACATTTGCACACATTATCATATAATTGTATCAAGACATATATAAGTAAATAAAATAAAGGTAAGTAAATAACTACTTAAATAAATAATAGAATAACTAATTAAACAAGTAAAAAAGATAATATATATAAGAATATTAAAAAACATAATAAAATAATAAATTAAAAACAAGTGAATTAAATAAATTAAAATACTTAAAAAACAATCAAATAAATGAAAATAAACAATTATTAAAATGTGTGTGTCAGGATATTACACTTTAGAAGGGGAACTGACCCCGAACAAATATTACTATGTAACATTGCACTTAGCAGACCTAATTATAACTTAAAGAACTTTTCCAACATACCATAGTCATCGAGATAACCAATACTACCGCTAGAGTCTCAGATAGAGTTGTGATTGTAGATTGTGATACAATCTCGATCTTATATTACTAAATAATATTGCACCAAGCAGACTTAATTATGACATAATGAACCATTCCATCGTCCCTAGTTACCGAGAACACCAATAGTATCGCTAGTGTCTCAGATATTTGTCGTATAGGGTTATAGTTGATACAGTAGAGACTTTAGAATGTGATTTGATCTCGAACTATTATTAGTAGATAAAATTGCACTAAGTAGACTTAATTATTACATGATGAACCGTTACAACGTACACTACACACTGAGATAGCCTATACAACCTGTAATAATATACAAATCTATATTTTTTTTTTTTGAAACAACAAACAAATTTTAATTTTAAAAGTTTAAATTTTGGGTATTTCTATTTTAATTTTGTTTTTTAATCAAAATAATTTTTTTTATTAATAAAATAAATTTAATACTATTTTTTGGTTGTTTTATTAAATGCTCCAAATTTATTTGGTTTTTAATAAAAATTAATTAAATCTTTAAATATCTACCAATAAGAAAATTAGAAAGTTTTACCTTATCAAATTTGTATTTAATTTCAATTTTTTAAATTCATTAAATTAAAAAATAGTGGTAGTTGCATTAAATGGCTTAAATTATTATTGTTATTTTTTCGATTTTTATAGTAGATATTTTTTTTTAAATGCATTTAATTGGAAAAATTTGTTATTAAGAAAAAGTGGTCTAAATAAATGGTTAATTTTTATTAAAAATATAATATTAAATTAAAAAGCTTTGGTAGGTGCCCAATTAATGGGTAATTTTTATTAAAAAGACAATATTAAGTTAATGTGGCTACATGAAAACTGATTACATTGGGAAGTTACAATGTATTATTTATTCACTCATTCAATTAAAAAAGTTTGGTTCTTGTATTAAATGATATAATTTATCACTGCTATTTTTTTCGATTTTTGTAAAACAATATTTTTCCTGTTTTTTAAATGCATTTAATTGGTGAAATTTGATATTAGAAATAGGTGGCTAAAATTACTGAGTGTTTTTTATTAATATTTAATATTAAATAAATGTGCTTATGTGATTAGTGATTACATTGGGAAATTACCTGTATTAATTATTTATTCTTTCCATAATATTTTATTATATATTATAAAGGAATTAGGAATATTTTATTAAGAATGTGAATTGTTGCATTTTTTTTTTCATGAGACACACTATAAATATTTTACCAGAACTCCTAAACCCTAAACCAAGTATTAATTATTTATTCTTTCCATAATGTTGTATGCGAATGAGTGTCTTTAGGTATCACCTATAATGTTTTTATAGTACTATTTTAATATTTTTTATGGACTTTTTGTTATTGGGGTTTGTTATGGATGGAAGCTTTTATTTTTTTTTGGGACTTCAAATAAAATCTTATAAATAAATATTTATTATTAATGTTATTATAATAAAAAAAAAAGCAATGGCCGAAATTATATATTATAATTTTTGGTTTTTTAAAATATAGTTTAATTTTAATTAATAATTAACAATTGACGATCAAGAAATCTCTAAATTAATGGATTTCATAAATTACGTAACCAATTATATTAAATGAATATATTTGCTTATTGGGTAATATATGAACAATTAATAAATATCTAATTTCATAACAAGAACAATATAATTTTTCCTAGTGAATACAAAGAGATGCATATTTTAAAAAATAAAAGTAGTTTTTATTTTTATTTTTAGGGTATAATGGGATTTAAATTTTTTATATTTTATATTAACCGTTTTTTGGCCGAATTTAATAAATTTTTAAAAAAGATTCAATTAATTCTCTATTTTCAATGTAAAGAATATCAATAGTTTTCTTAGGTATTTATTATGATGTAATCTTATCAATAAATGTTCATTTATTGATAATAGAAAATTTGAATGGTTGTATTGCTTTTTAGATTATGAAAAAAATAAAATTAATTCAATGAAATTTTTTTGGGGAAAAAATGAAGACTTGTAGTGATTCATTTACTTATAAATAAATTTATTGTTTTTTTATATATTCACACAATATCTTTTCTCTCCTCACAATATATTTTTCTCTCCTACACAGTTTATAATATGAATTATTGTGAAGATGATAAGTGATCCATGAATTTGAAGAGAAAATTTTATGATTACATTTACGAAACAAAGTTAGAAAAACTTCAAAAAGAGTTCAAACATATGGAACTCTACTTAAATGAAGAAATCATGAAGGAAGATTCTACAGTTTTGATTAAGAACAAACTTCCCAATAGTTATAGGAGGATAAAAAAAGAATATGCCACAATGATTCTTTAAAATCTCACAGATGAGTTACTACATTGGAGGATGAAGCAACGTTTACTTCATGAGAAGATTAAGGGTACATGTGGTCGAAACTTTGAATATTTGATGAAGCCTTCAGATGTGGTGATAACTTACTTAGAAAATGAAAATAATGAAGGATGCTCAAATAAAGGTAAATATATTTGTGATGAATCAAAAACCAATTTTACCAACCTTGACATAGTTGACCTTGGAGATACACTCAACAAAAAATATAAGCAATCTGAAAGCTATTTCTGGAAAGTAATGGAAGATCAAAATTAATTAGGTCTTCATTATATATTTTTAAGTTTAAAATGTTTTGCTTTTTTTTTTTATTTATACAAGTTACTTTTAATGTTATGTTGTTACTATTTCTGATGTAGGTTTCTGAATTGCAATGTTACGAACAATTAAGTATTTAAATTTTTATTTTAATATTGTATTGGAAAGTTTAATTTTTTATTTTTGCTTTAATGTTTAGTTCTTTTTGGAATATTTTTATTCAAATTTATATTTCAATTGGTCAGACTTTTCAAAGCCAATAGTCATCCATTATTTTTTGGTACATAACAAGTCATTAATTAGTTGTCATTTGAAAGAGAATTTTTTAAATACTTTATTTCAAAAATAAATTTTCAAATATTCGAAATATCATAAATTCCTCCTTTAATCATATTTTTCAATTAATATTTAAAAAATTCGAAAAAATTATTAATTGCGAAATTTAAATTTGTATTTTATTATGTATTATTGAATGTTTTATTTCTTATTTTTGTTTTGATGGTCATTTATTATTAGAATATTTTTATTCAAATTTGTGTAATTGGTCAAAACTTTGCAAAACCAATAGTCATCCATTATTTTAGTGTACATAAAAAATCATTAATTAGTTGCCATTTCCAAGAGAAGTTTTTAAATACTCAACTTCTAAATTATATTTTCAAAAATAATATAAATATTGCTATTTTTGAAATAATTTTTAAAAATCGAAATTTAATTTATGATCCTCTTAGTGACTTTATTTGAAATTCTTAAATATAAATTATTGTTAATTTAAAAATTATGTGCTTGTATCAATAAGTTTATTTTGTTCATTTTTAATTTGGTAATACAATATTTTGACGGTGAGAACTCGTCAATGATATTAAGTCAGAAAACTCAAAGATGTATTTAAGAAAATGAATAACTTAGAAGGAACTTAGAGAAAACTTGAGGAAGAAAAACTTTGAACATCAATGGAGAAATAATGCTCGTGTATTACTCAATAGCCTTAATGCACAGTGAATTTTCCAACCCTCACAATGATAAGAGGATGCTCTATTTATAAGGGAGCACTAATGGCTCTTAGTACAAAAACGACCCACGGGGACAAAGAAATGGTGGTACTACGAGGCACCTCAAAGGATCATGGTGTAGGCATTGGTGGTGTCGCGCTTCAGGCCTGTAAGGTCTGATAGTGGTCGGAGGCGTGGGAGGAGGTAGTCTTCCTCCTAGTATTTTGTACGACAACTACTCCTCTGACTTAGTACGACCACTACTCTTCAAATTTACTACGACCACTACTCCTCTGATCGATGGTTGTGTCTAGTCGTACTCTGTACTACTTAGAACTTTTTCATACCTCTACTTTGTCTATATCTTGATAAACCCTTGAGAGCTTGAGTATAAGGTGTTTATAGCTTGAGGCTCAGGAGAGACTATACCTTCAGGCTGTAAGGAGCTATTGGGATTATTTCCTCTCAAGCTCAATGGTGATCGTAAGCCAGTATTCCAAGGTTGTTGAAGTCCTTTGAATCGTCTCATTAGGCTCTAGGTTGTCTTCCGTGTGTTCCATGGTCTTGAGTAGGCTTAAACTAATTATTGGGCTTCAGGGGGGCCTTGAGCTCGCCCCCTTGCTGATGTCTCCCCCTAGGTCGCCCAAAGCTGAGCTCCCCCCCCCCCCCCCCTCCTCCCCTTCCCCCTCTCCCCCCCAGTTGAGCTCACCCCCTGAGCTCGCCCTTGGGTCCTGGTGGGTGTGAGCTTGGTCTTCATGTCTTTCTTGTCTTCGCAAAACACCTCCTTGACACTTGCTTCTTGTTTGGCTTCTCTTTTCATTTTCAAGGCTCAAACTTGCCCCCTAATCTATAAGGAGGTGTCCCTCCTCTTCTTGTAGATTTTTGGTGATGCTTTATCAAGGGAAAATGGCACCTGGTGGAGGCGGCGTCTCGTGGTCCTTAGTGTAGAACTTTAGTGTGAGTTAAGTTAAAGATAGACACTGTCTATGGCTTCTTTCTTCCCTTAGTTTGAAATCCTACACTTGTGTTGTACCTTACAAATTAGCACGAGTTCACTCAGCTAGGGGTACATTTGGCAGGTGAGAATATTGAAAAGCAGAGAAGTAGAACATCTAGCTAATAATGATGTGAGTAGCTCGAGTTGAGACATGGCAATACGACATTCAGGTGATTATCAGGCCGCCTCTTAGGATAACGGCCCAGTTTGAGACATATAGTGGCTAGATCCCCCTTTGGGCGCTCTGAAGTTAATCCGAGCTAAGGTTCAGATAATCTTTGATCACCACAGCTCGATGAAGATATTCAGCTCGTGGAAACCTGGTCATAACGTATACTAAAGGATCCTGAGAGCCTTGGAGGCTCTTTATATGCTAATTAATCCACAGGTCATATTGCACATTCATCATTTGTTACTCAAGATAGCTGGGGTATATTCTGTTACGCAATCATTCCACCACGTAAAATGGTGTGTGTACGAAAGGGTTCATACAAGTTCATTACGGTTTGCAAATAACCATTAATACTCTTATTAGAATTCTAAATGTATTGTTGGTGAAAAACCGCGCCAACAGTTTGGTGCTTTCGTTGAGAGAAAATTAGTGCTTTACAAGTTTCATTCAACATTCATCATGGTGGTTACATTATCGATGCATGACCATGAAATGGAACAACCTTGTGGGCAAGAGGCACATCATACAACTGTTCCCACTGAAAGGGGCCCAGATGTTCAACAACGTCTTGGGAAGCAACCGATGGGCCAAGACGACCCTGGGAATTCAGCGTCACTCCCACCAAACCCTAATCCATGATATTTATTATCCATCGAGATGGAGAATGCCCAGTTAATGATCCATCTCTCTAGGACAAACAGACAGATCGAGGAGGTCCTAGCTTGGTTGCGCCCTCTTGGAACCAACGCTAATGTCGGAGAGAGGCAACGTGGGTCTCTTAAGTCCCACAGGAATAACCAGTCCAAACAAATTCATTCTTTCAGGACTGCCACTTCGAGCTCTGTACTTTCAGAGCGAAATCACCGAAGTGCTCAGCCCACTAGTCATCACAGGAACCATCATCCGCATGTCTATTGGTCGGTCAGAACTGCGACCCCCAGCTCCGTTCATTCTGGATAAATTGTCAGGAATGCCCATAACAAGCCACCAGGGCGAGCTAAGACAAGTTCACAGAGCCAAAACGCCCTAGTGAACCCTTTTGCGCCACAATTAGAACACCAGGCTTAGAGAACTCGGAACATTTGGGTAGAGTCGAGGCGGGTTAATTTAGTTTGTCCTAATGGAGCGAGGATAGCCTCACCAATAAGACATCCGCTATAGTTGGTTAGGCATCCTACACCACCGCGCCCACAAAAAAATGCTCGAGCTCGTGGAAATATTAGGAGAAATCCTCCCTCGTCAGTAGACACTTACATCCCACGGGCACATGCTGATAATCCAGGTCCTTGATCTTAGCTGCGGGCTATAAGTTTTGCAAATGGAAGTTAGTGGACAAGCAACCAGTGTTGAGGCAGGTCTAAGAGGGACTTTAGGAATCACCTTAGCTCAGCGCAAAGTCCTTGGTACAATCCACATCCCAACCTACATGATCATCTGAATTCACAAAGGAGGTATCCATCTTGCAATGATGATATGTGTTATACTCGACACGAGGGAGGTCCGTCTATCATATGCGACAATGGGAATGTCCCACCTAATGAAGCTCCAACTTGGAGGGACAACAACCCATCAAACGCATACAATAGGACGGGAGCTGGTGAACAGCTCCCATCTAACCTATACAACAAAGACCCAATCCTTGAGCGACTGGCCTCGATGGAAGAGCGAACGAAGAAGCTCTTATCTGGAAAATGGATTGATGATTGTTACTTTGATGAAGAGCTCGAACCTTTTGCCCAGAACATTGTAGCAGCTGCATACCCTATTGGGTTCCGAAAGTCGAACATTCCAAAATTTGATAGAAACATAGATCCATCTGACCACCTCGGGATGTTCATTACATTGATGATGGCCCACAATGTTGGGTTTGACCTAAGGTGTATTTTGTTCCCCACAACTCTGATCGAGCCTGCTAGAGAGTGGTTCAAGAAATACAAAAATCATTCGATAAGTTCTTGGAAGAAGCTGTCTTCTGAGTTCAAGAAAGCATTTAGATCTTCAAAGGCAACTCGCGTAGAGGCCAACTCATTGGCCAACATAATACAACAACCTGGTGAGTCCTTGAAAGCATATCTGAGCAGATTCTCCAATGTTACAGCATGAGCTAGAGACGCTGATGATAGCTCCAAGCTCATGGCGATGAGAACAAGAATGGATAAACTTGGAAGAGGCGCAATCTGCTGTCGCAGGAACCAACTAGGCCCCTATCCAACCAGCTGGACCGGTGACAGGTGTTGCAGCTACGACTCAACTTGTTACCCAGAATAACCAAGCCGGAAATAATAAGAGGAAAAGGAATGGTGAGGGTGACCATAATGGCACAAAGAAGAACAAGTCCGGGGGGAAATTCAGCCTGTTTATGCCACATACACTAAACTAACGGATACACGGGAACATATCTTCTTGGAAAAATTTAATCGCCTTCTGTGGAAGAAACCAGAACCTTTAAGGCACCAGAGGGCGAAGAGAGATCCCTCAAAGTTTTACCGATACCACAATGACAATTGTTATAGTACCCATGATTGGCGATAGCTAAAGGATGAGATTAAGACTCTCATTCGAGTTGGACCATTAGCCTAGTATGCCTGAAATCGAGTTGCTCCCAATCAATCTGTTGAGGTCAGTCGAGGACTCAGATGGATCAGAACCAAGTCGACCCTTCCCCAATAGTAAGAGGAGATATAACTAATTTTACCGAAGGACCTCATTTGGCGGGCATGAGCAATGCAGCCCAACAGAGGTATATATAGTAGCTGGAAACTCATAACGTTATGGAATTTATCCTAGAGAAATGGTTATCAAAACAATAGCGGTTGGAAAAACAACCAATCATTTTCACTGAGGAGGACCCTAGCCACGTTCAATTACCACATAATGACCCGCTGGTGGAAACCGTGCAGCTCGCTAATCAAAGGGTAAGGAGGATATTTGTAGATAATGGAAGTTTAGTAAATGTGCTTTTTAGATCCACCCTAGAAATAATGGGCTTATCCATGTCCGATCTAAAGGAAATTCCAATGATGTTGTATGGATTTTCAAGTGATGGGATGGCGACCATAAGGACAATCGGACTGGTGGTTACTGTAACGCCTTGGATAGCCAGGACTGTTACACTGTGTACTTATAAAGGTGCAGGACTTTGCTAATCAAATCATTTAGTCAAAACGTATCACTAAACCATAAATGTGCTAGGGTTAAAATGATTTTGGTCTCAAAAGAAACATTTCATATATTTTCAAACAAATTTACATATGGGATCCCAAAAAGGAATAGTGTTTAAAAGTTTGTTTACAAAATTTCCACAATACAGACTACCGTCAGCCATTCTAAGGCAAAACAAACATTTATAGCTTTTCTGTTCCTAGTATCCTCCCAACCGTGGCGGCTGAGCAGCTGGTCATGTACATTCTGCTCATAGAGCTCTCCAGGTCAGGGCTGATCATGTTTTCTCTTGCCTTTACCAGCACCACGTAGCACCCATGAGCCAAGCCCCAGCAAGAAAACATAATATACTAGGGCTGAAAACTGAGTATAATTCTTTAAGCATGATCAACCACTTAACATTCCACATTAATCACATAGCATGTAAACAGAATCAAAGATGCAACCAATCATTAATAATAGTCAACCACATAATAACTAGGGCTGAAAACTTAGGCTTCACCCTCTATTTACCCCACTGACTCTGGCTCTCTTAAACTGAGCTCAGTGCATAATAAGTTGTCCTTGGCTACCGGTGGCCGAGCCGCGCCCTGTGCGCAAGTGTAACCTTTGGCACTCTTAGGCCGTTGGTTTACTATTTACATGGCACAATACCATTCTTTCAAAGCATACATATTAGGGAACCCTTAGTCCCATTACAAATAGGCAACCGGGTGCAGTTTTCTTTCCTTCAGCTTCCGAATGTAATGGCTACGAGCGATGCTCCTTGAGCGCAATCCGATCCCCGAGCCCTAGCTTAGCACCTATTCAAAATCAAGATGAAGGATACCATCAACAATCTTAAAAGAGCTTCTACACAAAGTTCTAGTCTCCGAATCATTGAACTTCACCAAACATGGTAAAAGATTCAATCCCGAGCACCCTAGGTTAAATTCCCAAGTCTAGAATCTCAAAATCCCAAAAACTCTTAAGGGTCGCGGAATTAGGCACCCATGCCACGGCATGGCCCCAACCAGAGGACACCCAATGCCCAAAACCAGGTAAGGGTCGCGGCCCTACTAAGACCATGTCGTGGCCCGCCCTCCTTACTCAGCAACCATCAGCTTCGAAGGGCCGCGACTCACCAAGAACTATGCCACGGCCTGACCACTTTGAACCCAGAAAAACCTCCATTTTTTACTCTCAAACCTCATGCAAACTCACTCAAAACTACCCCAATACCACAATTCAATTATCCAAAATCTTCCCACAAGATTCCAACAACCTAACCCAGCTGAAACCTAAACTAGAAACCCATCAAAAACCTATTTCAATCACTGAAACTTCCTAACTCAAGAACACAAAACCCAGCCATGGAAACACTATAACTCAGCAATTAAACCTTAAATTCGAGCTTACCTAAAGTGCAGAACCAATCCTCCAAGAGCTTTCTAGCTAACTTCCAAGGTTCTAGCCTCAATTTAATCTTCAAATCCAAAACCCAAAAACCACTTAGAACACACTCAAAATCACAGAATTTTCAACAATAGAAAGTGGGAATCAATCCTTAACTTAGTCCTGGTCGAATTCCTTTTCTAAAATTGAGCTAATCCCTCAAGACCCAAGCCTAAATCACAGAGCTTTCAGCTGAGTTCCTTTAGATTCCAAGAGTTTCCTTTGAAAGAGAAAGGGAGAAAGAGGAAAGAGTCGGTTTATTGTGTTCTATTGTTTTCTACAGCTCCTTAAGTCTATCCTTAGGCAATTAAGCTAATCCCAAAGCTCGGGGTACCGGAAACGTCCCCGAGGGAAAAATGGTAAAATTCCCCAATATTCCCACCTAGACTTCCTAACCTCAAATATATCTCCAATTATTTATTTCCATAACACGGTAATCTAAATAACCACCCGATACCAGAAATACTCCTTGACTTGTCCAAAGTCAAATATTAAGCTCCATTGTGACTTTCCCGTTATCTAGCTCCCTAAGATCGCCTCAAGTCGCCTGTTGCAGATTTACCCACATAATAATGTGGTTCTCACAAGTATAACATTTAATCACATTTATATTCATATAGTCATACAAGCATGCTTATCATGTAATCATGCATTAAACCAATAAATTCACACATAAACCAATTATGCTCTCCTAGCACACTAATCAAGGCCCTTAAGCCATATTAGTGATTTTGGGTCGTTACAACTATCCCCTCCTACTGAGAATTTCGTCCTCGAAATTTACCTGAATAGCTCGGGATACTGATCCCGCATCACTGTCTCTAACTCCCAGGTCGCTTCCTCGACCTTGTTATTTCTCCACAACACTTTCACTAACGGAATTGTCTTATTCCGTAAGACTTTGTCCTTCCGATCAAAAATTTGAACTGGTCGCTCTTCATAGGACAAGTCTGTATGCAACTCTAAGTCCTCATACTTCAGCACATGTGTCGTATCTAAAACATACTTCCGCAACATGGAGACATGGAATACATCATGAACTCCTGACAATGACAGTAGCAAAGCCAACCTGTATGCCACTTGTCCAATCTTTTCTAAAATCTCGAAAGGTCCAACAAACCGAGGGCTCAGCTTGACCTTTACCCAAATCTCCTCATCCCTCTTAGCGGTGAAACTCACAGAAACACGTGGTCCCCAACCTGGAACTCCACGTCCCTATGCTTAGGATCAGCGTAGCTTTTTTCTCTACCCTGCGAAGCAAGCATTCTGGATCTTATCTTCTCAATAGCCTCATTGGTCTTCTGAACCATGTCTGGCCCCAATACCTTCTCTCACCCATCTCATCCCAATGAATGGGTGATCTGTACTTTCTTCCGTATAACATCTCGTAAGGGACCACCCCAATCGTGGACTGATAATTGTTATTATATAAGAATTCAATCAACGGAAGATACCTACTCCAAGATCCCTCGAAATCAATCACACACGCCCTAAGCATGTCCTCCAATACCTGAATCATTCTCTCAGACTGCCCGTAAGTCTGAGGATGAAAAGCTTTGCTAAACTTCAACTGAGTCCCCATGGCTCTCTACAGAGCTTTCCGAAACTTGGAGGTAAAGATAGGGTCTCGATCAGATACAATAGACTTTGGAACCCCATGGAGACGAACTATCTACCTCACATACAACTCTGCATACTGTTCCACTGAGTACGTCGACTTCACTGGCAGAAAATGAGCTGACTTGGTGTATTTGTCCACAATCACCCACACCGAGTCACAAAGTCCCACTGTCCTGGGTACTCCTTCCACAAAATCCACCGTAATGTCCTCCCACTTCCACTCTGGGATACCCAAAGGCTGAAGCAATCCAGCAGGTCGCTGATCCTCAGCCTTTACCTGCTGACATGTCAAACATCTAGCCACATACTCTACCACATCCTTCTTCATCCCGGGCCACCAATATAATGTCTGTAGATCCTGATACACCTTTGTGGTACCCAGATGAAGCGAGTATGGCGTAGTGTGAGACTCATCCAGTATCTGTCGTCTGATCCCCTCATCAGCCGGAACACAAATCCATCCATGATATCGAAGCATACCAGTCTCAGAAATAGAATAATCCTTAGCTGTCCCCGCTAAGACATGCTGCCTAACATCTTGAAACTGTGCATCTACCAATTGACCTTCCTTGATCCGCTCTAGCAGGGTCGACTGCAAGGTAATATTAGCTAACTGGCCTACTACCAATTCTATCATTGCCCTGGCCATCTCATCAGCTAACTCCCTCGAGATCTGGGTGGAACTATATAATTGTCCTGGGCCCCTCCTACTTAACGCATCTGCCACCACATTGGCCTTCCCAGGGTGCTAAAGAATATTACAGTCATAATCCTTAACCAGCTCCAACTAACGCCTTAGCCTCATGTTCAGATCCTTCTGAGTGAAGAAGTATTTCAAACTCTTATGGTCAGTGTATATCTCGCACTTTTCCCCATACAGGTAATGTCGCCACACCTTCAGTGTGAATACCATTGCTGCTAATTCCAAGTCATGAGTGGAATACCACTGCTCATACTCCTTTAGCTGCCGCGATGCATAAGCTATAACTTTCTCATTCTGCATCAACACACAGCCTAAACACATCCTCAATGCATCACAATAGACTACAAACTTTCCTTCCTCCGAAGGAAGACTCAGCACAGGTGCAGAAATAAGTTGTCACTTCAACTCTTGAAAATTGTTCTCACACTTCTCTGACCAAACAAACTTCTGATTCTTCCTTATAACTCTGTCATTGGTGAAGAAATCATTGAAAACCCCTCTACGAACCGTCTGTAATAGCCTGCCAACCCAAGGAAACTCCGCACCTCCGAGGCGTTCCTTGGCCTCGGCCAATCTCTTACTGCTTATACCTTGGACGGATCCACCTTAATCTCTTCTAATCCAACTATATGCCCAAGAAAAGTCACCTCTGGCAACCAAAACTCACACTTCTTAAACTTGGCGTATAACTGATGCTCCCTTAACCTCTGTAAAACCTATCGAAGATGCTGCTCATGCTCTGCCTATGAACTGGCATATACCAAGATGTCGTCGATGAAGACAATGACGAACTGATCCAAGAAGTCCTTGTACACCCTGTTCATCAAATCATAAAAGTTTTCGGGACGTTGGTCAAACCAAAAGACATGACCAAAAAATCATAGTGTCCATACCGTGTCCGAAAGGCCGTCTTCGGTATATCCTCATCTTTGATCCTCAGCTGGTGATAACCAGATCGAAGATCAATCTTTAAGAACACCGTCTTTCCCTGTAGCTGATCGAACAAGTCATCAATCCTTGATAGAGGGTACTTATTCTTGATGGTCAACTTGTTCAATTCTTTATAGTCTATACACATCCTCAGAGTCCCATCCTTCTTCTTAACAAACAACACTGGAGCGCCCCATGGATAATAACTAGGCCTGATGAATCCCAAATTCAGAAGTTCTTACAATTGTATCTTCAATTCCTTCAACTCTGCTGGTGCCATCCTATATGGTGCCCGTGATACTGGTTCTGTCCCTAGTACTAACTCAATCTCAAACTGAATCTCCCTGCGCGGCGACAACCCTGGTAGATCTTTAGGAAATACGTCTAAGAACTCACACACCAATTTGGTCTCTCCAGGCCCTGCTGGCATAACCCTGGTAGTATCCACCACATTAGCTAGAAAATCTATACATCCACCCTGTAACAAGTCTTTGGCTCTCAATGCTGATATCATGGCTACGCGGGGTCCAGACACCGCACCCACAAAGACAAAAGGATCCTCACCCTCAGGCTCAAAGGTCACCATTTTCTTCCTGCAGTCAATAGTAGGCCCATACCTGACCAACCAATCCATCCCTAAGATCATATCAAAATCCTCCATATCTAACTCAATCAGATCCACCGAAAGTTCTCTACTATCAACCATCACTGGCAGTGCCCTAATCCATCTCCTAGAAACTAACAGTTCACCTATAGGCAATAAAGTCCCAAACCCTGTAGTCCGATATTCACTAGGTCTACAAAGTCTATCAATCACTCTACTAGAAACAAAGGAATGTGTGGCATCTGAGTCAATCAATACAGTAAAAGGAGAGCCAGCGCTAGAATGCTGACATGTAACTACCGAGGGACTAGCCTCAGTCTCTGCCTGAGTCAAGGTGAATACTCGAGATGGAGTCAAGTTATCCACCTTTCCTGCTTCACCTTTCTTCACTATTGGAAAATCTTTCCTGAGATGCCCCACTATTCCGCACACAAAGCAAGCCTTGGCCCGACACTCGCCCAGATGGCGTCTTCTACACCTCGGGCACTCCGGATAGGTCCGGCATGCCTTGCCGCCACCCTGACGGCCACCCTGTCCACCCCGACCCTTCCTATCAGGACCAGGAGCGGTCGAAGTGTCAGGAGTCTTTCTCTTGAAGTCACTGGGGCCTCCGCCCCTACCTGTCCCTGATTAAGGAGGCCCCACTCTACGACCCTCGCGCCTCACTGCACTCTTCTTCCAAATCTTGTTCTCCGCTTCCTTAGCGGTAAGAACCTTCTCAACGGCCTGGGCATAAGTTGTTCCTCCAGGTACCGTTGTAATCCTAACATCCTGGGCCATCATAGCATTAAGCCCCCTGATAAATCTATCTTTCCTAGTAGCATCGGTAGGCACAAGATCTGGTGCGAATTTCGCAAGTCTGTGAAATTTTAGGGCATATTCAGTAACGGTCATATTGCCCTGCACCAAACCCACAAACTCATTAACTTTCGCTGCCCTGATAGCAACATTATAGTATTTCTGAATGAACAAGTCTCTGAAACCTTCCCAACTCAAAGCAGTAACATCTCTGGTCTGCGATGCCCCTTCACACCAGATGCAGGTATCCTCTCTCAACATATAAGTGGCACAGGCCTCTCTATCATTCCCCTCTACTCTCATGAAATCCAGAATTGTAGTAATCATGGTTAGCCATTGCTCAACTTTCAATGGATCCGGTCCACCCTCAAAGATTGGGGGTTGCTGCTTCCTGAACCGCTCATACAATGGCTCCCATCTATTTCCAACCTCTCCTGACTGAACAACTGGTACAACTGCAGGTGGTACAATAGGGACAGCACTCCCTGATGGAGCCGGCTGTCGCAGAATAAGGATCTGCTCGTCTGGGCTCTACAATCGAGCCTGCATATCGGCCATGAGTTTCTGCCAGTTCTCAGGGACTGGCAGAGGAATCTAGCCCTGGTCAGCACCCCCAGTCCCAGACCTAGTGCCGGCTAGACGTGTAGATTTTCTTGGACGCATAGCTATCCAAGTCAATCTGCAATCAACGACTCGAAAATCAGACCATAATGATAGGGTAAAAGCTTCTCCAAAATCCACCAATGGAACATAACCACACACAAACAATCAGCATATAGGCATTTATTCTCATGCACCGGCTGCTAATAAGCATACCCCAACATTCTCACACAACAGCTATGGTATAAGCATTCATCCATACATTATATGCAATTAATCATCCAAATATTCATGTACATGCACAGTGATGCTCATAAACATGCCTCAATATTCTCACACAATAGTCAAGGGCCAGACCCTATCAGTATCTCATGCTCCCTATTAATCCAACAAATAACAACAATCATAACTCATTCCAGGCATATAAGCATATAAACACACATATACACATTACCAAACCCTGAACCGAGCTTGTCTCTTGCAGCAAATGTACATGTCTAGCTGGTCTTCAGGAACCCTTAAACCTAGGACGCTCTGATACCAAGTTGTAACGCCCTGGATAGCCAGGACCTCTACACTGTGTACTTATAAAGGTGCAGAACTTGCTAATCAAGCCATTTAGTCAAAACGTGTCACTAAACCATAAATGTGCTAGGGCTAAAATGATATTGGTCTCAAAAGATAAATTTCATATATTTTCAAACAAATTTACATATGGGATCCCAAAAAGGAATAGTGTTTAAAAGTTGGTTTACAAAATTTCCACAATACAGACTACCGTCAGCCATTCTAAGGCAAAACATACATTTATAGCTTTTCTGTTCCTGTTATCCTAAAAAACATGGCGACTGAGCAGCTGGTCATGTACAATCCACTCACAGAGCTCTCCAGGTCCGGGCTGATCAAGTTTGCCCTTGCCTTTACCTGCACCATGTAGAACCCGTGAGCCAAGGCCCAGCAAGAAAACATAATATACATCACAACAATCATAACAAGAGTATAATTCTTTAAGCATGATCAACCACTTAACATTCCACATTAATCACATAGCATGTAAACAGAATCAAAGATGCAACCAATCATTAATAATAGTCAACCACATAATAACTAGGGCTGAAAACTTAGGCCGCACCCTCTATTTACCCCACTGAGTCTAGCTCTCTTAAACTGAGCTCAGTGCATAATAAGTTGTCCTTGGCTACCGGTGGCCGAGCCGCGCCCTGTGCGCAAGTGTAACCTTTGGCACTCTTAGGCCGTTGGTTTACTATTTACATGGCACAATACCATTCTTTCAAAGCATACATATTACAAATACACAACCAGGGGCAGTTTTCTTTCCTTTAGCTTCCGAATGTAATGGCTACGAGCGATGCTCCTTGAGCGCGATCCGATCCCCGAGCCCTAGCTTATCATCTAATCACAACCAAGATGAAGGATACCATCAACAATCTTAAAAGAGCTTCTAGACAAAGTTCTAGTCTCCGAATCATTGAACTTCACAAAACATGGTAAAAGATTCAATCCCAAGCACCCTAGGTTAAATTCCCAAGTCTAGAATCTCAAAATCCCAAAAACTCTTAAGGGTCACGACATTAGCCACCCATGCCGCGGCATGGCCCCAACCAGAGGCCACCCAATGCCCAAAAATAGGTAAGGGCCGCGGCCTTACTCAGACCATGCCGCGACCCGCCCTCCTTCCTCAGCACCCATCAGCTTCGAAGGGGTGCGGCTCACCAAGAACTATGCCGCAGCCCGACCACTTCGAACCCAGAAAAACCTCCATTTTGACTCTTAAACCTCAGGAAAACTCACTCAAAACTACCCCAATACCACAATTCAATTATCCAAAAACTTCCCACAAGATTCCAGCAACATAACCCAGCTGAAATCTAGACTAGAAACCCATCGTAAACCTATTTCAATCACTGAAACTTTCTAACTCAAGAACACAAAACCCAGCCATGGAAACACTATAACTCGGCCAATAAACCTTAAATTCGAGCTTACCTAAAGTGCAGAACCAATCCTCCAAAAGCTTTCTGGCTAACTTCCAAGGTTCTAGCCTAAATTTAATCTTCAAATCCAAAACCCAAAAACCACTTAGAACACACTCAAAATCACATAATTTTCAACAACAGAAAGTGGGAATCAATCCTTACCTTAGTCCTGGTTTAATTCCTTCGCTAAAATTGAGCTAATCCCTCAAGACCCAAGCCTAAATCACAGAGCTTTCTCCCGAGTTCCTTTAGATTCCAAGAGTTTCCTTTGAGAGAAAAAGGGAGAAAGAGGAAAGAATCGGTTTATTATGTTCTACTGTTTTCTACAGCTCCTTAAGTCTATCCTTAGGCAATTAAGTTCCCCTCAGCCTTGGGGATATGCATAGTACGTGGAGACCAGCTCACCGCTCGAGAATGCTACCCATGGGATGGAAAAACATCGAGAAGGGGATAATGAGCTCACTAAATAGGACGACATTGATCTACGAATAGGCAAAAATAGATTTGAGCGCAAAACAGTGGAGGATCTCGAGGAAATATATATCAACCCAGAAACACCTTCAAGAGTTGTAGAAGTTGGGAAATAACTTGGAACTGAAAGGAAGAAGAAGCTGGTTGAATTCTTGAGGAAGAACCTCGACATCTTAACTTGGTTGCATGAAGATATGGTGATAATTAGTCCGAGTATAATAATGAATACTTTGAACTTGGAGAAAAACGTGCTTGTAAAGTCCCAAAAACAAAAGAATTTGGGGAAGGTACGGTCGAAAGCATTGGAAGAAGAAGTAGCTCGCCTACTTAAATGCAGATTTATCATAAAATCAAAATACCCAATCTAGGTTGTTAACCCCGTTCTGGTCCCAAATCCAAATAGGAAGTGGAGAATTTGCATTGATTTTTCAGATCTTAACAAAGCTTGTCCTAAGGACTATTTCCCATTACCAAGAATTGATTAGTTGGTAGACGCCACAGCCGGTCACAAGCTCATGCCTTTCATGGACACGTATTATGGATATAACCAGATCGCGGGTAACCCTGCAGACCAAGAGCATACCAGCTTCATCACTAAGCATAACGTACACTACTACAAAGTTATGCCATTCGGGTTGATGAATTACGTGCTACATACCATAGATTAGTGAACAAAATGTTTCCTAACCATATCGAGAGAAACATGGAGGGGTATGTCAATGATATGATAGTTAAATCAAAGACTGCCAGTAACCATGTATCCGACCTGGAAGAGTGTTTTGGCATACTAAGGAAATATGACATGAAGTTGAATCCCCAGTAGTGCACTTTTGGAGTTTCATCGGGAAATTTTCTAGGGTTTATAGTCAACATAAGAGGGATAGAGGTAAATCCAGAGAAAATCAGGTTGTTGTTGGAAATGCCTTCCCCTAGGTCGCGTAAGGAAGTACAAAGTTTAACTGGAAAGGTGGCGGCCTTAAACTATTTTGTTTCAAGATCCACTGATAAGTGTCTCCCATTTTACAACTTGCTCAGAGGAAACAAGAAGTTCGAATGGACCGAAGAATGCAAACACGCATTTCATGACTTTTACGCGTATCTTGCTAAACCCTCCGTACTATCAAAATTGACGTCAGGGAAATGATTGTTTCTATATCTGGTCGTGATGGAAAATGCGGTCAGTGATGTGTTAGTTCGAGAAGAAAATTGTGCACAGAAAATCATGTATTATGTAAGTAAAAGAATTATCAGAGTAGAGTCTCGATACCCATTGATTGTAAAGCTCACGTTCTGTCTTATTTTGGCTTCAAGGAAGCTTAGACCATATTTAAAGTCCCATTCTATCCACGTCTTAACCGACCAACCTTTAAGGCATGTTTTGTAGAAACCTGAAATGTCGGGACATCTACTAAAATGGCCATCAAACTCAGCAAATTCGAAATATTATATATGCCATGGACATCAATCCAGAGTGAAGCCCTTGCTGATTTCATGGCCGAGTTGCACAAGTTTCCAAGACGAACCGATAAGGGAACCAGTGTAGTAATTGTGGAAAGTCTTCGTTGATGGATCCTCTAATGAAAATGGATCAGGAGCTGTTATAATTTTATTCTCACAGTAACGGCATCGATCCCTTACTGCTCTCAGGTTCGGATTCAAATCATCCAACTTCAAAGCTGAATATGAGACCTTATTGGCAGGGCTAACGGTGGCGAAAGAGGTAAAGGTAAAGGCCATCCAATGTTATGGTGATTCTCAGAATGTAGTCAATCAGATATTGGGAGAATACCAAGCTTGCGGTATCAATATGGTGGCCTACTTAGCCAAGTTTAAGGGCGAGTTGTCTAAATTCGAGTTTAGCTCTATTGAACAAGGACCCCGCGTGCAAAATTCCAATGCTCATGCTCTGGCTCGACTTGCTATCACAAAAGAGGCGGGTACACTAAATGTAGTTCCGGTGGAATTCTTTGAATACCCAATTATAATACTCAAAATGATTGAGGTTGGAGTGATTGACATAAAACCTTCCTGTATGACCCCCATAGTGGAGTATCTTACAACCGAAAAGTTAGCTGATGTTCGAAAGAGTACAAGAAAGCTACTTTATCAAGCGTTGTTATATGTTATGGTTGAAGGGATTATATATCAACGTCGGCATTCGCTACCTCCCCAACGGTGTGTTCTGCCTGAGGAAACCCATATTATCTTGCAAGAAATACACGAAGGCTTCTGCAGAGACCATGCTAGGAGGCAATACTTGTCTTTGAAGGAACTAAGGCAGGGCTATTTTTGGCCCACGCTGACAAACGATTAGATCTCGTATGTGCAGAAATGTCACAAATGCCAACGCTTTGTCATAGTTGCCCGAGCTGCTCCCATCGAGCTAACCATGATCTCATCCCCTTGGCTGTTTGCAGTATGAGGAATTAATTGATTGGTTCTTTACCGAGAATAAAAGGAGGAGTTCATTATGCTCTTGTCGCCATCGATTAATTAACGGAGTTGGTAGAGGCCAAACCTCTGGCAACCATCACCTCGAAGAGAGTACTAGATTTTGTTGTAAAAAATATCACAAGTCGATTTCAGCTATTAAAAAAGATTGTGTCTGGCAAAGGAACTCAGCTGAATAGCGATCTCTTCCCAAAATTTTGTGAAAAATATGGCATAACCAAGAGTTTCTCATTGGTAGCATACCCACAAGAAAATGGGCTAGTTGAGGTCGTAAACAAAACCCTGAAGTTGAGCTTGAAGAAACGATTGTATTAAGCGAGGGGATTATGGCCTGAGAAGCTCCCGCATGTACTCTAGGCCTGTATAACCTCAAATCGAACCTCCACGGGACATAACCTTTTTTCTCTAACCTTTGAATGCAAGGCTATGCTCCCAATTGAGACGTTGGTGAAAACCCACACACAAAAGACCTTTGATCAAGATTAGAACCATGAGCTACGTAGTTCATCCCGGGATCTAATCAAGGAAAAATGAGGGGCATCAGAATTACAGCTGGCCCATTATCAGCAAAAATTCACTTGTTATTTCAATTCGAAGGTAAAAGGACGCAGACTTGGGTTAGGCGATTTGGTTCTACCAAAGGTATTTTTGGCAAGTAAAGATCCCAAGGACGGTGTGTTAGGGCCAAACTGGGAAGGACCATACCATATCATGGAGATCTTGCACAAAGGGACATCCAAGCTAGCCTGGTTAAGTGCAGAAATAGTTCCACGAACCTGGATTGCCCTACACCTCAAAAAGTACTATCAGTAATTTTTTTGCCTTAAATGTTTTTGGAGTTACTGTTTATGTAAGGCTTATCTATAAAATCCATTTCATTTTAATAACAATTGAATTATTATGTAATCAATTTTATCATTTTGTTATCGCAGGCATACTTTGTAAAAGCAACCTAGAACATTTATAAGTTCAGGTTGCTTGGGGGGCACATAACTGAAATGAGATTGAAAAAGAATTCAGCCTATTCCGATGAAATCTATAACTTAGAGTTTAGAAAAATTGATTATTCAATGACATTTTAAAGCTTTGATTTTCAAAATTCTGAACACGAACTATGTTTGAAAATTTTCTAAAAATAAAACCCCTGGATATGACCAGGTGCAAGGCATGATTCCTAACAGGTACATCTCTATTAAGACTACTAAAACCCCTGGTTATGACCAGGTCTAATGTATGATTTTTAATAGGTATGACGCAATTAGGCGGGTAAAATCTTGGATGCAACTAAGAAATCGACTAAAATTAGTTAGTCGAGCCATAAAAAATCTTTCCTGATCTAAAGACAACCCCTAAGATTTAGAATGTACAAGAATCCATGGATTCACAAACATGAGAAAATAATAGAACTAATGGGAACACGAATAGATCACAAGTTAAATATGTATTCAAAAGCATATTGTTATCTCGAGGAAAGAAAAAACCCCGATCTAAGTCCAAAGGAGAATTTTTTGGTCCCTAGGAACTTAATTATAAAGTTTAAAATAAATAAATCATTGAAGTCTATCTACTCGCTCGGAGGAGGTCACTTCCTAGCCATCTCCTTCAACAGCATCGAAAGCCTCGATGGTCATAGAGGGTTCTTATGAGAATTGAATCTTGAACATGGCAAGATAAGGTTCCCAAAACCCTGGCTGCATGAAGGTGAAGTTCCCGTCCTGGTTGAAAGCCCAGCACCGGTAAAGCATCTCCTCTATTTTATTCGAAGACCTTACAATCTCTGAACTCGCCCTCTCAGCCCCCTCCTTTGCTTTGGCCTTGGCCTCATCATATTTCTTTTTGAGCCCTTCATTCTCGGCTTGTAGTTGGTCCAGGCGACGGCTCACTTCCATGGCCTGGTTTTTAGCAATTCCCTCGCCTTCCATTGCAGCTCACTCACTCTCCTGGGAGGAAACCAAGGTGGATTTGGCGAACTGATCGCTCTCTTTGGTAGCACTCAGGGAAGCCTAGAGCTCATCATTCCTAGCTTGAACCTGAGCAATTCCGCGGAATTGAGCCAGGACAGGCTACAAAAGGAGAAGGCAAGTAAAGGTTAGTTTAAAAAAAAGAAAGAGAAAAGAAAAAGAAAAGTTAGAAGAATGAGATGGTCTCACAGTGAGGTTCATCCCCATAGCAGACTCGAGGAAATCTTTAGGAGTATGCTCCTCAATGGCCCTCAGATCCTTGGCATCGGCTCTATACTTGAATCTGAAGAGAGGGAGCTTGGACCACTTGAGGAATCGAGGGAGGTACATGTCGCGAAAGAGGAGGCGGTGCCTGGAGAACTATGAGTGTTGTCATCATAGCTGGGGGTTGAGTCTTTTGTGGATTTTCCCGAGTGAAGCTCGCACCTTTGTCTTAGACTAGAGACTCGGTGGAAGTCCCAGTCTTCGAAGCGTGTTTCATTGGCAATCTGGGCCTCTTCATCACGGAACCAGCACTGGCCCCGCTAGCCTTAAAGGTTCCCCTTAAACCTGAGGCATCTGGCTGGACCATCTATTCGCCTGAAAAAGAACTAGTAGAAGAGTTAGATAAAAAGGATAATTAGTCAAAGTAATACAAAGACAAGAACAAGAGAAAGAACCATACCCTCCGAACTAGGAGAGGAATCTACTACGATCAGTGCGGGGTTATGGACTGGACTAGGTATAACCTTTAGCTCCTTCACTACTGGCGGTGGGGGAGAGTCTAGAATGATCACATCTTGGGTCCTAAGGGGTTCAAGTTGTTCTTCCGAGTTGGACTCATCTACAGACTTCCTAGAGCCGGGGGTGAATACACCTTGACGTAAGGAAGGCCATGTCCTACGATTTGTCCCGTATTCCTCAAAAATGGAAGACATAAAGTGGAGGGTATTTTCAACCACAATGGAGCGTTAGGGATACCTATTGTCATAATGTATCACTAGATGATCCACGCAATGAAGAAGTGTCGTGTTCATGTCTGAGAGTAGGATGGCGACTAACGAACTCGTGGGGGTTGAAGCGAACTAGCCTAAAACTAGCAGCAACCTGATCTAATTCTTTATATGTGTCACCTTGGCTAGAGGGGACGGCTACTACCCCTAACATAGCTCCCTCTGGATCAGGACCCTAATCATCTTCAGGTGCTCTCCTCTTGTGCACGAGCGGTGTCTTTAATGGTTGGCAAGACTTTTTGAGGAGGGGGGAGCACGGGAAGAATGAAAGGTGGACCTCAGGTCCTGATAGCCAGTGTCTAGCCTTTCCTGATTAGGTTGCAGGCCAAAATGGTAGCATCATTCACTATCTGACGAAAGTCCTTCTCCTTCGAAGGAAGGCGACACAGTGTCCCATATTGTGGAGATACACTACATGTAAAATCTAAAGAAGGTCCCCACTAGTCTTGGTTTTTATTATATTGGGAAATCCTTTGAGGAGAAGGACTTCATGGTTGGGTCCATATCTAACCCAGGAAGCTGGAAGAAAAGTATCTTCTTTACTTACTGAGAGAGTCTCTGCTGCCCATAGAGATTTCCATATGTCAAGTACTTCTACTTTGCTTTTTGTGTTACTCTTTTGGTTATGAATTTCCTTTCTCACTTGAGTAGCTTATCATATACACATTTTCACCCCATTTCTGCCTCTTCTATTTTAGATGTTAGGAATTCCCCTAAGATTGAAGAGGATCCTATTAATCCTATCAAGGACATCAGTAAATTGCCCGATTCAGAAAAGTGAGCTAAGATCCTCTTTACCGAGGCTATGTTTTGGAAGCACGACCTACTTTCAGCTAATCAACCTTCCCTTCTCCTACGACTTCCTGTGGGAAGACTTGTGTTGTGAGAATTTTGAACTACGCAAGTATACACAATTGTAACAAGTAATAAAGCGATAAATGAGGTATCGTTCCCACAAACACTGTTATTAACTACCAAAAAATAATCTTTAATTCTAATTGATTCGACAAATAATGAATTCAAAATTTTTAAAACAAAAGTAATAAAATAATAGAATAGAATAGGATAGAACTCAATACTAAATATTAATTCAACGGAATAAGAAGTAGGGTTATTAACTTCATCAACTATCCACCTATGTCTCTCGAATATGAATTTAAGAATTCCTCTCTCTATTGTGATAGCGGATTACAATTGTAAATTATATTCTTTCTAGGACTTATAATTCACTACAATAAGCAATCTCCTACATCTTTGTGGTAAACTAACATATTGCAAGCATTAAACACGTAATCCCTAAGCTACACAAATCATACAGGTACTCTCATCCAATATAAACCTATGATTATTCATCCATAAGTTCTCAGATCACGGGTTAAATATAAATCATGAAAATTGTGATCAAACAATCACAAGCATTAAACACAAGTAACGCAAGTCACTCATGAATACATTCTTTTGCTATTACAAATGGGGAAGCATTCACTCGCAAGGCGGAGGGATTTTCCTAAGTCGAGTGGAGGGGCATTTCATTTTGGACTTGATAGAGGACAACCTGAGCGAGATTCTCTTCAAGTCGGCCATTCAGTTGAAACTTTTAATACTTGTCCTTGTGTATATCTGGTTATCGCTTTCTTTTATATGTATTTTTATTTTTATTTTTATTCATATTGACCCTTTTTGTTTGTGTAGAGTTTCATCGTTGCTCACTACTTAGCTTCTTCTGAGACTGAAGTGTCTCATCTGAGGTCAGAGCACAAAGTTTCGAGGGGCGACTTCATTCGGGCCAAAGAAGATAAGGATAGGCTTGAACTTCAAGCTCAAGATCATGAGGATGAACTTGGTGGGGTAATTCGTGAGAAAAATGCTGCCGAGATCAAGCTTTCTACAATTTTTGAAGAGAAAGAGCTTCTCATTGCCAAACTGGCATCCCTAGAAGTTAGTTCGCAAACTCAGAGAGAGGAGGCTGGTTCCTCGAAGGCTATAATTTCTTCATTGGAAGCAAAGGTTGGCTCGCTTGAGGCCACTCAATTGAAGTTTTAAGTTGAGGCCACAGAGAATTTTCTTTTTACGATGTGGAATATCGACCCCAAGTTTGATTTCTCTCACTTTGGAGAAGACGCAATCCATCTTGCTTTTGAATGGGTTTGCAACAGGAAGTCGTCGCCTCCTAGGCGTGGTGTTTCGAGAGTGGGGTTGATTGTTTCTTCAAGTTTCTAGTCCTCATGCTCTTATTTCCTTGATTTGGTTGTAATGATACCTTTTTTCTTAATTTTACCAGTGAGGAACTTTTACAAGTCTTCCCATGTTTCATGCTTATCTTGTGATTGAACATTATTATGTCATGTTCTCTATCTGGGCTTCTTTGAAGCACCCTTTTATTTTATAGAGGCTCCATTTGGGACCCCTTATTGCATTTGGTTTGTGTATATTGGTGCACCTTGACTACTTATGTAAGGACATGTTAACCCATTGGGTTTTGTCATCCTTTAATATTTTTTGCGCTCGCTTGTTTATTTTGTGTGAGAAACGTCCTTCTCTTCATTATGCATAGTATTAATTTTACAAGGATCCTTTTTGGCTAGATGACTTGATTACCGCTCTAGACTTATTGGGGATACCTTCCTTTAAGCCTTACCCCTTGCGGGGTGTTAGCCTTTGGAAGGAGGTTATCCTTGTGAAACTTCTTAAACCTCTTGATATTCATAAGGGTAACTAATCCTTATGAGCTCAAGAGATAGCTTGTCAAGTTTCTCTTCTTTTTGTTTTTTTTTTTATATATATGCCTTCTACTTGCCTCCCAAGTGCTTTGTGGGATTCATTCCATTGAGAACTTTGATCATTTCGCTCCCAACATAGAATTTGACAATGTGTGTACATTTGTTATATAAGTGCTTCCATTGAGAAAGAATGTAATATGTGAGATAGGAAACACTTTCATTGATAACAAGCAGATTACAAAGGAACGTATGGAAACATTGCATCTACTATGAGGTTATTGGTAGTATCTCTTGAGATGTTTTGCATTCCATGATCAGGGTACAACGGTGTCATCCAGACATGCTAACGTGTATGTTTTAGGTTGTCTCACCTGGGTGACGTGGTAGGATCCCTCCCAGTTTTCCCCCAGCACACCTGTCCCCAGGTCATGGGTATTGGGGAGGATTTTCCTAAACACTAGGTATTCTACCTGAATGCCCTTTCTTGCACCCTAGAGTTGTAGTACCTCGCGGCTCGCTGTTGGTATGTTGCCAACCTCAGCTGGGCTCTCTCTCTTCTTTCTTCCAGCAGGTCTAAATTTTAAGCCATTGCAATATGGTTAGCTTGGTCCTCGTAAGCTTGTACCTTGAAAGAAATAAAATTCAATTCCACTTGGAGAACAGCCTCGCACCCATACGCTAAGGCAAAAGGGTTATCCTCGGTAGTAGAACATTGCATGGTTCTATAGGCCCAAAGCACATTGGGTGGCTTGTGGGTCTACTACAACAAAGAAACACCTCCTTATGCCTCTCTCCTTACACTAATCATCCAACAACCCTCCTTCAAATGGTGTCATTTTCGGATCTTATAGGGCACTCCATACCTATAGGTTATGGACCTGTTGACAAAGGTGACAATTTGCTTGGCCATTATTTTGACCAATGGTTCTGCCTCAACTCACTTGGTGAAGTAATCCACCACTACGACTGAGTACTTTGATCCTCCTCTGCCTATGGGGAGCGCGCCAATCAGTTCTATCCCCCGAATAGCAAATGGCCAAGGGCTGGTTATGCTAACCAGCTCATTTGGGGGTTGTCGGGTGTAGTTTGCATGTCTCACCTTCTTACGAAGTCGCTAGCATCCTTCTCCATAGAGGGCTGGTAATACCCTTATCTCATGGCTTTCTTGGTCTTGGACTGCCCACCTGAATGGTTCCCACAGTCGTCTTCATGTATCTTATACAAAACATTCATTGCTTCCTCCTCGCCAACACATCGCAGGAGCGGGAAAGAGAAGCCCTTATTGTTCAAGACCCCATTCACTAGGGTGTATCGAGCGGCTTTGTACGCAAACTTCTGAGCTTATTTCTTGTCTCCTGAAAGAGTTTCATCCTTTAGGTTTCTCATAATTGGGTCGACCCACGACTCTCTGGGGGTGTTGACCGTGTGAACCTCCATTTCAGCGATGCTTAACTTGGATAAGTATTCCACAAGGACAGACTCGGGCGTATCTTTATCCTTGGTGGAGGCCAGCTTTGCGAGGGCATCAACATTGGTATTCTTCTCCCTTGGGATTTACTTTATGGAGTATCCTTCGAAATGATCCAAATAGTCTTTTACCCTCGCCAAGTATGCAGCCTTCTTGGGGCCCCTCGCCTAATACTCACCTCTCATGTAACGACCCAAATTCCCTAATATGGCTTAGAGCTTGGATTAGGGGGCCAGCATGGCAATAATTAATTTAAGGTGTTATTATATGATTATATGAATGATTATGTGTGTTGTATTATTATATGGCAGCATTTGCATATATATATATGGGGTTGTTTCTTATAAGAAGGGCATTGTCATAATTTTGGTCCGTTGAGGGCATATTTGTATATTTAAGTGCATGTATGTGATATGTGGGTGAGGCCATATTATTATGTGATTATATTTGAGCTATTCGGCATGAGACAATCCTAGGAAGCAAGTTAGTGGTTTAGTCATAACAGGGTTAATTACTGGGATCAGGATGAGCCTAGGGGTAATTTAGTACTAAGTACATTACTGGGATGAGCCAGTAATGGGAACTGATTTGATAATTATTTGAGGATATTGGAAGTAACAGGAGTTGAGAGACACTTATTACGTTTAAAGGGGTATGTGGTAATGTAAAAATAACCCTTGAAGTACTTTGAAGGAGTAGGTTGGCCCTAGGGGCATTTTAGTCATTTAAGGTTAATTAGGTGACTTACCCAAGGCAAGGTTGTAGAAAGAACCAAAGGAAAATATGATGCTCGCTTTCTCTCTCTCGATCATTCTCTCTCTCTCTTTCCCTTTGGGTTTGATTTTTGAGGCTAAGGTTAAGGATTCAAGCTTGAGGATCTAAGGCTTGGGGTGTAAGATTGAATAGCTGCAGCTTGGAGGTATCGATTCATAGCTGAGGTGAGGTTTTCAATTATGTTTTTGATTGGTTTTCCTTATTGTTTTAGTTGTTTTTAAGTTTGGAAGCTTGGTTATGGATTTGGGTTTTTGGTAGTGTTTTAAGTGTTATAAAGCTTGGGTTTTATTGCTGGTTTGGTGGTAATGTTGTTTTGAGTTATATGTTTGATATTGGGATTGTTTGGAAGTATTTTGTGGTGAGTTTTGAGCAGAGGAAAACATGGGCACTGGGTTCGTGGGGCCAAGTTACGACTGTGTTCATGGGCATCGCGACCTATGACAAACCCAAAGCCAAGATGGGGCTTTATCTTGATTGCGCATCGCAACCTTCAAGAGCAAGTTGCGGCGCGCCAAGACAGAGGGGTTGTCTCTCTAGGAGGCACGCCGTGACCCTTGGGGGAAGGTCGCGACCCGCCTGGTTCTTTTCGGCCACGTTTGGTATTGAGGTCAGGGTTTCAAACTTTAAGGCTCGGGATCGAATCTACTACCCGGTTTGGGAAAATTTGAGACCCAAGGGACTAGGACTTTGTTCGGGAACCTTTAATTACCCATTTTTTTGGGATTTCATATTTGGTTATGATTAGGCTACCGCTAAGGGCTCAAGATCAAGATCGTGCTCAAGGGTCATTCTTAATTTATTTTATGCTCAAAGTTGAGGTAAGAAAACTGAACCCATTATGTGACATACATGATTATTTATGAAGCATGTTGAGTGCTCTATATATGGATATATGTTGCATTATGAATGCTTGGTTGCATAGTTTACTTGACAATGACACTGATTATCAGTCAGAAAATGGCAATATTGCTGATAGCTTGTTGTAAAGCATTGAACGACAATAATGCTGAGCGCTGGTCATATGGAATTGACTTATGAGTCAAGAGCAGCAATAGTGCATCGACCGCTTGTCAATATGATTAGATCTAAGGAACAGAGCGTTAGATGCTCGTCTGACCCTATGGTCGAAGAAAACTAAAGCGCTTGACTAGTTCTAGGGCTAGTTACTCAGAGCTAGGGATAAAAGGCCCAGGATGACTCCATGGTCATCTACTCAAGGAAAAGGACCCCAGGATGACTCCATGGTCATCTATTTAGGGCACAGAACCCTAGGATGACTCCATTGTAATTTGATTAGGGTTCAAGCCCCATAATGATTCCATAATAATTTATTGGTACTTGTATGCATGCAGTAATAAGTTTTCTTGCCGAGCCTTGGCTCACGGGAGCTATGTGGTGCAAATAAAGGGAAGGAAAATCTTACCCAGCCTTGAGTGGAGAGCTTAGGTGGTGACGTGTACATATGCGGCCGCTTGACCACCACGGCCAAGGTTTCTCAAGGGAACTAGGGTTTAACCTTATTTTTGTCGCTTAGGTCAGCGGATTGTAACTTTTAAATTGTAATGACCATTTTGGACTATAAACAACTTTGTAAACGTTATTGTGCGATCCCATGTATAGTCTAACATTTTTAATAAAATATCCATTCCTTTTGACCGAGATTTTAACCCTAGCCAATTAATCACACTTAGATGCATGTTTATGGCCTAATGACTTGTTTAGCGAGTTAAGCACGATTTAAAATACACAGTGTAATGGTCTTGGCTAACCAGGGTATTACATCTCACCTGAAACACTACCAGTTGTGAGTCGCTAAAAATGTACAAATGCATTACCATTAGTTCCTTGGCCAACCGCAAGCCAGCCAGAGGTGCTTCGTACTTTTCCTCATTGTTTTAAGCCTCAAATTCAAACCTTATCGTATAATACATCTTGTACCCCTGGGCCCAGTCATCACTATGTCGGCCCTACCTCCCTCTTCGTTGGACGCTCCATCCACATCGAGAATCCACTCTTCAAATATTCTTTCTTCTTCCTTTCTTCTATCTCTCCCTCATCATTGGGCCAATAGGTGAACTCGACTATGAAGTCTAGGAGCACTTACCCATTGATGGAAACCCTAGGGGTATAGGTGATGTCGAATCAACTAAACTCAATCGACCATTTCAGCAGTCTCCCTGGGGTTTCAGGCTTGTGCAAGACTGGCCTCAAGGGGTTGTTGGTGAGTACCTCAATTACATGGGCATTGAAGTAGGGCCTTAACTTTCTCGAGGCCACCACTAAGGGGTACGCTAACTTCTCTTTCTCTGGGTATCTTGTTTTTGCATATACTAAGCGTTTGTTGATGTAGTATACGAGTTATTGATGTTTTTTCTCTCCTTTGACTAAGGCAGCCCTTATGGCATGCTCTGACCGTTCTAAGCACAGGTATAGCCTCTCGCCCTTTTTGGGCTTAGCCAACAGGGGTGGTTTCCCGAGGTGCTCCTTCAACTTAGCAAAGGCCTCCTCGTAGCCTTCATCCCAGAAACTTTTTGCTCCATTTTAGGATGTTGAAGATGGGGAGCACTTGTCTGTTGACCTCAAAATGAACCTGTTGAGTGCTGCTACTCTTCATGTTATACATTGAAACTTCTTCTTGCTCTTGCGTGGTCTTATCTCTAATAACGCTTTAATTTTGTTGGGGTTGGCCTCAATGCCTCTGGAGTTTACCATGAAACCCAAAAAATTTCCTAACAAGACCCCGAAGGTGCACTTGAGTGGGAGTAACTTCATCATGTATCTTTGAAATGTGTCAAACATCTCACCAAGGTCCCAGGTGAATTCTCGAGCCTTCTTGGTCTTCACCAACATATCATCTACATATACTTCTATACTCCTTCCTATCTAATTTGCAAACATCCTACTCACAAACCTCTGGTAGTTTCCGCCTGCATTCTTCAGGGCAAAGAGCATCACTCTATAATAATAGAGTCCTTTATCTGTAGGAATGAAGTATGCTCCTCATCAGCAGGGTTCATAGGTATCTGGTTTTATATGGAATAAGCATCCATGAAGCTAAGTAATTTATGCCCGACTGTTGCGTGCACCAATTGATCTATCCGTCGAAGTGGGAAGTTATCCTTTAGACAGACCTTATTGATGTTAGTGAAGTCCAGAGAAGTCCTCCATTTCCCATTTGGTTTTGGGACTAGTACGGGGTTCGATACCCATACAGGGTAGAAAGCATCGCTGATGAATCCATTCAATTGTAATTAGTCAACTTCCTCCTTCAGAGTTGCATATCTTTCTGGATCAAGTTCTCACCTCTTCTGCCTCACAAGACTTGCCTTAGGGTCAATATTTAGGTAATGGAACACGATGGAAGGGTCTATCCTCACCATGTATTTGTGGCTCCAAGCAAATACATCAAGGTTGTCCTTCAGAAACTTTACTAATTTCTCCTTTACGTCGTCTTGAAGGATTTTTCCCACCTTAAATTTTCTTAATGGTTCCTCCATTACAACAATCTTCTTCAACTCATCCACAGGTTTAGCCCTGGGCTCCTCTACAACTCAGGGGTCTAGGTCTTGTGGGTTTGTGTCTACATGTACCACCATCGCCATGGATTCTTGTGGCTCTGCAGCTAAGTGATATATCGAGGTTAACAATTTCAATTCTCTTAGGGAGGGTCTCCCTAATATTGCATTGAAAGATGAAGCGCAATCTACTACGACAAAGTTTGCCTTGATAATGGTTTGTCAGGGTTGTTCTCCCATGTTGACCGCCAATTCAAATTTTCCCAAGGGTTGTATTGAGTCCACAGTGAATCTATATAAGGAAGTATGGCAGGGATTGAAGTTCCTAATGTCCAGGCCCATCTTCTCCAAGGTGGGGCGATACAAGATGTCGAAAGAGCTTCCATTGTCAACGAAGACTCGATGTCACTTCATATTGGCAAGCTGGATGGTCAGCACCAGGGTGCCATTGTGGGGCAAATGAACCCTTCGTTCGTCCTCCTCCACGATGGTTATCGAATCATTCTCCCCCTTAAAAAATTTTGGGGATCGCTGCTCCAAGCTCATGGTACACGAGGGTGGACTTCTTCTAGCTTCCCTGGCATACTTATCTCGTCCCTTCCTTGACTCTCCTCCAAATCTTGGACATCTGAAGATCGTTCTTACTTCTCCTTGTACTTCTGAGGCTCTTTCTTAAGCTCATGGTGAGGCCGACCTACCCTTTAGTTTACGATTCACCCTTTTGGCATACTTGCCTAGGTGCCCCCTTCGTATGAGTTCCTTGATTTCCACTTTTAAATGGGTACATTCTGATGTGGTATGGCCAATATCCTTGTGGTATTGGAAATACTTACTAGGGTCCATTTTGGATTGGTCCCTTATGTATAGAAGTTGTATGGTGTTTGTTTGGATTCACCTCAGCGTTTTTGTTTTCTCTGGTGGTCATCCATTCGCCCTTCATACACTCTCCTCTTCTTTGCACCATTTAAGCCTTCATGGGTCGAGGGCTTGGAAATGGGTTCTCTTTCTCTTAACTTAAGGTTCTTATGGACATCCTTGATGCTGATTTATTTTTGTGCCCTTTGATAGAAGTCATCTGAGTCAGTGACCTCTCTTTTGAGCATATTATCCCATAGCTTGCTGCCTCGACGCACTCCAGGTGTGGTTTCCATTTTTAGTTCTCCTCGAGACATGCCTCCTACCTCAGTTGCTTCCATGTAAAATCGGTGAATATAGCTTTTTAAGCTTTCGCCTTCACCCTGTTTTACGTTAGCGATGCTGGTGCCTGGCATGGTGTAATCGCATACTGCATGGTGCTGCTGGAAAAATTCGTCAGAAAATTGTTGCCATGACCTAATGTTTCTCGGCCTTCGCCTGTTGAACCTTTTTTTTATGTAGCTCCCTTCAGTGTGACGGTGAAGTCACCTCGCTCTGCTATTGATTCCCCTCAACTTCATCAAGTCGTTGAATGCATCAAGATGATACTTGGGGTCTGTATTGCCCTCATAACGGGTCATGTGAGGCTCTTTTAATTTGGCTGGGAGTCGTTCAACTTGAATCTCTCTTGTGAAAGGTGACTCATAGTCGAACTCATCATCTATAATATACCTCCAAATGCGGTGAATATTTTGCTTCGAAGACTCCTCATCTTGGTGTCTAGCTCTTTCCTCCTTTTATTCAAGGAGTCCCTCAAATCCGAAGGTTTGGCCTTTCATTTCCCCTTGTCCTCCAGAGGGGCCATAGGGGGTGTCGTCCTTACATCTGACCTTGTTCAATTGAGCTTTTCTCTTAGGTCAGGGGGTGTCTCCTTAGAGGTGACGTCGGCTTCGCTTCTATGACCAGCATCGTCCCTCCACCATTGCTCTTGGGGAAACTTTGATGGCATAGGGCCTACATGGTGCTTTGTCCAATGAGTGCTGCTAGTGGAAAGATGAGTCCTCTCCCATGCTCCTCCCTATGCTTGGGAAAGGGCATGCTTGACTTTCGTTGCAGCAGGTCATTCAACATCTCCAACATGTTTTCCAGCGTGGTTTCCATCCTTTGATTCTTCTTATGCAACTCGCATATCTCATCATCATAAAAGTGGGTTCGAGAGCTGGAGCTCACCAAGTGTACCCAAGGACTCTTTCTAGTCCTGTGTGTAGTGGGATCTGGATCCCGATGGCCGAAACGCGGTGTTGTGGGTACCTAGGCCACACACAGGGGCAGCTGACGGTATTGGAGGTTCTCCATTAGACTGGACTCCTGGGGATGATGCCTCCCTCTCTTCACCAGGGGCTGGATGTTCTCAGGCAGTGGAGGGTCTCTCCTGGAAAATCTTAGTTGGTCTCTCTCCAGGTTGATCTCAACCTCTTGTGATTCCTGTAGGCATCTTGAACAACTTGGAATTTTTCTTTATCTGAATTGATAGAAGACCAGCATCTTGATACTTGTTCTTCCCATAGACGGTGCCAAACTATCCCGAGTGGACAAAGAAAACAGTCCCAAGGGGACAAAGAAATGGTGGTACTACGGGGCACCTCAAAGGATCATGGCGTAGGCGTTGGTAGTGTCGGGCTTCAGGCCTGTAGGATTTGATAGTGGTCAGAGGCGTGGGAGGAGGTAGTTCTCCTCCCAGTACTTTGTACCACCACTACTCCTCTTACATAGTACGACCACTACTCTTCTGATTTACTACGACCACTTCTACTCTGATGGTCGTGTCTTATTCATACTCCGTACTACTCTGACCTTTTTCGTACCTTTACTTTGTCTTTATCTTGATAAGCCCTTGAGAGCTTGAGTGTAAGGTGCTTATAGCTAGAGGCTGAGTAGAGACTATGCCTTTAGGCTGTAAGGACCTATTGGGCTTATTTCCTCTCAAGCTTTGTGGTGGTCCTAAGCAGGTATTCCAAGGTTGTTGATGTCCTTTGTATCATCTCCTTGGCCTTAAGGGAGTCTCACGTGCTTTCCATGGTCTTAGGTAGGGTCAAACTGACGTTTGTGCTTCATGGGGGCCTTGAGCTCTCCCCCTTGAGCTTGCCCCCCCCCCCCCTTCCAGGTCGCCACCCTGGGTGAGTGCGCTCCCTGAGCTCTCCCTGGAGTACTGGTGGCTATGGGCTTGGTCTTCGTGTCTTTACTATCTTCTCAAAGCACCTCGTGGACAGTTGCCTCTTGTTTGGCTTCTTTTGTCATTTTTGAAAGCTCACGCAATATTTTGAACTAAAACCCTAAAGACATTTTTTAGAATTTAATAAGTTAAAAAAATTAAAAACATAAAATAAATTTAAATTATTTCATTGGAAATTACATAAACTTACTCCAAATACTATTTAAATTACTACATTGGAAATTATACAAACTTATTTCTTTCAACAATATAAAAATACAAAAGTAAGAAAAATTTCTACACCATATCTCTCTAGTTATTGATTGCATTACTACTACCATTGATATTCTCATTTTGGTCATTAGATCATTGAGATATTTCACATAGTTCTTGTACAAAACAATAAAAAAAATAGTTCAGATAACCATATACCAACCGGATAATGTTTCGTACCATAAAATTAGGAAATAAATTAAAATATATCAACTAGATGAAGACGAAATTGATTGATAATATTATTTGAACCATTTAACACATCTTTCGATTAAGGGAACTTTGTAACCAAAATATTTTGCAAACCAGCAACCCTTGTGAGCAAAGCATTTAATTTTGCCACCCAAAGCTATAAAAAACAAACTAATTTCAAATATCATAAATTATTAAAATAATAATAATAATAATACATACATACATACATACATACATACATACATACATACATAGACATTTACATGGTCGGGAATTCGAAGGTTACCTTTGTTTACATTTAATGGTATATTAATGGTCATTGCATTGCCATCCTCATCAGGTTTGAAAAAACTCCATGGTGGAACAGGAACATCATGGTCGACCTCATCTACACATACATAGTTTTCATATTCCTATTTTTTTAATTAGTAAAAAGAAAAAAGATTTCAGAAAAATAATAATCCAAGTGTTCTAACATATACATAAAATGAGATTTCAATCATATACACTGTACGCCCTGGTTTTCCCACGGGCTTATTAGCAGGTCGAGTCTCGGACTAATCATGGTTTAATCGGAGGACTCCCCCAGGCCAGAGATCCTGTTTCCAGATCGTACCTTATTAGCTCGAGGGATCCTCAAAGGCTCGCCAAGGGCCCCTAAGACCGGATGAAGGCATCAGAAGACCTGAAGGCTGAAGGTCGGTTCAAGGAGGCAGCTCGTTGTACGAGCTGGCCATGGATCTCTGACCCTTTGTAAAGTCAATACCCGCAAGATAAACGTGCATATATCTGACATCACGTGTCTGATATCCCCCTGACTTCTCGGACACGCAGCAAGAACGTGCGCATTCAGACACCCACGGCTGGGTTGGGCCGTGCGGCCCATTATCTCCTTGCATACTGATTAGACCACACTCATGTGTCAGGTTTAGGAATTAATCATAATTGTCACAGAGTTGATATGACAAATGGTAAGGTCACGGGATGACCTCCCTACCAACTTCCAGGTGCCTTCTCCTATAAATATGGGGACCCTGGGAATTGATGGGGGGTTGAAAAAGATAGTCTCTGAAGAGCCATATACTTTGTAAACCAAATACCCAAAATATATGAATAATATGGACTAGTGGAGTAGAAGGATTTTAACCTTTGAACCACTTAAAAAACGTGTCTGGAGTCACCTAGTTCACTCTCTAAGATTTCATATCTGTGACGGTTCTATTTTCAGTACTAATCCCTTTCTCTTCTTCTCTTAATTACCTGTTGGCGAAGAACCGCGTCAACATACACATATATAGATATGAAGATATTACCTTGTAAAACGAACAATAAGACTCGTTATGAAAACAATGCCGAGTTCTACTTTCAAAAATTGAAGAGGATGACTCCAAACTTTTTATAGGAGATTGATACCGATGAGTTCTCATAAAAAAATTATCTCTTCTTTCCAACCCTTCCTCCTAAATCCTTAGATCTACTTCTTTTGTTCTTCATCCCCTTCCCCTCTCCCCTCATATGAGCTTTCTCTCTCTCTCCCTCTCTATCTTTCCCCATGATTTTCTTTTTCTTTTTCTTCTTTCACTCCTTCTTTTTCTCCACAAAATTTTGTTGTTCAATTCTCATTTTTTATGTTTATATTTTTACTTTGAATGAACAAGAATAGAGTAGTTAAGAAATGGGTGTGCATTTATTATGAAACCCTAATTTTTAAAATTTTAAATTAAGTCAACACTTGAAAAGAGAGCTTACCTCTTATTGGTTGGAATCACCATTCGCAATGGCAAAAAAAAAAAAAAAACTGAACTTAATGCCCAAAAAAGGAATCTATGAAAAAAAAGAATCTTCACTTGTTGGAACCATGATGCTCACTTGATCTACTAACTCACCTATATGTCATGTCAGGATATTTGCACATTTATATAGGTACCCATGGGTGGTTAATACCCATTGAGAACTTTTCCATATATGTAACGCCCCATGTCACTATGGATTCTTCCTGGAAGGACGTCTGGCCCTTGAAACCAACACGAGTCTTTCCAGCGTGCTTTGTCCTCACTGACACGCTTCCTGGGAAAACATCCCAGGAGGTCACCCATCATGAGACTACTCCAGGTCAAGCACGCTTAACTTTGGATTTATCAAGTGATGGGCTACCGAAAAGAAGATGCACCTTGTTTGCATAGGTAGTACCCATCAATCCATTTAAGACATCTTCAACTGTGTAGTCTCACACCTACACAGTCTTAGAAACATCACACTTGACCTTCTCTAGGAGATGTGGGATTGCACAACTCAGATCACGGGATTCTGACTGTCACAATATATATTTATATATGATAACATTTTAAATTACAAAGTACCCTACTTAAGGTACAAGATATTCATGATATTATTCAAAGCACACCTCAATGATTGGAGAAGAAACTTGTTTATTCTTAATAGAAGAGAAATGTATTATAATTTCTTATGTAGTTTTACACAATTATACTATTTGTACACACAAGATACATATATGTAATATTTTTATAATGATTGTTGTTATTTAATATGAATATATATTTTTAGAAGTTAGATTAAGTAATATAAAATAACATGTTTTCTTTTTAAATATAAATGATAAAATTTTCAATAAAAAATTAAGATTATGTATTATATACTATCATTATAATAATGATATTTTATAACATTTGAATTTCTATTAATATAATTATTAAATATTATTATAATAATAATATTTTATAATATTTGAATTCATATTAATATAATTAATAAATATATATTTTTAATTGGTAATAAATGTATATTCCCTTAATGTTAACAAAAAAAATCGTTAAAACTAAGAAAAACTGTTAAATACACACTTTTTATATACAAGAGATATAGACAGATTGAATCTTTGCCTTTTTTTTAATAGTTTTTTCTCATTTTCTGTAACTTTTTTTTTTATTTGTTCATTAGGTAGATATCTCTTTACGTATATTTACAATTGATTTTTTTCTTTTTATTTTGGGTAAATAATATTTTGGCCCATGTGTTGTGCAATAATGATCGATTGTACACTCTATTTTGTAAAATGACAATTTGAACCCTATGTTTTGAAAAATGGAACAAAATAATACCCTCAGCCTGAATTTGGTCAAACATTTTTTAAATATGATAAAAATACCCTTAAAATAAAAAAATTAATAAATAGAAAATATCTAAAATTATTTTTGTAACGTCCCGTAAAATCTCTTAACATAATTTGCAGAAAAACATTACCGTTTTCTAAAAATAAGATAACCGAAAATCCATATAAAAAAACTTTTCAAAAAATGCAATAGTTCAGGATTATGCACATACTTAAAAGTGAATTACAGTGTCATAATTTTAAATCATTCAACGAGCCCAAAATAAACTATTAGTTATCATAGGGGTTCTGATCCCCAAAATATAAAATTCCCAAAAGTTTGGTCAACAAGTACATCCTTGCGGATAAACACTAGTGCTCACTGATCTACTTTTCCATTGAGCTTACCTACAACACGAAACAACTAGGTAAGCGAAACACTTAGTAAGAACAACTTAACAAACATAACCGCATAACAGAGCAAGAACTTCACTAACTATAACTAGGCAGATAATCAATCAAGAATAGGATTTTGATGAAACAGAATCATAACATACAATTTGAGAACGTGCGAACATCCTGGCAAACTTATGGTCATGCCTCATAACCAAAATTTATATTTTGAAAGTAGACCTGCATGCCAAAAATCCTAGAGCATACAAACAGTCTTAAGTGGTAACATACATACTTACTCAGTCGTATCATAACATACATACTTACTTAGTCATTCGTAGCATAACATACATACTTAGTCATTCGTATCATAACATTCATACTTACTTAGGGTTCTTAAGGAACCTTCAACATAACTTAACATATCTTAACATAGTTTAACATATGGGTGTAAATTAGTTACACCAGTTACCCAGACTCCTAGAAGAATTCAGCATACTTTCTTAGTCATAGAGATTTGATTATGGAATTAACTTACTTACATGTCACGAAGTTTAACTTGTCACGGGTGTAAAGTCAAACTCCTTACATATTGCGGTGGCCAACCGACCATAGTTACATAGTCATTGGTGGCGAACCAGTTTCTTACTTAGTTCTCCGGTGAGTAGCTAGAGTTCATAGTTGTCACAGTAGCTAGCCGGAATCGAAATCAACTTACTTATGTGTCCCGGAGTTTAATCAAACTCTTATGTCACAAGAGTTAAGAAAGAATTCTTACATATTGTGGTGGCCAACCGACCTTAGTTACATAGTCACAAGTGGTGAGCCAGTTTCTTACTTGGTTCCCCATTGGCTAGCCGGAGTTCATAGTTGTCACGTAGCTAGTCGGACTGCTTACCTTATTCATGAGTATGCGAACCCTCTAGGACAATGGTCTTGAGTAAACCTTCTAAGACTAGTTCAAATTATTAGCTTATAAGTTAGTTATCTAAACTAGTCATTAACGTGTTGTAGCAAAACATATCATAAGTTGTCTTACCTGGATTCCTTAGCGCTTGCTTGTGGAAACCATCTATCCATAAGCGAGCCTTCACGTTTAGATAACACTATAGTGAGACCACGCAGTGACTTGGATTAAACTATGGAATATTCTTATAGTTAATATTCCATGATAGATACATTCAATAAATTTTTCTTAGAGACACTATATAGAGATATTTATCTTATACACTTTACAGTGTATAACACCAGATTCCGCTTTAAATAAATTTACAGTTTCCTTAGAAAAATCGTCCTTACCGCAACATGCTCTCCGTGCTGTGCATTTTAATATTCTATCTCTACAAGACACTCTAAGTCGTATTACACATATTTTGGTTACTTATAAAAGAAGTTTTAAACTACTCTTAATCTTAAAAGACTACCCACTTTCTACTCAAGTACGGAGATTACCGTCTTCCATTCTTTACCCAAAAATACCGCGTTTTGACCTTTTTCAATTTATTATTTGTTAATGATAATACTTTTAGATTTACTGTTTTATAAAACCTAACCCCCATTTTCACCATCTTTAATTTCATAACCTAGGATCTCTATTACGTCATTTTCGAAAAGAAAGGGCAATTGGACCTTGAGTTTAGAAAATGGGAAGAATGAATTCTCAATAACGTTAAACTAATTTGGGATTTGTTAGATATCCAAAACTTTAGTTATTTTTTAAAACCACTTCATTTCCAATTCCGAACCTAACTTTTTCACTATTCATTTTAACATGACAAAAATCCAACTTTTAAGCTCATATTCAATGTTAAGTTCTCTAACCACAAGCCTTTAAAATTTTATTCATCTGTTATGTCTCCTAATGACTGGAACTAGGTGAAATCTCACATAAAAAATTCAATTTAGGTTAGGAGAACTAACCTTTCAAAACTCATTTTTTTGTTATGGTTTGAAATTACTATTTTTCGCCGTTTATATGTAACTTAGAAAAATTACTACTCCCGTGATGTATTTTAATCTAAAATTTTACTGAAACCTTAATAACTATCATAAAAATTTTCTCACCAAGTTTCAAAATTTTTGGGAAGGCAAAACCCATTAAACCATTTAAAGAAATCTGCGCAGTGCCTCCTGCCCATCAGTTTTTCTCAGATTTTTAGGGTTCTTAGAAAAATGAATTCTCCTTACATAATAGCCCAGTTTTTTCTAAAATTTTACCAGGATATTTAATCCTATCAAATTTAGTTTCTTTCAAAATTTTATAATTTTTAGGATAGGGGAACAAATTAAAAAATGTAAGACAATCTGGGCAGTGTTTGTTGCCCAGAAATTTCGTTTTCAAATTATTAAGGAAAACTTTGAAAAACCATTAAACTTTAACCATTTTTCGTTTTCCTCTAAAAAATTTCTGTGATCCTTATACATATTTAAAATAACAATTTACTAAATTTCATGGCTTTTGGCTTAGTAAAACGTGTTCAATACTAAAAATAATCTTGGCAGTGCATGCTGCCCAAATTTTTTCCAGATTGCATCAAGATGCCAAAAAGTTCATAACTTCGGTTTGAAAACACCTTTTTTTTTCTTTCAAAAGCCTAAACTCAAGTAATCATCTACAAATATGAAAACATATAAATTATTTTCTCAAACAAAGGTAGTAGGGTATGATCTGACCCGTTGGAAGTCAGACCATGAAAACTTGGCAGCATGCATTTTTACACATTCAAAACCCTAGCCACATGCATGCATGCAAATCAAAAAATCAAACAAGCTAACCTTCAAGCATAAAATAATCTCCAAAAACCAACAAAACAACTTATACAACTAGATCTATATCAATAACCAAAAATACTCAAGAACCAACCAAAAATCTACCTTTGATGATTCTCTCTTGGAGATAAGGTTCTCTTAGCCTTTGAAACTTCATCCATGTGTTCTATACACTCAAACCGAGCCCCAAGGTTCCACATGAAGATTTTGAAAGGAAAAAGAAATGTTAGGGTAGAAGATGGAGATTAGTGGAAAATTTCTAAAACTCTAAAATCTTTACCTTTGTTCTCACTAAAACATCAACAAGCTTCAAATCATTGAGAACCTCCTAGAACCACCACTCTTGAACCCTAGAATACAAGATCCACACCATGCATGGCCATTAGACGCAGATGCATGCATAGTAAAACCCCTTAGGATTTCGGGTTTGAAAGAAAATAAGAGAAGTAAAGAATGCGCTAGGTTCAAAACTTACACTTGCCTAGTGTGCTCTTGAGTTTTCTTCCACGAATGTACTAGGTTCAAAACTTACACTTTCCTAGGAAAGAACGGCCTAGTTTTTGACAGAAAATGGAGAGTAGATGGGTCTAGGGTTCGGTTTTAGGGGATAGGGAATGGAAGATGTGTTTTTTTTATTTTCTTAAGAGAAAAGGAAATGTTTTTTTAAAAAAAAAAAAGATTAGTTGTGTAAGAGTAGAATGATTAGGGTTAAGCCAATGAGTGGGTGAGGCTCTCACACTTCCTAGGGTAGGTTAGAGAGCCCTAGGCACAGCCTTGACCGACCCCCCTTCTCTCTCTCCTCACTTGGAAAATACCTTAATGTCCTTCCTCCTTTTACTCACTTCTAATGCACTCAAGGGCTCTTTGGTAATTTCACCCTCCAAATTTAAACAAAATTTTACCCTATAGATTTTAAATATCTCCAAGCTAAAATAAAAAATAAATGTGACCAATATAAATTTGTCACATAACACATAATTTTTGTAATTTACTCAATTGACCAAAAAGCCCATAGATGCTCGAGCAAGAATTTCCATTTTTAAACCCGGTAGATTCGAACTTGACAAAAATGCCATAGTATTTCCTATTTAATTAATCCGAGAAATATACCCGATTAGGGTTTTTGACCCAGTCCATGACCAAAGATCTCAGTTTCTAAAAAAAACCGCACTTACCACAGCATGGCTAGCATTCAAGCATCACAACATCTTGTAACATAAAATGTTCACCTAACATAATACATAATATAGGGAATTAAAATACTTGAACTAGGGTTTACCCGATGCCCTAAACGCAGGGCGTTACAATTTTAAAATAAATATTAAAAGCTTACTGAATATAAATATAATTTAACATCTAAAAAACATATACTTAATTATTTTTCTTTTCTCTTTCCTCGCTCTCTCTGTTCCTTCCTCTCAGACTCAAAAAATCTAGGCTTGACAACACACGAAACCTGGCTTTCTTCCTTCAAAATGTGTTCGTCAAAGGGCTTGAGATCAAAACATCTTGGCTTGATCAGTGGGATCGATGGTTGATGACATACGAGGCTTGGCTTTCTTCCTTCAAAATGTGTTCGTTGAAGGGCTTGAGATCAAAAAATCCAGGCTTGAGTAGTGGGATCGATGCTTGTTGACAAACGATGCTTGGCTTTCTTCCTTCAAAATGTGTTCGTCAAAGTGCTTATGATTGAAAAATCTAGGCTTAGCCAGTGGGGTTGATGGAGATCTAAGATCATATCAGTGGGTATCAAAGCATGGACAACAAGAAGGGGTTGGTTCCAAATCTAGGTTTCCACAGTTTGGGTTTGTTCAATTTCGCTTCTGATGATGTTGTCGACGGGAAGATATTGTTTTACTGGGTTTCATTTTGCCTAGGAAGATGTGTTGGGGATGGGAATGGACGATGAGCAAAAGGAGTGGTGGTTTTTCGTCGATGATGGGTGGACGACGACAATAGTAGACGATTCAGCAAATGCTTGAGTATTTTTCTTTTTTAATTTCTTACATTGGTTTTTGTTTTTAATACATATTCTTTGATGTTTGAGGTAGAAGAACAAACAAACAGTTTACGTTTTGATTTTAATTTTGAAATGTGGGTATGATACCTAGATTTGATTTTTAAATATGATGAAGAATCTAGGTTTTGATTTTGTACTGCTATTTTGATTTAAAAATCTGGGTTTGGTTTTCTCACCTGCAAGATTTGTTGATTTTACAGGATTTGTTGGTTTGAAGTTCATAGTTATGTTGTTGTAATTTTGATCTTTTTTTATGTTTCGATTTTACAAAAAGTTTAAAAATTTGTTATTTCTAATTTGGAATTTTTATGATTTATCATTATAGATGAAATTTTTTAGGAAAACTTTAGAGATAAACATAAGGGGAAATGAAAAAAAGATTTTATTTTTATTTAATATTTAATATTACTTATGACTAGATTTAGGTTTCAAATAGTTTTTTCTAATTATATTTTAAAAAAAATAATTTAGTTAATTTTTTTATTTAAAATAATTTTTCATTAGTTAATTAATTCACTAATTAAAAAAAATTGAGGGTATTTTGCTCATATTAAAAAAAAGTTTGATCAAAATCATGTTCACGGTATTATTTTGTTTCATTTTGCAAAACATAGGGTCTAAATTGTCATTTAGAAAAATAGAGGGTCCGATCGATAACTTTTGCACAACGCAAGGACCAAAATAGTATTTATAATTTTATTTTTCTGAACACTTTTTTCGTTTTCTTTCAAAACTTCGTCCTTATTAGCAATACACAAACACTCGTTAACTTTATTTATATATAGATATTAAAATAAACTCTCATAATATATTTTTTAGTTATAAATGTAGGGCGATTTAGCCTATTTATTAATAGCATTTTAGTTTTATTTGAAAGAAATAAAATAATTAAAAAATGTACCATTCTTCTTATCATTTGATTGTTGCTATGTTATTTGTTTACATATTTTTATTTACTAGGTACAAGCAATGTGCATATTTGCTTTGTTTTATTTAGAAAATTTATTAATTTATTTTTATTATGTTTTTTAAATTATTATATAAATTTTAAATAAATAAAAATATTATATATAAAAGAATAACATAAACATAATAAAAGAAAAATTAAACTAAAACATTGTCTATGGTTTTGTTTAAAAAATTATAAACTTTTAGATCACAAACTTACATACTCATAGTACAAAATATTAATGATATTATTCAAAGCACACCTCAATGATTGAAGAAAAACTTGTTTATTCTTGATAGAAGAGAAATGTGTTGTTCTAATTTCCTATATAGTTACACAATCATAGATTTATAATGTTTGTTGTTACTTACAAGAAACAACTTCTACATTGTTCTAACATAAAATCATTAACTAACATTCCTGTTCGTGGTACAGGTGTCAAGCATTTAATGAACTTATTCATATCTCCGAAAATGTAAAACAAGTTCCTTGGACCAGTAGCTCAAGTGAAAACTTATCCCACAAGATTATAAGTAGATCGCCCAGCTAGATCTTTATGTCGCATAGCAAGTAGCTCAAGCATCATATTGTTCAAGCCAGTGAAAGTCTAGTGTAATATCCGCATGCGTATTTTATTTTGATTTAATTGCTTTTGTTCCTTATTTTAATTATTGATTTAATGCTTTGAATTAACTGTATGTGATAAAATTTGCACACATGAGTTCCTGAATAGCATACTTGGGCGTGAGGTGTGAGGAAAGTAATAAGAGGTGATCAAATTAAGAATCAATAATGGAAATCTTAGTGATTCAATGTCAATTAAGGAATTAATGTGATTATGATTTGAGTAGGAATATTCTAATTGCCATAGAGCTTGATTTCGTAAGTCAAGGTGTCTTTATTAAGCTAATTTTCGAAAATTGATTAAGAGATTATTACTTATTTAAGTGTGATTGATGTCAAGGCAATAAATGATGTTTAGATGATGATTTTTCTTTCTATTGATAGTAATTTCGAAATTAAGATGATGTAGGAAAGGATTTTGAGAATCATGGTGATTAGAAGTAGAATCATGAATTTGGTGCAAGAAGTGGGCTAGTTTCGTAGTCTTTATGATAATAATTAAGAATGGAATCAAGTGTGATATTGGTTATTAGATAGTTAAGATCAATTTGCATTTATGGTCAATTGTTATTTAGTGATTTCAAAAATCATGGGGATTTGAAATAAATCAAGAACTTGATTTTAAAAGAGGACTAGATTCACGAGACACATTAGAGTAATTTGAGTGAATTATATATGGAAAATCAAATAAAGGTTTATGGCGATTTAGCAATTAAATTAATTTAGAATTTATGGGTGATCTATTGTTGGACATTTTTAGAGCCTATATAAAGAGAGAGCATTGCTCTCGTTCGCATAACACAACGAGAGAAACAAGGAGAAGCGGGTGTTATGAGAAGAGATAGAAAGAGAAAGAGAGAGATAGAAGGCAGAGAGGTGAAGCTCACATCTAGGGCTCAGGTTTGACACAAGGTTAAGGTGAGATTCTGTAAAACGCCCTATCCTACTATCTTTTGCAAAGGATAAATAATCAATATTTATTTAGGAAAATACCGCAGTTGTTAGAAAAGTTAAGAGATTCTTTATCAAATCATGCAATATGGGCCCATTTGTTAAAATAAAAACATAATGTCTTTCATGAAAAATTTAAAATAAAATGTTAAAGTCCGACTGAAAATATAATTAAATAGTATAAACTCATAAAAATGTTGTTAGGCATTGCTAGATCATTTTCTGTTCATTAGAGCCCTATGACATACATACTTAGACCATTGAACGCCCCACATCACCATACGTGCCAATCAAAAAACCTATCGCCTACCTAAAAGGGGCAAACCTATTGCCTACATAAATACAACACAAAACTATTCTCATCTCACATAAGCTTAAAATGGCATATCATAGACATATCACAATCTCATACACTGTATCTAAAAATTCATCATAAAAAATAAAGCAAACAATTCTTTGAGGTAACCAGTAAAGCATAAACTAGTAAATCCTCCTCTGTGAGGTAATCAAGATCTCAGGTCCCAGAATAACCCCGACGCGTCCGCCCTATGAGTTACGCCATACCTTAGTAACTCCTTTAATGTGTTGCGTTCAGCACGCTAACAACACTATAATTTTCATACAGTAATACATCACATACATACATAACAATTTATCTCACAACTGATATCTCATACAGTTCAACATAATAGCATAAGGATTCTTGCAAACTTCCTTGCCTCAAGTCCAAGCTATAGAATGCGAGATAGCTTCACAATGAGCCTACAATAGTCAATCAAATACTTGTCTTAATATCAAGTAAAATTAAACACATCACACAAACATACCTCACGTGTGCATGGGTCATGCACACATATCACATGTTGCACCACAACTTTATTCATACAACGTCACATACAATATCAAAACAATAATGTAAATTTTACTAAGTATTTCTAATTAATTTTTAAATAAGAACAATATATTTAATCAAATAGCATATATTTGAACATAAATATAATATTGCATGTAACATGCATGCGTGTGACGGTTCTTAAAAACTCGCTTAAAGTTGTTAATATTTATTTCTTTATTTTCTAGTAAATTTCACAAAAAAAATCAGCAAGCATAAAATAAATTACGAACTTGGTTAATACTACTTTATTAATTTTGATAACTCCATTTTAGTGTCATTTTAGGATGTGTTTGTGGGGTAATCTTGAGTCTTTTTGTTTGTTTTGTGCAAGATTACACTTGTGTTTGTCTTTGTTATAGGTCGGTGCATTGAGTCACGAGCTAAACGTGAAAAGAAGAAGAAATGGTGGAAAAATAGAACTTTTGGTGGTTGTTCGAGTCAAAGTGGCATTAAGGATGAGTTCTAATAAGTTTTTGATGAAGGAAGGATGATTAAAGGATTAAATATGAAGAAATAGAATTAGAGTCACGACATGGTCTTAAGGGCTACGACTCTAGCCAAGTCAGAAGCTGCGGGTTTGCTTAAAGGAATTACGGCCGCGACTTGGTCAATAGAGTTGCGACGCTAGTAGATGTCAAAGGCAAACCCAAGAGGTCCATCCACACGCTGGCCACGACCTGGGTGAAAAGAGTCACGACGCCTAAAGGGCCTAACCAGATGCTGAAGTGCTTAAAGAAGACACAGACCGCGACCTAGAAAAAACCAAGTCACAACCCGCCTTTGAAAAAAAGAGGAATTTTTTTTTAGTATAAATTCATACTTTATGTTTCAATTAGGGTTAGGTCAGATTTCTAATTATGAATTTAGAGAGAAAATTTGATTCTGGGGCATTTTTTTTCTGCACTTTCATATTTTTAATTCTTCTTCATGTATTTGAATTTTATGTTTCTGAATAACTACTTTTTTTGTTTTAGTCATGTCTGATATGAACTAAATCCTCTATCTAGGGGTTAATGTAGTCTCTTGAATTTTTGTTTAATGTTATTATGATGTTCTATTGATTAATCTTCTTTATTCTAATCTATATAATGTTTGCTTAATGCTAGTAAATATCTGATCAATATTTTCTTGATTTACGATTTCGACTCAAAATTCAAAAGATGCGAATTGAATATGCTATCATTATATAGAAATAGGTTACGTATTGGACGAAACTATTTGTATGGCCTGTGTAGGAATTAGGTTTTGTTGTACCCTAATTTTAGCCCGAGTTCATTCCCTCAGCTCAGGTACAACTGGCAAATAAATATACGGAGAAATAACCAAGGGAATGATATATGCTTATTATCCACGTAGGCAACTCCAGTTTCCTGTGGACACGTGTGGTATTAGGCATCATGGGTTTAACCGAAGCTACAAAAATGAAGGTTGTGAAGCACGAGCTCATAATATTCAAACGACAGTCGAAGTATGAGCTTGGAGAAGATATTCAGCTCGTGGTAATTCAAATATATTGCACATCCACGGATCCCCAGAGACTCAGGTCCTCTTATACGTTTATTTATGACTAGGCTATCATATTTAATGTCCCATATATTAGGAGAACATTTCATGTATGATCAAATCATATCCCATTATAAATGGGAAATATATGTATTAAATGTAATAAATATGTATATGTGTGATTTACTCACGCAGTTACCCAAAGCTGTCTATGGAATTACCTTATAAATACTGGAAATGTAGGATAGGGAAGGGGACCATTATTCTGTAATACTAAAACTCTGCCAAAATAGAGAGAAAAACAACAATAATATAGACTCGTGGACTAGGTGGATTTTAACCATTGAACCACGTAATAGATTTGTGTTCTTGTGAATTCATTTCATTTTTCATTATGGTTTATTACTAAGCACTAATCTATCTTTTTATTTCTTAATACACTGTTGGCAAAAAACCGCGTCAACAGTTTGGTGCTTTCATTGAGAGGGAAATTCGTGCTTCATCAAAATCCCAGTCGAATTTCATCATGGTTCTCACTCGGTCAATGCACGACAATGAAATAGAATAACCTGGTGGGTAGAAGGCCCATCATACCACTGTTCCGAATGAGCATGGCCCTGAAGTCCAGTAACGTCAGGAAAACAATCGGCAGGTCATGGCGACACTGAGAGTGCAACATCATTGCCACTGAATCCAAACCCATAAAACTTAACTGTTCTTGAGAGGGAAACTATGTAGTTAAGAAGCCATCTCGCTAACACAAACATGCAAATTGAGGAGGTTTTGGCTTTGTTACCCCCTATCGCAACCGACATTAATGTCAGAAAGAGGCAAAGTGGGTCTCACAAGTCCCACATGAATAGCCAATTCAAACCAAGTTGTTCAGTCAGAACTGCCACACAACGTTTTATGCCTACAGGGCAAGACCGCTAGAATGCTCATCCCAATGGCCCTTATAGGGGTCATCAGCATATCTGTCGATTGGTTAGAACTGCAACCCCAAGTTTGGTGCCTCCTTCACACCCACCTAGGAATGCCCATGGCAACCCACGAGGAGGGGCTGGGAGAAGCTCACAGAGATAGAATGTTCTAGCAAACCCTCCTACGTCACGATCGGATCGTCAGGCACAGAGAGCTAGAAATAATGGGGCAGAACAAAGGCGGGGTAATTTAGTTTGCCCTGATGGGACAAGGATTGCCTCGCCAATAAGGCATCCCCCATCACCTATAAGACATCTGACGCAAACTCGTCCTACATGGGACATTCCAGCTTATGGAGATAATAGGAGAAATCCTCCTCCATCTACCAATACCTACGTCCCACGGACACGTGCTGAAAACCTAGATCCTCGACCCCAACCGCGAGCTGTAAGCTTTACAAATGGGAGTTACTGGACCGAAATTTGTGAAAGTGGTAGGTCCAAGGGCGATCTGAGAAATTAGTTGAGTTCGACACAAAGCCCTCGGTACAATACACAACTTGGTTTGCGTGATCGTCTGAATTCGCAAAGAAAAAATCCAGCTCGGAATAAAGATGTTAGTTATACTCAACAAGAGGGAGGTCCTTCCATAGTACGTGATAATGGGAATGCCCCACCAAACCAAGCTCGAGCTTGGAGGGACAATAACCCATCAAACGTGTACGATAGGATGGGAGCTGCTGAACAACCCCCAGATAACCTAGGGAAGAGAGACAAAACCCTCGAGAGGCTAGCTCTAATGGAAGAGAAAATGAAGAGGCTTTCATTTGGAAAATATACAGACAATTGCGACTCAGAGGATGAGCTTGAGCCTTTCGCTCCAAATATCGCGGTGGCCACATATCCGATAGGCTTCAGAATGCCACACTTGTCAAAGTTTGATGGAGATGGAGATTCATCAGACCACCTCGGGATGTTTAATTCCATGATGATGGTCCACAATGTCAGACTCTATCTAAGGTGCATTTTATTCCCTTCAACTCTAATCGGGCCAGCCAGGCAGTGGTTTAAGCAATACAAGAGGCATTCTATAAGTTCGTGGAAAAAGTTTTCATCTGACTTCAAAAAAGCATTCTGGGCTTCCCAGACAGCTCGAGTTAAGGTTGATTCATTAGCCAATGTAAAGCAGCAACCTGGAAAAACATTGAAGGCATATCTAAGTAGATTTTCCAATGTCGCTGCAAGAGCTAGGGATGTCGATGACAGCTCCAAGCTCATGGCAATGAGGACAGGAATTCTTGTTGGGGGCGACCTGTGGCAAGAATTATAGAGAAAATGAATTAATAGTGTGGGAAAGTTTTTGGCACGAGCTCAAATATGGATTAACCTGGAAGAGGTGTGAGCTTTCATCGTAGGAACCAGCTAGATCCCTGTCCAGCCCGTTGGAACGGTAATGGATGTTGCAGTTACGGCTCAAACTGTTACCCAGAATAACCAAGGGGTGAGTAACAAAAGGGAGGGAAATGTTGAGGGCGACCAGATTGGAACAAAGAAAAATAAGTCTGGGGAGAAATTAAAGACTCGTTATGCCACTTATACTGACCTCACGGTTACTAGGGAATGTAACTTCCTGGAAAATTCTACTCGCCTTCCATGGAAAAAGCCAGAAGCGTTGAAAAACCTAAGAACAAAGAGAGATCATTCGAAGTTCTGTCGATTTCATAATGATATTGGTCATAACACTGATGATTGTTGATAGGTGAGGGATGAGATCAAAACTCTCATTAGAGTGGGTCCTTTGGCCCAGTACGCCTGAAATCGGGTGGTCCCTAATCAGCCCGCTGGACCAAACCCTCCGTCAGCCCCCGAAGCTCCAGTAAGTCAAACCGGAGCCCAAGAGATTCAGGACGATCCTCCTCCGATAATGGGGGGAGATATAGCTGCCATTTTGGGAGGACCTCAATTTGCAGGCACGAGCAGAGGGTCCCAGAAGAGGTACATTAACGAACTGAAATCCCATAACGGAGTGGAGTTCATCCCGGAACAGCGGTTATCGAAACAACAGCGATTAGAAAACCAACCAATCATTTTTACATAAGAGGATGCTAGCCACATCCATTTCCCACATAACGATCCCTTGGTCATAACCGTTCAACTCGCCAACCTTAGGGTCTGGAGGACACTAGTAGATAATAGGAGTTCTGTGAATCTACTTTTTAGGTCCACCTTGGAAAAAATGGGGTTGTCTGTAACAGAATTGATGGTGACCTTAGTGACTCTGTACGGATTTTTTTGGCAAAGGGTCAGCAGCCATTGCAATGATCAAAGCAGTGGTAACATTGGGAGAAGGTTCACGAACTGTCTCCAAGTTACTTGAGTTCATGGAAATCGACTGTCCAGCCTCATACAATGAGATTTTGGGCCGACCTGCATTGATGGAATTTGAAGCCATAATCTCTATCCGCCACCTAGTAATAAAATTTCCCTCAGCTATGGGAATATGCATTGTCAGAGGTGATCAGCTCGCTGCCAGAGAATGCTATAGCATTTCAATGAAGGGAAAATCACAACTTGGGCAGCAAGCTATGGTCATAAATGACAGAGGCGAGAAGTCCCAAGAAGTAGAAGATACTTGTGGGATAGAAGAACCACAGCAAAAAGAGGACAGTCCAACACGATGACATTGACCCATGGATAGGCAAAGACAGGTCAGAGCTCCAGGCTATAGAGGAGCTCGAGGAGGTAACCATTGACCCCAATGAAGCTTCAAGGGTCGTAAAGATTGGGAAGAATCTAAATGATAAAAGGAAGATGGACCTGATCAAGTTCTTACAAGAGAATCTGGACATTTTTGCCTGGTCACATGAAGACATGGTGGGAATAAGCCCGAGTGTAATCATGCACACTCTAAATTTGGACAAGGACGTGCCTACAAAATCCCAAAAACGGAGACACTTGGGAACAATCTGAGCTGAAGCTCTTGAGGAAGAAGTAGCTCGACTATTAAAGGGCAGGTTTATTCGTGAAGAAAAATATCTAATCTGAGTGGCCAATCCTGTGCTGGTCCCAAAGCCAAATGGGAAATGGAGGACCTGTATCGACTTCTCTGACCTGAACAGAGCTTGTCCCAAAGATTGCTTTCCACTACCAAGGATTGTTCAGTTGGAAGACGCCACAATAGGTCACGAGCTCATGTCCTTCATGGATGCGTATTCTAGATATAACCAGATCGCGATGAATCCTGTAGACCAGAAACATACTAGCTTCATGACCCCAAATAAGGTATATTGTTATAAAGTCATGCCCTTCGGGCAGAAGAATGCCAGAGCTACATATTAATGCTTAGTCAACAAAATGTTTGCTAATCAGATCGGGAGAAATATGGAAGTGTATGTCGATGATATGCTTTTCAAATCCAAGACTGTCGACAACCATGTATCCGATCTGAAAGAATGTTTTGAAATCGTACGGAGGTATGACATGAAGTTGAATCCTCAAAAGTGACATTTGGAGTGGCGTCAGGAAAATTTCTTGGTTTCGTAGTCAACACGAGGGGAATAGAGGAAAATTCTGAGAAAATTGAAATGTTGGTAGAAATGCCCTCACCCAGGTCGCATAAAAAATTTCAAAGCCTGACTGGAAAGGTTACAGCTTTGAATCATTTTATTTCAAACTCTACTGACAAGTGCCTCCCATTTTACAACTTGCTCAAGGGAAACAAGAAATTTGAATCGACCGAGGAATGCAAAAAGGCATTACTCGACCTAAAAACACACCTGGCTGAGCCCCCAGTGTTATCTAAGCCTATGTTTGGAGAACCTCTGTTCCTTTATTTGGCTGTGACAGAAAATGCAGTTAGTGCTGTGTTAGTCCGAGAAGATGACCGTGCTCAAAAGCCAGTATATTATATAAGAAAGAGACTTCTCGGAGCTGAGTCACGATACCCACTGATAGAGAAGATGGCATTATGTCTGATATTGGCTTCCAGGAAGCTGCAGCCATATTTTCAGTCCCATTCAATCAACATCATGACCGACCATCCTTTAACGCAGGTGTTGCAAAAACCTGAAACGTCAGGACGTATGTTAAAGTGGGCTATCAAACTTAGCTAGTTCAAGATACTTTACGTGCCATGGACCTCAATCAAAAGTCTGGTCCTTGCTGATTTTGTGGCTGAATGCACCAGATTTCAGGAGGAGCTCTTGAAGGAACCAGTGCAGGAATTATGGAAAATCTTCATGGATGGATCATTGAACGAGAACAGATCGGGAATAGGAATCATCTTAATCTCTCTGAAAGGGCATTGATTCTATACAAGTCTGAGATTCATATTCAAAGCATCCAACAATGAAGCTAAATATGTGGCTTTACTAGCTGGGCTGAGAGTGGCAAGGGAGCTCAAGGCAAAAGTCATCCAATGCTATAGTGATTCTCAGCTCGTCATTAATTAGGTGTTGGGAGAATATCAAGCTTGAGGTACCAAGATGGCGGCCTACTTAGCTAAGGTGAAGGGAGAGCTATCAGAATTTGAGTACAATACTGTTGAACAGATACCTCGCGAACAGAACTCTAATGCTGACACTTTTGCAAGGCTTGTCACCACCAAAGAAGTTGATACATTTAATGTAGTGCCAGTGGAATTCTTGGAGAATCTGAGTGTAAAAGAGTTGGTGGAAGTCAAAATGATCGACACAAGACCGACCTGGATGACTCCCATAATGGAATACCTCACAACAGGAATGCTACCTTAGGATAGAAAGGATGCAAGAAAAATACTATATCAAGCTCCTAGGTATGTGATAGTGGATAGGAAATTGTACCGACATGGTCATTCATTTCCTCTCCTACAATGTGTTTTGCCCGAGGAAGCTAAAACCATTTTGCAAGAAGTGCAAGAAGGATTTTGTGGAGATCATGCTCGGGGAAAAACCTAGCACTGAAAATACTGAGGCAGGGCTATTTTTGGCCCATTTTAACAAAAGATTCAATCTCGTATGTGCATAAGTGCGACAAATGCCAACGCTTCACCATAATTTCCCAAGCTGCTCCAGTTGAGTTAACGATGATCTCATCCCCGTGGCCATTTGTTGTATGGGGAATCAACTTAATAGGGTCCCTACCTATGGGAAAGAGCCACCGACTATTTCACGAAGTGGGTAGAAGCCAAACCTCTGGCAACCATCACTTGAAAGAGAATCCTAGACTTTCTGGCGAAGAGTATTATATGTCAATTTGAGCTTCCTAAAAAGATTGTGTTAGACAATGGGACATAATTCAATAGTGATCTTTTCACTGACATCTGTGAAAAATATGGCATTGTTAAGAGTTTCTCCTTAGTAGCGTATCCGCAGGCCAATGGATAGGTCGAGGCAATGAACAAAACCCTAAAGGCGAGCCTGAGGAAGAGGTTAGATGAGGCCAAAGGATTATGGCCCGAACAGCTCCAGCAAGTACTTTGGGCATACTGATGTTCTCACAAAACCTCCACGGGACATACTCCTTTTTCCTTAACTTTTTGAAGTGATGTCGTCCTTCCAGTTGAAGCCATGGTAGCCACTCATAGGAAAAGGACTTTCAACCAAGAGCAGAATGAGGGGCTACTTAACACATCCCTCGATTTGATTGAAGAAAAATGAGAAGAGTCGCAGTTACAGCTCGCCCATTAACAACAAAAAATCACTCGTTGTTTTACTTCTAAAGTTAAGATGCATAGATTTGAATTAGGTGACCTGGTTCTCCGAAGGGTATTTCTAGCAAATAAAGAATCCAAGGATGGTGTTTTAGGCCAGAATTGGGAGGGACCATATCAGGTCATTGAGGTTTTGGGAGAAGGAACTTTCAAGATAGCTCGGCTGAATGGGGAAGTAGTCCCACGGGCCTGGACCACCCTACATTTGAAAAAATATTATCAGTAGCACCACCATCAATGTAAATCTTATTTATAAAATCCATTTTATTAAATAATAGGTGGATTATTAAATAATATTTAAGATAGTATCAGTTCGTGTTCTAGTTTTGTAAAAGCAACCAGGAAAGTTTCTACATTCTGGTTACTTGGGGGGCATATAACCCGAGATTGGATGGTAAGTTTAAATCATTAAATCCCTGGATACAACTAGGTCCAAAACATAGAGGCTTGGAAAAATTGATTATTCGACAACATTTTAAGAGCTCGAGTTTTCAATGAACCTAGCGCAAACTAAGTTGAAATTATTTATAATCTTGTAGGTAACCAGGTCCGAAATTTAGAAGCTTGGAAATATTGATTATTCAATGGCCTTTTAAAGATCAAATTTTCAATAAACCTAGCACGAACTAAGTTGAAATCATTTAAAACCCTGGACGCAACCAGGTCCGAAACTTGGAAAGTTGGGAAAATTGTTTAATATGAAGGGCTTGTGAAAGGTTCAGTTATCGATAAACCTAACACAAACTATGTTTAAATCATTTAAAACCCTGGACGCAACCAGGTCCGAAACATGGGAAGTTGGGAAAATTGTTTACTATCAAAGGGCTTTTTAAAGCTCATGTTATCAATAAACCTAGCACGAACTAAGTTTAAATAAATTAAAAACCTAGCACGAACTGACTTTTAACATGTATGATACAAATCAAGACACAAAACTTGGATATAACCAAGCTCGATAAATTCTATCCTGATCTAAAAATCGATTCCTAAAATCTCGAATGTACAAGTCTAAAGATTCATAAACATGAGAGATAGCAAAGGAGAGATAAATGGATCAAAAAGTTAGATATATATTGAAATAAAGTAGGCAAATTATCCCGAGGAGAAAAACCTCAAACTGAGCCCGATGGCAATTGTTTAATAAAAAAAAATTGTTAAACAATTACAGATAAATACGAAAAAAGCTATCATTGAGCTCCGCCAATTCGCCCAGTTAAGGTGACCTCCTCGCCATCTTGCTCAGCTGCTCCGAAAACCTCACCAGTCTCTGACGACTCTTGCAAGAGTCGAGCCTTGAATCTTGCAAGGTACGGATCCCACAACTCGACCCCCATGAAAGAGAAGTTCCCACCTGAGTTGAAGGCCCATCCCTGGTATAACATCTATTCCATGGAAGATAATGAGGCCGCCTTTTCTTCTTTGACTGTGGCCTCGGCCTCAAGCAGTTTTTCTTTGGCTTCATTAACCTTGGCTTGCAGTTGTGCCATTTGAGCATGGAGAGCAGATAAGGCAATCCTTGCAGCCTACTCACTTTCTTGGGACGAGGCAAGAACAACCTTGGCATCATGATCACTCTTTTGAGCAGCCGCCAAGGCAGCTTTGGTGACCTTCTCGCCTTCTTGAGCAGCTGTCAGGGTAGTGTTGACAGTGTTTAGTTCGAACTGGAGCTCATCATTTCTAGCCCGAGCTATGCTGCGATACTGGGCCAGGATAGACTGATAAACAAAAAAACAAGTCAGAGATATACCCTTGATCATAATAAGAAGGAAAATGTCACCTCTGAAGGATAAATTACGGTAAGGTTCATTCCCATAGCTGATTCCATGACATTCTCCGGGCTCCGCTCGTCGATGGTCCTCAGATCCCTCGAGCTTTCCCTATAGACGTGCCCCACCATATGGCATGCCGTCTCGTAAATGATACCCCAAAAAGCTTCAGGGATCTACTGGTATTCGAACAGTTGGGGTTGGGATGGTGGAGGTTGGAGGTTGGAGACTCAGCTTGTATTATTTAGGCCTGAGGAGGCACAAATTGAGGTGGATGTCGAGGAGGGGAACCCTAGCAGTAACATAACTCACCGGAACTGATTCTCGAATTGAGCTCGCGTCTTTCCCCTTGGCAGGGGATCTTGAGGTATTGCTGCTGGGGGGGTTTTCTTCGAGATCTTGAGCCTCTTTACGGTGGGGCCCAAGCTGGTTTTCTTAGTCTGGAAAGCAGTTCGAAGGTCAGGAGCTCCGGGTTGTTCCATATCTTCGCTTGAAAAGAACAAAAAGGAGTTAGTTCACAAATAAAGTTGTCAAAAACATATACAAGGATAGAGAAAACAAAGATCCTACCCTCCGGGCTGGGGGAGGATTCTATTATCACAAACACATGTGTTTTGACTGGGATAGGCACAACCTCCGGCCTTGGAATTAAGGGAGGAGAGGGAGAGTCTACGGTTAATATATTTGGGATCCTAAGGAGTTTAGGCTCAGGTCCTTCCTCAGGGCTAGATTCATCTACGTATTATCTAAATCTAGGGGCAAATGTACCCTTGAATAAAGAAGACCAGGTCCTACGGTTGGTTCCATACTTCTCAATAATGGCAGATCTAAAGTTTAAAGTGCTCTCAACAACAACTGTGCCCTTGGGGTAAATATGGTCGTGGTGTACCACTAGGTGGTCTACGCATTGGAGCAGGGTTACATTACAATATGGGTTATGAGGATGACGATGGACGAGCTGATTTCGGTTAAATCAAGCTATCCTAAAATCCGCAACAACCCTATCTAATTCCCTATAGGGATATGGGTTACCTTGGCCGGAGAGGCCGACTGCTGCCCCTGACGCAGCTCATTCCAAATCAGGTCCCTGAACAGCCTCGGGAGCTTGCCTTTTCCTCACAAGAGGCACCTCATCCTCTTTTTCCTCCTCACCCTCAATGGATGGTAAGGCCTCCTATTGAGAGGAGGGAAGGTCGGGATCACAGGCAGGGTCGCTCGGGACCTTAAGGCCAACGTTTGACCTTCGCCAATCAACTTGCACGCCAGCATCATGATGTCATTCATGACATGGCGATAGTCCTTCTCACGATGTCATTCACGACATGGAGATAGTCATTCACTCCCGAGGGTCACAGACTTTCTCGTCCTTGCAAATATGGATGCACGAGAAAAAAATTCAATTAAGACTTGTACAAAAGAAATATCTTGAAAGGAATAAAATGTCATGAGCTAAAGTCACAAAAGTAAGGAACATACGAGGACGGTTGAAGTATCTGTGTTCACAATTCTAATATCCATTCGACATAAAGAACATGTCTTTATAGTCGTTGGGATGGCTGGGAAGCTCGATGATGGGGGAAGAGTTGGGAAACCTTGTGAGATAATAGAACCCATCCCCTCACCCTTTTTGCTTCGGGCTAGTTTTGAGGCAGAAAAAGTAGACTATATCTACTAGGGTGGGGACCTCCCACTCATGCTTCAAAAATAAATATTTCAGCCCCGCCAAAAGTCTAGAAGAATTTGGGGGGAGTTGAAATGGAGCCAACTTCACATAATTTAAAAAGTTCGCGAAGTATTGGTCCTGTGGAAGAAAGGCCCCAGCCTTCAAGTGTTCGTCACTCCAAGTCGCAAAGTCGTCTTGGATAGGGGAGCAGCTCTATTCCCCTTCGAACGCAGGTCGGGCAAGGAGAGTTCCAATCCCGACTTCTATGTTGTGGCTCAGCATGATTTTGTTCACCCTCCCTTGGGTTGTGATCTTTGATATGATACCTTCAGCCTCGAAGTAGGAATTTGGGTCAACCATTACCTCCTTCTCCACCACCAGACTGAAAGACGGGATGGGAGACTCTAGGGCGATTTGCTTCCCCTTGTTCTTCAGTTGAGCGGATGAGCTTGATGCGTTCTTCTTTGGGGCGGTTTTCTTGTGAGGAGACATTAGTTCGCCTAACGAGCAGAATGACCTAGTTTGTAGAGGACCTAAGAGGATTTAAGGTCTATGATGCGAGGGTACGAAGGGGGGAATGGTTTACTTTTGTTATACGAGCTAAGGTTAGCCTCAGCCCCTTCGCGTGATGCCACGCGATACCCTAACTTACGCGCCTCGATTTCCTAACAGACCCCTGATATTTAGGGATCCGTGTGTCAAACTGCTAGACCACTACTTACCTTCGGAGGTAGTTTAGTACAAAACCACCCAAGAAACGTAACCTCTAAGCTATTTGGTTTGAAACCTAAAAACCCTTCATCTCCTTTATCCCGAATGGGTATTCTCTAAATTAATTCACCATTAAAATTACCCAGAAATTTCCCAATTTTATGAATTTCTTATTTCTAGAGCTATTTCTGGACTCACCCGTTGAACCAAAGTCAAAACCTATTCCCTAAAAGCATTTAGAAATAGTCTAACAGTGACAACAGTGAGTATGGCAGATGAGCATGGTGATGAACAAAATCTTAAAATAAGAGAATGAGAAACTTACAGTGTGTTCTTCGATGGTGATATGTAGACTTAGCGAATGGAAGTTCCTGGAAAACTTCTGAGTGACTAGGTGCGGCGAACAATTTTTGGGGATTTTTTGGGAAATTTTTTAAATGAAGGTGGTGAAGTCTGAAAATTGGCCACCATTTTATACGTAAAGTGTGTAGATTGATCTGGGCCATCCAGTTGGGTTAGTTCAAGATCCAAGGGCCAAGATTAAATAGACAAAACGGCGACGAAAAGGTGACAAGACAATTATTGCAGTTCACGAAATCCGAACAGATACCAATTGCAGTACACCACCTGTCCAGTACTCGAGTAGTGGGCAGGCGTGGTTATGTGTAACTGAAGTCTAAAAGCCCCTACTGTGTAGGTCTGAAAGTGACGATGTCAAACACGAGCAGGAGCTTGGGGGGCAAATGTTGTAACCTAATTTTAGCCCAAGTTCATTCACTCAGCTCGGGTACAGCTAGCAAATAAATATATGGAGAAATAACCAAGGGAATGATATCTACTTATTATCCATGTAGGCAACTCCAGTTTCCTATGGACACGTGTGGTATTAGGCGTCTTGGGTTTAACCCGAGCTACAGACATGAAGGTTGTGAAGCGCAAGCTCATATTATTCAAATGGCAGTCGAAGTACGAGCTTGGAGGACATATTCATCTCGTAGTAATTCAAATATATTGCACATCCGCGGATCCCTAGAGACTGGAATCCTCTTATACATTTATTTATGATCAGGCTGTCATATTTAATGTCCCAGATATTAGGAGAAAATTTCCTGTATGATCAAATCATATCCCATTATAAATTGGAAATATATGTATTAAATGTAATAAATATGTATATGCGTGATTGACTCACGCGGTTACCCAAACCGGCTATGGAATTCCCTTATAAATACTGGGAATGTAGGATAGGGAAGGGGACCATTATTCTGTAATAGTGAAACTCTCGCAAAATAGAGAGAAAAATAGCAATAATATAGACTCGTGGACTAGGTGGATTTTAACCACGAAACCACGTAAAAGATTTATATTCTTGTGAATTCATTTCATTTTTCATTACGGTTTATTACTAAGCACTAATCTATCTTTTTATTTCTTAATACACTGTTGGTGAATAACCGCATCAATAGGTTTTTATGCTTAATGCCTGCTATGTGTTTAAGTTTATCATAGAGATGTAGAAAACTTGCATATAGGTTAAGATCTTATATCTTGAAAAAGAATAGGAATCAATTTTTATTAACCTGCTATTATTATAACAAGAAAGAAATTTAGAACTGATTAGTAAATTCATAGAATGAAAAATTGATGAAGTTAATACCCTAGGTTTTTTATTATTAATTTTTATCCTTTGATTAATAGTTTTGTTTATAGTTATCGAAATTGTGCTTGTAGTTAGATTTATTCATCTTAATTTTACTTGTAGAATACAAAGTAAAGAGAAATTATTGGTAATTGGGATATAGTCTCCGTGGGAATGATTCTTATTTACAATCTATATTACTTGAATCGATTACGTATACTTCTATATCATAATTTATCGATCAAGTTTTTAGTGTTGTTACCGAGGACTTAATATCCAATATCAACAATTGTTTTTTGTTCTAATTTGGTTTTTATATTATACTCATTGGGATCAAAGTTGTATCGTGTTTCAGGAATTATTGATATATGCGGGGAAGTAGACAAAAGGAACTCATACCGGTAGATTTTGAAATTGAAAGAATGTGTAGACAAAACCGAAAGATAAAGAAAAGGTTGGATTTTGCCATTGTTGAGAGTCAAGGAAATGCAACAATAAATGCGGATAATGTTAATAATATCCCAAATATTGCAGAGGTACTAGTGGAACGAGGACCAATGACGCTTAGAGACTATGTACTTCCTACTGTCACAGGAGTGCATTCATGCATTAGACACCCCACTATTGCTGCAAATAATTTCGAGATTAAGCCATAAATATTACAAATGGTATAGTCAACTGTTCAGTTTAGGGGGTTGCCCGCGAAAGATCTAAATTTGCACATAGCTAGTTTTTTGGGCTATGTGCAACATTTAAGATGAATGGGGTTAGTGACGATGCGATCAAACTTAGATTATTTCCATTCTCTCTACGAGACCGGGCGAATAGTTGGCTAATTTAACTGCAAGCTAATTCTATCACAACATGGGAGGAGTTAGCCCAGAAGTTCTTAGCAAAGATTTTCCCCCCAGCAAAAGCTGCAAAGTTGAGAGGGGAAATCAATAATTTCTACCAGAAAAAAGGGGAATCATTGTATGATGCATGGGAAAGATTTAAAGAGTTGTTAAGGAAGTGTCCACATCATGTTATAGAGAAGTGGACGCTAGTCCATATTTTTTTTAATGGGTTGAATGGTACTACTCGTACCATAATAGATGCCGCAACAAGAGGTGTGTTCATGAGCAAGAGTGCTAATGAGGCATATGAATTGATACAGGAGATGGAAATGAATAACTAACAGTGACCATTTGAAAGTGGACAAACAAAGAAGGTGGCTGGTATGATTGAATTGGATGTTATTTCCATGCTTACAGCGCAAGTGACAGCTTTAATGGAGCAGTTACAACAGAGCAACCTGTTAGCCCAAACCATGCAAGTTCAGAGTTTATGTGGTGCATGTAGGAATGCTCATCCATTAAATTAGTGTCCTCCCATGGATATGAATAATATACCTATGGAATAAGCCAAGCTATAGGAAGTTTTCAATGACCAACCAACAACCCCTTTTTCGATGTCATATAACCAAGGGTGGAGGAATCACCGAAACGTTTCATGCACAAATAATCAAGCTGCACAACAACCTTTCCCTCAAAGTCAGCAATAATTTCCACCTCCACAACCACAACAACATCAGCCTATACATATGAAACAACCAGAAGTACAACCCGATGTACTGAACTAGTTCATGACAAAAACTTGAGCATCTATCAGGAGGTTGGAGACTCAATTAGGGCAGTTGGCTACTTTGATGAGAAACCGTGCTCAAGGGAACTTACCAGGCACTACTGAGGTAAACCCAAAAGAGTAGTGTAATGCAATATCCTTGAGGAGTGGCAAGGAGTTAAAAGAGCCAAAAGTGGTTAATTAGGAAAAGGAAGTGAGTGGGTCAAATGTTACTAAGAACTTAGAGAAGTAGCCAAAAATAGCTTAGATCACCATATAAAGATCCCATATCCTTAGAGGATTCAAAAGAATAAGCTTGATAAGCAGTTTTCTAAATTAATGGATATCTTTCGAAAGCTACACATCAATATCCCATTTGCTGAGGCAATTGAACAAATGCCAAGTTATGTGAAGTTTGTGAAATAAATTTTGTCAAAGAAAAGGAAGTTGGGGGACTATGAGACAGTGGCATTTACTGAGGAGTGCAGTGCGATACTTTAAAAGAAGCTACCTCCCAAGCTTAAAGATCCTAGTAGTTTCAATATACCATGTTCTAAAGGGGGCTCAGTGGTGACAAAGGCTTTATGTGATTTAGGGGCCAGTGTGAATCTAATGCCTCTATCAATCTTTCGGAAGTTGAATTTGGGAGAAGCTTTGCCTACTACCGTGTCTTTGCATATGGCAGACAGATCACTGAAACATCCTCGTGGAATGATTGAGGATGTACTGGTGAAGGTGGATAAATTCATCTTTCCAGCGAACTCTATCATTCTTGATATGGAGGAAGATGACAATATTCCAATGAAAATTGGCAGGTCATTCTTGGCCACTGGTAGGGCTTTAATCGATGTACAAAAGGTCGATTCAAAGCTGCAAGTGCAAAAGGAGGAGGTAATATTTAATGTTTTTGCAGCAACGAAAATTCCAACTTGTTGTAGAGTTGATGTGGTAAAACGAGGAGAGAACAAGTTGGAGGTCTCTCAGAAAAGATCCATGGCTTATAGTGGAATGCGAAAAGTGTCTCATCATTTAAAAAGGTTGTTTAGTGAGAGGATTCGAATGTTTCATGAGCGGGGTAAAGTTCCAGCAATCTATAATAACAAGAAACGAGGGCCAACTCATGGCACTATTGCTCTCAAGGATGTGAGGGGAGGACTTGATCCAAATTTAATATGAAAGAAAACAAGTGTTTGGCTAAATGACATTAACTACAGTCCATTTGGAGGCATTCCAATCTTTTATTTACATTTTTTATTAGTTTTATTTAAGTTTTGGATTGTGAACATTTTAATTTTATTATTTTGTTTATTTATTTTTATTTGATTTTAATTTCAATTAAATATGAGACTAATATGAGTTGCAACGCTACTTCGGTCTTAGGTAGAATGATCTATGGGCTAACCAAAAAAATTTCTTTCCCCATTTTCGGTTCACCATCTAAATCTGTATCATTTTAAGTAGTCTGAGGTGTCAGGTAAGTTTCTTTTCCTTAGATTTTATTTAAACACGGGGGACAATGGTTGGATAAGTTTGGGGGAAGGGATTTATTGTTTTGTATATGTTATGTTATTTTGTTAGTCGTGTTGTGTTGTGTTTGTTATATTTTGTCTAGGTTGTTTAGAATGTCAGTTGAATCAAGTTGACAATGATTAGCCATTGATAATATGAATGAATGATGTGTTGTGCAAATTGAATGGGAATGAAGCTATAAAAAATTTTGTGCTTGGTTGAATATTTCTTACCATGTTTACATGGGTCCACTGAAATAATTGAGAGCTTAATCATGATTTTTAAAATTTTTTGTGTAATTGAACAATTTTTATGCTTGCTAAATGTTGAAAAAATTATGAAAATGTTATTATTCTAGAACTTGTTTACATGCTATTTGAGAGAAAATCCTAGATGATGCATGTATAGGAAGGTGATTTAGGCAATTTCTTGAATTGTTTGAGCATTTCATGCGAACCTTGATTTATTTAAACCTTAGTTACCCAATTTTGAGCCTAATTTGATTCTTTTTGTTTGACACTTATTTTGAGCTTATTTGAAACTTTGTTATTTTTTCTTCCCTTTGATATATTGTGAGATTGTTTGCAATGAGATTTATATTTAGAAATTTGTGTCAAGAGAGGAAGAAAAATTGAGAGAGAGAAAAACAAAAAGTATATTGAAAATGAACTACACTTCAATTGAAAATATAAAGAAATAAGTTTGGGGGTGTAGTATCATTAGAAAAGAAATTATTAATTGAATTTTCTCTCAAAGTAAGAAAATTTGGAAATTTGTGATTGTTTTTGGGGTTTGTAAGTTTATACAAGATTGGTTTGTTTGGTTGTGTGCTTATGGTATAATTTAGCTTAAATGACTTTTTCATCTACCTTTACCTAAGTCATTTAATTATAAGCTGTGAAAGTCTTATTGATTTCTGAGCATGTGTTTTCTACATTAGTGGAGATTAGTGAGTATAGCAAGCTTATGGGATAATGATATTAATTCATTGTAATGAAAAAAAATTGGTGAGCATGAATTGATTCAAATGCATTTTATTTATTAGTCATGATTTTGAGAGCTTTTATTTTTGTTTGTACTTAAGTGAATTGGAAGAACGTTTTGACTGAAATTATGGATTATAAGTTGATTTTTCTGAGGATTATATAAGTGTGTTAGTCATCATAGCTTGAGGCGTGAATTATTGTTGTTGGCTTGATTTATTTGTGTTGGTTGTTTAGGATCTGATGTTTTGTCATGTGAGTTTTGAGTCCTTTGTTTGAGGGCGAACAAATAGTAAGTTTGGGGGAGTTTGATAACTCTATTTTAGTGTCGTTTTAGGATGTATTTTTGTGGTAATGTTGAGTCTTTTTGTTTGTTTTTTGCAAGATTATGCTTGCGATTGTCTTTGTCATAGGTTGGTACGTTGAATCGTGAGCTAAACGTTAAAAGAAGAAAAAATGGTGGAAAAATTGAACTTTTTGTGGTTGTTTGAGTCAAAGTGGCGCTAAGGATGAGATATAATAAGTTTTTGATGAAGGAAGGATGTTGAAAGGTTAAAATCTGAAAAAATAGAATTAGAGCTTCGGCATGGTCTTGAGGGTCACGACTCTAGCAAAGTCAAAGGTTGCAGGTTTGCTTAAAAGAATTAGGGCCACGACCTGGTCAATATAGTCGTTGCGCTAGTAGAAGTTAGAGCAAACCTAGGAGGTGCATCAACACGCGAGCCGCGACCTGGGGGAAGAGAGTCACGACGCTTGAAGGGCCTAACTAGATCCTGAAGTGCTTAAAGAAGACACAGGTCGCGTCCTAGGAAAGGCTAAGTCGCGATCCGCCTTTGAAAAAAAAAACAGGAAATCATTTTTTTGGTTTAAATTCATACTTTATGTTTTAATTAGGGTTTGGTCAGATTTCTAATTATGAATTTAGATAGCAAATTAGATTCTGAGGCATTTTTTTTCTGCCATTTCATATTTTTATTTCTTCTTCAAGTTTTTGAATTTTATGTTTCTGAATAATTATTTTGTTATTTTAGTCATGTGTGATATGAACCAAATTCTCTATCTAGGGGTTAATGTAGTCACTAGGATTTCTATTTAATGTTTTTATGATGTTCTATTGATTCATATTTTTTATTCTAATCTATATAATGTTTGCTTAATGCTAGTAAATATCTGATCAATATTTGTTTGATTTATGATTTTGATTCAATGATGCAAATTGAATATGCTATCGTTATAGAGAAATAGGTTACATATTGGACGAAAGTACCTATATAGCTTGTGTAGCACTTAAGTCTCTATGCTTAATGTCTGCTATGTGCTTAAATTTATCACAGAGATGTAGAAAACTTGCATATAAATTGATATCTTATATCTTGAAAAAGAATATGAATCGATTTTTGTTAACCTGCTATTAGAATAAGAAGAAAGAAATTTAGAACTGATTAGTAAAATTAATAGAATGAAAAGTTGATGAAATTAATACCCTATGTTTTTTTAATTATTGATTTTTATCCTTTGATTAATTGTTTTGTTTACAGTTATTGAAATTGTGCCTGTAGTTAGATTTATTCATCTTAATTTTACTTGCCAAATAAAAAGTAAAGAGAAATTATTGGTAATTGGGTTATAGTCTCTGTGGGAACGATTGTTATTTACTATCTAGATTAGTTGAATCGATTACGTATACTTGCATATCATAATTTACCGATCACTTTTAAATCATACAATTTCCACTCATAATTTTTGTTACAACAATTTTTGTTACTAAACTACTTCTTTAGCTTTAATTGTACAAAATAATAATTTTTTATTATTATTTATTAACAATAAAATTTGACAACATTTGTAATTACTAATAAAATAATTAATTTGGTAAAATTAATTAATTTCATCAAAGTACCCTTTTAATTCGGCAAAATTAAATAAATATTACCAATAAAATGTGACATAATTTAATCGTTTTAAAAATATAAATTTTACATCAAAAAATTCACATTAATTATAAGTATCTAAATTTTGGTAAAAGGCCTAATAAAACGCACATTTTCAATAAACCAAATTCTAGAGATCTCTTTAGAAAGAATCTTCTCTACTTTTAAACACTAAAAATCTGCATATATCTTATTAAAGAAAATACAATATTCATGTGTAAAATTCACCTTTTACTTGTCTTAGTTTTAAAATATGAATTTTTAACACATAGTTTGGCTTTCTTTTTAAATTATTTTTACAAATCACCATAAGAATAAAATAAAATCAGCAAGCATACATTATTCAAAAATATACTCATCATCTTTTTTAACACCTTTTTAACAAGTTACCCTAACATGTTTCTATAATTGAACAATTCAAAAATGCAAAACTAACAACAACATCAAAACAAGCCTAAATCACAATGCATGCTCATGGTCAAGTTCTATACAACATAATAACATAAAATATCACAATTAATAACATGCTCATTACCCAAAATTTTAAAAATAAAATCAAGAAACCAAAATTCCAATCACAATCCTTTAATATAGAAGTAGGTTGAAACCCTTATCACACTTCTATCTTCCATTTTTTATTTTAACCAGTCAAAACATCATGATCCAAAGACATAACAACATTCCAATATAAATCTTTTAACAAATAAAATCAATGCCCTAACATGAATCTTATCTTTCAAAAATAATAATCAAGTTGATAGAGTATTAACTAAAATAAAAACAATTAATATATGCATAAATACAAATATAAAGAAATGAATATTTTATTCATAGAAAATACTCATGCATGTACCACTTATAAAATCTTAGCATGTTTCTATAAGAAGTAAAATAAAGAACATGGAGAACAATCACCAAACACATAGAACACTAAAATTTTAACACAACAATCCTATTTACATATACTTATCAAACTCATATCTCGTTTTAAAACAAAATGGATTTAACATAACATCATCACCTAAACATATAAACATGCTTTTTTTTTTTATGATATCCCATTCGAACCCAAAAGAGTAACACAATCACAACAAACTCAAATCCATAAGCATGTTTATCAAAATTCAAAAGAATGAAAATGAACCCTAAAACATGCACTACACCGAAACCTAGCCTCACAACAAGCCCATCAAGACCAAAATGATCAATACACCATCTTACATCATAAGCATGCCTTCTAAAAACATCAAAAGCCTTTTCAAAATCATAATCAACAAAATAACAACATAATAGCAACAAAAAGGTTAGGATTGTCCATTACCTCCTTGATAGTGTTCAAGAACACAAAAGTTATTGTCAATCCTCTTGGACACCAAGGAATTTCGAAAACCAAAACACAAAGGCTCTTACAAATAAGAAGAAGAAAAGACATAGGCTAAAGGATTCAGAGCACAATACAAAATTCTTACCTAGGGATTTTCGAGAGCATATTCCCTTTCTTTTTCTTTCTTTCTTTCTTCTCTTTCCTCTTCTTTTTCTCTCTTCTCTCCTTGTGAATTCAGTAGCCCCCTATAAAAACTGATAAGCAAAATGCTTTCTAAGGTCCTAAGGTTCTATATATAGTGTGTAATAGGTTTTCTACAGAAATAATTTCTTATAAATTTATTTATTAAAAAAAATAATTAAATAAATAAATACATTTTTATCTATTCTAAATGGAAGCTGCAAATATCATTTCCCCCCATCCTTCCTTGGCTTTCCACACTAATAAGGAAAGTGGAATTTTCGTAGCTCTAAGGTTCTGCCACTTTGGGACTCAATTTTGACCATGTTATCTTGTGAATTAGAGAATGGTTCCTTCTACAAAGTTGTATGTTATTGAATATTCCAGTTATGGTTGTGTATAGAGTTACGGGAACTCTAGAAAAATGGCAATTATCTTCCTTGCTCACCACTTCTCTCTTTGTTTCCTTTTCACAATATGAACACATGCATTTCGAGAACCTTCTTCCTTTAATTTGCAATTTATTTACTCAAATTTGTCAAATATGCCTAATAAAATAACCATAAAATAATATAATATCCATCCATCAAAACATTATTGATTTTCCATTAATTCAGATGAAGAAAATATGACAATGAATAATTAAGGAAGGTTCCTCTTTCCTTGCTCTTCCATGCTGATACCACCCCCTCTCTCACTCTCTTACCCTTTGTCTCATTTTCTTTCTTTTGTGAACAAGCCTTCTAGAATTTTCTGAACTTGATAGTTTTTCTATAAATAAGGAAATTTACTAACATCTCAACTACTTAGTACCCACCACGTTTCAGAATGCCCCATTTATCCAAATTTGATGGAGATGGATATCCGTCCCACCACTTGGGAATGTTCAACACCCTGATGATGGCCCACAACATTGGACCCAAGCTAAGGTGCCTAATATTCCCCTCGACTCTGATCGGGTCGGCTAGGCAATGGTTCAAACAGTGCAAAAAACACTCTATCAACTCATTGAAGAAATTCTCTACTGATTTCAAGAGAGCTTTCAGGGTTCCTAGTCAGCTCAGATTAGGGTCGACTCCTTAGCAAATGTAACGCAAGAGCTTGGAGAACCTTTGAAAGCACACATAAGTAGGTTTGCCAACGTTGCCACAGAGCTAGAGACGCGATGAGAGTTCTAAACTCATGGCAATGAGGACAGGGATCCTTGTGGGAGGCGACCTATGGCAGTAACTATAGAGAAAGGGAGTTAACATTGTGGATGAGTTCCTGAATCGAGCTCAAAGGTGCATTAATCTAGAAGAGGCGCGAGCTTCTGTTGTAGGACTAGCCAAGCCCCTGTTCAAACCGTTGGAGCAGTAACAAATGTGGCTGATGTTATAACTCAAACCATTGCTCAGAATAACCAAGGGTGTAGTAAAAGAAAGAGAAATGGTGAAGGAGGTCAGAGTGGGTTAAAGAAAAATAAATCTGTGGAGTAGTTAAATCGATCTATGCAAATTATTCTGACCACACGGATACTAGAGAGCGCATCTTCTTGGCGAATTCTGCCCGCCTTCCGTGGAAGAAGCTAGAGCGGTTAAAGAATCAGAGGGCGAAGAGAGATCCCTCAAAAATTTGTAAGTTCCACAATGATATTGGTCATGATACTGATGAATGCAAACAATTAAAGGATGAGATCGAGACTTTCATCAGGGCAGGACGTTTGGCTCAATACGCCCGGAATCGAGGAATTCCCAGACAGTCTGTTGGACAAAACATTCCATAAAATCCGGAGGCTCCAATGAATCAAAATAGAGATCATGTGAATCAAGACAACCATTTCTGGAGGTCCTCACCTGGCAGGCACGAGCAGAGGTGCCCAGAAGAGGTATATCAACGAGCTGAAATCCCACAACGGAGTGGAGTTCGTTCTGGAGCAACAACTATCAAAGCACCAGCGGTTAGAAAAGCAACTGATCATTTTTACGGAGGAAGATGCTAGCCACGTCCAGTTCCTGCACAATGACCCTCTAGTCGTGACGATTAAACTCGCCAACCGAAGAGTGAGAAGGATACTAGTAGATAACGGAAGTTCTATAAAATTACTCTTTAGGTCCACCTAAAAAAAATGGGGTTATGTGTAACCAACCTGAAGGCAACTTCCATGATTTTACATGGATTTTTCGGTGAGGGATGAGCGACATTCGGAACGATTGAACTAGTTGTAACATTGGGTGAAGGTCCACGAACTGTCTCCAAATTCCTTGAGTTTGTGGACATCGATTGTCCAGCGGCCTATAATATGATCTTGGGTCAACCTGCGTTGATGACGTTTGAAGCCATAACCTCTATCTGCCACCTTACAATTAAATTCCCCTATTTCGCGGGAATATGCACTGTCAAAGGCGATCAGATTGCTGCCAGGGAATTCTATAGCATTTCGATGAAGGGAAAATCCCAACTCGGGCAGCAAAGAATGGCCATACATGATGGAGGCGAGGAGTCCCAGGATGTAGAAGTTGCTTCTGGAACGGAAGAACCTCAAAAAGCCAAGGATACAAGCATCGCCCCAAGTGATGATATTGATCCACGAATGGGCAAGGATAGATCAGAGCTCCATGCTATTGAAGAGCTCGAGGAGGTAAATATCAATCGCAAAGACGCTTCAAGAATCGTGAAGATTGGGAAAAATCTTGACGATGAGAGGAAAACGAAGGTTATAATTTTTTTACAAGGGAATCTAGATATTTTCGCTTGGTCCCATGAAGACATGGTGGGAATAAGCCTGAGTGTGATCATGCACACTGTAAACTTGGATAAAAGCATACTTGCGAAATCCCAAAAATAAAGACGTTTAGGAACAACCCGAGCTGAGGCGTTAAAGGAAGTGGTAGATCGGTCATTAAAGTGCTAGTTCATTCGTGAAGCAAAATATCCGATCTGGGTCGCGAATCTTATCCTGGTCCCGAAGCCAATTGGAAAGTGGCGAACCTGCATCGATTTCTCCAACCTGAACAAAGCTTGTCCTAAGGATTGCTTTCCATTGACGAGAATTGATCAGTTGGTAGATGCCATTGACGAGGATTGCTTTCCATTGACTCCAACAAAGCCAATTGCATGACGAGAACAGATCATGATGAATCCTACAGATGAGGAGCATACTAGTTTTATGACTCCAACAAACATATATTGTTATAAAGTTATGCCCTTAGGATTAACGAATGTCAGGGCTACCTACAAACGGTTAGTTAACAAAATGTTCGTTGGCCAGATCGGAAAAAACATGGAAGTGTATGTCGATGATATGCTAGTCAAATCTAAGATTGCCGACAACCATGTATCCAACCTAAATGAATGTTTTGAGATCCTAAGGAAATATAACATGAGGTTGAATCCCTAGAAGTGTACTTTCAGAGTGGCGTCAGGAAAGTTTCTTTGATTCATAGTCAATAAAGGGGGATAGAGGCAAATCCAGATAAAATCAGATCATTATTGGAAATTCCTTCACTCAGCTTGCGTAAAGAAGTCCAGAGCCTGACTAGAAGAGTTGCAGCCCTTAATCGGTTCATTTCAAAATCCACTGATAAATGCGCTTGCCATTCTATAACTTGCTTTGAGGGAATAAGAAATTTGAATGGACTGAGGAGTACGAACAGGCATTTCTCGATCTAAAAACGCATTTGGCCGAACCCCCAGTACTGTCTAAGCTTGTGGTAGGGGAGCCCCTATTCCATTATTTGGCTGTGACAGAAAATGCAGCCAGCGCCGTGTTGGTCCGGGAAGAAGACCGGGTTCAAAAACCAGTATATTATATAAGCAAAAGACTTCTCGGAGTTGAATCATGGTATCCCCTAATGGAAAAGATGGTGTTCTGCCTGATATTAGCCTCCAGGAAGCTTAGGCCGTACTTCCAGTCCCATTCAATCCATGTGATGACTGACCAACCTCTAAGGTGGGTATTACAAAAACCTGAAGAGTCGGGACGTCTCTTAAAATGGGCAGTCAAACTCATCTAGTTCGAAGTAATGTACATACCACGAACATCGATCAAAAGCCAGGTCCTTGCTTATTTCATGGTTGAATGCACCAGATTTCAAGAGGAGCTTTTGAAAGAACCAGTACAGATGTTGTGGAGAATATTCGTGGATGGCTCCTTTAACGAGAACAGGTCCGCAGCTGGGATCATATTGATCTCTCTGGAAGGGCATCAATTCCATACTGCTCTACGATTAGGGTTCGAGGCATCGAACAAAGAAGCCAAGTACGAGGCTTTGTTAGCCAGGCTATGAGTGGCAAAGGAATTGAAGGCCAGGGCCGTCTATTGTTATAGCGATTCCTAGCACGTAGTCAATCAAGTGTTAGGAGAATACCAAGCGTGGGGTACCAAAATGGTAGCTTACCTAGCTAAGGTGAAGAAAGAGCTATCAGAATTTGAGTATGGCACCGTCGAATAGATCCCTCGCAAGCAGAACGCTAACGCAAACGCTTTGGCGAGGCTCGCCACCTCCAAGGAAGCTAAGACTTTGGATGTAGTACCGATGGAATTCTTGGAAAGTCCAAGCGTGGCATGAAGCGCAATGGGGGTATTGTACTGACACTAGGCTGGCATGGATGACCCCCATGATAGAATATCTTACAATAGGGAAGCTGCCTAAAGAAAGAAAAGACACGGGAAGGATACTCTATCAAGCTCAAAGATATGTAGTCGTGGATGGAACATTGTACCGACATGGCCATTCCTTGCCTCTTCTACAGTGTGTTCTGCCAGAGGAGGCTAAAGCTATTCTGCAAGAGGTGCATGATGCCTTCTGCGGGGATCATGCTGGGGGGCAAAACCTGGCCTTAAAAATGTTAAGGCAGTGTTATTTTTAGCCCACTTTAACAAAAGATTCCATCAACCATGTTCGAAAGTGCGACAAATGCCAACAATTCGCCACAGCCCCACGAGCTTCGCCAGTCAAGCTAACAATTATCTCATCCCCATGGCCATTTGTAGTATGGGGAATTGATTTAATATGAGCTTTACCTACGGGAAAGGGAGGAGTTTGTTATGCGGTGGTGGCCATTTATTATTTCATGAAGTGGGTATAGGCCGAGCCTTTGGCAACCATCACCTCAAAAAGAGTCCTCGACTTTGTGGTTAAGAGCATTGTGTGTCGGTTTGGGCTTCCTGAGAAGATCGTGTCAAATAATGGAACTCAGTTCGACAGTGATCTCTTCACTGAGTTCTGTGAAAAGCATGGCATAGTTAAAAGTTTCTCCTCGGTTGCGTACCCAAATGCCAATGGGAAGGTCAAGGTCGTGAATAAGACCCTTAAGGCGAATCTTAATAAAAGGTTAGACGAGGCCAAGGGAGTCTAGCCTGAGCAGCTCCCGCAGGTACTATGGGCGTACCGGACCTCCCACCGGAGTTCCACGGGACACACTCCTTTCTCCCTTACTTTCGAAAGTGAGGTCGTCCTTCCCGTCGAAACAAAAGTAACAATGCACAGGATCCAGACATTCAGCCAGGAGCGAAATGATGAGTTGCTCAAGGCGTCTCTCGACCTAAATGAGGAGAAACGAGAGGATTCACAACTACAGCTCACGCATTACCAACAAAAAACCACTCATTATTTTAATTCCAAGGTTAAAAGGCGTAGTTTTGGTTTGGGCGACCTAGTCCTCTGAAGGGTCTTTTTGGCAAACAAGGACCACAAAGACAGTGTTTTAGGTCCGAACTGGGAAGGGCCCTATCAAACAGTCGAAGTCATGCGTGAAGGAACTTTCAAATTAGCCTCTACTTAATGGAGAAACAGTCCCATGGACCTGGAATGCCATGCACTTGAAGAAGTATTATCAATGATGATACCATCCATCTATGTACGAGTCAGTTATAAAAGCCATTTGATTAAGAAATGTAGGGATCATTATGTATTTCTTGTATTTCATATAGCTTATTTATATATTGGTTCGTGTGATAACATTTGTCCAAGTAACCGAGAAAGTTCACATTCAAGTTACTTGGAGGGCATATAACCCGAGATAGATCAAAACATTTGAAACACTTATAATCCTGGATATAACCAGGTACAAAACTATCCTGGATACAACCAGGTCCAAAACTTAGAAGTTAGTAAAATTGATCAACCGATGTTTTTTTTAAGAAAACATGAGGTGTCAATAAACCTAGCACGAACTAAGTTTTAAGTCATTCAAAACCCTAGATACAACTAGGTCCAAAACTTAGAAGTTAGCAAAATTGAAAATTTGAGGGCCTCCCTAGAAGCTCGAGATAGCAGTAAACCTAACGTGGACTAAGTTTGAAATATTTAAAATCTCGGATATAACCAGGTCCAAGGCCTGATACTTAACAGGTATGATATAAATCAACACCTTAATTTTGGATATAACCAAATTCAAAGTATCTATCCCGATCTAAAAATCAATTCCTAAGATTTTGAATGTGCAAGTCTAGAAAAGCATAAACACGCGAGACAATCAAGGAAAAGACAAATAGACAAAAAAATTAGATATGTGAATTAAAAGCAAATTGTCTTAAGGAAAAATAACCTCAAACTAGGCCAGAGGGAGAGTGTTTATAAAAAGAAAAAAAGAAAAGAAGGGAAAACGTCATCAAGCCCCTCCAGGGCGCTCCGAGGATGTAACCTCTTCAGTCTCCTACTCACCCGTGGTGGAAGAATCCCCGGTCTCATACTGCTCTTGTAGGATCCGAGCTTTGAACTTCTAAAGGTACGGATCCCACACTTCAAGAGCCAGGAAGGAGAAGTTACCATCCTAGTTGAAGGCCCAGTAGTGATACAACATTCTCTCCATGGAGGACAGCGAGAACGCTTTCTCCTCTTTAACAGCAACCTTGACCTCGAGCTGCTTGGCCTTAGCCTCAGCAACCTCGACTTGAAAAGCAGCCAAGGAAACCTTTGTAGCCTACTTGCTTTCTTGAGACGATGCAAGGGTAGCCTTGGCATCGGGCTCGCCTTTTTGAGCAGCTGCAAAGGTAGCTTTGGCAGCAGTCAAGGCGGTCTGGGCAACCTGGAGCTCAGCTTGAAGCCCCTCATTCCTAGCCCTGACCCGGGCTATAATGCGGTGCTGAGCCAAGACTAACTGCAAAAAATAAGGAAACAAGTTAGAGCCCATGTGAAGTCGTAGGACTTACAGTATGGTGGTCGATAGAGGAGGTGTATTTCGTAAAGACTGGAAGACTCACTCCTGGGCAACTGAACAACTGGGTCTCCAAAAGATTTTGGAACAAAGGGTTTTGGGATTTTTTCTTTTCTCTAAGAAGGAAGGAGGTTTGAAAACACAGAAAATAGATGATGGAGAAAATTTTCGAATGAAAGATGGTTGTTTGTGGGAATTGTCTATCTCCTTTTATACGTACGTGACATAGATCAATTTGAGCCACCCGATTTGGCCAAAACCAGATCCAAGGGCTATGTTTCGAAGGACGAAACGGTGGCAAAAAATTGGCCAGACCATTATTGTCGTCCTCGAAACCTGAACAGACCACAATTGAAGTGTTCCACGTGTCCAGTACTCGAGTAGTGTGCAAACCTGGGTAATTGCGACAGAAGTTGAAAAGTCCCCACCGTGTAAGTCAGAAGGTGACATCATAAAACACGAGTAGGGACTTGGGGGGCAAATGTGCATCCTAAAATTCAGCACGAGTCTTTTATTTTGCTCATATACAGCTGGCGAGTAAAGAACTGTAATAGATGATCCATAAGTCCATATTTTCTACACTAAAGTAGCATGGTTCCCCAGGTCAATAGAACGAGCTGGGGAATGCAAAGCAATAAGCACGAGCTTGTAATGATTATTAGGCATAACATCCGTGACATGAGCTCACGGTGCATTCAGCTCGGGGTCTGCTAGAGACCTGACGTATCCTTGGATCCTTAGAAACTCAAATATGTTATATAGACGTGCATGGTCAGACATTGCATGTCCGCGGATCCCTGAAAAACCTAGATACATTATATAGATGTGCATGGTCAGACAGGGCATGTTCGATGATCCTTGAGGATCCAAGATCAGTTTTACCTAATGATCAGACCATGCCTTAAGATCAGTTTTACCTAATGAATTAGTGTGGTACAGATAACACTGGGGGTTAAGTCATGTGATGACCCCAAGGCCAGTCCAAGGATTTTCTCTATAAATTCTATGATCTTGGATAAGGAAAAGGAGAATTGTTTTCTGTAATACAAAAACTCTGTCAAAATTTAGAGAGAAAAAGAGTAATAATATTGACTCGTGGACTAGGTGGATTTTAACCACCACACCACGTAAAAAAGATGAGTTTTCTTGAGAGTTCTTTTCTGGTGCTCTTGAGTATCATTTTCTTATTGAGGTTTATCATTAAGCACTAATTCATCCTAGCTATTTTCATAGTTCATTGTTGGCGAAAAACCACGTCAACACTCATTAATTAATGGGCCTTATAAATTACTAATGATTATGAAGATGAGCCTAAGAGAAAAAGAGGCAGATTAGAGTTTTTGTAATCGACTGGAAGCCCACTTTATAACTTTTTAATTTCTAATTTTTCAAGGGTTATAATTTTAGAAATACCCTAGAGTTACTCAGTTCATCAATTATTTTTTATTTATTTTATTTATTTAATTAAATATTAATTGATGTTTGATTGATAACATGATCATGCATTATCCATTACTTGCTATACATAAAACCCCACACAATTTTTATTAATCATGCATCTCTTTAGTAAAAACATGATTATCTAGGATTGCCCTATATGTTTATGTGAATTGTTTCAGTGAAACCAATTGCATGTAAATTGTTAAGTCTTAAATTAGTTAAAACATGGTAAATCATACCATAATAAAGGCAAAAATGTTTTAGTAAAGTTTGATGAATGTAATGGGTAATTATTCTAGATCACTTTAATGGTAGAAACATGCTCTTTTATAATTATATGATTTTATAATTAATTACACTCATAGGGTTAAAAATAAACTAGTAATTAATTTATAATTAATTGGTTAGTTTAATAAACACATACATTCTAAAATAGTGAGTGGGTGAAGGTTGACATCTCAATGTGACCTATGGACTCCATAGTTAGTACAACACCTTGAAATATTATTAGGGACGCAGGTTTCTAGTCATATTAATATAGAGGGTTGACTTCTTATGAAGAAAGGAAAGAGTGATGGATTTAGGTTTGACTGACCCTAAGGTGACACTCTCTTAGTTAAGTCATATATTCTAAAATAATGTGTTACACTCACAAAGATACAATTAATCTCTTGTAGTGGATAATTGTATCTTAACAAAAGAAGTGGTACTTTATTTTTAAAAGATAAAATATGAGTTATTTGAGTTTTAAATAATAAAGATAAGAGTGCCTTATCGACTGTCTGAAATTAACTTGACCGACCATAAGGAGATACTTTAATTATTGGGTTGTTTAATACTAGATTAGAAACTGCTAAGTTTGTGTGTTTCGATTGTTACATTCATGCATCATTTTACTTTCCAAAAGTTATTGATATTTATTTTTTGAATATAATAAACCTTGTATCTTTTATTTTTTGAAAGAAAAATGTTACCACCCAACACTTTCCCTACCACATGTCCGATCATGCATAAAATGATTGATGATCATAAAAGGGGAGTGAAACTCACTGGATAGGATAAAGGAGGATGGAAAAATTCAACTTTGTTCATTTTTTTTTTGGCTAAAAACCTTAAACATATTTTTAATGAAAGACAACCTCCTCCTATGTCAACAAAGTGATACAAGGAAAGAGGAAGATGATAAATATATTGATTGGATGAGATCAAATCACATGGCAAGATATTATATTCTTAGTACCATGGAGGACAAGCTGAGGAGAAAGTACGAAGACATTAAATATGCACGTGACATGTGAGATTTTTTCTATGAAGATATATACAGAGAAGATCACAATCACAATGGTAAATATGATTTGCATGTACCTTAAGCTTGAATAGTGGATTATGATATATCTATCTAAATCTTTGATTTAGACACCTCTAACCATATTTGGTTCTTCTTTACAGATTCTTGACCGGTCAAGGGAACCTACAGAAGGAGACCACTAGATAAGGATGGAGATGGAGAGCGTATTTAGTTCAGAAAAGTGTTGGGGATAGTCCGTTTAGTTTAAGTTTATTTTTCTAAAGGAGAAATTTATTTTTTGTTTAGAATAATTTTTTTTGTTAACTTTCTTTAAATGGACATGCAATTGTAAACATTCGGACTGTAGATGCTTTTCCAAATGAACAATTGCTTAATAACTTTGAGTTATTTAAAGTAGCTAAGTAAAATGGTAACGAAAGACAAAATGTTTCTAAAGAGGATGACACATATCTGTGGCATGTGAGACTAGGTCATATTAGTCTAGATAGAATAAATAGGTTAACAAAAGATGGACCATTGAAGGAACTAACTGTTTGAACTCTTCTTGTTCACGAAAAATAACTAATGACCCTTTCTCAGAGAAAGGCAATAGAGCCAAAGATGGTAACCATACACTAATATTAGAAATTTGAGCACCTTGTGCATAATTTTAATGGCTTCATAACTATAAGTTTGGTAAAGAGATTCTAGACATTAAGACTGAGTACATGAATCACACCATTGGATTTTTCTTGGCTACGTACATGTGTGTCACTTGTCGAGCTAGATGCCTACTTAGGCAGGTGACTTCTACGCAGCCATTGCTTCAGGCGCGCATGCAATTAGCAAGGACAGACATGAGTTATCATCATGTTACAAGCTAGGATGGTGCCTAGTCAGATGTGCACCCCAGGGTGCAGACTGGTAGGCATGCTGATGCTTAGTTGTGTGGTAGGGAAATTTTTGTAAATATCTTGAATATTGCTCAGAAAAGGACGAGATTTGAAAGATCCCATATTGAAGGGTGAGCTGCGAGCCAAATGTGTATCCCAAGAAAAAATAATATATGTTCCTAGTAGAAGGCTAAAAGCTTAGAAAGCTCTTTGTAAGGGGAGCACATGGTGTCATCTTTCCACAACCCCTTAGTGGAGGTGAGCAAAGTGAGCTAATACTAATTAGGAAGGCTATTAGTAAGGCGGGAATATAAGGACCATGAGGGTACATATATGTCTAGAAGAGTAGGAGTACTCATGTAGTGCACCATGGCAATGAGTTTGGACACGAGATGGCACAAGATGACATTTGTGAGACTAGTTAGCATACATGCATTGGAGGATGAACTATGCTATGAGTGAAGGAATGGTGCCTTGAAAATTAGACCATGGACGTATGGGAGTCTTTTGACCGTGACGAGAACTATTAAAATAGTATCGATTGAGGCATTACAAGAGGTGTTGGCACATCAGCTTGGTGTTGGCTTTTGACAACTTATGCTACCTGGCCTTGTGAATGTCTAGGTGAGCATCAGTGTTGAGATTTCCCTTGCCATAGTGAGAACCTATGAACAATGTGAGTATCTTCTCTAGAGATCCTTGATAGACGGATGCCCTCGTAAATGCTTGAGAGTGTGACTAAGCGAGATTTTTTTTAGAGACAGAAGTGTGCGGAGGCATGCGGTCACACAAAAATTGTGCCCATTGTTATTGAAATGGTCGGTAGGCTAACCTTGGCTTACAGGAGTCAGGATGCCTTACGAGCATTTTTATTGTCAATATGTGAGCCGATGACAAATGGTATCAAAGACAGGTTCTTCTGAAGTGGGGCTGAATGCTTGAACATATGTCATCGAGCCTTTTAGTCGCTTATAGAGGATCAATATGCTGGAATGGAATGAGACTAGGTTGTTATTCTTTGTGGGGATATTGGACATCCTATAAAGGGACAATTATGGTTGCTTTTAATCAGAAAGTTAAGTGATGCTAGAAAGATAACAACCACATGCAATTGTTGAGGGATGCTACTTTAGAGTTGGGACTTGTTGACATGAGAGAGGATTTGATCGAGAGGTCAAGATTGTATGCTTGGTTCACTAGGTCGGGTTCACCTGAGTGATAGTGTAAATCGGATGGAGCATTGTTGTTGAAAAGGGAACTTGTATGTAAGAGTACGGAAGCATGGCAATAGCCATCAAAAGCTTTGTAGTCACAACAGTGGTCGAGAATGGAAAACTTTGAGGAATCAAATGATGATAAGCATGCAATGCTTTAGTTGCTACTTGTGGGTTCCATAAAGAAACACATGGAAACCAAGATGGCAGGAGTCGCGATTGGGAGTGAATAATTATTCTTGCTAGTGTTTGCATGCTGGGAGGCTCCAGGATAATTGAGTGGGTCGTGTTTGGTCGTAGTGATGTCTGAATGCGTGAGCAACACTAAAAGAATCCTAAGAGATGCTAAGTTGTGGATTAAGTGGATCAATAAGCCAGCACGACGAGAATACCTCATGTTCCTTAGTGATCACCAGGGTCGCACAAGGGAAACTTAGTGATCACGAAGAATCGACATGGTCAAAGTTGTGCTAAAGTTTCTCAGAAGTTAGATGGTTGGGTCAAGGAAACTTAGTACTGCATATAAGCTAAGAGGTTATGCTAGAATTCGTGTGGGGGACAGAGTGTCGCGCCGAGAAGAACTTAGTGCTACCTTGAAGCCCATGGGGGAAAAATGCTAGTATCGATTAGATGGATGCTTGTGTGGACAGTGCAAACATGAGGAAATCAACGGTGGGGCTACATGACGTAGTTGAGTTGAGAGTCAGGCCCACTGGGTGTACTTCTAGATTAGATGTGTGCATCAAGAGTTGGTGGCGGTCAAATTTTTTTACGTGTAGGCAAGTTGTCGAGGATGCCAACAGTTGAAGTGAGGGAGAGACCCTTACGGTTCAAACAACAAGCCAATGTTCCATAACAAAAGCATCGATATGAGTTATCATTGAGATCAACTATTGCTCAAAAGGTAAAGTTAAGACTCAAAGCCATGGACAAAGCCAAGTAACTCAGGTACTAAGGCAACATAGCGATGTCGTGGGATAGATAGTCAGAATGATCGAGGCATTAGATCAACACCATCATCATTAGAATGACCAGTAGAATGGAGGGACCACACTGTAGAAGCAGTTAACTTAAGAGCTATGCCTTAAGTAAAGGTACACCTCTAAGGAAATTTTCCCAAGTTGAAGTGGGGAGCCCACTAATTATTATCTTCGAATATTCAGGGTATGTTGTACCCTAAAAACACGAGCTCAATTATCTTGGTCAGGGTACAACTAAAATGAAATACATAAAGGAGGCAAGACTTCAGAGATATCTTTCAAACTTTAGGTCAATCAGCTCGAGCCTATGTCACTAAATCCGAGGCGGCCGAAGATCCTTTAGATCATTTGGACTGCGGATGACACAGGTAAAAATATACAATGTCCAGTCTTCAGATCACCTTCGCTAAGCTTGAGTATTGTCTGAGTCAATCTGTCGTGATCCAGTTACATCTAGTTCGAGTATGGTATCTAGTGCGAGATAGTTCAATGATGCACATGGAAGAATCCCAACGAACTCGAATGCTCGCTATGCGGAGTAAATGCCCACAATCATTATCCACATTTATTGACTAATGCAAATGGTAATAGGCTTCATTAGGATAGTTACATATCCATTAATTTGGGGAAGTGACCCAATATTGTATGTTACCATTTATTGAACGGTTATTCAATATTGTCCATCATAATTCCCTATAAATATATGAAAAACTAGCATTTTTGCCCCTTGAACTATATGACTTGCAATGTTAAAAATTCTCCCTGAAATATGTACGTTACTAAAATATGAGACTTCTGTTAGATTATGTCCTTGGTGGCTAACAGTTTGATGATGTGACATTTTGTCTGTTGATGTGGCACTGTCATATGTAGAATAATTAGCAATTTTCCCCCCAAACTTTGACCACTACCATATTGTGCTCTTTCTATTAAAAATATTTTTTTTTAAAAGAAAACCTAATTGTTTTCATAAAAGTAATTGTTATGTCCTTAAAAATAAAATAAAATAATTTTAAAAGATTAAGAAAATAAACAATAATAAAAGTTTCAAATTAATTAAATAAATTTTCAAATACTAAACAATGGAAAATCTAATTAATAACAAATAACTTTTTTTTTACTTTTTCTTTTGTTTTACAATATAAAATAAATATATCTTAAAATAAAAATAAAAAATAAATCCTAGAACAAAGTTTGTTCCCCTTCGTCCTCCTCCTCTTCAATTAAAAGTTTTTTTTAAGCCCTTTGTCATTCGTCATCTTCTTTAATTAGAAGTGTATGTTTCTTTGTTTTAGTATTTATTTTAAGTTTTCATTATAAAATATATTTATTTTATATTGTAAAAGAAAAGAAAAAATAAAAGTAAAAAAGATTTATTTGGTATTAATTAAAATTTTAAATTATTATTTTTAGAAAAAAAATTAATTTTTTTAATAAAAGGGTTATTATTTCACAGCTATCAAAGTTCTAGAGGGAAAATTGCTAATTATTCTACACATGACAGTTCCACATCAACAAACAAAGAGCCATGTCATCAATCTGTTAGCAACCTCAGATGAAATCTAATAGAAGTCTCATATTTCTGTAACGTGCATAGTTCAAGGGTAATTTTTAACATCGCGAATCATTCGGGGGCATGATCATATAGTGGTTATAGTTCTGGGATGAAAAAATAGTGTTTATTCTAAATATAAGGGAAATGAACCCTAAAAGGGACCGAGATATTGTATGCAAAATCTCTATTGAAATTGTCATAAATAATTTCTTCAAGAGATCCAAAATAAGAATCAGAGTGACTCGTGGACTAGGTGGATTTTAACTAGTGAACCAGGTAAAATTTTCGTTAGTTTATATTTACAACTCTGTGTTGTTACCAAATCAGGAAATTAAAGTAGACCATGAATGAACAATCTGGTTCATCCAGATGGGACACAGATTGCTTCACCAATAAGGCATATTCCCTTACCTATATGTTATCCAACGTCACCACACCCATAAAGAAATGCTTTTGGTCACATGAATTAAATGAGATATTCTATATCCGTAGAAGAGACGTATGTCATATGACCTCGTGAGAATAATCAAGCCCCGGGACCTCAGCTGTGAGCACTATGTTTTGTGAATGGAGTTAGTTGATGGAGAGCCATAGTGGAGGGAGATTTGGGAGTATACGCAACATGCCCTCCCAAAGACATGAGAGCGACTTGACAAATCAGCTGAGCTCCGCCTAAAGTTTGCAATCCAATCCATAATATGATCTACACAAACATCTAAACACGCAAATGTGACAGTTAGCACGCTACAATGATCTGAGTTATGCTCAGACGATGGGAGATTTATCAATCATGCACGATAATGGGATCGTCCTGCCTAACCGAGCTCCAAAATGGAGGGATAATAACTCACATAATGTGCAAGATAGAATGGGAACTGGTAACCAGTTTGTAAATAATGTAGAAATGATGATCCAACCCTTGAATGGTTGGCCTTGATTGAGAAATAAATGAAGAGACTTTTGTCTAGGAAAAACATGGACGATTGGGATTCTGATGAGGAGCTTAAGCCATTTTCTCCTCACATCGTAGTCGCTCCCTATCCCATTAGCTTCAAAATTCCAAATATGCCCTCGTACGATGGAACCAGCGACCCGTCAAACCACGTCGAGAACTTCAACACTTTGATGAGAGCCCACAACTTTGATATCAACCTACGCTGTGTCTTGTTTCCAGACACTTTGACAACACCAGCAAAATTATGGTTCAACAAGTTTAAAAGGCACTCAATCACTTCCTAGAAACAGTTATCGACCGAGTTCAGTAAGCTGATTTGAGCTGCGAAAGAAGTTCGAATAGAGGCCAACTCCCTAGGAAATATAAAACAGCAACCAAGTGAATCCTTGAAGGCATATTTCAATCGATTCACTAACATAGTGGCACAAGCATGCTAATAAGGTTTAATGCCTTGATTAGCATGCCGGGTGGGGAAATTTAAAGGATGTGTGTATGATTATTTGGTTAAATGCGTGACTATGTGGCTTGCTTGATATATATATATGATGAAATGAATATATTTAAATGCATGTTTATTTGTATTAAATATGCATGTGGGGCCACTCTTGATAGTTGGGGCATATTTCTAATATTGGCCCGTTGCGGGCATAAATGTTAATATATGTGAGTAAATGATTTATAACACATTATTATGTGGATATATTTGCAGTATACGGCTCGAGGCGATCCTAGTGAGCGGAGTAGCGGGATAGTCACAACGGGATGTAATACCCAGCTTGGGGCGAGCCTAGGGGTATTTTGGGAAGTTTAATGTATATTTTGGGTTTATTAAGTAATGGATAAGTATTTGGTGATTAGATGGGCATGTCGGGATTAATTGGGAATTAATAGGACTACTCGAGGAGTTAGTGGGAAATGTGGCAAGTGATGATTTTGCCCTTGGGACCATTTAAAGTTAAGGGTATACTTAGGGGGCCATATGGTCTTTTGGTTAGTGGATAGGCTCAGTAGAAGCTTGTAGACACAAGGTAATAAGCAGAGTCTCTCTCCCTCTCTCCCTCTATCCTTATTCGGTTGGCACATGTCCCCTTGGTGGGCATTGAGGCTAGTGGAATGTTGATATCGCCCAATAACTCCTAAGCGGTCACAGTAGTAATCGGGCTATGTTGTATCCACAGAGAGGTAAAATACAAGTAAAAAGATAGATTAGTAAATCAGAGATAATAAACTTTGAAATGGTGTAACTTTGAAAAAGAATATAAACATTAAATAAAAAAAATCGAGGAATTAGAATCAGAAAGAAAATATGGAAGGCATAACTTTCATTCATGCAAACATATATATATTTTAATAAAATTGATTCATTATACTCAACTATAATTCTACACCATTAATTATAGTTGGAAAATATATACAATAAAGCTCACCTTAAAATATGTTCTTTAATTAAATTATACTAACTTCTAATTTTAAAAACCAATCATATTATATACCTTAGAGCGACAAAATAGCAATGGCAGAATGCAGTAAAAAGCATATAATATAACAAATATCCTAAATTAAATTAAAAGCCTAAATTACATGAGAAGAGCATGACTAGACTTATGTAAAAGACACTAATAAATTTAGAATAAAGATTAGAAGAAAATAAATTTAATTGTAACAAATATATAGAAATGAAGAACAAAATAAAGAATCAATATATTAAAAATATAATGTAAAACATGAACTTCACTCTAGCCTTTCCACAAAAGAATTTAGCCTAAAATAGGCATTGTTTTCTCTCAAAGTAATGTAAAAGAAATGAAAGAAAATAAGAACAAAAATGATTTTTTGTCTCACTATACTCTCCACACTAAATTCGACCATCTGATACTTTTTTTCTTCCATTTGGTACTCTATTTATAGTGTAAATAGGACTAAAAAATGTGTAGAACCGTGTACAAAATAGTGGGAAAAATGGCTGCAAAATAGGTGGAAAGTGGGACAAGTGCAACAAACACGTTGGCAGGCATGTCGGGCGCGTGGGGAGCAGAGGCTGACGACGTGGGAATAGGGATTGATCGTGGCAGCTGATCGGTCGGGCGCGTGGGGAGCAGCCGTAGGCGAGTGGGACGCGTGTCCTTCTGTGGTTGGCTCGGCAGGCGGCTGTCAGGCGTGGCAGGTGCAGCTCGGCTTAGGTGGACGAATGGCAGGCTGCCATGTGGCAGCGTGGGGGAGCATATTTTTTGTTGGGCTTTGGCTGTTTGGGCCATTCCATCTTCAAAAATGTCCTTTTCTTCATGATTTCTTCAATTTTTATTCTGTCTTTCTTCTTTCTTTTTCTTTGTGTCAAAATAATTTTATTTCCTGAAAATTAAGCACAAATGAAATTAAAATTAATATTTTCAAATATAAAATATATGACAATAAATCCATGAAAATATTAATTAAAACTTAATTAATTTTACACTTTTAAGACTAATAAAATGATATTTTTGAGCACTAATCACAACCTCCAACCAGCTTATTGCTAGTCTCTAGCAATTCAAGAGAAATGATAAATGTGAACATGATATATTTCCAGTCAAAAATTATAAAAGAACTTAAGTATTAACACAAAATGTCAGTAACAAGTCAACAAGAGTTGTCAAAATTACTTTGAATAAATCTAGAGTTGTGAGTGTGTGCACCAAACTTGTACCTTCTTACCGTAAACCATAGCACATAAAGCCTTTGAAATTATGCCAAGTAAAAGTCTCAACTCCATTAACCTCTCATGTAATTGAAAATATTTAAAGTTTAAGAGTTTCACTCATGGAGTTGGAAAAGAAGTAAGCACTCATCAAATGGGTATATATTTAGGACAAACTCTTAAATATTTATTAGAACGAAGATAAGAAATAAACTATTTGGACAACCACCATAAAGAGTACCACAAAACCAGTTTTTCAGGATTTTAAGTTAAATAGACAATCTTTACATTTATTCTAAGAGCCATAAAATAAAACATGAAATTAATAAACACACATTTTTTTTGGACACAAGAGACTACATAATTGAAAATGATAGAAATATTGCTCCTGTGTCTTTCTCCTTTGTTTTTTCTATTTTTTTTTCTTCTTCTTTTCTTTTCTCTTTTCTTCTTCTTTTTTTTTCATTTTCTTTTTCATAAACAACATAATAAAAGGCTCTCTAATAAGATTTGTCTATAGAAAATATTATCCTTAAAACATCATCCATTCATACCACAATACCTTGTCCAAATAATTATAACCATTTCTAAGAATCAATAAAAGTTTATTAAAAGTTGTTTTCTCAAGTCTCACTTCTCACACAAAAGAATGAATTACTTAAACATGGCAAATTTCTAAGCAAACATCTTACCACAACATTTGGCATGTGCATTAGTTAACTCTAGAGAAACTCTTAGTAATACAGATAACAAAATTTGACTCAAAAGTAACATTTTGCAAAAATAAATAAGTAATTTTTAAAAAATTTGACCGTGAAAATATTAATATGACAAAAATCAACATGAACGTGCATGAATATGCTCACCATCCCCAACCTAAATCTGACAGTGTCCTCAATGTCTCAAAAGATAATAAATGTGAAAGAGCAGGGAAAGAGAACACCTGGATAGCGAGCGTTGAGTGATAGAGCGAATATTGATTCTCTAAGACATGAAAAACTGAAAACAAAAAATGATAACAAATAAAATAAAATGACAAAAGGGAAATAAATAGAAAACAAACCTATGTACAAACAATTTGGAACACTACTCAGACTTGGTAAACCAGTTCCACGAGAGTGACTTCTTCAGGCTGGGTCACCCTCTCTATGTAGTGTTTCAGTCACTAGCCATTTACTTTGAATTCTCTCCCATCAGTTGGGTCTATGACCTCAACAGCACCGTTGGGAAAGACAGATTTCACAACATATGGGCCAGTCCACCTTGATCTCAGCTTGCCAGGGTGGATATGCAGACGAGAGTCATAAAGATGCACTCGTTGGTTTGGCTCAAATTCTTTTCTTAGGATCTGCTTGTCATGGGTCGTTTTCATTTTAGCCTTGTAAATCCTAGAGTTTTCGTAAGCATCATTCCTTAACTCTTCAAAATCTGACAACTGAAGCTTACGATTGAGTCCTGCCGCCTTGAGATCAAAATTTAGGCTTTTAACTGCCCAATAAGCTTTGTGTTCTACTTCAACAGGAAGGTGGCAGGCTTTACCATAGACTGTCCTATAAGGAGACATAACAAGTTGAGTATTGTAAGCAGTGCGGTATGCCCATAAAGCATCGAGAAGTCGTGAGGACCAATCTTTGCGGTCAGGATTAACCGTCTTTTCTAAGATTTGCTTAATTTCTCGGTTGGCTAACTCAGCTTGGCCATTTGTCTGTGGGTGATAAGGCAATGCAACCTTATGAATTACACCATATTTTTGCATTAAGGTCTCAAAAGAATAGTTTCAAAAATGGGTGCCTTGATCACTTATGATAGCCCGAGGTGTGCCAAACCTAGATAACACATTTTCCTTTAAGAATTTCACAACAGTTGTGTTATCATTATTTTGACAAGGCACAACTTCCACCCATTTTGAGACATAGTCTATGGCGAGGGGAATGTAAAGGTAGCCAGAAGAAGGTGGAAATGGTCCCATAAAGTCTATCCCCCAACAATCGATTATTTCTATTACAAGAATTGGGTTTAATGGCATCATATGTCGTCAGGACAGGGCACCCAATTTCTGACACCTTTCACATGATCGACAGAAATTGTTAGTGTCTTTGAAGAAAGTGGGCCAATAAAGACCACACTATAAGATTTTTTCAGCAGTCTTTTTCATAGAAAAATGACCACCACAAGCTTCATTATCACAAAAGTTCAGGACACTAAAAATTTCATCATCTGGAATGCAACGTCTCATAATTTGGTCGAGGCAATACTTAAAAAGATATGGATCGTCCCAATAGAAGTTAAGAACCTCGACCAAAAATTTACGTTTATCTTGTGCACTCCATGCAGTTGGAAGTTTTCCAACTACTAAGTAATTAACGATATGAGCGTTCCATGGCAACTTACTGACCGCGAAGAGATATTCATCAAGGAAGTCATCTCGAATGGCTGGGCCATCAGCGGAATCAAAAAATTCAAGACGAGATAAGTGGTCCGCTACCACGTTTTCAAATCCTTTCTTGTCTTTTATGGTTAGATCAAATTCTTGTAATAGAAGGATCCACCTAATTAAACGCGTCTTAGAATCCTTTTTGGAAAGGAGGTATTTTAAGGCGGAATGGTTCGTAAAGACTGTGATAGGTGAACCAATCAGGTAGGAACGAAACTTGTCAAGTGCGAATAATACAACAAGTAACTCTTTTTCAGTGGTAGAATAGTTCATTTGAGCACTGTTAAGAGTTCTACTTGCGTAATAGATAACGAAGGGCTTCCCTTCCCTTCTTTAACCTAAGACGACCCCTATAACATAATTGCTAGCACCACACATGACTTCGAACGGTAAGTTCCAATCTGGTGGCTGAATGATAGGGGCGGAAGTGAGTTTTGCAACGAGCGTTCGGAAAGATTCCTCACACTCAGGTGCCCAACTGAACACAACATCTTTTGCTAGGAGGTTTGATAAAGGGCGAGCAATTGTCGAGAAATTTTGTATGAACCTCCTATAGAATCCTGCACGCCCAAGAAAAGATCGAATGTCTTTAACAGTCTTGGGGGTGGGCAGCTTTGATATGAGTTCAATCTTTGATTGATCGACCTCAATTCCTCGTTTCGACACGACATGCCCCAAGACTATGCCTGATGGCACCATGAAATGACACTTTTCCCAGTTGAGTACCAAGCCTTTCTCTTTGCAACATTTAAGCACAGACTCTAAATTGAGAAGGCTTGATTCAAAGGAATCTCCAAAGACTGTCAAATCATTCATGAATACTTCCATACATTTCTCGATCATATCACTAAATATGCTCATCATGCATCGCTGGAAAGTGGCTGGAGCATTGCACATGCCAAATGGCATGCGCCGAGAGGCAAAAGTACCAAAAGGACAAGTGAATTTGGTCTTATCCTGATCTTCTAAGGCAAACTCGATTCGGTAATACCCTGAATAACCATCAAGAAAACTATAGAAAGGATGACCTGCCACACGTTCCAATATTTGATCGATGAATGGAAGTGGAAAATGGTCTTTGCGGGTGGCTGCATTTAATTTTCTATAATCAATGCACATGCGCCACCCAGTTGTGACCTTGGTAGGAACAAGTTCCCCTTTTCATTTTGTACCACTTTTACCCCAGATTTCTTGGGAACAACCTGAGTTGGGCTGACCCATTTACTGTCAACAATAGGATAGATTATGCCAGAATCTAGAAGTTTCAAGACTTCAGTCTTTACTACTTCCTTCATCGTTGGGTTCAATCTTCTTTGAGGGTCACGATGCGGTATAGCCCCGTCTTCCAATTGAATGTGATGGGAGCAAATTAAAGGACTAATACCTTTGATGTCAGCTATCGTCCATCCCAATGCATCTCTTTGTTCTTGCAACACATTGATGAGTTGGCACTCTTGTGTGGGATTGATCTTGGAAGATATTATGACAGGAAAAGTGTTGTCAACTCCTAGGAAAACATGCTTAAGACACTCAGGAAGTTGTGCCAACTTTGGTTGAGGAGCTTGTTCAATAGATGGTTTTGGTGTTTCTCGATCTTGATGGAGTTCCTCAAAGATTGGATTCCAAAACATGGTTCTTTTAGCCTATGAGTGTTTGACGATTTCAGGGTTGATGGTAGAATCATCGGGCTCAAAACTTTCTTAAATTTGGAAAAGGTGATTAAAATGATTAGACGTGTATTTCGATTCGACCTCTTCCGAAATAAGTGTATCGATGAAATAGGATTTGAAACACTCATCGTTGTCAGGTGGTTGTTTGCCGATGTGGAAAACATTCACTTCTAGAGTCATGTTCCCGAAAGATATTTTCATGAGACCATTCCTACAGTTAATGAGTGCATTTTCTGTTTCGAGGAAAGGTCTACCGAGAATGATGGGAATTTTGGACTCTATACTCACTTTAGATTGAGTGTCCAAGATGAGAAAATCAACAGGGTAATAGAATTGTTCAATTTTGAATCAGAACGTCTTCTACTATTCCCCGAGGTTTCTTAACTGATCGATCAGCCAATTGTAGTACCACAGATGTGGGCTTGAGTTCTCCTAGACCTAATTGCAAGTATATTGAATATGGCATGAGATTTACACTTGCTCCTAAGTCTAGAAGTGCTTGACCAAATTCCTGCTCCCCAATTTGACATGAGATGGTGGGACAACCAGGATCTTTGTACTTAGGCGGTGCCTTGCAGTCAATTACCGCGCTAGCTTGTTCCACCAAGAATGCAGTTTTCTTGACATGGTGCTTTCTTTTAAAGGTGCACAAATCCTTGATAACCTTGGCATAAGCCGACACTTGTTTGATCACATGCAACAATGGCAAGTTGATCTTCACTTGTGTTAAAAGGTCTAGGATTTCACCATGATTTTCCAGTACCTTTCCACTGGATTTCAAAGCTTGAGGAAAGGGTGCCTTTACTGGAATGCTTATTGGCACATCATTATCTGGAGCGGGCATTGACGTACTCGTTGTCTTAGTTAACGGTGAAATCGTACTTTGACCACTTCGAGTAAAGATGGCATTAACCTCTTTGAAACTTGTATCTGCAGAGGAGGAGGTTTGTGCCATGTGTTTCCCTTTTTGATGGATTAGAGGTTGAGCGGGAAGTCTCCCATGCTCTTGAATCGCCAAATTAGTGTTTAGCTTTGTCATTTGGATTTTCATGTCCTTCATTTCCTCTACCATTTGTGTGAAACAAGCTTTGAGCTCTTGAGTTGAGGCTATTTGAGTTTGTACAAGCATCTACAAAGTATTCTCTAGAGAATTAATTGACTGCATGATATTTTTAGGAGCAATGTATGATTTTGGTGGTTGTAGCTGCTCAGGCCTCCATTGGCTTCCAGAAGCTTGGTTTGAATCCTTCCAACTGAAATTTGGATGGTTGCGCCAACCAGGATTGTAAGTGTTTGAGAAAGGGTTATAAGGCTTCTTGTAATCCCCTAAAGCATTGCATTGTTCTCATTTCCTCCTCTTAACTCACCAAGAGTTGGGCACTCTTGTGGTTGATGTTCCGTCCCTCCACAGATGAAGCATGGATCTCGTGTCTGTTCCTTTGCAGCCATGTGGATTCCTCTACCTTCTTGAGATTTGAAAGCCTTGAATTGTTGTCTCAATGATTCAATTTGGCTTTTGACGTTGTCATCTTCCCTTAATTGGTAGATTCCAGTTGATCGTGTCTTGTCCATAGGACTCGGCCCATTCCATGTGTAGGATTTTTCAGCGAGATCATCGAGGTACTCGAAAGCTTCATTGGGATCTTTTTGAAGGAATTCGCCATTGCACATCATTTGTACGAATTGTCTTTGTCCGGTTTTGAGACTGTCATAGAAATAGCTGATCAGACGCCAGCTTTCGTATCCATGATGTGGGCATTGATTTATCAAATCTCTAAACCTCTCCCAGACCTGATGGAAAATTTCATGGTCTTTCTGGATGAAGGTAGAGATTTTCCTCTTAAGGCTGCTAGTCTTATGGGGCGGGAAATATTTGGGAAAGAATGCTTTTGTCATTTTGTCCCATGTTCCGATAGATCTAGGCCTTAAGGAATACAAGCAGCTTTTTTCTTTGTCTTTGAGAGAGAAAGGAAAAAATTTCAATCTCACAATGTTGGTGACATCAGCTCGGTTGTTGAATGTAGCCACCACCTCTTCGAATTCCCGTATATGCACGTACGGACTCTCATTTTCCAATGGAAGGTTGGTAAGAGGTTAATCATGCCAGGTTTGAAATCAAAATTTGGCATATTGTTGGGATACATTATGCATGAAGGTGTGGCTGTACGCGTAGGATGTAAATAATCCTGTAGCGTTCTTGGTTGGACTTCATCTTGATGAGCCATTGTGGGTGGTTCAGAAAGTCTCGGTGAATTGGGAGTGTTTGAATGAATGGAAGAAAATGACGAACTAGGAGAGTTTTCTAAAGTTTCTACTTGTTGTCTCACAAATCTCCTTAGTGCATCTCTGTTTCGTGGCACAAATATTTTTTTTGGTAAGTGTTATAAGCGCAAATGTGTAATAATGTAATGAGTATACACCAAAAATGTTCCCAGGCCAATTGGGAAGGCTGCCAAGATACCACTTTAGGCCCAAGAGCTTTTCTAGAACTCCCCGAGGTTCTTAGAAAAGATTGGAGGGTAACGGTAACACAGACCTTATTTTAGAACCAATTTTTCTAAGACAGAACAAGTTTGGTTTTTACTAATTTCCGCAATTACACAAATGTTCTCAATACTTTGTTTTTTTTTTAAATTTAAATTTTATGATTTAAACTTTTATGCTTTTTTTTCGAAAAAAAAAACTAAATCTAGAAAATAAATTTTAAACCAAAAAGTAAAATGAAACAATAACAAAAAAAATAAATAAATGAATAAGAAAAATTACTAAGGAAAAATAAAATAAAAGAGAACTAAAAAAAATTATAGTATGCTTTTTTTATGTAAAAAAAATTAATTTACTAGGCAAACCTTTAATTGTAGAATTACCACCCCAGCAACGACGCCAAAAATTGATATCGTCCAATAACTCCTAAGAGGTCGCAGTGCTAATCGAGCTATGTCGTATCCACAGAGAGGTAAAATACATGTAAAAAGATAGATTAGTAAATCAGAGATAATAAACTTTGAAATGGTGTAACTTTGAAAAAGAATATAAACATTAAATAAACAAAATCGAGGAATTTGAATCAGAAAGAAAATATGGAAGGCATAAGTTTCATTCATGCAAACATATATATATTTTAATAAAATTGATTCATTATACTCAACTATAATTCTACACCGTTAATTATAGTTGGAAAATATATATAATAAAGCTCACCTTAAAATATGTTCATTAATTAAATTATTCTAACTTCTAATTTTAAAAACCTATCATATTATATACCTTAGAGCGACAAAATAGCAATGGCAGAATGGAGTAAAAAGCATATAATATAACAAATATCCTAAATTAAATTAAAAGCCTAAATTACATAAGAAGAGCATGACTAGACTTATGTAAAAGACACAATTAAATTTAGAATAAAGATTAGAAGAAAATAAATTTAATTGTAACAAATATATAGAAATGAAGAACAAAATAAAGAATCAATATATAAAAAATATAATGTAAAACATGAACTTCACTCTAGCCTTTCCACAAAAGAATTTAGCCTAAAATAGGCATTGTTTTCTCTCAAAGTAATGTAAATGAAATGAAAGAAAAATAAGAACAAAAATGATTTTTTGTCTCGCTATACTCTCCACACTTAATTCAACCATCTGATACTTTTTTCTTCCATTTGGTACTCTATTTATAGTGTAAATAGGACTCAAAAACGTGTAGAACTGTGTACAAAATAGTGGGAAAAATGGCTGCAAAATAGGTGCAAAGTGGGACAAGTGCAGCACACACGTTGGCAGGCATGTCGGGCGCGTGGGGAGCAGAGGCTAACGACGTGGGAACAGGGACTGATCGTGGCAGCTGACCGGTCGGGCGCGTGGGGAGCAGCCGTAGGCGAGTGGGACGCGTGTCCTTCTGTGGTTGGCTCGGCAGGCGGCTGTCAGGCATGGCAGGTGCGGCTCGTCAGGCGTGGCAGGTGCAGCTCGGGTGGACGAATGGCAGGCTGCCATGTGGTAGCGTGGGGGAGCAGATTTTGGCATGGGCTTTGGCTGTTTGGGATTAATTTTGGGCCATTCCATCTTCAAAAATGCCATATTCTTCTTGATTTCTTCAATTTTAATTCTTTCTTTTTCTTTGTGTCAAAATCATTTTATTTCCTGAAAATTAAACACAAATTAAATTAAAATTAATATTTTCAAATATAAAATATATGACAATAAATCCTTGAAAATATTAATTAAAACTTAATTAATTTTACCCTTTTAAGACTAATAAAATGATATTTTTGAGCATAATCAAATGTGTTGGGGAAATTGTTGAGGAGAAGGAAGAAAATTGAATGCTTGGGAAGCAAGATGAGAATTGAGGCTAGAAATGGGCAAGTAGCAGCTGAGGGATCAAGCTAGGAGTATTTAAGGATTAGCTTAAGGACCAGAACATCTCTGAGTTAAATTCTATAACCTGGTTTTTCTTACTGTGAATTCTATGATGGGTTTGGATAGTGCTTTGGCTGAGCTTAGCTCTAGCTTTTGTTCTAGGTTATTGAGGATTTGTTATAGATTCAAGGATGTTTGTGTTGTCTATGATGTGGTGTTAAGAGTTTTAGGCTTTATTCTAGCTTTGGCACACATTTGGGATGATTTCTGTTGAGTTTTGTTTGGAAAAACGTTGGAGAAACCTAGGGATTTTTGGGTTCATAGGGGTGCGCACGACCCAGTACATGGGCGCTGCGGCCAGCGTGCCCCAGAAGGCCCTGGGAGGGCTTCTAACATGAAGGCGCACCGCAACCCTAGGGGGTAGTCATAGTCCGCCTCCCCCCAGATGCAGCAGTTGCGCCTCTGACTTGAGGTGCACCGCAACCCTCAGGGCTAGGTCGTGACCCACCTAGACAGTTTTAGCCTAGATTTGTCTTAAGGCTTTGGGTGGCTCAGGGATCTAAACTTAAGCGCTCAAGGACCCGGAGCCTAGTATTTGAATCCAAAGCTTTTAAATTGTTAAGGATCTTATGGTTATCCATTATCGCATTGTGACTAGGGTATGCCGCAAGGCCTCACGAGTAGGGATCGCGCTCGGGATTGATGAACATATTTGTGGCTGAGAATATCTAATTGGCATGCTTGTATTCACTGCCATTGATTACTTGCTTTGCATTGTATATCTTTGAATATATAATTTTTAAAGACCAGCCTAAGGGTGCCGGGGGCCGATAGCAAGCGTGCAGAACGCAGCCCGGCCTAAGGGTGTCGGGATCGGCTATAAAGCTAGTGGACTCGACCTAAGGCAGCTGAGCCTGGACATTATACAATAAACAGAAGTGTGGTTTGCACTTAACTATTTGTACTGATTGATGAGATTGATTTATATGTTTGATTAAGCTGAGCACTTCTATTAAGTTTGTTGCATATATTCTATTTCTAGTAGAATCGGGTGTTATATTTACTGCTTTCCTACTACTACCTAGTTGTGCTTGTTGTTTTAAGTTTTCTTCCTGGGCATTGGCTCACGGATGCTACGTGGTGCAGGCAAGTGATTTGATAGCTGGGCCAGCCATGAGTTGGAGAGCTTCAAGGGCGGTGTGTACATATGCAGCCTGCCCGATTGCCACGTTCAGGATAGCTTAGGAGGAACTAGGGTTATACCCTGTTTTCCCACTTAGGACGGCTAAGTTGTAATCTATTTGTCGTTCACAAGTCTTCAAACTGATTTTTTTTGGGTTCCTGTGTACAACCTTAATACTTTAATGAAAAATAATCCTTTTGTTGACCAACTCTTTTATTACTTGACCTTGACTTAGTCTTTAATTACACATTTAAGTTCAAATGACTTTCTTAGTAGGTTAAGCGCTGATTTAAACACACAGTGTACCAGTCTTGATTATCCAAGGCATTACAATAGATGTCAATGATAGCGCCAAGCTTATGGCCATGAGGATAGGCATCACTGTGGGATGCGAACAATGGAAGGAATGTTAGGAACAATTCCTAGTGCGCATCAGAAATTGCGGTAATGGTAGTATCGTTTATCACAAAAAAAATTCATATAAACAAATTTATATGAGGATCCTTTAATATGCAAAATGTTAATAAATATAATCTGTATATGTAAAAATAATAAGAAATGAGTTACCTCTTGTTGCCTATCAAGAATCCTTGAATCATTTCGTATATATTTCTATCTTCCTATCCTCACTAGAGTACTCACACCTAGATCATCCAAGATGTTCTCTACATGTCAAGATGTGGGTGGGCACATAGAGAACAAGAATCAATTTTGTGAATCAAAATTATTCTCAAGACATGAGACTTTTGATTATAGGCTAAAGAGAAAGAATTATCTTTTGTGAAAAAAAGACGATCAATTTTTCTCTTTTGTAAAAAATCTTCTTTCCTTATTTTATATCATATTGAATATATAGGTACTATTATCATAATAATAATAATAATAAAATTGATCATCATAATAATAATAAATAAATGTTAATTAAAGACAAAGTCTTACATTCCATTTTAAAAGTCCTTTACAAAAAGTTTTATTAAATAATTAAATAAAAATAAAAAACCAATAACTGATCACCATCAGTATTGGTACACGCATAGGGCAGTCCAAGAAGCCCTATGTGTGTAGCACTTCCCTGAAAAATGGGATTTGATTTTTCATGAATTTTTATTTTAATTAATTAATAATTAGAAATTAAAATAATGTATCAGTTTTTTAAGGAAAAGATAACAACCTAAATTTCAAAATTCAAAATTCAAAATTAGAATTTCCATTATCATCTTATTCTTAATTAAATAAATATAATAGTCAAAACCAATTTTGAGAATCCATATTCATCCTTTCACACTTAAATAAAATAATTGATTAAAATCAACTTCTTTTGTTTCTACACAATTTTGAAAATTTCACTAATGCAATAATAAATTGTGCTGCTTCAATTATCACATAATTGCATATTTATCCTAAAGAATAAATACTCTCTCAAATATCTCATTCACAGTTTGACCATTGTATCAACTCTTACCTTGAATAGTGTTGATAGAGCTGCCCCAGGGACCTAGGGACCAATAATTCCAAGCTTCAATAAAAAAATACTATTAACCAAAACTCTTTGATTCAATAATCATATTTATTAATCTCATGATTACTCTACTATATATATGAGCCTGAACTCTTGAGAATTATAGACAAATATTTTATGAGTACTTTATTGTAACCATAAAGTGTCCATTGATATAATCATTACATACAAATTAATCATCTATTGATGATTCAAAATTAAGTGGGAATAAAATTACCATTTTACCCTTTTAATTATATCTTGATTCCTAGTCTACCATTGACTTTACTAGTGAAGGTTAATTCATAATCTGATTATGAATTGACGTCAATAACCTTTTCAGTTTGAAATGCCAACCCAATAGGGAACCATCATTCAATCTATATGAAGGTATAAATTCCATATCTGTTAAGCTATGTCCTCAGCCATATAAATCTTTGAGTCCCCAAAACAATAGTTCTTAGTCTGATGATTTTGAATAACCGTAACGCATGAAACAAGGGATCAAATGACATATATAGGAGTTCATAGTACGTTCAGGATTAAGATTAGTGTGTATATGATTATCAGTTTATGTGTTTAATAATACTAGAAACGATATTCAAACAAGTATTATTAAATCACATATGTTGCAGTTCTACATACTTATGCAAAGTACCTCCACTAAAGTCTCCCATAACACTAGTAACCCAGATCTAGGTCACATGTATTCATAATACAAACGGACTGTACTAGCAATAATTAATCAAAAGATTTCCTAACTTTATTTTCCTGCGAACTATTTAAGTCCATTATCTCAATCTCAATCCTCTCATACCAATATGAGATTGAGACCACATAGATGAACTTGGGAATTTTCTGATATTCACTTAATATTATGAACAATAATATAGCACATAAGCTACATATATACAATAATTCAATTCATTCATTTATTTCATTAAAACCATTATCAACTACAATTGATTTAAGGACACAATTCCTAATAATCTCTCACTTGCCCTAAACAAAATGAGGCATTTCCCTTAACCCCATGCTTTTTACATGACCCTGAAGAGATTTAATAGATAAAGTCCTTGCGAACGGATCTACAAGATTATCTTTAGAGGCAATCTTTAAGACAGTAACATCTACTCGGTTGTCTATCTCTCGAATCATGTGATATTTCCTCTTGATGTGCTTTCCCCTTTTGTGACTTCTAGGTTCCTTTGAATTAGCTACTTCGCCACTATAATCACAGTACAAAACAAGTGGCTGATGCATGCCTGGAACAACTTCCATATCAATATAGAGCTTTTTGAACCACACAACCTCTTTTGCTGTTTCAAAAGCTACTATGTATTCGGCTTCCATGGTGCAGTCTGCAATACTGGATTGTTTAATACTTCTTCAAACAAAAACACCTCCTCCATGTGTGAAAACTCATCCAGATGTCGACTTTTGACTATCTTTGTCTGATTGAAAATCAGAATAAGTATATCCAGTGGGGTTCAGGTCTCCACCTGAAAACACAAGCATGTAATCTCTAGTATGTCTGAGATACTTGAGAATATTCTTTACTGATGTCCAATGACTCAATCTAGGATTAGATTGATAACGACTTACTATCCTTACTTCATAACAGATGTCAGGTCTATTGCATAACATTTTATACATTAGAGGCTCAACTCATCTTGATATCATCGGAAGTCAAAGAGATGAGCAACGAAGTTCAGACAAGACGGCTGTGGTGTGTTGATGTTATTCAAGAGGACCCTAAGGGCCGGGGAATGTTGAAAAAACCTCCCATTTAACTTCAACGTTGATACTATAGCCCTTTGGGAGTGGTGACCCATAGGAAGTAGTCCCTCAACAACTATACTTGAAACGACGGTGGCTCCATACCCTGATATGGATTGTTTAGGGGAACTAAAACCCCTTAACAATCCCCAGGGCAGGTGAATTAGAGTGAGAGGAAGCCCTCATAGGCAGAGTGTCCCCTAGATTGTTCAGTGGGAGCTACTTGTTACCTTCATAAAAGCGAACTTGTTACCATACTGTTGTTTAAAAGCGTAGCTTTAAACGATTGAAGTTTTCAAGCCTCTTCGAGTCTTTCATCATGAAGTATTTCAAACTCAAGATTTTGTTACTAAAAAGTTGCCTTAGCATAAGGATTAGGAATAAAATCATAACTCCTTTTGAAGAAGGAAAGAGAAAGAAGACTATAGATAGGTCTCCCCTCACTCTATTTCCTCTCGGAAATAGCGGGGAGTTCTATGAATAGTTACGAAAGGTAATGAATGGAGAAAGCCCTATTTTCCTGTCAATGCGCATTGCATTCAAGGGAGTACTCAAAACCTTAACAACCATTAGCTACAGTTAACAACAACCTTAGTGTACTTACAGTACGAGTAAGGTAAGTATTAGTAATAAAAGAAGCAATTAAGGGATATAACGGTATCAAGTACTAAAGTGCAAGTCTTAGCAATGTCCCTCGGGACTCATACCCATGAGTCCCTCGGTCTGCGATACACTGGGTCATTCAGTCACTCCCTCTCTGGGTCTCTCCCTCCGCTTTAGGTGCTATGGGAGAGCCCCCGGAGTACGCTCCTTCATTCCCAGCTTGGTTTCAGGGGGCACATCCCCCTGAACCCCCTATCGTTCGTGTCCTACACCCGTAGTTCACTCACTTACTACAGAGGCATAGGGATACTATCTTATGTCCTCCTCTTCCTGAGGTGTTTGTGGACATTGTTCTTTAGACAATTTTACTTCTGACCGAGTAGGTATAGTGCCTTTCATAGGGTTTTGCATGCCAATGCGTTCTAGCACTTTATCAATATAAGTTGCTTGAGAAAGTGCCGAAATTTTGTTCTTTCGATCTCTACAGATTTGAATTCCCAAAACATATTTAGCTTCTCCCAAATCCTTCATTTGGAATTTCTCAACTAACCATTTCTTTACTTTCGATAATGTTTTTATGTCATTGTCAATGAGTAGAATATCATCAACGTAAAGAATGAGGAATACCACAACCTTATCTTTAATTTGTTTGTAAACACAATGTTCATCAACATTTTGTTCAAAACCAAATGTTTTGATTGTTTTATCAAATCTAAGATTTCAAGATTTCGAAGCTTTTTTAAGTGCATAAATAGACCTAAGAAGCTTGCAAACTTTTTGCTCCTGACCTTTAACTTTGAACCCATCTAGTTGAGATATGTAAATGGTTTCATCAAGATAGCCATTCAGAACAGTTGTTTTAACATCCATTTCCCAAATCTCATAATCCATGCAAGCAGTTATGGATAAGAGTATGCAGATAGATTTAAGCATGGCCATAGGTGAAAAAGTTTCTTCATAATCAACTCCTTCTTTCTGTGTGTAGCCTTTTGCTGCTAGCCTTGCTTTGAAAGTCTCTACTTTCCCATCTTCTCCTCTCTTCTTCTTGAATATCCATTTGCAACCAATAGGTTTAACATGTTGAGGTGGATCTCCAAGAGTCCATACAGAATTGGAATACAACAATTCCATTTCAAGGTCCATGGTGTTTAGCCATTTTTTTTGTTAGAATCATTCATTGCATATGTATAAGTCAATGGATCATCTTTGTTTGTGTCAGACACAAGCATCTGAACTTCATGTTCATAGCGAACTGCATGTTTATCAACTCACCCACTACGACGAAGCTCTCTATTGTTTTGAATAGAACTAGTGATATCCTCTAGTCATTTTTCATTTGTCACTGCTGGTGCTTGGTCTTGTTTATTTGAGACCATTTCCTCAAGTACGACTTTCCTTTAAGGTTTGTGGTTATTTATATAGTCATGCTCCAGAAAAGTAGCATTTTTAGATACAAACGTTCTGTTATCTTTAAGACTATAAAATATACCACCTCTTGTTTCTTTGGAATATCCTACAAACATGTACACTTCATTTGCGTGATTCCAACTTCATAGTCTTTCCTTTAAGCACGTGTGCAGGAAAACCTCATATATGGAAATGGCGTAAACTAGCTTTAGTACCATTCCATAATTCCATTGGTGTTTTCTGAATAGACTTAGATGGAACAACATTGAGTATGTATAGAGCACATTTTATTGCATAACCCCAGAATGTCAAAGGCAATGATGAGAAACAAATCATCAATCTAACCATATCAAATAGGGTTCTATTCTGCATTTCTAAAACACCATTTCATTGTGGTGTTCCAGGTGTAGTGAGTTGGGATTGAATTCCATGCTCCTACAAATGGTCCTAAAATTCATAATCTAAGTACTCTCCCCCTCTATCTGAGCGAAGTACTTTTAGTGATTTACCTAATTTCTTTTCAACTTCTGCTCGGAATTCTTTAAACTTACCAAGAGTTTCGAATTTCCTTTGCATTAAGTATAGGTAACCATATCTTGAATAATCGTTAATGAAAGTGACAAAATACTCATAACCTCCTCATGCTTGGAAATTTAGTGGACTAGAAACAACCGTATGTAGAAAATGAAGTGGTTATGTGGCTCTTGAACCTTTAGTAGATATAGGTCTCTTGGTCATTTTTCCTTCTAGGCAAGATTCACAAACTGGGAGAGAACCAATAGATAGTTCTCTTAAAGGACCATCCTTTGTTAGTTTGTTAATTCTGTCTAGACCAATATATATGTTTCACTATCAGAATCTGTCTTTTGTCTTTTAATAGAACTAGGATTTGTATTTTTAAATAATTCAAAATTATAAACATGCTCAATAGTGGACTCTAACTTGTAAAGTCCACCTTCAAACTTTGCAGAACCAAATGTCGAAACCATATTTCGAAATAACAATCTAATTATTATGAAATGAAATATTAAAACCTTGTTCATGCAATTTTAATAAGGAAATCAAATTTCTAGAAAATTTGGGAATAAAATAAACATTGTCCAACACAATAAATTTATTATTTTCAAAAAATTGGCTAGCATATCCAACATCAGCTGTCGAGACTTCCTGTCCAGTTCCAACTCTTTTGGTCACCTCTCCATGAGCCAGCTTCCTCGAAGTACTAAGACTTTGCGAAGAAAAACAAACATGATTAGTATCTTTGAAATGAACTATCCAAGATGAAATATCAACATCCACTAAATAAGATTATAAAACAAGAAAATCTAATTTACCCTTCTTTTTGTCTTTCAATTCAGCCAGGTACTTAGGAAAATTCCTTTTCCAATGACAATAAACTCCACAATGAAAGCATCATCTTTTGGTTGCCTTCTTTTTGCAGTTCGTTCCAGAATTATTCTTCTTGGAAGACTTGTTGGTCTTCTTTAGTAGTTTGGCCACCCTTCATTTTCTTCGAATTTCCATTTGAAGTGGAAGGTTTGGTTTCAGCAACATTTGCCTCCTCAACCTTAGTAGAACTTTTGTTTAGAGACTCAAAAGTTTGCAACTCATTCAGTAGTTAGGTTATGTTATGCTCCAACTTGTTCATAACATAGTTGGTAGTGAATGTCGCAAAAGCTAGTGTGAGAGATTCAAGTATCACACTTACTTGAGTTCTCTCATCTATGGTCGCACCATGGATTTCTTCATCATCCAATATGTTGATCATGTCTAAGACATGTTCTCTGAAAGAAACATTTTTCTTCATTTTCATATTCTTGAAGCTTCTAGTTGTTGGAAAAGCTTATACATGATCTTTATTTATTTTCATGTATATCTAATATTAAACAAATTAATACGAGATAGCCTAAAACATGTTTCTAAAATTGAATTCAAAGAGAAACAAATAATATAATACTTACAGTATACGCCGCGGAATTAATAGTCCTTCCTTCAGTTTCTCTAACTCTTGTATCCTCTCTGTCGCAGAGTATTATCAAGAAACTGAACCGATCTTCTATTTTCTTCACGATCTTCCAATGTATCCTTAGAACCACCTAGACTAGTGTGGGAAATTCTCAACACATGAGATAGATATAGAGAGAATAAGAGAAAATAACAAAGTGGCTTAGAAAAGGACTTGTGTTTAGAGAGAATATAAAACTATCAGAAAATCTGACTTGTGACTTATCTGTCGTCTCTAAAATCTTCTCTCTAAGCACTCCTTTTATAGACTCAATTAGGCCATTCAATTTAATTAAAAAATCAATGAAATAACAGCCATTTTGAAGCCCTAGGTCGAAATTATCATGGGCTATAGGCCCGTGAAATTTCCCATTTGATTATAAGCCCATTGGACTTAAAATCAAGGCATGTATTATTTTCTATTGATTTAATTAATTAAATAATTATTTAAATCCTTTATCAAATTAATTATTTATAATTTGAACCTTGATTTAAACTTATTTATTAATTTAGATACCAATTTATCTTAATTAATAAATCTGCCATAATTTCTCTTTTCTTCTCAAAATTACACAACTCTGTGAAACTATCCAAAATTGACCTGGTCAACTTTGATAATTCTAATTGATGATTAAATCAATTAATTGAGACTATCTAGATGATTTTATCCAAGGTAAAATGGGGACCATGGGCCTATGAAATCAACCTCCAATAAGTTATCATAAATTTAACAAATAAATTTACTAACTTATTAATTCCTCGTGACTCCACTATAGACTTGGAATTGCACTCTTGAATTCATAGAACGCTCTATAACAAATATAGATACGCTATTAATTATCCATTGTTACAAACATAATTGCCACTCAATCCTCTATAGACGGTCTACAATGAGATAGGACTAAAATACCGTTTTACCCCTCATTGTATTTTATCCTTAAAACACTTAGTTCCTTCTAAATGATATTTCAGTAAACTAATTTAATTACTGAAATGAGATCTCTATCATTTAACACCTTGAACCAAACTAAAAGGAAACCATCGTTTCACTTCTTCATCAGAAGCTATAGATGTTCATATCTATGATTAACACTCCCACTCAATTATACTACCGAGTTCCCAAGATGTAAGTATGGGCTAGTCCGTAGTGTAAGCTGGTAACGAACAAGTCAAAGAACTCAAATAATACAATCAGTTAGAATACTAACCACTCAGAATTGAGATTGAATTGACCTATGGTCAACTATATGATATGACTAGAATAGATAATAACGGTATGTTTACTTATCTTATCAACTGTCAATATCGGTCCTGTCCGATGTAACAAATACATCCAATCTTATCTAAAGTTTTGGAAAGAACATAATACCACAATGTGTAAGTAGATCATATCGTAGATTGGCAAGTCAGTGTAAATCCGGTGCACTGACTATTCTTAGGACTAACTTATTTTTGAACATATAATCATATTTATATTCCACTGTGATTACGTCACTATAAATAAGATTAGCTATATGCTTGGGATTTAATAGAAGTTTATATTAAACAAATAATCATGAAAATAAAACATGTGAGCAAAGTGATTGACCAAGTCAAAAAATGATTTCTATTCTTTTATTGATAATAAAATGAGATTACAAAGAATTTGGGTTTTAATTAGGGCATAAAACCCCAAAAAACTCCCACTTGCACTAATTGAAACTAATGCCTTGATTCTACTAATCCCATCTCCTTGATATGCTTATCAAATGTAGCTTTTGGTAGTGTCTTTGTAAACGGATCTGCAAGATTGTCTTTAGTTGCAATCTTCATAACCTTCACATCTCCCCTGGCCACATATTCTCGAATAATGTGACACTTCCTTTCTATATGCTTACTCCTCTTGTGACTACGAGGTTCTTTCGAGTTGGCTATCGCTCCTGTATTGTCACTAAACAACACAAGCGGTTTATCCATTTCTGGAATAACACCAAGATCCGAATAGAACTTCTTTAGCCAGACTATTTCCTTAGCTGCTTCTGACGCGGCTATGTACTCAGCCTCCATGGTGGAATATGAGATTGCAGACTGCTTTACGCTTCTCCAAATCACAGCTCCACCCCCAAGAGTAAACACCATTCCAGAAGTAGACTTTCTGTCATCGACATCAGTATGAAAATATAAAGCGGTGTAGCCTATAGGGTTCAGAACACCACCCTTGTAGACTAACATATAATCCCTAGTCCATCTCAAATACTTCAGGATATGCTTAACTGCTATCCAATGTTCCGGTCCTGGGTTTGACTGATACCTGCTCACTACTCCCACTGCATAGCAGATATCTGGTCTAGTACACAACATGGCATACATCAGACTTCCAACTGCAGATGCGTAAGGAACTTTTCTCATTGCATCTTCCTCTTCAGAAGTCTGGGGAGACTGCTTCTTTGAAAGATGAATTCCATGGCGGGACGGTAGACGCCCTTTCTTGGAATTTGTCATTGAGAAACGTCCAAGCACTTTATCAATGTAAGCTGCTTGAGATAGAGCTAAAAGTTTGTTCTTTCTATCCCTGATGATCTGGATACGTAGAACATAACTTGCTTCACCCAAATCCTTCATCTGGAATTGAGTGCTCAGCCAATTCTTCACATCTGATAATTTCTTAACATTGTTTCCATGAGTAAGATATCATCTACATAAAGAACTAGGAATACCACTATTTGATTTGCCTTCAGTTGGTAAACACAGGGCTCATCAATATTTTGTTCAAAGCCATAGGTTTTGATTATTTCATCAAACCTAAGATTCCAGGAACGAGAAGCTTGCTTGAGTCCATAGATGGACCTATTTAACTTACAAACTTTTCCTTCTTGTCCAGATACTTTAAATACTTCTGGCTGATCCATATAAATGACCTCGTCAAGCTTTCCATTAAGAAAAGCTGTCTTGACGTCCATTTGCCAAATGTCATAGTCGAGAGCGGCTGCTATGGATAGGAGGATGCGAATGGATTTGAGCATGGCTACCGGACTAAAAGTTTCCTCATAGTCCACGCCTTCTCTTTGGGTATAACTCTTTGCCACTAATCGAGCTTTATAAGTCTCGATATTTCCATCAACACCTCGTTTCTTCTTGTAGATCCACTTGCACCCAATGGCCCTAAAGCCACTAGGTGCTTCCACAAGATCCCAGACGGAATTTGAGTACATAGACTCCATTTCCTGTTTCATGGATTCAAGCCATAGTTCCTTTTCAGGGCTAGCCATTGCCTGTTTGAAAGACAATGGATCATCATCACTAGTGTCACCAATAACCATATTGGTTTCACCATCCAAACCATAGCGAATTGGGTTTCTAGAAACCCTCCCACTACGACGAGGCTCCGTGACTGTTTGCTCAGGAACAGTGGTACTTTCTTCATTTAAATCGACTTGCGTCGGTTGTACATGAAGAGTGGGAATTTCATCATCAACTCGCGCTGATGACGATGGAACATTGGTTGGAGTCAATTCTTTAACCATCTCCTCTAAAACTACTTTGCTGCGAGGTTTAAAGTTCTGGACATAGTCATTTTCCAGAAAAGTAGCATTTGTAGAAGTAAACACTTTCTTTTCTGAATGACTATAGAAAAGTCCACCCCGAGTACCTTTAGGATAGCCAACAAACATGCAAACTTCAGTTCGCAGTTCTAGCTTTCCCTCCTTTTTCCTCAGGACGTGAGCGGGACACCCCCATATTCTATAATGGCGTAAACTAGGCTCACAACCATTCCAGCGTTCTAAAGGTGTTTTGGGGATTGATTTTGACGGCACGACATTGAGAATGTCATTTGCGGTTAAAATTGCATGTCCCCAGAACAAATTTGGTAGAGTTGAGTAACTAAGCATGCATCTAACCATTTCCAATAAAGTTCTGTTTCGGCGTTCCGCTACACCATTTTGTTGCGGAGTACCTGGGGCAGTAAGTTGTGATAAAATCCCAAGTTCAGTTAAATGATCTTGGAACTGCATATCCAAATATTTCCCACCCCTATCAGATCGCAAGATCTTTAACCTTTTACCTAATTGGTTCTGAGCCATTACTAGGAATTCCTGAAACTTTGAAAATGTTTCTAATTTCCTATGCATTAGGTAAAGACATGAGTATCTAGAGTAATCGTCAATGAAAGTGACGAAATACTCAAAACCACCCCTGGCTTGTATATTCAAAGGTCCACAAACATCTGAATGCACAAGACCAAGTGGTTCTTTGGCCCTATCACCCTTTGCAGAGAATGGACGCTTGGTCAGTTTGCCATCTAGACAAGATTCACAGACAGGTAATTCTCCTAAGGTGAGTTCCCTCAAAGGTCCGTCCTTTGTAAGTCTTTGAATCCTATCATAGCCAATGTGACCTAGTCTCAAGTGCCATAAATACGTCATATTATTGTTATTGTTCTTTTGACGTTTATTGGTCCTAGGTTTAGCTACTTTGAATAAATCATTGTTAAGAGCGAGGGGTTCATTAGGTCGCAGAATATAAAGCCCGTTTTCCAAACATGCAATACACAATTGTGATCCATATAAAGAAATAGATATATTAAAACTTGTGAAAGTCATAACAAATCGTTCTAATTGCAACATGGAAACTAAAATTAAATTTCTACTAAAATCTGGAATAAAAAATACATCTTTTAAAATTAAAAATTTATTTCCGAACTTCAGACGAGCTCATCCTCTAGCTTGGACCGTAACGAATGCTCCATTCCAACTCTAAGCTTTAAGCCGCCTTCGTTCACTTCCTCCCACGATTCAAGAAGTTGTAAAGAGTTACAAACATGGTTGGTAGATCTAGAATCAATAATCCAAACAGATTTATCATTCTCTAAAACACGTGTTTCTAAGATAAATGAACTATGATCATTACCTTTGTTTTTCGCTACTAGAAACTTGGGGAAATCTCGTTTCCAATGCCCCTTCTCTTTGCAGTGAAAACATTTATCTTTACCTTTCTTGTTTTTCATGTTCTTCCCCTTAGGCGTCTGTGCACGTGGTTGTGCACTCGTCTTTGCAGGCTTGGGCTTGTTTATTTGCCCACCTTTCCTCTTGTTTCCAGCTTTCGAAGACGAAGCTTGGTTAGCTTCAGCCTTAGCTAGATGAGCAGCAACATTAGCAGTCTTATTTTCACCTCCTTTACTAGGTCCATCCATGACAGGTTCAATAATCTGAAGCTCCTTCATGAGCTGCGTCAGACCATAGTTGAGTTGAGCACGAACGTGCAGACACGATGCCATCTGAGAATTCACGGTGTCGTCACGTACGTGTGGAGACGGTGTTATCCAAGCATTTACGGTGCTATCAAGAACGTGCGGAGACGATGCTCGTTCTGGGGATTCCTCAATCATGACGAACTCGGAGTTGTCACCAATCAACTTTATGTTGATATTCTGCTTCCAATTAAGGAAGTTTTTTCTAGTGAGTTTCTCCATCGAAAGTTGAGAAGGGATGGGAGTAGACACAAACACTACTTAGCTTAAAACTACAAATTATCAATAAAATAGAAATCAATCACATTTGCTCAATAAAACTTCTATTCACACAAATTTCAAGAAATAGCACAACATATACCAAAAATATGTAAGATATGAGAAAAAATACCAAAAACAATCATATCTCTATTTCTTTAGGTTTTTAACTAATCTATGATATCCTTGTCCCGGTTGGCGAGAGTAAAAAATACCACTAGTTAAATAGAGTTGTAAACTCATTTAATAATGGACACCATTATTAACAACCTACTATTCGATCAAAATAAGAAAATAAAATCTCTTATTTTATGAGCTAGACCCACGGTTTCAATAATCATATATTTAGTCCTAGTAGTCACCGTAGGGGTGAGTCTAGTAGAATTTGACCTATAATTATCTATCTTTCGAAATCTAACCTTGTCAAAATAACTAATGAACACCTTCCGTAGGGGGACGAATCAAAGCGCCTCGAGGCCCCATTAAGCTATTGACTATGTTAAACCAATGGTGGAGATCGAATAAAATTCTTAAAATAAGCTCATTATAAAATTAAAATTAGTATTTTTATTATTTATTTTTAGAAAATTAACGACTATGGTTTTCCAAAAAAAAATTAAACAGATTAAAATTTTTAAAACCAAAGTCCTATAATTTCTTATTAATTCTAAAGTGTCACATTGAAACAAATTCAATTAATTTAGAATTAATTTGTTACTAATCAATATTTAGGTTTAACTAATATAATGAACCTATACAATTAAGTCCAACTCGGGTAAATGGGCCTTAACAATTGGGCTTGTATGGAGGAGGGCTGGGTCCAGTATGTCGTTCCCACTACAAAGGCCCCCTATCTTCCATACAAGGTCCAAAAGACAGGAATTTAAACCTTCGTTTTATTAATTGTTATTAATTGATTAGGCCCACTATAGTCATGCAAAGAAAATGGGCCTTCACAAGTGGAATCACCCACAAGAGAGGAATTTAAACTTTACATTTTCTAATGGGCCCAAATAAAACCTATCATTTTATGAATATTTTATTTGGCAAAATACCATATATCTAACAAACATATGGGCCACTATATGCATCTAAGCCCAATTGCAAAAATACCACATATAGTGCAAACAGACATGTTATAATTGGATGGGCCTAATCATGTTATTATATGAGCAATTTTATGAATTTATGCAAAAATATCACAATTTATTTCATTTGCAAAAATACCACAATTAATTATCTAGAATTTATCAAAAAAATTCAAATTAATTAAATTTTTACAAAAAATAAGTCAATCATGTTATAATTGGATGGGCCTAATCATGTTATTATATGAGCAATTTTATGAATTTATGCAAAAATATCACAATTTATTTCATTTGCAAAAATACCACAATTAATTATCTAGAATTTATCAAAAAAATTCAAATTAATTAAATTTTTACAAAAAATAAGTCAATTTAAATAAAATTTATCAACAATTAACAATAGTTAATTTAAATTTCATTTATCAACAATCAACTTGGTTTTAGGTGAATTTGAAAAAAAATATTAATTTAATTTAAATAAGATTTATCAACAATTAACCAAAGTTAATTTAAATCCCATTTATTAAAAAAGATATTTTATTAATTGGCTGAAATTTTTTTTGATATTTTTCAAAATTTAACCAATTTTAAATTTTAAAATCAATATCTAAACTATTTTCTAAAAATTTCTTGTATTGTTACAACTATTATCTAATATTTTAACTATTTAAAAATAATAAAATACAAATAGTTATACAACACTAAAATATCTCAAATAGTTAAACAAATTCAAATATCCATAAAAATATCTAACTAACAATATTCTAATTTCAAATAATTTAAATATTAAAAAATATAGAATAAAAAGATATTTATATTTTCAAATAAAGATTTAATAAAAATATCAAGAATTTAAATGAAAATATCTTAAATATCTGATATCATAATTCTAATATTTTAATATATTAAAAGATTTAAAATTAAGTTGTTAGTCTATTTTTAAATTTGAATTTGAATCTTTGTAGAAAATATCTAATTATTTAAATCTCAACTAACCAAAATATCTTATTTTAAAAAAAATTAAATGATAAAACAAAAAAGATATTTTAGGTTTTGATTATACATAATAAATTTCTACAATTTTAATTTTATTTATTTTTCAAAAAAATAATTAAAAAAAATAATAATTTGATGAATAGTACCCGTGGTACTGTTCACGGGGTACTGTTCATCGCTGGTGGCTGGTGTGCGTGGGCGCGCGCGGGCGTGCGCACGCGCATGGCAGCCAGGCCAAATTTTTTCCAAAATTTTTTTTGAGCAATTTTTCAAACCAAAACCATTTTCTAATTAATTTTTATCATGTTTTACACAAAATAAATCATATATAAAAATTAATTGCATAGAAAACACAATAAAATAACTTAAAAATTGCTAAAATTCACATAAAATCAATATGCTTCATAAAAACATGAAAACCATCCAATTATTCAAACATATCAAATAATCCAATTTTAAACATGTTCATGCATGAAAATAAAGATTACCAAAGGCTCTGAGGCCAGTTGTTGGAAAAGCTTATACATTATCTTTATTTATTTTCATGTATATCTAATATTAAACAAATTAATACGAGATAGCCTAAAACATGTTTCTAAAATTGAATTCAAAGAGAAACAAATAATATAATACTTACAGTATACGCAGCGGAATTAATAGTCCTTCCTTCAGTTTCTCTAACTCTTGTATCCTCTCTGTCGCAGAGTATTATCAAGAAACTGAACCGATCTTCTATTTTCTTCACGATCTTCCAATGTATCCTTAGAACCACCTAGACTAGTGTGGGCAATTCTCAACACATGAGATAGATATAGAGAGAAGAAGAGAAAATAACAAAGTGGCTTAGAAAATGACTTGTGTTTAGAGAGAATATAAAACTATCAGAAAATCTGACTTGTGACTTATCTGTCGTCTCTAAAATCTTCTCTCTAAGCACTCCTTTTATAGACTCAATTAGGACATTCAATTTAATTAAAAAATCAATGAAATAACAGCCATTTTGAAGCCCTAGGTCGAAATTATCATGGGCTATAGGCCCGTGAAATTTCCCATTTGATTATAAGCCCATTGGACTTAAAATCAAGGCATGTATTATTTTCTATTGATTTAATTAATTAAATAATTATTTAAATCATTTATCAAATTAATTATTTATAATTTGAACCTTGATTTAAACTTATTTATTAATTTAGATACCAATTTATCTTAATTAATAAATCTGCCATAATTTCTCTTTTCTTCTCAAAATTACACAACTCTGTGAAACTATCCAAAATTGACCTGGTCAACTTTGATAATTCTAATTGATGATTAAATCAATTAATTGAGACTATCTAGATGATTTTATCCAAGGTACAATGGGGACCATGGGCCTATGAAATCAACCTCCAATAAGTTATCATAAATTTAACAAATAAATTTACTAACTTATTAATTCCTCGTGACTCCACTATAGACTTGGAATTGCACTCTTGAATTCATAGAACGCTCTATAACAAATATAGATACGCTATTAATTATCCATTGTTACAAACATAATTGTCACTCAATCCTCTATAGACGGTCTACAATGAGATAGGACTAAAATACCGTTTTACCCCTCATTGTATTTTATCCTTAAAACACTTAGTTCCTTCTAAATGATATTTCAGTAAACTAATTTAATTACTGAAATGAGATCTCTATCATTTAACACCTTGAACCAAACTAAAAGGAAACCATCGTTTCACTTCTTCATCAGAAGCTATAGATGTTCATATCTATGATTAACACTCCCACTCAATTATACAACCGAGTTCCCAAGATGTAAGTATGGGCTAGTCCGTAGGGTAAGCTGGTAACGAACAAGTCAAAGAACTCAAATAATACAATCAGTTAGAATACTAACCACTCAGAATTGAGATTGAATTGACCTATGGTCAACTATATGATATGACTAGAATAGATAATAACGGTATGTTTACTTATCTTATCAACTGTCAATATCGGTCCTGTCCGATGTAACAAATACATCCAATCTTATCTAAAGTTTTGGAAAGAACATAATACCACAATGTGTAAGTAGATAATATCGTAGATTGGCAAGTCAGTGTAAATCCGGTGCACTGACTATTCTTAGGACTAACTTATTTTTGAACATATAATCATATTTATATTCCACTGTGATTACGTCACTATAAATAAGATTAGCTATATGCTCGGGATTTAATAGAAGTTTATATTAAACAAATAATCATGAAAATAAAACATGTGAGCAAAGTGATTGACCAAGTCAAAAAATGATTTCTATTCTTTTATTGATAATAAAATGAGATTACAAAGAATTTGGGTTTTAATTAGGGCATAAAACCCCAACACTAGCAACATCATGTTTTCACTTATCACATTGCTGGCCAAACATGCCTTCTAGAGATTCCAAAATCTGATAGGCTATTTCAACAGTTTCAAACTTTTTTCTGACCACATCGCTCATACTAGCAAGAATATAACATTTCACCTTATTGTTAGATATGATCCAATTGTCATACTTTTCTGTAGCAGTTTTGGCAGGAGTGAAAGCAGGAACCTAATTTAGGACAAACATGTGGTTTTTATATATCAAAACAATGTTCATGTTTGATTTATATTTCATGTAGTTATCACCAGTCAATTTCTCATTAGCATGTAAAGTAGTTACAGGGTTTGGATTGAACATAAAATAAATAAAATATGATGAACTAATGCATATAATAAATATCAGTTTATATTTGGAATAGTAAACATGATGCATGAATGCAACACATAAAATAACACACAAAAATTAGTTACTAGTCCATGATAGTTAATTTGAAAAGTAATGAACTAGCCTTGGGGTAGGTCAGACTAATCACAAATTAATCTTGAGACAAGATCTCAACTCCATAAGTGAAAACTTAAAAACTTCTTTTTCTCTTTTGACATATGAATTATCATTAGTTTGGTCAAGATGCACTAGTCGTGCTCGAAAGCATAGATACATCTTTGGAGTGTAACTCATTATTTTTCAATTAATGACTTAACTCAAGAGCGTGCCTAAGGGACCTTCAACACTTTGATGAGAGCCCACAACATCGATACGACCTGCGTCGTGTCTTGTTGCAAGCCACGTTGACATCACCAGTGAAATTATGGTTCAAAAAGTTTAAAAGGCACTCAATCACTTCCTAGAAAATGTTATCGACCGAGTTCAAAAAGCAGTTTCGAGCTACGAAACAAGTTTGAATAGAGGCTAACTCCCTGGCCAATATAAAACATCAACCAAGTGAATCCCCGTAGGCATATTTCAATCATTTCACTAACATAGCGGAAAATGTTATAGATGTCGATGATAGTGCCAAGCTTATGTCCATAAGGATAGGGATCACCGTGGGATGCGAACTATGGAAGGAATGTTAGGAACAGTTTCTAGTGCGTAGCGAATATTGCGGCAATTGTAGTATCGCATATAACAAAAAATTGATATGCAATATATTAGTCAATATAATATGTATATGTAAAAATAATATCAAATGATTTACCTCTTATAGCCTATCAAGAATCCTTGAATCTCTTCGTATATATTTCGATATTCTTATCCTCGATATTTCGATATTCTTATCCTCACTAGAGTACTCACACCAAGATCTTCCAAGACGTTCTCTACACCTCAATATGTGGGTGGGCACATAGAGAATAAGAATCAATTTTGTGAATCAAAAGTATTCTCAACACATGAGACTTTTGATTATAGGCTTGAGACAAAGGATTATCTTTTGTGAGAAAAAGATGATCTGTTTTTGTCTCATGTAGAAACTCTTATTTCCTGATTTTCTATCATACAGAATATATAGGTATAATTATCATAATAATAATAAAATTGATCATCTTAATAATAATAAATAAACGATAATTAAACACAAAGTCTTACAAAGTCTTACCATCCGGGGAAAGATAACATAGTGGCGGATGCATTGAGCCGGAGAGGCCCAGGTCAGTTATATAGTTCCACCCGAATCTTGAGAGAGTTAGCTGATGAGATGGTCAGAGTGAGGATAGAATTGGTGGTAGGCCGATTGGCCAATGTTACTCTGCAGTCGACCCTGCTAAAGCAGATTAGAGAAGGGAAAATGGTAGATGCTCAGTTATAGGAGGTTAGAGAGAATGTCTTAGCGGGAGTGGCTAAGGACTATTCTATCTCTAAGGTTGGTTTGCTTCGATATCAAGGGCAGATTTGTGTTCCGAATGCTGAGGGGATCAAACGAGAGATACTGGATGAGTCTCATACGATGCCGTACTCACTTCATCCGGGTACCACGAAGATGTACTAGGATCTATGAACATTATATTGGTGGCCCAGGATGAAGAAGGATGTGGTGGAGTACGCAGCCAGATGTTTAACCTGTCAGCAGGTGAAAGTTGAGCATCAGTGACCAGCAGGGTTGCTTCAGCCTTTGGGTATTCCCGAGTGGAAATGGGAGGATATTACGATGGATTTTGTGGGAGGTTTACCCAGAACTGTAGGACTTCATGACTCGGTGTGGGTGATAATGGACAGATACACCAAGTTAGCCCATTTTCTTCCAGTGAAGTCGACATATACTTTGGATCAGTATGCTGAGTTGTAAGTGAGGGAGATCATACGCCTCCATGGGGTTCTTAAGTCTATAGTGTCAGATCGGGATCCTATCTTTACCTTCAAGTTTTGGGGTGGTTTACAGAAGGCTATGGGAACTCATTTGAAGTTTAGCACAACCTTTCATCCTCAGCTGATGGAGAGTTTGAGAGGACGATTCGGGTATTCGAAGACATGCTTAGAGCATGTGTGATCGACTTTGAAGGATCATGGAGTAAGTATCTGCCGTTGATTGAATTTTCATATAACAATAGTTACCGATCAACGATTGGAGTGGCTCCCTATGAGATGTTATATGGGAGGAGGTGTAGATCACCCATTCATTGGGATGAGATGGGTGAGAGGAAGTATTTGGGGCCAGATATGGTTCAGAGGACAAGTGAAGCTACAGAGAAGACCCGAGCTAGGATGCTTGCCTCATAGAGCAGACAGAAAAGCTACGCTGATCCCAAGCATAGGGACATGGAGTTCCAGGTTGGGGACCACGTGTTTCTCTGAGTTTCACCACTGCGAGGGGTGAGGAGATTTGGAAAGAAGGGCAAGCTAAGCCCTAGGTTCATCGAACCTTTTGAGATCCTGGAAAAGATTGGTCAGGTGGCTTACAGGTTAGCCTTGCCACCATCATTGTCAGGAGTTCATGACGTGTTCCATGTTTCTATGCTCCGGAAGTATGTCTCAGATGCGATCGATGTGTTGGGGTATGAAGACTTGGAGTTGCAGACAGATTTGATTTATGAGGAGGAACCGGTTTGGATCTTGGATCGGAAAGATAAAGTACTACGGAATAGGATGATTCCTCTTATTAAGGTGTTATGGAGAAATAGTAGGGTTGAGGATGCGACCTGGGAGCTTGAGACAGCGATGCGGGATCAATATCCCAAGTTATTCAGGTAAATTTCGAGGACGAAATTCTCATTGGGAGGGGATAGTTGTAACGTCCCAAATTTACTAATAAGGCTTAAGGGCCTTGGTTATTGTGTCGGGAGGGCATAACTAGATTATATGTGAATTAAGTGATTAAAAGCATGTTATATGATTATTTGAATATCTGTGATGCATGACTATGTGTACTAGTATGCATGTAGGCCCTGATTAGGTTAGAAGGGCATATTCATAATTTTGGCCCGTTGAGGGCTTAACTGTATATATTTGTGATAAATTGTCGAGACCACATTATTATGTGGATATATTTGTAATCTGTGACTCGAAGCGATCTTAGTGAGCGGTTTAGTGAAAAAGTCACGGCGGGGATTTATATCCGGCTCGGGGCGAGCCTGGGGGTATTTATGGGAATTTATAGAATATATTGGGGTATATTTCGATATTGAGGAATATAATTGGTGATTAGTTAGGTGTTGGGAAGTAAGCGGTAAATATTAGAGACATTCGAGGAATTAGCGGGAATCGGGTATAATGACCAAAATGCCCCTAGGAGGTTTAAAAGCTTAGTTATAAAGGGGAGGGGAAATTGGTCATTTGGCTTATAAGGGATAAGTATTACTAGACTTTATACCTTAGTGGAGTGTGTAGAAGGCAGTAGAGGTCTGAAGAAAGGAAAAGAAAGAAAAGAAAGAGAAAAGAAGGAAGTGAAAAGCAGGGGTTTTCTCTCAATGCTTTAGGCTTCTCATCACCAATTATTGTGGTTTCTTGGAGCTAAAACTCAGAGGGAGTTTGGGTAGGAGTTTGAGGTTAGAATCCTTGATTTGTCTTGAGGAACTAGCAGAGGTTACTCATCTAGTTCTTAGTATTGATATGGATTTTGAGTTGAGTTTTGATGGGGAATTCTAGGGAGTTGAGGCTGAAGCTTTGAGGAGATGAAGGCTAAGCTAGTGTGGAGGATAACCTATGTTGAGCTCATCCATCAAAGGTAAGAAACTCTGGTTTAAGTTCTGTGATTTTAGTTGGTTTCTGTTGAGTTTTGAGCTCTAGATTCAGCCATGGTGAATTTTGTGTTTTGGGGTTCATGTGATTGAATTTCTTGTGGTTGGGTCATTTGGGGTGAGTTGGAGATGTTGGTAGGCTTGTTTTTATGTTTGGTTGAAGTTTAGAAGAGTTTTGGTAAGGTTTGGCTTGGAGAAAATCGAAGGAAGAAAATGCAGAGTTTGTTGTGCTGTGACTAGCGCTGTTGCGCTAGCCTTTGGGCGCTACAGCGCTAGGCTTTGTGGTCTGGGGCATTTTTGTCTCTGGTTGTAGCACTGTAGCACCCACTTTAGGGCGCTGTAGCACTACCCTATTCTCAGAAAGGGGTTTTTAGGTTATTTCTTAGGGTTTTTGCCCGGGAGCTCGGGGTTTGATTACACCACCCCGTTTGGTAGAAATAGGGCTTCTCGAGGGCTCGGGATTGGTCCCGAGGCTAGGTTTTGGATTGGAGGTTTGGTGATGATTTTGATCTATGGTTCTGACTAGGTGTACGCTAGGGCTCGGACAGGATCGTGCTTGAGGATCAAATTGGACAAAGCTAGCGAAATCTAAAGGTAAGATTACTGCACCTGGATATGTGTTTGTGATGGGACTAAGAGCTCCCTATATTTGTATAATGTCATTGATGGTATTATGCCATTGGACATGTGATAAACCGCCTAAGGGTGCCGTAAATAATACTTGCGCACATGGTGCGACTCGACCACTGGTAGCTTAGGAGAACTTAATATTCACTGAGCTCGGTTTAAGCGGGCCGGAGTCAGTGTGATAAATAGAGGGTGCGGCCTAAGGGTGTTAACCCTAGTTATCTTATGTGAATTGATTAATGATTTGAGATGATGTACTTGGTATGCTGAATACTTGAACAACATGAATGTCTAAACTGTTGAGTATATGTTTATACTGTATGAGTTATCTAGTTGTTTGCTTAATGATTATGCTCTGCTATTGTGTTTTCTTGCTGGGCCTTGGCTCACGGGTGCTGCGTGGTGCAGGTAAAGGCAAGGGCAAGGGCAAGTTGGACCAATCCTGAGATGGAGAGCGGCAGGGCTGAATGTACATAGTGAGCTGATCGACCACCACGGCCGAGGAGTGATACAGGACGAGAAAAGCTTAATAGTATGTTTTACCTTAAAGTGGCTAATAACTGTATTTTAGTCCTAAAATTTTGTAGACTGTCTTTTAACTTTATTACTTTTGGGATCCCATGTAAAGAAAATGTTTTTTTTTTATAAGAAATGAAGCTTTTGAGGCTAAAATCTTTTAAACCTAGTTCAACTGTAGTTTCAGTGACACGTTTCAAATTAAACGACTTGATTAGCAAGTCTTGCACCTTTATAAACACACAGTGTAACGGTTTTGGCTATCCAGGGCATGACAAATATTCAAAATCCAATTTTAAGCATCAATGTTATAGGTCTTAAATTAAACATTAAAACACATAATCATAAGAAACATGAATTAAAACATAAACAATCAAAGTTGCAATTCCAATACATAAAAACTCAAATATGCATACCATTATATCATGCACCATCCAACCAAACATAGATATAACAATTCAAAAACTTAAACATATAAACATGCATTGAAAACATCTAGATCTAGGCAACCTAGGCTCTAAGACCAATTATAGGATCTAAGAATTTAAATCTAGATGCACGCTCTCTATTATTTTTTCCAAAAACATAACAGAAACATAAAATTCCATGGAATACATTTTAACATGAGATTCGTAAATTAACACAAACACAAAGATATGGAAACTCACGAATACAAAGTGGATGGATTAACTCCTTCCTTTGAATTCCCTAACCTTTTGTCCTATTTAAAATGCTAGGTATTGTCAAGAATTTAAACCGCTAGAACACAACAAGACAATCTTTCAAACCTTTCTCTAATTTAGATCTAACAAAGGGTGGGCTAAGTCTCATCACATGAGAAGACAGAAATACATAGAGAAAGAGAGATAGAGAGGGGCGGCCTAGGGTGAGTTTTCTTACTTGAAAGACTCTTAGAATATCACTCACTTAAGGATCTATTTTTAAGCAAATACAAGGGCAACCAAAATAAGGCATATGCTATTTTTTATTTAATTATTTAGTTAAAAAAATAAGTGTATAATTGGAGAAATTACTTACTCACCAATGCACTATATGGCCAGCCACATAACGGCAATTATGTCATTTTGATTTTTCAATTTTGTTTCTAAAATAACCCAAAATCAAATCCTTATTTATTTATTTTAAATAATAATTAATTAAATACTAGTTCAAAATAACTATTTATATTTTGAACCTTAAATTCATTTATTTGACTAATATTTATACTACTTATTAATATAAATAAAATTGCCCAATTATCTATAAAACTCTTTTTTTTAGAAATTCCAATTAAATCCTCAAACTTTATCTCATTTCTAATTCTTACCTAATTGATATAAGTAATTTTCCATTATTTATTTATGTTGACATAGTAAACTCAATATTACTAATTGATAATTAAGTCAATTATTTGAAACTATTAGATCTAATTTTACAAGAGACGGCATATGGACCATGGATCCCTGAAACCAAGCTACAATATGTTCCCATGAGAGTATTTATGTAATAAATTATCTCACAACTTATTAATTCCTTGTGACTCCACTATAGACTCGGAATTGAACTTTTGAGTTCATAGAACGTATTTTCCAAACAACAAATAAGTTATCCATTGTTATAACCATTACAGCCAGTCAATCATCTATTGATGACATACTAATGAGCTAGGTGCAAATTACCATTTTACCCCTCATTACTATTTTATCCTTAACTCCCACTAAATTCTATATAATTGATATTTTCATGAACTTAATCACATAAATGAGATCCCAATCATTTAACCTTATGAACAAAGCAACTAAGGAATCATCTTTTAACTTCTCATACAGAAGTTATAGATTTCATATCTATGGATAATACTCCCACACAATTACACTACTAAATCTCCAAGATGTCAGTATGGGCAAGATCGTAGGGTAAGCTGATAACGAACAAGTCAAAAGATTTAAATAATATAATTAGCAGAATATTATCACTCAGAATTAAGATCTATTTGATCTATGGTCAATGAACGTATTGGTGAGATCGTATTTGGGAGATTAATAGAATTGGTGATTTGAGAGCCAAATATGTCTCCCAATTGGGCTTTGCAACGGTCGGTTTGGTCGGTTTTTTACAACTTCAAAATCCAGAATTTGATTTTTTGTTGGGATTGGTGCAATCCAAAAATCGACCGACCAACATAAACTACTCTAAAAATTAACCATTCTAAATAGTAGTTTAGTCGGTTTAAACCAAATTCACAACTTTAAAACAAATTATGAAGAAAAAAATGAATAGGATTTTCAGAATCCTTTTTTTGGCATTTTTAAATCTAAGATCATTCCCCATAAAATATTAAATAAAGAAAGAAATAAAAAAAATTCAAACAACATTCATCAAGATATAAATATACCACTTTCATCAAGATTCTTCAAATCTAACAATAAAAAGCTACTACCGTAGTACCACTCGGCCTTCAATAAAAAAAGAAACATAATAGTGTGTAAATAAATTATACACACTTACATAAGCTAAAACAACAATCAACGAGTCAGTTGCATTATTTATGCTAAATTACATACTGTGATATATCAATTATCTCTTTAAAGTGTAAACTCCATCTAAATCATATTTGACAAAATCAAGAAAAATATAAATATACAAAAAGTATCAGATTTTGCAATATGAAAAATGAATAAATATAAGTAGATAAATATCATACCACTTGATTTGAAGAATGGAGATGCACTGGCTTGGACCAAAGGACTTAGCAGAGACAGTAGAGTCATGAACCGAGACGGTGCCATAGCTTGGGATACCTCTAGACTTTCGTCCTTGCTACTGATGAAAGATGAGAGAATGAGAGCCTGATAGGAAGGGAGGAGAGAAGAGCAGTGGGAGAGATATGGATTATGGAGAAACCGAGTGAAGAACTGAGTGAGGCCCAGGCAATGGTCGGCTGAGGGATAGTTTGAGTGTGAGTAGGAGGCAGCGGTGGAGAGGATTAAAGGAAGAGAATAAATGAGAGAGGTGAGGGAATAGGGTTTTCATTTTTCAGTTTTGGAATTTAGCGAGTCTCGTGAGTGTGTGTTATCCGTGACCAAATTCTTTTTTTTTAATATTTAATAATATTAATAGATAATTAAATTTATAACGAAATGACTAGTCGGTCGGTAAATTCATTCGGTTCTGACATCGAATTATAAACATACCGAATTAAGGGTGGTTTGCGCTGCGTCGGTTTTGGCTAAAAGATCACGAGGGCTAAAAGATCAGGAGACTCTTTGTAGGGGGGCACCTGGTGTCATCTCTCCACAACCCTCTATGTAGGTGCACTAAGTGAGCTACTACTACTTAGGAGTGCTAGTGGGTCGGGTATTGAAGACCACGGGGGGACTAATATGTCTCCATGAGTAGGAGTCTGCATGGACATTACTAGGTCGTCCTGGTAGTTCGTCAAAGTGTGATGCTAGAGGTTTATGATACGGTTCCCTTGGCTTTTTATTATGTCGTTCCATGGAATGTAGCCCAAACCACTGAGAGATATTGTGGTGCGCTTTTGCCACAAGTCTGGACCCGAGATGGTACGGGAAGTCATTTGTGGGACTTGTTAGCATACATGCATTGGAGGGTGCACTATATTTTAGAAGGACAGGGATTTAGTGGTGCTTTAGTTTGGTAGCTAGTCTTGAGGGCTACTAACATTAGTGAAGGCATGGTGCGTTGAGGATTGGACCATGGACATACAGAAGTCCTTGGACCATGATAGGATCTATTCGGATAGTATTAAATAGGGCATGACTAGAGGTGTTTGCACGTCAACTTGGTTTTTTCTCTTAGCCACACATGCTACCTTGGCTTGTGAATGTTTGGGTGAGCATCGGTGTTGGGATTTTCCTTGCCATAGTTAGAACCTATAGACAGTGTGAGTATCTAGGCTAGAGAGCCTTCATAAATGGATGCACTCATATATGCTTGAGACCGTGACTCAGCGAGATTTGTTTGAGTAACGGAAGTGTGCAGAGGCACACGATCGCACAAAAAATGTGCCCATTGTTATTCATATTGTTGGAAGGCTGACCTTGGCTTAGAGGAGTCAAGGTAGCGCACATGCATTTCTGCTATCAAAATGTCAACCCTTGACACATGCCACCCGTGCCCACATACGACGTGAGCCGCAAGCCGCTAAGGCAGTCCCTGTTAGTATTTGTTAAATACATATTGAAATAAGTCATTCATAAAGAGGTGCAGAATAATATGCTATTTTACTAAAGTTAACATGAGTGAGTTGTACTTTGGTGTAGGCATTTTAAAATTATTTTTTTGGGTTATAAAAGTACCTAAAAAGTTTGGTGACATTTGGAGGTATTTGGGGCGATGTACAGGGTCAAATGTTCGTGCCGTGGACGTTGCATTTCTTGATGAGAGGCGACACATCACCTAGCCTATGACAACCCAGATAGGCATCACATCATCTATGCATCATGTGGGCCGTCTGTACAGACGGGTTTTGGGTCCAAAACATAGTTTATAATTCTCTAATATAAATAGCTAATTCTAATGATGATTCTTACACTATTTAAGAGGTTCATTTGTCAAGCCTCTATTGAGTTTTTTGGACAATAATTCTATTGTGTCAAGCCTTTATGTTCATCTCCATTGATTTATTACATTAAATGGTAACTTTGTGATTTTATGTAGCTAGGGATTCTCTGAAGAATGATATTCTCTTTCCCTTGATCTAATTTGTGTTTATTCTTCCATTGTGTATATTAGTGTATTGTGATTGATTAGCCTAATTACAATACTCTAATTGTGTTTGTAAGTCATAAGCTCAATAGTCCCAACCAAATGGCACCCCATGCCTTAAGGACCAAGTTATGTAATTTGGTTTCCAATTTCAAGAAACTTTTAGAATTAAGAAAATATTTTTAAATTAATATGATTAATTGAAATAGTGGTCAACTTCTCTTTACTAACAATTAATGAGATTAATTGTATTATATTTTAAAATAGAAAATGGAAAATAAATTTCTAACTTTATGATATGATCATAAAATCTAGAAATAGACCATTGACTATTAATTAGTAACAGTGAAATATTCTCATTTATGAAAAGATAATTGTGTACCCTAGTTTCAGCATGAATCCTTCACTCGGCTCGGGTAAAGTTGGCAAGTTAATATGCTGAAAAAAACAAAGCAATCCATTTATTATCCACATGGACAGCTCAGTTGTCACGATGATTATGTGAGCTAGGGATGCATAGGTTGTGAGGCGCGAGCTTATGATATTCATATGGCCTCCATAGTACGAGCTCAGAGATATATCCAGCTCGTGTTAACTCAAATATATTGCGTATTTGCGAATCCTCAAAGACTCGTGTACGTTTATACGATCATTTATGTCCAGCCTGTCATATTTAATGTCCCAGATATTAGGAGACCATTTATTTCGTGATAAGGTCATATCTTAGTATAAATGGGAATAGTTTATATTAAATGTAATAAATATGTAAATCCATGATTGACTCACGCGGTTACCCAAACTTGTCCATGGAATTTCTCCATAAATATTGAGAATATCGGATAGGAAAAGGGGACGAAGAGTTTGTAATACTGAACCTTTGCCAAAATAGACAGAGAAAAATGATAATAATGTAGACTCGTGGACTAGGTGGATTTTAACCACTGAACCACGTAAAAGATTTGTGTTATTGAGAGTTCATTTCTTATTTCGGTTTATTATCAAACACTAATCAACCTTGTTATTTTCTTAATTCACTGTTGGCAAAAAACCGCGTCGACAATTTGGTGCTTTCATTGAGAGGAGAAATTAGTACCTTCATCAAAATCCCAGTCAGATCTCATCATGGTGGTCACTCGCTCAATGCACGACAATGAGATAGAACAGCCTAAAGGGCAGGAGGCCCATCATACCGCTGTTTTAAATGAGCATGGCCCTGAAGTTCAACAATGTCCGGGAAGGCAACCAGTGGGCCACGAAGATACTGGGAGTTCGGTGTCATTGCCACCAAATCCAAATCCAGACTGCATAGCTGCGGTTGAATTGGAAAATATGCAGTAAGAAGCCATCTTGCTAAGGAAAACAGGTAAATTGAGGAGGTTTTTGATTGGTTACCCCCTCTTGCAACAAACGTTAATGTCAGAAAGAGGCAAAGTGGGTCTCATAAGTCCCACAAGAATAACTGATCCAAACCAAGTTGGTCAGTCAGAACTGCCACCCCAAGTTCTATGCCTATAGTGCGAGATTGCCAAAATATCCATCCTAGTGGCCCTCATAGGGGTCATTAGCACATCTGTCAATCGGTTAGAACCGCGACCCCAAGTTTGGTGCCCCCGTCGCACATGCCTGGGAATACCCATGGAAGCCCACAAAGAGAAGCTGGAATAGGTTCATAGAGGCAAAATGTTCTAGCCAACCCTCCTGCGTCACGATCAGATCGTTAGACGCAAAGAGCTTGAAATGATGAGGCGAAACAGAGGCGGGCTAATTTAGTTCACCCTGATGGGATGAGAATTTCCTCGCTAGTTAGGCATCCCTTGTCACCCATAAGACATCCGAATCTGCCTCATCCTACACGGAACATTCCTGATTATGGAGACAACAGAAGAAATCCTCCTCCATCTGCTCGTACCTATGTTCCACAAACACGTGGTGAAAATCCGAATCCTCGGACTCAACCACGAGCTGTGAGCTTCACAAATAGAAGTTATTGGATGGAAAGTCATCGAAGTGGTAGGTCCGGTAGGTCCGAGGGTGATCTAAGGAATCATATAAGTTTGGCTCAAAGCCCTCGATATGATCCACAACCTTATCTGTGTGATCGCCTAAATTAACAGAGAATAAATTCAGCTCATGATGAAGGAGTCAGTTACACTCATCAAGGGGGAGGTCCTTCCGAAGTACGTGATAATGGGAATGTCCCATAAAACCAAGTCCGAACTTGGAGGGACAACAACTAGCAAAATGCGTACGATAGGATGGGAGCTGTTGAACAACCCTAGAATAGCCTGGGGACCAGGGACAAAACCCTCGAAAGGCTAGCCCAGACAGAGGAGCTAATGAAGAAGCTCCTATCAGAGAAAGAGAAAGATGAGTGTGACTCAGAGGATGAGCTCAAGCTTTTATCCCTAGATATTGTGGCAGTCGCATATCCAATGGGTTTCAGGATGCCACATTTGTCAAAGTTTGACGGAGATGGGGATCCGTCTGATCACCTAGGGATGTTCAATACCATAATGATGGCCCACAACGTCGAGCCCGATCTAAGGTGCCTCATATTCCCCTCGACTCTAATTGGGCTAGCCAGGCAGTGGTTCAAACAATACAAGAGGCATTCAACCAGCTCGTGGAAGAGTTTTTCCACTGATTTTAAAAGAGCATTCAGGGCTTCCTAGGCAGCTCAGATTAAGGCTAACTCATTGGATAATGTGAAGCAACAGCCTGATAAATCTTTGAAAGCATATCTAAGTAGGTTTTCCAATGTCATTGCGCGAGCTAGAGATGCCGATGAAAGCTCCAAGCTCATGGCTATGAGGATGGGAATTCTTGTTGGAGGCAACCTGTGGCAAGTGTTATAGAGGAAAGGAGTTAATATTGTGGAAGAATTCTTGACACGAGCTCAAAGATGGGTTAACATGGAAGAGGCGCGAGCTTTTGTCGCAGGAACCAGCCAAGTCCCCGTCCAGCCCGTTGGAGCAGTAACGGATGTTGCAGCTATGGCTCAAACCGTTGCCCAGAATAACTAAGGGGGAAATAATAAGAGGAAGGAAAGTGGTGAGGGCGACCAAAGCCGAACAAAGAAAAACAAGTCCGTGGAGAAATTTAAACCGGTCTACGCAACATATACCGATCTCACGGATACTATAGAGCGCATCTTCTTAGCTAATTCTACTCGCCTTCCATGGAAGATGCCAGAACCGCTAAAAAACCAAAGAGCGAAGAGAGATCCTTTGAAGTTTTTCCAATTCCATAATGATATCGGTCATAGTACTGATGACTATAGACAATTGAAGGATGAGATTTAGACACTCATCAGGGCGCGACCTTTAACCCAGTACGCCTAGAATTGAGTGACTCCCAGTCAGCCTGCTAGACAAAATCCTCCGTCAGCTCCTGAGGCTCCAATGAATCAAGCCGGAGATCAGGTAAATGAGGAAAATCCTCCTCCAATAATAGGAGGAGATATAGCCACAATTTTGGGAGGACCTCATCTGGCAGGCACGAGCAGAGGTGCCCAAAAGAGGTACATCAACGAACTGAAGTCCCATAACGGAGTTAAGTTCATCTCGGAACAACGGTTATCAAAGCAGCAGTGATGGGAGAAACAACCAATAATTTTTACAAAGAAAGATGCCAGCCATGTCTAGTTCCCACATAACGATCCTCTGGTCATAACTGTTCAGCTCACCAACCAGAAAGTTCGGAGGAATCTACTTTTTAGGTCCACCTTAGAAAAAATGGGATTGTTTGTAACCGAGCTAAATGCAACTTCAATGATGCTATATGGGTTTCCTGGTGAAAGGTCGGCTGTCATCGGAATGATCAAATTAGTGGTAACATTGGGGGATGGTCCATGAACTATCTCCAAGCTACTTAAGTTCGTGGTTATCAATTTTTGGGCCGACCTGCATTGATAACGTTTGAATCCATAACCTCTATCCGCCTCCTAGCAATCAAATTTCCCTCATCTGCGGGGATATGCACTGTTAGAGGAAATTAGCTCGCTACCAGGGAATGCTATAGAATTTCTATGAAGGGAAAATCACAACTCGGGCACCAAGCAATGGCCATAAGTGACGGAGGTGAGGAGTCCCACGAAGTAGAAGTTGCTTGAGGGAAAGAAGAACCCAAGAAACAAAGGATAGTGATGTTCCCCCAAGTGATGATATCAACCCACGAATGGGCAAGGACAAATCGGAGCTCCAAGCTATTAAGGAGCTCGAGGAAGTAAACATAGTTCCCAAAGACGCTTCAAGAGTCATTAAGATTGGGAAAAATCTTGATGATGAAAGGAAAAAGGAACTGATTAAATTTTTACAAGGCAATCTAGAAGTTTTCGCTTGGTCGCATGAAGAAATGGTAGGAATAAGCCCAAGTATGATTATGCACATTCTAAACTTGGACAAAAGTGTGCCTGCAAAATCCCAAAAACAGAGATGTTTGGGAATAGTCCGAGCTGAAGCACTGGAGGAAGAAGTAGCTCGGCTATTAAAGTGTTGGTTTATTCGTGAAACAAAATACCTGATCTTGGTCGCGAATCCTGTGCTTGTCCCGATGCCAAAAAAAAAGTGGGGGACCTCCATCGATTTCTCCAACTTGAACAAAACTTGTCCTAAAGTTTCTTTTCACGAGCTCATGTCTTTCATGGAAGCGTATTCTGGATATAACCAGAGCACGATGAATCCTGTAGACCAAGAGCATACTAGCTTTATGACTCTAACTAATGTATATTGTTATAAAGTTATGCCCTCTAGGCTGAAGAATGTTGGAGCTACCTACTAACGTTTGTCAACAAATTGTTTATTGGTCAGATCGGAAAAAATATGGAAGTGTATGTCGACGATATGCTAGTCAAATCCAAGACTGCCAATGACCATGTATCTGATCTGAATGAATGTTTTGAGATCTTGAGGAAGTATAATATGAGACTGAATCCCCAGAAGTGTACTTTCTGAGTGGCATCGAGAAAATTTCTGAGATTCATAGTGAATACTAGGAGGATAGAGGCAAACCCTGATAAAATTAGATCATTGTTCAAAATGCCCTCACCTAGGTCCCGTAAAGAAGTTCAGAGTCTGATGGGAAAGGTGGTAGCCCTGAATTATTTTATTTGAAAATCCAGTGACAAGACCGTTCTACAACTTGCTCAGAGGAAACAAGAAATTTGAATTGACTGAAGAGTGCGAGCAGGCATCCCTCGACCTTAAAACACACTTAGCCGAGCCCCCAGCATTGTCTAAGCCTATGTCTGGTGAACCTCCATTCCTTTATTTGGCTCTGATAGAAAGTGCAGTCAGTGTTGTGTGAGTTGGAGAAGAAGACCGCGCTAAAAAATCGGTGTATTATATAAGAAAGAGATTTCTCAGAGCTAAATCACGATATCCACTGATATAAAAGATGGCATTCTTTCTAATTTTGGCTTCCAGGAAGTTCAGACAATATTTCCAGTCCCATTCAATCCACGTCATGACCAACCAACCTTTAAGGCATGTATTGTACGAACCTGAAACATCGACACATCTTTTAAAATGGGCGATTAAACTCAGCCAGTTCAAGATACTGTACTTACCATGGACCTCAATCAAAAGTGAGGCCCTTGCTAATTTTGTGGCTGAATGCACTGGATTTTGAGAGGAGCTTTGGAAGGAACCGGTGCCAGAGTTGTGGAAAATATTCATAGATGGGTCATCGAACGAGAACGGATCCGGAGCTGGGATCATATTAATCTCTCCAGAAGGGCATTAATTCCGTAAAGTTCTGAAATTCAGATTCAAAGCATCTAACAATGAAGCCGAATATGAGGCCTTGCTAGCTGGACTTAGAGTGGCCAAGGTGCTCAAAGCGAAGGTCGTACAGTGTTATAGCGATTCCCAGCTCGTGGTCAATCAGGTGTTTGGGGAATATCAAGCTCGAGGTACCAAGATGGCAGCTTACCTCGCAAAGGTAAATGGGGAGTTATCAAAATTTGAGTACAGTACTGTTGAACAGATACCTCGTGAGTAGAACTCTAATGCTGATGCTTTCGCAAGGCTTACCACCACCGAGGAAGCTGAAACTTTGAATGTTGTTCCAGTGGCATTCTTGGAAAGTCCGAGCGTGACAGAAAAAATGTTAGAGGTTGGGATAATCGACACAAGGCCGACCTGGATGACTCAGATAGTGGAATACCTTACAACGGGAAGACTACTTGAGGGAGAAAATGACGCAAGAAAAATATTCTATCAAGCTCTGAGGTATGTGATAGTGGATGGTACATTATACCGACATGGTCATTCATTGCCCCTCCTACGGTGTATTCTGCCTGAGGAGGCTAAAACCATTCTGGAAGAAGTGCATGAAGGCTTTTGTGGAGATCATGCTGAGGGGCAAAACCTAGCACTGAAAATACTGAGGCAGGGCTATTTTTGACCCACTTTGACGAAAGATTCCATCTCATATGTTCAGAAATGCGACAAATGCCAGTGCTTCACCACAGTTGCCCAAGCTACTCCAGTCGAGCTAATGATTATCTCATCCTCGTGGCCATTTGCAGTCTGGGGAGTTGACCTAATAGGATCCTTATCTATGGGAAATGGAGGAGTTCATTACGCGGTGGTGGCAATCGACTAGTTAATGAAGTGGGTAGAGGCCGAGCCTTTGGCAACCATCACTTTGAAGAGAGTCTTGAACTTTGTGGTGAAGAATATTGTATGTCGATTTGGGCTTCCTAAAAATATCGTGTCGGATAATGGGACCTAGTTCGACAGTGATCTCTTCACTAACTCCTATGAAAAATACGGCGTTATAAAGAGTTTCTCCTTAGTAGCATATCCATAGGCCAATGGTCAGGTCGAAGTTGTGAACAAAACCCTAAAGGCGAGCCTTAAGAAGAGGTTCGATGAGGCCAAAGGAGTATGGCCCGAACAGCTCCCGCAAGTACTTTGGGCATACTGAACTTCTCACATAACCTCCATGGGACACACTCCTTCTCCTTAACTTTCGGAAGTGAGGCCATCCTTCCAGTCGAAGCTAGGCTGGCTACTAATAGACAAAAGACATTTAACCAGGAACAGAATGATGAATTACTTAACACATCTCTTGACCTGATTGATGAGAACGAGAGGATTCGCAGTTACAGCATGCCCATTATCAACAAAAAAGTCAATCATTCCTTTAATTCTAAGGTCAAGAGATGACATTTTGGATTAGGTGACCTAGTTTTTCGAAGGTATTTCTGGCGAATAAGGATCCCAAAGACGGTGTTCTAGGCTCGAACTGGGAAGGTCCATATCAAATTGTGGAAGTTTTGCGTGAAGGGACCTTAAAGATAGCTCGACTGAATAGGGAGATAGCCCCAGGCACCTGGAACGCCATGCATTTAAAAAAGTATTATCAATAATACATTCATCTATGTAAGGCTTAAATATAAAAGTCACTTAGTTAAATAATAGATGGATTATTAAATGATTTTTCTTGTTGAAGTGGTTTTAAATAATTTTTCTTTATAAGGTTTTATTAGCTTCTGTATTGATGTTTGTAAAAGCAAACAAGAAAGTCTCTACATTCTGGTTACTTGGGGGGCATATAACCCAAGGTGGATCAGAATAAGATCAAGATCGTCGAATACGTTTAAATCAATTAAACCCTGGATACAACCAGGTACAAAAATATCTTGGATACAACTTGGTCAATAAACTTAGGAGCTTGGAAAATTGATTATTCGATGACCTTTTAAGTGCTCGAGATGTCAACAAACCTAGAATGAACTAAGTTTAAATCACCTAAAACCCTGGATACAACCAGGTCCAAAACTTAGAGGTTAGGGAAATTGAATATTCGATGGCTTTTCTATGTGCTCGAGATGTCAATAAACCTAGTTTAAACTCAGGTTTGATCATTTAAAACCCTAGATACAACCAGGTACAAAACATGGAAAGTTGGAAAAATTGTTTAAAATTAAAGGCTTTTTAAAGCTCAAGTTATCAATAAACCTAGCACGAACTAAGTTTAAAATATTTAAAACCTCGGATATAACCGGGTCCAAGGCATGATCCTTAACAGGTATTGTAAATGTTGAGTACTGTCCTAAGAAATATTTGAAATGGTGTCCATTCTTGAAGGTTTTGCAAGGTTCGATGTGCCCACGCTAGGGTGATAAGCTCAAGTGTCGAGATGCATAGACACATGCATTCGAGCATAAGTCTTCAAGGGCTGTCATGTGAGGGACTCGCCATGCAAGGCTACCCTATGTCTCGCTATGCGAGGCTGCCTTATGTCGTGCTGTGCAAGGCTCCCGCACGCACCCTAGTACCTGAACATGGGTACCCCAAGGCACCACCCTCGCTATGCGACGGTCAAGGTCAGCCTCCCACGCGTACCATAGTACCCGGACATGGGTACCCCGAGGCATCACCCTCGCTGTGCAAGGGTCAAGCCCAGCCTCCAACACGTAGCCTAGTACCCAGACATGGGTACCCTGAGGCACCACCCTCACTATGCGAGGTTCAAGGCCAGCCTCCCACGCGCCGTGTCTATGCGAAGCATCGCACCCAGCCTCCGTGTGATCCACCTAGGCTAGCCTCACTATGCGAGGGTGCAGCCTCGCTGCTCATCACGGGTCCCGCGCCCATAGGCGCACGCGTCCGCATCATTGGCCAGCCTCGCTACTTCTCATGTGCGCACCATGTTCCGCCACAAACACCCCCCGCGCCCTGGTTTCTCATGACATGTATAATTTGAAGCCTCCTCGATATATGCACGAGGATCACCTGGAAACACCAAACGGGTATGTCAAATAATCATTAGGCACAAAACATGAATTGATGAGGACAACTGGGTACAAGGTACGTACACTGATATAGGATGTACAATTGTGAAGGGGTCAGAAGCGTGGCCCTATCATCTGCATCTGACGAGTAGTGGCCGTATGAACTTGTACGAAGAGTGGAGGCACTACCTGAGCACCCCCGACAATATCCCAGAGTCCACAGTTCGATGTCCCGCACCACTACTTGGGCATTGTCAAGGTAGACACCACTATGTCCTTAGCCACTACCCTGGCCCTGTACCTGCATACGTCCATGTCCCTTGGGACCTACTTTTATCAGGGGTCCAATAGAGCCCACCTATAAATAGGTTTCGACCCCTCAGGTTAAGGGGTTGGAAAGCTTATTGTATGGGGAGACGCTTAAGAAATATATGATCATTGTTCCATTGGAGTTATGATTTCTTGTTTTATTCAAGTTCTCTCCATCTGATTCTTAGCTATTATTAGTATAATAATCCGAGTTTTCTAACCTTAAATCGTTGACGAGGTCCTACCATCAACAGTTTGGCGCCGTCTATGGGAAGAATAAGTGTCAAGCCATTATTCTTCCTTTAGTTTCGGCAGGAAGAAATGCCAAGACGTTCTAAATGAATGAGAGAGCCACGAGTGGTTAAGGTCCACATTGATGGAGATCAGCTGAAGGCCTCCATGAAGAACCCTCCTCTGCCCAAAGATATGGAGGCCCCAATGGGACCCGAGGTTCACGAAGTAGAGAGGGAGGCTTCATCCCCGGCCGTCCCTCCAGATAAGAATCAACCAAGGTCAGCAGCTGCCCGTGCAAAAGATGTCGGCGAGTTCCCGCCCCCAAGGCCGCAACAAGTGCCAAACTCCGGTCGGCAGGATCCAGGCCCATCGATGCGCAGACCTAACAAGCATCCCCGGGTCCATTCCACGAGCATGAGTTCAAGGTTTTTATTCTATTAAGAGGAGATATGTGAACTGCACCGGAAGAACCAAAGGCTTGAAACCACCTTACAGAACATGCAAGAGGTGTTGAATGGCCTGTTGGAAGGGAAGTTAAACATATCTCTCCCTAAGTGAAGAGAGAGAGGCCAAGAAAGGGCAGAGACCACCGTCCCAGTGGACGATGGGAGGACTCGAATCTCCACCAGTAATACCCCCCGAGTGAAGCAGCACGAACGTCCCGGACCACTGAGGCAGCACGAACGTCCCGGACCACCAAAGCAGCCTCCGAGGCCAGAGCAAAGGAACAACGCTGGCCCTCATAACGACGTCGAAGTCACCTCAAGGAGGACACCCTCAGATCTGTGAGAGGAACTCAATGAAAAAGAGGAGACAAGACCTAGACACACAGATGAGAAACCTACGGAGCAAGATCGTCACCGCATCTAGAGGACAAGCCGTCAAGGATGAGTTCGACCATGAATCACCCTTTGTTAAAGAGATTCAAGCCATCCAGCTCCCAGCCAACTTCAAGGAGCCTCATATGACCCCTATGAAGGAAACACATATCCTAAGTACCATTTGGACACGTTTAACGACCTGATGAGGTTAAGGGGGATTAGTAGCAGAGCCAGGTGCCATTGCTTTGCTGTCACATTGAAAGGACCTGCGTACAAATGGTTCAAGAGACTTCGATCAGGGTCCATTAGGTCTTGGTAGTAGTTTTCTGATGAATTTCTCCAACAGCATCACGCCGTGTGTGATTACACAATGCTGGGCACCAACCTCGCCAACGTGAAGTAGGGAGAAAATGAGAGTCTAAAGGGCTACATCCACAGGTTTAACATGGAGGCATCAAAAGTAGGGAGCTTGACCCGCAGGGAGTTAAAAATGGCCATCATAGCCGGAGTGCGTCCAGGAAGCAAATTGTGGGATAATATGCTCAAAAGGGAAGTCACTGACCTAGATGACTTCTACCAGAGGGCACAAAAGTACATTCGTGTGAAGGATGGCCATGCGAACTTAAAGGCAGGAAAAAGTGAGTCCCATGTAAATCCCCCAGCCAATGAAGGGCCGAATGGAGCGAAGAAGAAGAGGGCGTATGAAGGGTCGAGAGATGATCAACATAGAAGGACGAAACACGAAAGCGACCATAGGCAAACATCCTACTCCTTCTATACGAGCCTGATGAACACCAGAGAGCATATCTACCTCACAAATGAGTACCAGGTTCCCTTCAAAAGGCCCCCACCGATGAGAAAAGACCGGTCCAAGAGGGACCTTAGCATATACTATCAATACCACAAGGATATCGGCCATACCACGGCAGAATGTACCCATTTGAAGAAAGAAATTGAAGAGCTCATCCGAAGGGGACACCTGAGCCGATATGTCAGAAGGGAGAAGCAAAAATTGGAAGACGTGTCGGTGATACCTCAGACATAAGGAGGAGCCCCAGAGATACAATGGGAGGTGAGAACAATCTTTGGAGGTTCGGGGTTTTGGGGAGAGTCCAGGAAGGGTTGAGATAGATACGTTAGAGAAACCAGATGGAGTCCACCATCGTGTGTCATGAGTTTGGAGCAGCGACCTCCGAAATGCTTTAAGGGAGAAAATGACTCAATCACTTTCATAGAGGAGGATGCACGAGGGGTGCACTATAATGACCCAAATTCGCTAATAAGGCTTAGGGGCCTTGATTAGTGTGCCTGAAGGGCATGATGGGAATTATGTGTGGTTTCAATGATTAAGATGCATGATTATGACTTAAAGCATGTTATATGATTATTTGAATATTTGAGATGCATGACTATGTGTATTAGTATGCATGTAGGCCCTGATTAGGTTAGAAGGGCATAATCGTAATTTTGGCCATTATGGGCATAACTTCTTTAATATGTGTGATAATTGTCGACACCACATTATTATGTGGATATATCTGTGATCTGTGACTCAAGACGATCCTCGTGAGTAAAGTAGCGAAAAAGTCATGGCGGGGATTTATACCCGGCTCGGGGTGAGCTTAGGGGTATAAATGGGAATTTACTGAGTGTACCGGAGTCTATCTTGACATTGAGGAATATTATTGGTGATTAGTTAGGTATCGGGAATTAAGCGGGAAATATTAGAGACACTCGAGGAGTTAGCAGGAATTGGGTAAGATGACTAAAATGCCCTCCAGTGGATTAAAGGGTTTAGATTTAATAGGGAGGGTATAATAGTCATTTGGCTTACAGGAGTTAAGTATTACCAAGGCTTTATGTTAGTGGGAATTGTAGAAAGTTATAGAAGTCTGAAAGAGAGAAAAGAAGAAAAAAAGAAAGAAAGGAGAAAAGGAAGGGAAAAACAGAGTGCACTTGCTTGGGTCGGTTTGTGGTTCTCTCACCACCTTTCTTGAGGATTTCTGGAGCAAAGCTCAGAGAGGAGCTGGGATAAACTAAGCATCAAGGATTCTAAGATAAGTGTGGGTAATTGGCAGAGGTTTAGCAAGGGTTCATCAACACTTGAGGTAAAATTCAATAAGTTTCTTCAACTCTGGTTTTGGTTCCTAGCTAGGTTGTTTAAGCTGTGTTAATGGGAATTCTAGGGAAGGTTGAGCCAAGGGTTGAGGAGAAGCAAGCCAAGGAAGTCTAGAGGCACCTTGAGGTCGAAACTCCACCAGAGGTATAAATTCTAACTCCAACTTTGTTGTTCAGCTGGTTTCTACTGAGTTTTAGTGCTTAGGAGTGGCTATGGTGAATTTTGAGTTTGGGGATGCATGTGCTTGAGTTCTAGGTATTTGGGGTGCTTGGGATGAGTGGAGTATGTTCATAAGGTTGTTTTTGAGGTTGGGAAAGATTTGGAAGAGTTTTGGTTGAGGTTGGTTCGAGGAAATCGCAGAAGGGAAAAACTAGTGTTGGCCAGTCTGTGCCTAGCGCTACAGCGCTAACCTTTGGGTACTGTAGCGCTAGGCCAAGCTTGCTGAGGGATTTTGTTTCTGTTTGTAGCACTGTAGCGCCCTCCCATGAGCGCTGTAGCGCTACCCTGCCTTCTGAAGGGGATTTTAGGGTTATTTGCAAGGGCTTTTGACCTAGGGTTTGGGGTTTGATTCCACCACCTTGTTTGGTGGAACTAGGACTTCCCGGGGGCTCGGGATTGGTCCCGAGGCTAGGTTTTGAACTTGAGGATTGATGATGACTTTGGCCCATGATTGTGTTTAGGTGAGTGCTAGGGCTTGAGGGGGATCGTGCTCAAGGAGTCGAGGGATCAAAGCTAGTGAATTGAAAGGTAAGAAAACTGCACCCGATTATACGTTTGTGATGGGACTAAGTGCTCCTGATACTTGTATCGTGTCAATGATGGTATTACGCCATGGGACATGTGAAAGCGGCCTAAGAGTGGCGTACATTATATTAGCTCATAGGCCGCGGCTTGGCCACTGGTAGCCAAGGACAGCTTAACATTCACTGAGTTCGGTTTAAGCGGGCCGGAGTCAGTGGGATAACAGAGGGAGCAGTCTGAGAGCGCTAGCCCTAGTTATCATTTGTGCAGTGATATATGATATGAATTGACATTTTTAACATGTTGGATACTTGATTATACTAAATGAATATATGGTTGAGATTATGTGATGCAATGTGAGATATTGACTTGTCTGTTGATTGCTTATGCTCTGTTGTTGTGTTTTCTTGCTGGGCCTTGGCTCACGGGTGTTACGTGGTGCAGGTAAAGGCAAAGGCAAGGTGGACCAACCCTGAGATGGAGGGCCGTGGGGTGGAATGTACATAGCCAGCTGCTCGATCACCATGGTCGAGGAGTGCATCAGGACAGGGAATACCTAATTGTCTGTTTTGCGTTATTATGGCCTGATATTATGTATAAACCTGGTGTCTTTTCTAAACATTCTTTAAACTTAATATTTTTGGGATCCCGTGTAAACGAATGATGCTTCTTAAGGAAAATGTGGCTTTTGAGACCAAACCATTTTTAACCCTAGTTCCTTTATAGTTTCAGTAACACAATTTTAATTAAATGACTTGGTTAGCAAGTCTGGCACTTTATAAACACACAGTGTAACGGTCTTGGCTATCCACGGCGTTACATACACTTTCCACATAATGATCCTTTGGTGTTGACAGTTCAGTTGGCCAACATGCAGGTGCATCAGGTCCTCGTAGACAACGGAAGTTCCGTAGATATCTTATATCGCCCCACCTTGGAGAAGATAGGTTTGGGCATCAGACACTTAAAACCCTGTCAATCCTCCTTAAACGGGTTCATCGGGGACTCGATACAACCTTAGGGGTGATCGAATTGGCACTCACCATGTGAGAACAACCCCGACAGACCACAGTCATGGAAAACTTCGTCGTAGTAGATTGTGCTTCAGCTTTCAATGCGGTATTGGGGAGGCCATCCCTGAGAGAATTGAAAGTGATCACTTCAATATATCACCTCGCCGTCAAGTTCCCAACTCCTGGTGGAGTAGCGAGTATGAAAGGAGAACAAAGAAAGGTAAGGGAGTGTTATAACACCTCCCTTCGCATATCTATGAAACCGCGAGAACCGATGGCGATGGTGGTGCATGGGGGAACAAACCCGTAGGAACTAGACCCCAGAATCATGGAGGAGCCAGGGGCTGAGCCTGTGGAGGAGGTAGAGGAGATCATGGTGATGGAAGAGCTGTTGCGAAAATTGAAGGTGGGAAAAAGCCTTCACAGCGACGCGAAGGAGAAGTTGGTAAGGTTTTTGAAGGAAAATCTAGATGTATTTGCTTGGAGTCACGAAGACATTGTAGGAATTGATCCAGCCATCATGTGTCACCATTTGAATATTGCCCTTAAGGTAAGGCCCGTCAGGCAGAAAAGATGAGCGCTTGATCCACAGAGGTACGCAGCCTTAAAGGAGGAGGTGGACAAGTTGAAGGCCAATGGGTCCATCCGTGAATCCTTCTATCCTATGTGGGTGTCGAACCTAGTGCTAGTCCCGAAACCGAATGGAAAATGGAGGACTTGCATTGACTTCTCAAACCTCTATAAGGCTTGTCCTAAGGATAGTTTTTTGCTTCCAAGGATAGATCAGCTGGTGGATGCAACAGCCGGGCACGAGTTACTTAGCTTTATGGATGCCTACTCTGGATACAACAAGATACCTATGAACCTAGCCGACGAAGAGCATACATCATTTATAACGGATAAAGGGCTCTACTATTATAAGGTGATGCCTTTCGGATTAAAGAACGCAGGTGTCGCCTATCAAAGATTGGTGAACAAAATGTTCGCTAACCAGATAAGGAGGAACATGGAGGTATAAGTTGACGATATGCTGCTGAAGACCAAAAATATTGCAGAACTCAACAAAGACCTAGGAGAGAAGTTTGACACACTCCAGAAGTACCGAATGAAGTTGAATCCACTCAAGTGCACTTTCAGTGTATCCTCGGGAAATTTCTTAGGTTTCATGGTCAACTCAAGAGGCATCGAAGCTAATCCTGATAAGATAAAGTCCCTAATAGAAATGAGCCCACCCAAGAAGAAGAAGGAGGTGCAATTTCCAACGGGACGGGTGGCAGCCCTTAATAGGTTCATCTCGAGGTCTACGGACAAGTGCCTCCCCTTCTTCAATATCCTAAAAGGGAGCAAAAAGTTCGCTTGGGATGAAGAATGTGAGGATGCTTTTGTCAAGCTAAAGGAACACTTAGGGAAGCCACCCTTGTTGGCAAAACCTGAAAGGGGAGAGAGGCTATACTTATACTTGGTAGTATCTGAGCATGCCATAAGTGCTGCCCTGGTTAAAGGAGAGAAGAAACACCAGCAACCTGTGTACTACGTCAGTACACAGTTAGTAGATGCAGAGAACCGATACCCAGAGATAGAGAAGTTGGCATACGTGTTAGTTGTGGCTTCAAGGAAGTTGGGGCCCTATTTCCATGCCCATGCGATCGAAGTTCTCACCAATAGCTCTTTAAAGCAGGTCTTGCATAAACCTGAAACCTAAGGGAGACTGATGAAGTGGTCGATCGAGTTGAGACAATTCGACATCTCTTATACCCCAAAGACCTCCATCAACGGGCAAGTGCTTGCAGACTTCATAGTGGAATTCACCTATCGACCAAATGAAGGAGGAGATGAAGAAGAGGGATAGTCAGTCATAGAAGGAGAGCTAAGGAGTTCTGAGGAATGGAGCCTGCACGTGGATGGAGCATCCAACTAAGGAGGATCTGGAGCAAGTATCGTGATGACTGGACCTGAAGGACACAGGATGTACTGCACGATATGATTTGGGTTCGAAGCCTCGAACAATGAGGCAAAATACGAAGCACTTCTAGCAGGGTTGCGGTTGGCCCAGGGGCTAAAGGTAATGCATCTACACATCTTTAGTGACTCACAGTTGGTGGTATTCCAGGTGAAGGGTGAATATGAAGCGAGGGGTCCCAAGATGCCTGCATACTTTGAAAGGGTAAAAGGCTATTTGGGGCAGTTGGTGGAGTATAGCATAGAGCAAATCCCGAGAGAGAGGAATACCCATGCTGATGCCCTCGCGAAGCGGGCTTCCATTAAAGATGGGGATACCCTTGAATCAGTGCCTGTGGAATACTTAGGCGTCCCTCTGGAAAACCGCCTCAGTCAGTTGAATTAAGAAGACATCCTTTGTCGCCTCGGCCACCGATAGGTTCCCAAATGCCTCCTCGAGCTCGCGTTGTAACTGTTGGGTCGATCAGGAGTTTGAGGCGATCAGCCGATGACTCAAGATAGAAGCCTAAGTAAGGGCAAGGACATAGAATAAAGCCTCGAGGGTCAGGTAATATCGAAACAAAAAAAAATATCTATCTGTCATAAATGAATAAACCGAGTATCTCGACAAATACCTACAAGGAGGCTCGCATATAGGCGTCTTATAGCTCAGCGTCAGGGATATTGTGCAAAGTTCCCCACTCGCCTTTGGGAAAGTTTCCCAGATGATGGCTCATGGCTTCCCCATACTAGCTTGCCAGAGGATGATCTTCGAAAGCAGAAACATAAGCTTGACCGGGGGAGATGCGTGTGCTTGTCGAGGCACTCTTTGTCAGGGTTGGGGACCGAGAAGGCCCTGATCCATCCACAGTGGTGCGGGGAGCAGAAGAGTGCAAAGCCATCTCCTTAGGTAAAGAGGCGCCAGAAGACGCCCGCCTAGGACGTCTCCCCGAGGGTAAAGGAGCCCCAGCAAAAGAAGGAATAACGAAATTCCTTTTAGGCACGGAGGGGCGGGGGACAGAGGCATCGAAGTCAAACTCACCGCCAAGCATCAACGGCGACATCCAAGAGGTAACAACGCCAGTATGATCGTCATCGGCCACGCCCCTAGCCCTGCCGGCAACAGAATGCAAGCACGAGTAGTTCTCAGACACCACTGTCTCCTCAACGTCCATATGATTGCCCGAAGGGTAGACATAGTCCCTATCGGCTACCTCGTCATAGTTACCTTCATCGTGGTCGTATAGTCATGAATCCGCAGGTTTAGATGAGGCGGGGCATTGGCCCGCAGATTCAGAGGAAACAGAGCATAGAGTGACGGTCTGGTCTGGGGTCAGCAGCCTGTATAAGTGAAGGTTGCTCTCTGTAAAAAGGGCACTGGCTTGTTCGCATTCACCCAGCAAGGCTAGGATTTTCATCACTCGGTCACGAGTCGACGGTTTCAAGGAGGAGCCAACAACCCCTATGTAACCACCCAAATTAGCTATTAAGGCTTAAGGGCCTTGATTAGCATGCCAGGAGGGCATGATGGGATTTATGTGTGATTTTTATGAATTAAATGCATGGTTATGATTTAAAGCATGTTATATGACTATTTGTTTATCTGAGATGCATGACTATGAATATTAGTATGCATGTAGGCCCGGATCGTGTTAGAAGGCCATAATTGTAATTTTGGCCATGTTGGGCATAACTGTATTGATATGTGATGATTGTTGAGACCATAGTGGTATGTGGGTGTATCAGTGATTTGTGACTCGAGGCGATCCCAGTGAGCAGGCTAGCGGAAAGTCATGACGGGAATTAATACCCGGCTCGGGGCGAGCCTTGGGGTATGAATAGGAATTCAGAGAATAGATTGAGGTTTATTTTGATATCGAGGATTATAATTTGGTGATTTATCAGGTGTTGGAAACCAACGGGAAAATACTAGAGACACTTGAGGATTAGCGGGAATTGGGTAAAATGACTAAAATGGCCCTACATGGATAAAAGGGTTTAGAATTAATAGGAAGGGCATTTTGGTCATTTGGCTTTTAGAGATTTATTTATGAGGCTTTACACTTAGGGGGATGTTTAGAGAGTGTTGGCTGTGGAGAGAAAGAAAGAAAAGAAAGAAAAAGGAAAGAAAGAAAAGAGGGAAAACAGAGGGGTTTTCACAAGGGTCGGTTTGTGCATTTTTGCACCATTCCGCTCCATTTTTCTTGGAGCAAAGCTTAGTGGAGAGCAATGGTAGGCTGAGCATCAAGGATCTTGGGTTAGACTTGAAGATTTGGCAAGAACACATCAACTTTTGAGGTAAGTTTTAGAGATTTCGGTTTTAAGGGTTTTGATGGTTTGAGCTGTGTTTTGAGCTGAGTTGATGGGAATTTTAGCGAATTTCTAAGCAAGCTTTGATGATGAACAAGCTAAGGAGGTCTAGGGTTGAATCAAGGTCGAAATTTGCATCAATGGTAAGAATTCTAAGCCTTTAACTTTGTTGTTGACTGAATTTCTGAGTTAGGGTTGATCATGGTAGATTTTGAGATTTGGGATAAGTGTTCTTGGGATTTGAGGATTTGGGATGCTTGGGATGAATGGAGAGTGTTCGGAAGCTTGATTTTGAGTTTGGTAAAGATTTGGGGAAGTTTGGGTTGAGATTGGTTGGAAGAAATCGCAGAAGTGCGATTTTGGGTTTTCTGGGCTGCAACTAGCGCTACAGCGCTAGTCAGTGGGCGCTGTAGCGCTAGCCCCTGTTCTGGGGGGGTGCATTCTGCTTGTAGCCCTACAGCGCCCTCTTTAGAGCGCTGCACTGTTCATAGAGGTGAATTTTTTGAGTTTTGATGAGGGATTTTGACCTAGGGTTCGGGGCTCGATTCCGCCACTTTGTTTTGGGATTTAGGACTTCCCGGGGGCTCGGGATTGGTCCCAAGGCTAGGTATTCGGACTTGGGGTTCAGTGTTGAATTTGACCTATGTTTGTGCCTAGGTGTGCGCTAAGGCTCGAGTGGGATCGTGCTCAAGGAGTCAGGTGATCTAAGCTATTGATTGGAAAGGTAAGAAAACTATAACACCCGTAGGATAGGGCATGGGCCCATAGTGTGATTGCGGGGAACGGCCCTATATTGCATGTTGCATGATGAGATGATTGCCGGGCATGACCCTATATTGCATGACATGTTAGGATGCAGACTTAAATGAATTATTATTCGTTCGAATGTTGTTGTGTTATACTATATGTGTGATTATAATAAAATGAACGGCAAGGGCCGAGAGCGGCGTAGGCCGGGTGCGGCAGCGGGGCCGGAAGTAACACTTATCACATGGGATGCTATAGTCAGGGCAGGGCCCGTTGGATACATGTGTTATCCTTATGGTGTGAACCGATACCCCAGGCTTCGGTAAGGCTTCTGGGGCGGCATGGCCATGTTTGCTTAGTCTAATGGTTGACTCGTTTATCTGTGGACTATCTAATATGATTAACTGTATATTTGCATATGTTATGTTCTGCATGAGTTTTCTTGCTGGGCTTCGGCTCACGGGTGCTCCGTGTTGCAGGTAAGGGCAAAGACTGAGTCAACCAACCATGAGTACGGAGAGCGTGAAGCGACGCGTACATGTTTGGCCTGCCCGACTGCTTTGGTTGGGGGTTTATTTGAAAATGGCTGTAATAATCTATGATTTTTATAACTGATCAATTGTAAACTTATTTTAAGATGTAAATAGTTTTCAAACCTTATTTTGGGATCCCAAATGTTTAATACTAGAAGTTTTATTGAAACAACGCATTTTTCTAAGATTACAGCCTTAACTTTTAATTAGTCACACTTTTGTTTCAAAACCTCGGTTAGCGAGTTCATTGCACACTGTTTTGTCTTAAAACTCACTTGGTAACGACCCTAAGGTAGTAGGGCGTTACACCCTAAGAGAGCTGCCATCAAAAAAAAAGAAATAACTACGGTTAGAAAAACCATAGAATAAAAGTCGAGTAAAAAGAGAAACCTCTCATGTATGAGATCAAAGTGAGAATAATCTTACTTGGGGTGTTGAAGCTAGTGTGTCGGGTGTCCCCACTCTAAGTGAAGAAGTAGTCTATCTTCCATGAGCCCCTATTTGAAATGGAGCCCTCCACGAGGGAATTCCCTTTATGGGCCACAACTTATTGGAGCTGGTAGAACCCGGGGGCAGATGTATTCGCCCTAAGAGTATTGAAGTAATGAACCTCGCTCATAGAAGGCCCTCTGGAATGCACCTGATGGTACAACACATATAGGCTGCTAAGCGTCACCCAGGAGTTGGGGGACAATTGTAGAGGCGCCGGTTCAAAGTAGTTAAGCACTTTGATGAAAAAAGGGTGAAGCGGTTGAGCCCCACCAGATCGGATTATGGAATCGCTGAAGGCCATGAACCCTTCAGGCTGTTCAGATGCGCGTTCATTACGCTTTGGGATGACGAACTTGAGATTTTATGCTAACTGATGAGCCTTTAGCATGTTAGTGAGTTTAGTCATGGTACGGCTGGACCTGCCCGTTTCTTTAGAAGTGTCAAAGGTTCTCTTCGGCATCTCAGGTACCTGGGCAGAGGTAGGAAGTTTATGAGCCATAGACTTTCTAAGGATCCTGGAAGACCCCCCACGTGTCCTATATCTACCAGCACTTTGCTTGACCCTAGGGCGTAAGACCGGGGCAGGGGTGGAAGCGTTGGTGGGATCATATAAAGGAACTCCGGTTCAACCGATTGACGTCTACCGCCTTCGAAGAAGGGACCCGTATGAGTGGGAGACTCGTCACCACAAAAGGAAAAAGGCTCAGGGGGCAAGTTTTCTTCTAGGCAAGCAAATTCAGAAAGGCAATCCTGAAGGATTGATTGTAGCTGGGAAAGGTATGTCACATGCTGGGGGGAGAAACCTAAACCCTCATCTCTGGTATTGGATTCTAGCTCATTTTCTAGGTCGGATGCTTTCTGTCTGAGGTAGGACAGTCTCCGGAGGTAGAGCATTCACACACACCCACGGTTAAAGGGTCTACGAACGTCAGCCTCTGAGTTGGAGGATGACAACTCAATGAATTCAACAATGGATGGATCTTCTGGACATCGCCTAGACGCCATGGACCAGCTAAGACTTGAGGGCGTATATGCGTAAGGGTAACCCTATATCTACAACATGAGTGTGAGGGGTATAAGAAAAGGGCCTATGCATATGTACTCGAAAGGTCATACGAAAAGAATGACAAACTCTGAAGAATGAGTGTCATACAACTAGTAATTCTACCCCTGCGTAATCAATATAAGACAAAAAAAGAAAAAAGAGGAAGGAGGCATACCTAGAGGTATATGTATGAAGCCGAAGGTGTGCAAGGATAGACTTGTGGAGGCATAGGGTCGGTCGAGCGATAAGCAAGGGAAAGACCGTAGGAGCAAAAGAATGCCTAGCGTCACCGCAATGCTAGCCCAAAAAAAAGAAGAAGCAAAAGAATCAGGAAAAATAATAATAAAAAAAAAGAAAAGAAAAGGAGGATGAATAAATGAAATTGAAGGAAAATTACCTCAAGAATGCTTTAGTGGTGGATGGAACCTTTGAACTCTTGAAAGTGGTTTGGAAGGAATACCACTAGACTAGGCAAGTTTTGGTGTGGAGAAATGACTTCAAGCCTTGGGGTATTTATAAGGAAAGTCAAGGCCCCCTAGCCATTGGATTCAAGGCCATATGAATGGTGGAGATCAAGAGTATGGGTAGCCTTGGGATCCACGATTGAGAATGATTGGCCCTTATGCAATCTTAGGGACATTCATGGATCCCCCAAAAGTTAGATGGTTTTTGAGTTTCTTTAGAAACAATAAAGAAACACAACTTCAAAACTCATTTTGTGTTTCTTCAAGCAACATTGGGTAGTGCTCCAAGGTTGAGTTCACCAAAATTGGCCGTACACATCAAACAAGAGAAGAAGAAAAAAAGTCTACAAGCACTCTTGAAAGTGTGCTTATAGACTTTGGGGCAAGTGTAAATGTTGAGTAATATCCTAAGAAATATTTGAAATGGTGTCCATTCTTGAAGGCTTTACAAGGTCCAATGTGCCCACGCTAGGGTGATAAGCTCAAGTGTCGAGATGCATAGATACATGCATCCAAGCATAAGTCTTCAAGGGCTGTCATGTGAGGGACTCGCCATGCAAGGATACCCTATGTCTCGCTATGCGAGGATGCCTTGTGCCACGACGTGCGAGGCTCCCGCGCGCACCCTAGTACCCGAACATGGGTACCCCGAGGCACCACCCTCGCTATGCGAGGGTCAAGGCCAGCCTCCCATGCGTACCCTAGTACCTAGACATGGGTACCCCAAGGCATCACCCTCGCTCTGCGAGGGTCAAGGTTAGCCTCCCACACGTAGCCTAGTACCCGGACATGGGTACCCCGAGGCACCACCCTCACTATTTGAGGTTGAAGGCGAGTCTCCCATGCGCCGCGTCTACGCGAAGCATCACACCCAGCTGCCGTGTGATCCTCCTAGGCTAGCCTCGCTGCTCCTCACAGGTCCCGCGCCCATAGGCGCACGCGTCCGCATCAATGGCCAGCCTCGCTACTTCTCATGTGCGCACCTTGTTCCGCCACAAACACCCCCCGCGCCTTGGTTTCTCATGACATGTATAGTTTGAAGCCTCCTTGATATATGCACGAGGACCACCTAGAAACACCAAACGGGTATGTCAAATAATCATTAGGCGCCAACACATGAATTGATGAGGACGACTGGGTACAAGATACGTACACTGATATAGGATGTACGATCATGAAGGGGTCAGAGGCGTGGCCCTGTCATCTGCATCTGACGAGTAGTGCTAGTAGGAACTTGTATGGAGAGTGGAGGCACTACCTGAGCACCCCCGACAATAACCCAGAGTCCACAGTTCGATGTCCCGCACCACTACTTGGGCATTGTCAGGGTAGACACCACTATGTACTTAGCCACTACCCTGACCCTGTACCTGCATACGTCCATGTCCCCTGGGACCTACTTGTATCAGGGGGCAAATAGAGCCCACCTATAAATAGGTTTCAACCCCTCAGGTTAAGGGGTTGGAAAGCATATTCTATGGGGAGGCGTTTAAGAAATATATGATCATTGTTCCATTGGAGTTCTAATTTCTCTATTGATTCAAGTTCTCTCCATCTGATTCTTATCCATCCTTAGTATAATAATCTGAGTTTTCTAACCTTAAATCGTTGACGAGTTCCTACCGTCAACAAGTATGATATAAAATGAACCCATAAAGTTTGGATATTACCGAGCTCAAAATAACTATCCCGATCTAAAAATCAATTCCTAAAATCTCGAATGTACAAGTCTACGAAGTCATAAACATGAGCGATAATCAAGGAAAGATGAATAAATTAAAAGTTAGATATATAAATTGAAATTAAATTTGTCCCGAGGAGAAAAACCTCGAATTGCGCCCATGGGAAATTGTTTACAAACAAATAAAGAAAAAACAAAAGACTGTCATTGAGCCCCTCCAGGATGCTCTGAGGACATGACCTCCTCGCCTTCCTGCTCGTTTATGAGGTTCTAGCATGATCCGAGCTTTGAATTTTTCAAGGTACAATAACCACAGCGCAGGAGCCATGAAAGAAAAGTTCCCATACTTGTTAAAAGCCCAGCAATGATACAACATATCTTCCATGGAGGATAGTGAAGTCGCCTTTTCTTCTTTGACTGCAGCCTCGACCTTGAGTAGCTTTGCCTTGGTTTCATCAACCTCGGCCTAGAGGTGGGCAGTTTGGGCTTGGAGAGCAACCAAGGAAATTTTTGCAGCCTGCTCGCTCTCATTGGATGACGCGAGGGTGAAATTTCCATCGTACTTGCTCTTTTGATCAGTCGCGAAAGCAGCTTTTGCGGCCTACTCACCTTCTTGGGCAGCGGTCAGGGCAGTCTTGGCAGCATTGATCTCAGCTTGGAGCTCGTCATTTCTAGCTCTAGCCCGGGCTATGCTGCGATGTTGAGCCAGGGCAGACTACAAAATAACAAGGCATATAGTTACATCCTTTGACATGATAAAAAGAAAGATATCACCAACGAAGGATAACTTATAGTGAGCGTCATCCCCAAGGCTGACTCCAAGACATTCTCCGGGCTCCGCTCCTCGAGCTGGCTCTATAAGTGCACCCCACCATGTGGCTCTCCGTCTCGTAGAGGATTCCCCAAAATGCTTCGGGGATCTTCTCCATCTCCTAAGGATCAACTGGTATGCAGACAGTAGCAGTTCGGGTAGGAGGAGCTGGGGGATCATACTTGAACCCGAGAAGGTGCAAACCGAGGTGGAAGAGGAGGAGGTGGAATCCTCTCAGTGACAGTAGATTTTGGAGCTGCCGAGCTCATGCCTTTCCCCATAGCAGGGGATTTTGAGGCATTTCCTGTTGCTGGAGGGGCTTTCTTTGTATATCGAGGCATCTTCATGACAGGACCCGAGCCGGTTTTCTCGGCCAGGAAAGTCGTACGGAGGTCAGGAGCTCAGGGTGGTTCCATCGCGTCGCCTGAAAAGAACAAAAAGGGAATTAGTTTGCAAGTAAAGTAAAAAACATACAAAAAGAGAATAAATAAATGTCCTACCCTCCGGGCTGGGGGAGGAGTCTATTATTACGACCTCCGGTCTTGGGACTATTGGAGGAGAATGAGAATCTAACTCTAATATTTCTTGGACCCTAGGAGGTTTGGGCTCAGGTTCTACCTCGGGGCTAGACTCGTCTACATACTGCCTAAATCCTAGGGCAAAGGCGCCCTGGAGTAGGGAAGGCCAGGTCCTATGGTTGGTCATGTAATGCTCAAAGATAACAGACTTAAAGTTTAAAGTATTGTCCATAACAACAGTACCCTTGGGGTAACTGTTGTCATGACGCAACACTAAGTGGTCCACACACTGGAGCAGGGTGACATTACGGTCTAGATTGTTAGGGTGATGGTAGACGAGCTGATTTATGTTAAATCTAACTAAACTAAAATCAGCAAAAACCATATCTAATGCCCTATAGGGGTATGGGTTACCTTGGCCGGAGGGGCCAGTTCCTGCCCCCGACGCAACTTGTTCTAAATTGGGTTCCAGACCAGCCTGGGGAACCCGCCTCTTCCGCACAAGAGACACCTCGTCCACTTTTATCTCCACACCTTTGGTGGATGGTGAGTCCTCTTCCTGAGAGGGCAAGACATCATTCAAGAGATGGAGAGTAGCCCGGGTCGTACTTAAGGCCAACGTCTGGCCTTGGCTAATCAAATTGCACGCCATCATCATGACATTATTCACAAGCTGGCGATAATCCTTCTTGCAGGGTGGTAGCCCAAAAATGTTTCATAACCCCCGAGGGTCACTGCCTTCCCTGTCCTCGCAAATATGACGGCACCAAAAAATAAACTCGGTTAGCACATGAGCAAGGAAAATGTCTTGAAAAGAGTAAAATTTTATGAGCTGAGATCATAGAATAAAAAAAAACTTACGAGGACGGTTGATGTATCAGTGCTCACAGTTTCAGAACCCGTTTGACATAGAGAACTGGTCTTTGTAGTCGTTGGGTGGCTTGGGAGCTCGATGACCGGAGCAGAGTTTGAGAATTTTGTTAGGTAGTGGAACCCATCACCTCAACCCTTTTGTTTTGGGCTAGCTTTGAGGAAGAAAAAATATAGTACATTTGCAAGAGTGGGGACCTCCCACTCGTGCTTCAAAAATAAGTATTTCAGTCCCGCCAAATGCCTGTATGAATTTTAGGGGAGCTGAATAGGTGCCAACTTCACATAATTTAGGAAGTCGGCAAAATATTGGTCCAGGGAAAGGAAGGCCCCCGCCTTCAAATGTTCATCACTCCAAGCCGCGAAGTCATCCTGAAGAGGGAAGCATCTCCGTTCCTCTTCGAATGGAGGTTGAGCAATAAGGACTCCAGTCCCGACCTTGATGTTGTGGCTCAGCATAATTTTGTTGACCCTTCCTTGGGTCGTAATCTTGGAAACAATTGTCAACCACAACTTCCTTCTCCACCACTGGGTCGAAGTGAGGAATGGGAGATTCTGGGGCGATCTTTTTCCCTTTGTTTGTTTGCTGGGCAGACGAGCTAAGTGCGTCCTTCTTAGGAGCCATCAGATCGCCTAACGAATAAGAATGACGAGTTACTTAGTAGGTGACCTAAGAGTTTTTATGGCACGGAAGTACGGAGGGGAATTTTGTCTCTGATATACTAGTTGAGTTAGTCTCAGCCTGTTGCATGGTGCCACGCTCAATCCTAGATTATGCACCTCGATTTCTAACAAACCCATGATATTTAGGGATTCGTGTGTCAAAGTGTCAGACCACTACTTCCCTTGGGGGGCGGTTTAGTGCAAAACCACCCAAGAAGCATTAGCCATAAGAAACCTTGTTTTGAACCCTAAACACTTTTCATCTTCTATGTCCTGAATGGGTATTTCCTAAAATTTTCCATAAATTACCCAGAAATTACCCAGTTTTATGAATATCATATTTCTAGAGGTATTTTAATACCTACTCAGTAAACCTAAGTCGAAGCCTATGTGCCAAAAACATTTGGAGAACAACCTAATAAGTACTATGGTGAAGTGCGGATGGGCGTAGAAAAAACAGAGAGACCAGTTAAAGAAAAGTTTCTTCGGAATCAATAGACAAGGTACTTACAATGTATTCTTCAATGGAAGGGAAGTAAGCTTTGCAAGGAAAATTCCCTGGAAGACCTCTGGATAACTGGGTAGACCTTTGGACAACTGAGCACAATGAACAGTTTCTGGGATTTCTGAGAAAGAAGAGGGATCGGAAGTGAAGAAGAAAATATAAGAAAATTTTCAAATGAAAAGTGGTAAAATCTAAAAAGTGTTTCCCCTATTTATACGTAAACAGTGCAAACTAATTTGAACCATCCGATTTAGTTACAACAAGATCCAAGACAATTATGATAGGCCTCGCAACTCGAACATACGCCAATTGTGGCATCCCACGTGTCCAGTACTTGAGTAGTGGGCAGGCATTGTTTAATGTAGCAGAAGTTTAAAAGTCCCTACTGTGTAGGTCAGAAGGTGACATCGTGAACCATGAGCAGGGACTTGGGGGGCAAATGTGTACCCTAGTTTCAGCACGAGTCCTTCACTCAGCTCAGGTACAAGGCGCAAATTTATATGCGAAAAAAATAACCAAGGAATCCGTTTATTATCCACATGGATAGCTCAGCTGTCACGGTGATTATGCGAGCTAGGGATGCATAGGTTGTGAGGTGCGAGCTTATGATATTCATACGACCTCCATAGTACGAGCTTGGAGATATATCTAGCTCGTAGTAACTCAAATATATTGTGTATCCGCGAATCCCGAAAGACTCGGGTACTTTTATACGATTATTTATGGCTAGCCTGTCATATTTAATGTCGCAGATATTAGGAGACCATTTATTTCATGATCAGATCATATCCTAGTATAAATGGGAATAGTTTATATTAAATGTAATAAATATGTAAATCTGTGATTGACTCACGCGGTTACCCAAACCTGTCCATGGAATTTCCATAAATACTGAGAATATCGGATAGGAAAAGGGGACGACGATTCTGTAATACTGAAACTTTGCCAAAATGGAGAGAGAAAAATAGTAATAATATAGACTCGTGGACTAGGTGGATTTTAACCAATGAACCACGTAAAAGATTTGTGTTTTTGAGAGTTCATTTCTTATTTTGGTTTATTATCAAGCACTAATCAACGTTGTTATTTTCTTAATTCGCTGTTGGCAAAAAACCGCGTCAACAATAATATATAATTTTTTTATTAATTAATTAAATTGTAAACGAAATTAATTTCATTTATGGGAATGGAGTATCTTCTATTTATGGAAAATAAATTAAATTATTTAGTTTTTTAAATTATAATCAATCCCTAAAATAGTTTGGATATTTTCATTTGTTGAAATAAAGAGACTATATTAATGTGGCGCAACAAATATTGTATTTTAGATTAATTAATTTTGTGCTTTATTTTATTAATAATTGTTAAGTGTTAGGAATTTTTTTTAATATTGTTGGAATTGTTGGTAGAAAATATGTGAATCTAATTGTTAGTTGTTATATTTGTTTATTAATTTAAATTGTAAACAAAATTAGTTTTGGTTCAATGCACTAATGTGCATGATAGGTAGTGATGCACATGGGCGATTGAGTGTGTGCATGTGCATGGTTGACTGGTGAGTATGCAATAGTTTTCCGTACACATTTTTTTTAATTAAGGAATTATAAGATTTTAAAAGAAAATTAATTAAAAATAAAATAGAAAGGGAAATGGGAAGGCGTCTGAAGCATAGTGGGAAAGTAGTGATTTCTTTTACTGTTTTATTTGGAAATTAAATTGATGACAATAGTTAAAATGGGTAGAAGGAGTTTGTCATCTTTTTATTATATTCATTATTTTTCCTTTATTGCCAATCAAATAAAAACAAATAGATAAAAGGATTTGATTTGGGAAACTTATCCATTCCCACTAGGCTAGATTAATCTCTCTAGGGTTAGATAAAAAGGAAAGGAAGAAAAGAAGAAAGTCATTGTGGCTCTTGGAAACGTCAGCTAGAGAGAAGGAGAGGGTGTGAGATAGAGAGAGAAGAGAAAGGAGGAGGAGAAGAAGAAGAAGAAGAGAAAAGGGATTCAAATCCTAGGGTATGTATTTTGTATTTGTGATTTTCTAGTTCATCTCCTCATTTTTTTCTTGTGATTTGCTATGTTTGCTCTTGGTTGTTGTTTGGTTGTTGTTGGCTTTTATTCTCTTCTTTGTGTGGGTTTCAAAACCCAAGTGTTGAACAAAGTGGTTACCATAGTTGGGTTCTTGAGTGCTATCAAGAGAGGTATTGGATTCCTCCCTCAATCTTTGAATTGTTTTTTATTTCTTGGTGAGATTATGATTTGAATGTGGGTTGTTGAATTGGGAAAATTATAATATTTTGACTTGCTTTGTCATTGATGGTTATTGCAAAAATCAAGTTTTGAATGAAAGCTGATGTGTTGATTATTTTGATCTTGTTGAATAATTTTTGTGTGTGTATGTTTTGCCCTATTGGTACAATGAATGCATGAGTTGTTGTGATGGCTTGTTGAGAAGTATGTTAGGTGGTTGTAATATTTGGATTCAAAAGTATAAACTTCTATGTAGGATTCAGCCAAGGAATGTTATTTGGAAAATAGGAACATGCTATGGTTCATGTGAATGTATATGAGGTTATTGGTATTTTATGTTTATATCATGTGGGTTTCGGCCTATAGGGGTTATTGATGCATGTTAGTCATTTTTATTTGATGTCACATTTACTCATTAGCAACATGATAGGTTATTGTGTTAGATTTGAGAATTTGTTTTAAGCTCCCTACAAATGATGATCTAAGTGGTATATGAAGTTTTGGTCTAAGTAATTCTTTAAACATGATTTAAAAGTCGGTTTTATGTTCATTATGCTTGCTGGTTTTTTTTAATAATTTGTGAGTATAATGGTGAAACAATATTTTAAAATACACATGCGAAGCCTTAAGTGGTATTTTATTTTTAAGTAAATAAAAGGGCACATTTTTTCACATGTTAATGGTGTTTTTGTCAACATAATACATGCATTTTTTTGTGAATTTTATGAAACAAAAAAAAAGTTTTAATTCAAGTTTGTAATTTAATTGAATCAATAGTTGCTGGGATTTTGGATTAAAAATAAGAAAGGTCTCTTAAATGAGATAAATAATGTTAGCGCATCAAGTAAATTAAACCCTAAGCTATGTAAATGATAAATGTGATATTTTTAAAATGTAGTATTTTTCACATTACTATTTAGGTGCAGTTTTTTTTTTATTTAAATGTGAAGAAGATTATGGTTTAAAATCACTTGTGATTTTTAAACAAAATATATGGTTGCTGAAAGTTTGAGTTATTAAGCTAAAATAATTATTTTATTTAAGATTAATGAGTACTTCACCTAAATAATTTATGTCTTAAATAATATGTATGAAAATATAATTTTCCACACTTTATTTATAAATTTTTACATTTGAAAACATGTAGTTTTCTTTTTTAGATTAGTAAAGTTATTTTATAAAAGAGGCAAGAAAATATGAGATTTCTATTTATTACTTTGTAAAACACCCTATTCTATTACTTTGTAAAATGTCTCTCCTCTCATAAATAATTAGAAAATACCATTTAACACATAAAATTCAGTGGGACCTTGATAAACATGCAAGTTAGGCCCAATAGTTTAAAATAAAAATAAAGTGTTCTTATGCAACGTTTAAAGAAAATAAAATTTTAAGTCCCATTTATAAGTTTGAAATTAAAGTCCATAACACGATTCTTTAAAACACGATGCTTATGTTGATTGTTTATTCGTTTATAGGATACCCCCACACCATACACACAAAGACATTTGGAACTCCCCACATCACAATGCGTACAAGAAAGAAACCTTATTTATTACCTGAAAGGGGAAAGTAAGGGGATGAGATAAAAACCCAATAAGGAAGTACAAACCAATACAACAATATTCAAGGAAACACAAGAAGAACATATTCGTATCTTTGAACTCATAGCATATCATACCATAGTCATATCATGTTCCTTTCATAATCATATCATATAACCTTCATAATCATAATCATAAATCATAATCACACATTATAATCACACATCATAATCATACTATTTGTGATCATGGCACCACTATTGTCCATGTCACATCTCCAGGTAACCAGCAAAATCATAAAATTAGAAAGACCTCCTCTTTGAAGTAAACTGGATCTCAGGTCCTTGAATAACCTCAGCGCGTTCGCTCTATGAGTTACGTCATATCCTTAGTAACTCATTTGTTGTGTCGCGTTCACCACGCTATCAACCCTTTATTTTTCATACATCATATAAACACATGTAATCCCTTCCAAATCAAAATAAAGGAAACACATGTTGCATCACACTCATCACAACATTTCAAGATATAACTCCATTTTACATTTTACATGGTCTATCATCATACATAGCACATCATTTTCCTCAATACAAAACAAATCTTACCATTTCATAGCATAAACATAGAAATTATATTTAACTTCCTTACCACAGGTCTGAGCAAAGAAAAAATGAGAAAAACTTCCAAATGAGCCTATAATCATAATCAAACATCGTCTCTTAGAATTACATAACAATACTTATGCCCAACACATATAACCCACGTGTACATGGGCCATGCACACGTGGTACAAGATGACCAATAATTCCAAACATATACATTTTCACATAAAATCATAAAAGAATAATGCTAATTCTACCTATTAACCCTCCATGGTTACAAAGTAAAAACCATATTTTTGAACAATAGGCATATATTTGAACGTTAAAATGCATTTGCATGCGACATGCATACATGGGAGCGTTCTTAACATTTAATGTTTTAAAACAATAATTCCTACATGCTTATTTCTTGTTCTTTCAAATAAAATTCAAAAACATAATTCCAATACTGTTATTTGTTTCTTTAAATCTCAATGTTTTATTAAACAATTCAATATATTATATTTACTTTTTAAAATAATTCATTTAGCCTTATCCTAATTTCTCATAAAATAATAATTCCATTTATTATTTTAACTAGCATAGAAAATAAAAAATTTTGTAGCCATTTGGAAATATTTAATAAATTTCTTGTTTCCTTTAGAAAATAGCCTTTCTAAATCAATAAAAAAATTATATGTTTAAACGTGAAAAAAAATATAATTTAAAGTGTGGAAAAAATATATTCTTACTATATTATTTAAGACATGAATTATTTACGTGTAAGAATCATTAATTTTAAAGAAAATAATTATTTTAGCTTATTAATTCAAAGTTTCAGCATATATTTATTTTGTTTTAAAAATCATAAGTGAATTAAACCATAATCTTTTCTTTTTCTTTTTTTTAAAAACCGCACCTAACTAAAAATGTGAAGAATTCTTATTTACATTTAAAAATATCACATTTGTTTATACATAACTTATGGTAGAATTTATTTAATGCACTGTTGACGCAGTTTTTCGCCAACAGTATATTAACAAATTAAACAGGTAAATTAGTGCTAAATTATAAACCGTAATGAAATAATAAACACCCTCTCGAACACACACAACTTTTATGTGGTTCAGTGGTTAAAATTCACCTAGTCCACGAGTCAATATTATTACTTTTCTCTCTTAATTTTTGCAGAGTTTTAGTACTACAAAAAATGGTTGTCCCCTTCCCTGTCCTTTATTCCTGTTATATATAGAGGAATTTTTTGGAGAGGTTTGGGTAACCGCGTGAATAAATAAGGTATACATTTGATATAGATTATTCCCATCACATTAGGATATGATTTGATAACAGAATAGAATATACTCTCACTATCTCAGATAATAAATGATAAATATACGATACAGCCTGGGCATTAATGAGCACATAAGGAGCCTCCGAATCTCTTGGGATCCTTCACTGTGTGCTTCATCCAAGTTTCCATGAGCTAAATATCTCACCCGAGCTCATGTTCAAAGGCTATCTAAACCCTACCTCGCAGTAAACTCTGAGCGCCCAAAGTTGGATTTGGTCATTATAAGTCTCGAACTCAATTGTCATCTTGACAGGTGGTCTCGAGCTTGCTCACATCATCGTTAACCAAATATCCTACTTGGCTATTTTTCCACATATCCATCTGCCAGCTGTACCCCGAACTGAGTAATTGAACTTGTGCTTATTTTAGGGTACAACATTTGCCCCCCAAGCTCTTGATCGTGCTTGATGTTGTCACTTTCTCACATGCACAGTAGAGGTTTTAGGCTTCTGCCATGTAAAATCATGCCTGCCCAATACTCAAGTACTAGACATGTGACTGCCTACAATTGGCGTCTGTTCGAGTTTCGAGGACTGTGACCACTGTCCTGTCAACTTTTTGTCATTGTATGGTTTATTTAGTCTTGGCCTTTGTATCTTGAGCTAACCAGATCGGATGGCCTGAATTTCCAATTGTTTATGTATAAATAAGGTGATCAAACCTGAAACCTCACAACCTTTGCTTTAAAAAAATTTCCTTTTCAAAAAACAAAGTTTTCCTTTTTCTTCCTTAACTTCTATTTCTTTAGTTTTTTTTTAAACTATTCTTCACTTAATTCTTCTACAGTCTGTCCCGGCCCAATTTTGGGGAATAGCTCGTGTTAAAGCTAGGGATGAGGAACTCCGAGCTGCCCTAGGCAGCGCTTAAGAGAGCGAACAGGCTGCCAAAGCTGCCCAGGTTTCTTCTCAGGAGGGCAAGCGGTCTGAAAAAGCCACCCTGTGCACCTCCCATGATCAGGTCGTGGAGGCAAGTGGTGGTGTGCATCAGCTTTAGGCCGAAAAATGAAGAACTTAAGAAGAAGCTGATCAAGGTCAAGGCTAATGCCAAGGATGAAAGTGTAGAGTCATCGACTCAAATTGAGGAGATGTTTTGCCATTGTTGGGCCTTCAACCAGGACGAGAACTTCTCTTTCATGCAGCCTGAGTTATGATGATCGATTCAAAATTCAGTTCTGAGAGGAACCATCGGAGACTGGCGAAGCTTCTGAAGCTGCTAAGGGGGATGGCGATGAGGTCACTTCTCTAGAGTGAGTTGACGAAGCTCAGTGAGTTTATGTTCACCATTTTTATTATTATTTTTTAAACTTTTGTAACAATCCCTGGGGACCAAAACAATTTCCTTCGAGCTTAGGTTGAGGTTTTTTTCTCCTTGAGATGACAATATACTTTGAATATACATCTAACTTGTGATCTATTTGTGTTTCACTTAGTCTATTATTTTCTCATGTTTATGAATCCTTAGATTCTTGTACATTCAAAATCTTAGGTGTTGGTTTTTAGATCGAGATAGATTTTATTGATATCTAAGTTGTATCCAAGATTTTGCTTGCTTATTTGCGTCATACCTGTTAAGAATCAGGCCTCGGACCTAGTTATGTCTAGGATTTTTAATAGGCTTAATAACTTTATACATGTTAGGAGTCAAGCCTCAAACCTGGTTATATCTAGGGTTTTTTTTTTTTGTAAGCTTAATAGCATTGTACTTGTTAGGAATTAGGCCTCAGACCTGGTTATATCCAGGGTTTTAGAGATTTCTCAAACTTAGTTCGCATTAGGTTTATTGAAAATTTGAGCATTTTTTTTTAAGCTGCTGAATAATCAATTTCTCCAAAATCTAAGTTTTTAATCCTTATCTGAGTAAGATGGACTTTCTAAAAAACTCTTCTCGGTTATGTGCCTGCCAAGGAAGCAAAACGTATAAACGTTCTTTGTTGCATTTACAACCTAAGCTCGTAATAATTAAAAAAGTAGTTATTTAATAATCCAACTATTATTGAATTGAAATAGATTTTATAAATAAGCCTTACATCAGTTGTAATACTATTATTAATAATACTTTTTTAAATGTAGGGAATTCCATGTTCGTGGGACTATTTCCCCACTTAGCCGAGCTAGCTTGAAAGTTCTTTCACGCAGAACCTTTGCAATCTGATACGCTCCTTCCCAATTAGGCCCTAACATACCATCTATGGGATCTTTATTATCCAAAAAGATCCTTCAGAGAACCAGATCACCCAATCCAAGTCTGTGTACCTTAACCTTTGAATTGAAATAATGAGTGTTCTTTTGTTAATAATGGGCGAGCTGTAATTGCGATGCCTTTCATTTTTCATCGATTAGATCAAGGGATGCACTAAGTACCTAATTGTTATGATCTTGATCAAATGTCTTTTTTCTGTGAGTCGTTACCATTGCCTCAATTGGAAGCATAGCCTCGCTTCCAAAGGTTAGGGAAAATGGGGTATGTCCCGTGGAGGTTCTATGCGAGGTCTGGTAGGCCCAGAGTATGTGTGGGGTCTACTCAGACCATAATCCCTTGGCTTCATCTAATCTTTTCTTTAGGCTTGCCTTCAGGGTCTTATTTATAGCCTCCACCTATCCATTGGGTTGTGGGTATGCTATCGACGAGAAACTCTTGGTTATGCCATACTTTTCACAAAAGTCTATGAAGAGATCACTATCGAACTGAGTTCCGTTGCCTGACACGATCTTTTTAGGGAGTCCAAATTGACATATGATATTATTCACAACAAAATCTAGGACTCTCTTCGAGGTGATGGTTGCCAAAGGTTCAGCCTCTATCCACTTCGTGAAATAATCGATCGCCACTACTCCATAACGAATCCCTTCTTTTCCCATTGGTAGGGATCCTATCAATTCAATTCCCCATGCTACAAATGGCGAAGGGGATGAAATCAGGGTTAGCTCGATTGGAGCAGCTCGAGCAACTATGGCGAAACGTTGGCATTTGTCGCACTTTTGCAAGTACGAGATCTAGTCCATTGTTAAAGTGGACCAATGGACTATTTTTGGGCTATTTTTGGTCCATATTTCGCTTCGTTGTTGGATGCTTCAAACCCGGACTTGAGAGCTGTATGGAATCATTGTCCTTTATGTGAGATTAAGATTATCCCAGCTCCCGATCCATTTTCATTTGACGATCCATCAACGATGATTTTCCATAATTCCTTCACTGGCTCGCTTATCAGCTCATCCTGAAAACCAAGGCACTCAGCCACAAAGTAAGTAAGGGCTTGGCTCTTGATTGTTGTTCATAGAATGTTTAATATATTTAACTGGCTAAGTTCGATGGCCCATTTTAATAAACGTCATGACGTTTCAAGCTTTTGCAACACCTTCCTTAAGGGTTGGTCGGTTAAGATGTGGATAGAATGGGACTGGAAGTATGGCTTGAGCTTCCTTGAAGCCAAAATGAGACAGAACGCAATCTTCTCTATCAGTGGGTACCATGATTTAGCTCTGAGAAGCCTCTTACTTACGTAATATACGGGTTTCTGCGCCCGATTTTCTTCTCGAACTAATACAGGACTAACTGCATTTTCTTTCACGGCCAGGTAAAGAAACAAACACTCTCCAGACGCCAATTTTTATAGTGCAGGGGGTTCAGCTAGATGCATTTTCAGATTTTGAAATGCCTGTTTGCATTCTTCGGTCCATTCAAATTTCTTGTTTCCCCTGAGCAAGTTGTAGAATGGTAGACACTTGTCACTGGATTTTGAAACGAAATGGTTTAAAGCCACCACCTTTCGAGTTAGGCTTTGTACTTCCTTACGCGACCAGGGCGAAGGCATTTCTAGTAACGACCTGATTTTTTCTAGATTCGCCTCTATCGCCCTTGTGTTGACTATAAAACCCAGAAACATTGCCGATGCATCTCTGAAAGTTCAGTTCTGGGGATTTAGCTTCATGTCGTACGTTCTCAATATGCCAAAACACTCTTGCATGTCAGATACATGGTTACGAGCATGTCATTGACATACACCTCCATGTTTTTCCTGATCTGGTTAGCCAACATTTCATTGACCAATCATTGGTATGTTGCCCCAGTATTTTTCAGCCCGAATGGCATAACTCTGTAGGAATATACGTTATGCTTGGTCATGAAACTAGAATGCTCTTGGTCTGCAGGCTTCATCGCGATCTGGTTATATCTAGAGTATGCATCCATGAAAGACATGAGCTCGTGACCGGCCGTGGCGTCTACCAACTGATCAATTCCTGGCAATGTGAAACAATCCTTGGAATAAGTCTTGTTGAGGTTGAATAAATCGATACAAGTTCTCTAGTTCTCATTTGTGTTTGGGACCAGCACGGGGTTAGCAACCCAGATCGGGTATTTTGCTTCCCTGATAAACCTGCATTTAAGTAGGCGAGCTACTTCTTCTTCTAACACTTCAGATCATACTATCCCCAAAAGCCTTAATTTTTTGGACTTTGCAGGCACATTCTTGTCCAAGTTTAAAGTATGAATTATTATACTCGGACTGATTCCCACCATATCCTTGTGCAACCAGGCGAAAACGTCCAGGTTCTTCCGTAGAAACTCGATCAGCTCCTTCTTCCTTTTGACTTCAAGATTTTTCCCTATTTTTACAACTCTTGAAGGTTCTTTTGGGTCGATGTTTATTTCCTCAAGCTCTTTTATTGCTTTATGCTTAGACCTGTCTTTAGTCCCACGGGTGACTTCCATTACCCAGGACTCCTCGCCTCCCTTACTTATGACCATGGCTTGTTGCCCGGGTTGTGATTTTCCCTTCACAGCAATGCTATAGCATTCTCTAGCAGCGAGTTGGTCAACACGTACTGTGCATATTCCTGAGTTTGAGGGGAATTTCATTGGCAGGTGTCGGATCAAAGTGCTGGCTTCAAATGCCTCAGTGCAGGTCGAACCAAAATTACATTATATTCGGCCGAACAATTGATTACCACGAACTCAAGTATTTTAGAGACAGTTCGTGACTTTTCTCCCAATATCATCACTAGTCTGATTGTCCCTATGGCCTTTGTTTGTTCACCTGAAAACCTGTATAGAGTCATTGAGGTCACCTTCAAACCATTTATGAATAATCCTATCTTTCCTAGGGTGGATCTGAAAAGTAAATTTACAAAACATCCATTATCCACCAGTATTCTCTATACCCTTCGGTTAGCCAGCTGCACGATTACCACCAGCGGGTCATTGTGTGGGAATTAAACATGGCTAGCATCCTCTTCTGTGAAAATGATTGGTTATTTTTCCAACCGCTATTGTTTCGATAACCGCTGCTCTGGGACAAACTCCACACCGTTATGAGTTTTCAACTCATTAATATACCTCTTTTGGGCCTTGCTGCTTGTGCCCGCCAAATGAGGTCCTCCGACAATAGTGGTTATATCTCCTCCTACTATTGAGGGAGGGTCGACCTGATTCGTGTAAGCTCCTGTCAGAGCTTTTGGAACTGGCTGAGGATTCGGCCCGACAAGTTGATTGGGAACAACCCGATTTTGAGTGTATTGGGCTAATGGTCCAGCCCGAATGTGAGTCTCAATTTCATCCTTCAACTAAAGGTGAATATGCTCTGATATGCTTTTAGTGTTTGACCAGGTTGCTACTTTACATTGGCCAATGAATCAGTTCAACACGAGCTGCCTGTGAAGCATAGAATTAAACTCGGAAGAAAATTTCTTGCACGAGCTTATCGATTGCTTCTTGTATTTTTTAAACCACTGTCTGCCAGGTCCGACAAGAGTTGCAGGGAATAGGATACATCTTTGATCGAGCCTGACATTGTGGGCCATCATCATTTTGTTGAACATCCCAAGGTAATCAGATGAATTTGTGTTTCCATCAAATCTCAGCATGTTCGGCATCCTGAAGCCAATAGGATATGTAGCCGCTGAGTCACAATCATCCATTCCCTTTCCAGATAAGAGTCTTTTCCTTTGTTCCTCTATCAAAGCCATTCTCTCAAGGGTTTGGTTCTTGATCCCTAGGTTATCTGGGGGTTGTTAAATAGCTCCCATCCTATTGTACACGTTTGATGGGTTGTTGTGCCTCCATGTTCGAGCTTGGTTAGGCGAGACATTCCCATTGTCGCGTATGATGGAAAGATCTCCCTAATGTCGAGTATAACTAACATCCTCATTCCAAGCTAGATACCTTCTTTGTGAGTTCAAATAATCGCGCAGGTCGGGCTGTGGATCATATCGTGGACTTTGTGCTGAGCTCAAGTGATTTCTTCGGTCACTATCGTACCTGCCTTCACATTGGCTCTCCGTCCAGTACCTTCCATTTGCAAAACTTAAGGCTCATGGTTGAGATCGAGGACCTAGATTCTTAGCACAAGTCCGTGGGGTGTAAGTATTTGCCCACGAGCTAAAGCATTTCGTTGTGGCTGTGGTGGTGTAGGATGTATTATCGGTGATGGAGGATGCCTTATTGGCGAGGCTATCCTCATTCGTTGTGGTTGAATTAAATTAGCCCGCCATAGCAATGTCCCTAGTTATCTGTGCCTGGGGTTCTGGTCATTGCACAGGAGGATTCGCTGGAGCACTTTGCCTTCGTGAGCACTCTTGTGGTTTGACTCTGAAGGCACAGAATTTGGAGTGGCATTTTTGATAGAACGACTAGGTTTAGACCAGTTATTCCTGTGGGACTTATAAGACCCACTTTGCCTCTTTCCGACATTAATGTCGGTTGCAAGAGGGCGTAACCGAGCCATGACCTCCTCGATCTGCCTGTTTGCCGTAGTGAAATGGCTCCATAACTAGGTGTTTCCCATCTCGACGGCAGTCAAGTATCCTGGATTAGGATTTGGTGAGAGTAACTGTAACGCCCTACTAATTAGGGTCTGTTACCAAGTGTATTTAAAAAAAGTGCGGGGCTTGCTAAACAAGTAATTTGGACTAAATTAAAAGCATTTTCATTAAATTAAAAGCATGTTCTTTATATGGAATCCCAAAAAAAACATCAGTTTAAAAGCTGTTTACAACATTCAGGTTACATAATAAGCCGAACATGGCGGCAAAAGTTGTGTTTAACCCTAGTTTCCTTGAGCATCTCGGCCGTGGTAGTTGAGCGAACTGCATATGTACATGTCACTGCTATCGCCCTCCGACTCATGGCTCGCTGAGCTTCTCCTTATCTTTACCTGCACCATAAAGCCCCTGTGAGCCAAAAGACTCAGCAAGAAAACATAATAAACAGTTCACAGAGTAATACATCTGTCAAACAGTAATAACTAAATCTGGTGTAGCTATTATACAAATCTTCAACCATAGGGTCACGCAAGTGTGTGCTGAACTTCCTTTCAATTTGTTGGCATCCAAGCCAGTCAAGTGCATGTTGCATTCCCAGGGTGGCCCAGCCACGGTAGCCTGCACTCCACGTGCACAATGCCAATCTCGGCTTATAAATTGAGTCATTTAAGTCCTTGACTTATAAGTCAAGCCTTACATGCCCCCGACTTGTAAGTCGAAGATTTATGACCCTCGACTTATAAGACGAGTCTTTCGAAGTCCAATATGCCCTCGACTAATAAGTCAATCCCCATTTAACATCTTAATAACCCTCTGGTTTATAAACCGAGCTTCCCAGTCACAACAGACAATCACATATCTCATATAACATACATATCAACAATTACAATGCAATATATTACATTCAAACAACAATCATAGGCATAATCAAAATTATGCGCAATCCAGTGTAATTAATCAGATATTCACAAACCTAATTATAATCATGTTCATTAACAGGGCCAAAGCTTAATCATGTTTATATTTGACCATTGAACTAAGCCCTAATCACACACTCACATACTAGGTGTAGTTTTCTTACCTTCGATCAGAATGCAAGTTATTAGCGACACTCTTTCAGTACGATCCCTGATTCGAGCCCTTAGCATAGACCTAGTCACAACTATAACAATGAATTCCATCAACCACAGAAGAATAATAGCTTCCAGACCAAATCCTAGCCTCCGAGACATCGAATTCCACTCAACAAGGAAATAGAATCGACCCCAGCCCAAAAGGTTAAGTTCCCTGCCTAAAAACCTCATTTGGGCCAAATTTCCCCTTAAGGGCCCCGACCCTAAGGAGCCATGCCGCGTCCCACCTCTAAATCAGAGGCTCAACCTCCCTGTAAGACCAAACATGCGCCATGGTGCTCCTCTGAAGCGCCACAGCCCGCCTCTGCCTCCGATCCCTCCTGGCTCCTTCTTGCTCCATAGAGTCGTGGCTTACCAAGAACAAGGTCGCGGCCCAACCCTTCAAACCCAGAATTTCTGGGTTTTTCCTTAGCAGAACCAACTAGATTCCACCCAATTATATCCCAATCTTCCAATTAAATCCCCAAAATCAATATACTTCTTTCCAGCAACCAAACCCAGCTAAATACTAGATTAAAAAACCCATCAATAACCCAAAATTCATTCCCCAACTATCAAACATGAAACACTTTAAACTTCAAACAAAACCATAGAAACTTCATAATTGAAATTTGCATTTTTGACCTTACCTCTGATATGATGCCTCCCTTGAGCTATTCTCCTAATTCCCAAAGCTCAACACCTCAATTTCCTAGGCTTTGTTCTTCAATTTCCCCAAACTTCTTCCAAAACTTCAAGAGATAGAGAGAAAACGAGGGAGACAAAAAGAGTGAGCTCTTAAGAATCCCTTTTGATTTTCCTAAACCTTTTGATACGTTCCCAGCCCACCAAGACCTATACTTGGACAGAAATGACTAAATTGCCTCTTGCCCTTAGACTATTCATCATGTGCTCACAAGGGCAATTTTGTCCTTTGTCTCATACCCCGCTATTCACAATTTACGTCCTATAATTCCTGTTACTTCCAATATTCTCACATGATTACCAAATAATTTCCCATTACCCACTAATTCCCGGTAATGTACTAAATTACTAAAATACCCCAAAGCTCACCCTGAGTCAGGTATAAAACCCCGTTGTGACTTTTTCGCGAACTTACTCATCAGGATCGCCTCATGTCGAGTAACCCAAATATATCCACATAATAATGTAGTCTCAATCACACGAACACATATTTGCATTCATACCCTGAACGGGTCAAATTACTAAAATACCCTTCTTAGAAGAAACGAGCCACATACACATATTTAATATTTCTAACATGCAAGCTTAATTATATTATAATATAATTCCCATAATAACTCAGTGATTGCCTCTCAGCCCCCTAATCTAGGCACTAAACCACATTTGGAAATTTGGGATGTTAAAACTATCCCCTCCTTATAGGAATTTCGTCCTCGAAATTTTACCTGAACAACTCAGGATATTGGTCCCGCTTGGTTGATTCCAACTCCCAGGCCGCCTCCTTGACCTTGTTGTTCCTCCATAATACCTTCACTAATGGTATAACTTTATTCCTCAAGACCTTGTCCTTCTTGTCTAATATCTGGATTGGCCGCTCCTCAAAGGATAAATTTGTCTGCAACTCCAGATCTTCGTAACTCAATACGCGAGTTTCATAAGAAACATACTTCCACAGCATCAAAACATGAAACACGTTGTGCATGGCTGGCAACGCCAGAGGTAATGCCAACCTATAGGCCACCTGATCGATTCTTTCCATAATCTCAAATGGTCCTACGAATCTAGGGGTCAACTTTCCCTTCTAGCCGAATGTAACGCCCTACTACCTTAGAGCCGTTACTAAGTGAGTTTAAAACACAACTATGCAACTAACTGACTCTACGAGGTTTTCAAAGACCAAAGTGTGACTAACCGGAAGTTAAGGCTGTAATCTTTGAAAATATTTAGTTTCATTAAAAACTTTAAGTATCAACATCTGGGATCCCAAAAATAAGGTTTACAAAGTATTTACAACTCAAAAATAGATTTACACTTGATTGACTATCAAAAGTACAAGTTAATACAACCATATTCAAAATGCCCCCAACCAAAGCAGTCAGGCAGGCCGAACATGTACGCGCCGCCCCCACGCTCTCCATACTAATGGCTGGTTGACTGACCCCTTGCTTTTACCTGCAACACAGAGCACCCGTGAGCCGAAGCCCAGCAAGAAAACTCAAACAGTACATAACATATGCATATATTATACCAGCATATAATCCATTGATAAACAGGAAAACCATCAGACTGAACAAACACGGCCATGCCGCCCCAGAGGCCTAACCCAAGCCTGGGGTCTCGGTCCTTACCATAAGGATAACTCATGTATCCATTGGGTCCCACCCTGACTATAAGCATCCCATGTGCTAGGTGTTACTTCCGGCCCCACGGCCGTTCTCAGCCTTCGCCGCTCTCGGCCTTAGCCGTTCATTTCATTATAATCACACATGTAGTACATCTCGAAATAATCTTTCAATCATATGATAATTCATTTAAGGTTATACATTAGCACAAAATACAATCTAGGGCCATGCCCTGCAATAACACTATGGGCCCATGCCCTGTTCTCGAGTGCTACAGTTTTCTTACCTGTATCCCAAGCTTTCTTGATGCACCAAGGTCACAAGCACGGTCCTCTAGCACGAGCTTTTCCGAAATCCTAGTCACAACACACATAAAACACTTTTAATACTAACCAAACCCAAAACCACTTCCCGGGACCAATCCCGTACTCTCGGGACCTCTAATTCCTTAAAACAATACATTGGAACCATCCCCCACGTAAAAGCCCTAAAAACCCAACTTTTTGGCTGCCAAAATGGCCTAGGGCCACGACACTCCCCTCAAGGGCCGCGGCGCCCAGCGGCTTGGCCACATCCTGAAGCATCCTTGCGCCGCGGCGCCCAAGAACAGGGCTGCGGCGCTCCTTCGCGAACCCAGATTTCTGGGTTTTCTCTTGCGTTTTTCCTGAGCTACAACCTCCCCAAATCATCCCAAACAAATACCTAAACCCCAAGATCAATTTAAAACTTCATATGAACCATCTAACAACCTATAGACACTAGAATCAAGATCAAAACACCATCACACCCAAAATCCACCCTTTGATTTCTAATTTCAGCAAACTCAAACCAAAACTTCAAAATGCTTAACTCATGCTTTAGATTTCTCAAATCAAAACAGAAACCAAACTTAAATGTGCATAAAATCCTTACCTCAAGTGGAGAATTCACCTAAAAGCTTCCTTGATCTCCTCCTAAACTCCCACTTCAGCCCCTTCTACACTTCTTCTTCTTGCCCTAGCTTTTTTTTCTTTCTTCTAGTTTTTCTTCTCTTCAATTTTTATCAAAAGCATCAAATGACCCAATGCCCAAACCGTGTACCCCAAAAACCCAGCTCAAAATTGTCTAAATCCCTTGCCAAAAGACCATTTTACCCCTTCCTAATACTCCTTCCTAACTAAACCTTCAAGGGCACTCTTGTTCTTTCACTTCTATTTCAATTCTACCATTTTCCATCTAAAACTTGTTACTCAAAGCAATTACAAACGGTTACACAGGTTACTCAATCGCCAATAACTATAACCTTTAGTTCTCAATTCAACTTACAAAATTCCTAAAGTACCCCTAGGCTCCTCCCGAGCCAGGTACAAAAATCCCGTTGTGACTTTTAGACTAATTAGCTCACTAGGACCGTCTCGACGCGTGCATCACAATAAAAACACCACACTCACATGGCACAAATAACATAATACAATTATCACATTTATGCCCTCAACGAGCTAAAATTACCAGTTTTCCTCTAACATACAAACAGGGCTCACATGCATCTGTATACAACCTAATCATGCATTCTAATCACATATTCAATCAAATTCATATAATATCATGTCAATTTACTTCTTGCCCTCCAGGCATGCTTAAACAAGGTCTTAAACCTTATTAGCAACTTGGGGTGTTACACCGAATCTTCTCACTCCCTTGAGTAGCGAGACTCTAAGGAAAACATAGTCTACCACCTGGAACTCCACGTTCCTACGCTTTGCATTCGCATAAATTCTCTGTCTACTCTGCGATGCGAGTATATGAGCTCTGATCTTTTCAATAGCTTCATTGGTCCTCTGAACTGCCTCAGGACCCAAGTATCTATGCTCACCCAACTCATCCCAGTGAATAGGTGATCTGCACTTCCTACCATACATCATCTCATAAGGAGCAACTCCTATGATTGCCTGATAGATGGTTTTGTAGGAAAACTCTATCAGAGGTAGATATTTACTCCAAGAACCCTCAAAATCCAGTACCATGCTCTCAGCATGTCCTCCAGTATCTGGATTGTCCTCTCAGACTGACCATCGATCTGAGGATGATACGTTGTACGAAACTTCAGTTGCATGCCCATTGCCTGCTACAAACTTCCCCAGAACTTGGAAGTAAAAGTGGGGTCTCGATCTGACATGATCGACCTTGAAGCTCCATGAATACATACTATCTCTTTCACATAGAGGTCTACATACTGGTCAATGGTATAAGTCATCCTCATTGGTAGAAAGTGAGCTGATTTAGTATATCTGTCTACAATCACCCATACTGAATCATGCTGACCCACTGTCTTAGGCAATCCCACCACAAAGTCCATTGCAATGTTTTCCCATTTCCACTCTGGAATGTCTAAGGGTTACAATAATCCGTCAGGTCTTTGATGTTCGGCTTTGATCTGCTGACACGTCAAACACTTGGCTACATACTCAGTTACATCAACCTTCATCCCTGGCCACCAATACAAAGTTCTTAAGTCCTGGTACATTTTCGTCGTGCCGAGATGCAAGGAATACCAAGTGGTATGAGATTCATCCAGAATCTCTCTTCTGATAACAGTATCCATTGGAACGCAAATCCGACCCTTATATCTTAGCAGGCCTATATCTGATATAGAATAGTCCCTAGCTGCACCAGCTAGAACATCCTCTCTAATCTTCACCAACTGTGGCTCTTGTAACTGACTCTCCTTTATCCTTTCTAGAAGAGTAGACTGCAAGGTAATGTTGGCTAACTAACCCATTACTAACTCAATCCCTGCCCTGGTCATATCCTTTGCTAACTCCTTGGATATCTGCCTCGCACTATACAACTGTCCTGGACCTCTCCGACTTAGGGCATCAACCACCACGCTGGCTTTCCCTGGATGATAAAGAATATCACAATCATAATCCTTTACTAGTTCCAACCGACGCCTCTGTCTCATGTTCAAATCCTTCTGTGTAAAGAAGTACTTGAGGCTCTTGTGGTCTGTATATATCTCACCCTTCTCTCCATAAAGGTAATGCCTCCATACCTTCAATGCAAAGACCACTGCTGCCAACTCCAAATCATGGATTGGGTATCTCTACTCATAATCCTTCAATTGACATGACGCGTGGGTAATCACCTTCTCTGCCTGCATAAGGACACAACCTAACCCCTGCCTTAAAGCATCGCAATAAACCATAAACTTCTCCTGATCCGTCAGAAGACTCAAGACTGGGGCGGTAATCAAATGCCGCTTTAACTCCTGGAAGATGTTCTCACATCTATCTGACTATGTAAACTTCTGATTCTTACGTGTCAACTCCGTCAGTGTGGATGATATTCTTGAGAATCCTTCTACAAATTTCCTATAATAGCTTGCCAATCCAAGGAAGTTCTAATCTCAGACGCATTCCTTGGCCTCGACCAGTTCCTAATAGCTTCAATCTTAGCTGGGTCTACCTTTATCCCATCTCTACTAATGATATGACCCAAGAATGCCACCTGTGGTAACCAGAATTCACACTTCTTAAACTTCGCAAATAACTTATGCTCCCTCAGTCTTTGCTAGACCAACTTGAGGTGTTGCTCATGCTCCTCCTCTGACTGTGAATAAATCAGGATATCGTCAATGAAGACGATCATGAACTGGTCCAAATAGTCCTTGAACACTCTGTTTATTAAGTCCAGAAAAGTTGTCGGGGCGTTAGTCAAACCAAACGACATAAAGAGAAACTCATAGTGCCCATATCTGGTATGGAAAGCTATCTTGGGTATGTCCTCGTCCTTAATTCTCAACTGTGACAACCAGATCGAAGATCTATCTTTGAAAATACTATTGTACCTTACAGTTGATCAAATAAGTCATCTATCTAGAGGATACTTGTTCTTGATAGTCAACTAATTCAGCTCTCTATAGTCTATGCACATCCTTAGAGAACCGTCCTTCTTCTTCACAAATAACAGTGGCGCACCCCATGGCGAGAAACTGGGTCTAATAAAACCCAAATCCAATAACTCCTGCAACTGTACCTTGAGTTCCCTCAGCTCTTCTGGGGCCATTCTGTAAGGTGCCCTAGATACTGGCTCCGTCCCTAGTGCCAACTCAATAAAAAAACTCAATCTCCTTGCGTGGCGGCAACCTTGGGAAATATTCTAGGAACACATCCAGGAATTCATAGACCAACCTAGTCTCTGATGGTCCCACTGGCATGACCTGAGTGGTATCCACCACATTGGCTAGGAATCATATGCAGCCTCCCTGCAGTAGGTTTCTAGCCCTTAATGCTGAAATCTTAGGTATTCGAGGTCCATGCACAGTGCCAACGAATACAAAAGATTCCTCACCCTCAGGTTCATATGTTACAATCTTCTTCTTACAATCAATGGTTGCTCCATATCTAGTTAACCAGTCCAGCCCCAAAATCATGTCAAAGTCGGACATAGCTAACTCTATCAAATCAATCGATAACTCCCTGCCATCAACCATCACTGGTAAAGACCTAACCCATCTCCTGGATGTAACGACCCAGATTTTCAAGACTCGATAATGCAGAAATACAAATGTTTTCATTTAACAAAATGTCTCAAAAACGTGTATGAAAAAAAAACTTTTCAAAAAGTCGTATGGCCATACTTAACATTTAATTATAAACATATTTTATAAAGAGTAGAGTGAGCCTAGTTTAGGAAAATTACACAACATTTCCAAAAATAAAACGGCTTCCCAAAAGGTCAGTCCACATGTACATTTGCAAGGAAGATTCCAGCGCTCACTGCTCTGCCTTGCCCTTGCTCTTACCTACAACATGAAACAACTAGGTAAGTGAAAACGCTTAGTAAGATCAACTTTCAAACAAAAGCATGTAGAGAATTAGAGTTAAGGACCCATCCAGACCCTACACAATCAATTTCAAGAACACTAAAGCTTCCTGGCAAACTTATGGTCATGCCTGATAACCAATGATAAATTATATTCATAACTAGATAAATTCCTGCACTCAAAAAATCCCAGAATAAGCAGATATATTATATCACAAATATATCTTATCAACAATTATATCCCTGCACTCAGAAATTCCCAGAGCAAGTAGATATATTATATCACAACTATATCTTATCAACATATATATCCGTGCACTCAAAAAATCCCTATCACAATAAAATTCGAGACCAACGCTCGACAATTTCCAACAATTCAAGCGTAACGCGCCCTCCAACATAATTGCTAATCTATAAAAGAGAACCGAGTCTCCACACTAAGATCTAGCCAATAAATATCCTCATCATGGGTAACTGTCATGTTACCTAGGGCATCGCTATTTATCCAAGAGTGTAACCCAATTTACACGGTTTTACAGAGACTTCTATGTTAATCAGTGGTGATGGTGCGCAGTTGCCCTTAGGGTGTTCAGCCTCACTCAATCTTGGCAACCCCTCATATCTCTAGGCACTCTCACTGAATGGCCAATATTCACGGCTGCTATCCGGGAATAACTTATCAGAGCACTTGCTCGAGTTCTAACTGTTCAATTATTAAGTAAGCATGAGGGCCCCTAGGTCCCATTTTTTTTGGCGCCCCTAGGTTTAACCATCTAATCCTCACCTCTTGGCCACTCGTCGCGGTAATGAGCCGGACATAATAAAATCAAGTAGTGTGACGAGGATCAACCATCTAGGATATGAAGGATATCTACCGTTCATATTTTCTAAATCAGCACTCACTAGACTAACATCTCTAAGCAACTTTTGATGACAGTCTATATATGTGCATGTATCCCTATACTAACATACAGGACAATAATCGTTTCATGTTGCAACCATACAATATAAGTTGATTTACTTGGAGTCCTTAGCGCTCAGCAGGTTTTCACTCTCCAACGTTTAGTCCAGTTACACTTAGCCAATACTGTAGTTATGGCACTCATAATTAATCATTATTATTTTGGGCAGTTTGGTCATTTTTATAAAAATCATTTGTAAGGATTTATGATCCTTATTTGGTTTTAAACCTATTAAGGAAATTCATACAAAATATTTGAGACTAAACCCTAAGTCTCGGGGAGACCTATCCTATGGCCTCGATACCTAGGCTCGGGTATCACAATAGTATTTTCCCACAATCTGCTAAAAATCTTATTCTTTAAGGGTATCGCTATTAACCCGCACTTTCAACAAGTCGGTTAAAATATGTAAGATTTTAGCCGGTATTATATCCATAAAATACTAATAAATTCCTTAATTATTTTTAAAGAAAACAAACTCTTAATTCCTCTTTTATTTTTCTTAAGGTTCTAATCTCTAAAACTGTTTTAAGAAAATTGCCTAATTTGTCTTAATTAGGAAAACCGTTAAAAATTTCCCATCTTGACTAGTTAATTTTCTAAAATCAATTAATCAATTTTACTTACTAGAAAAATAATTCATTTAATTATTTTATCAAAATATAGGGTTTTAAACCCTCTTTTAATTTATTAACTATTAATAAATTAAATCTTTTATTTTTATAAAGAATAAAAACTCTTTAATAAAAATAATTCACACTAAACTCAAAGTGGTAATTTTAGTGAAAATATGTTTTCAAGACTTACCAATTTATATCTTGAAAAAAGCAAAATTTTACTTTTTACCTTATGTTCCAAAATCTCATTTATACACTAAGTGTGAAATGCCTATTTTTTCACATTTTTAACTACATTCTTCGTTAATTCATAACTTGAAATTTACTACCCAATTGTTACCAAAATTTCCCAATTCCATTTTTGGTATGCCATGTAGGTCTTTGTAAAATCTTAGGTCAAAATGAGCATTTTTGATAGGTGAAATCATTTTCCAACAATGAGGTAAAAATGACCTTATTTTTAAGTCCTTATTTTTCCAAACTTTGATAGCTAATAACTATCAAACCGTTCAATATATTCTTACTAAATTTTACAGTGGAATACTAGGTTATGCCACAAATATGTCCACAAAATTTTAGAAAACACTGGGTTTATTTTCCCTATACAGTGGCTGTCCAAACTTGGTTCCGAAAATAAGAATATGAAAAAAACTGTTTTTTACCTAAATTTGAAATAGCATAACTTACTCATTTCTAAACATTTTTGAGTGTTTCAAAAGCACAATTTTATGTACTCGATCTCGACAACATCACAGTACAATTTAATTTTACAAAATCAATATACAGTGGGTGCTTGACCCCTTGGAAGTCACAGCTCAAAACATGTTTTGTTTTAGGGTTTCCTACAAAACCCTTGGGGGTTTTGGTTCCTACTTTGAAAAACCAATACACAAGCATCATAAAAATTATAAAACAACTACCATAACCTTATTACATCATCAATAAGAAACTTTAAACATTAAATATACAAAATAATGCTTAAAACTAAAAACCCTACAACAAAAATCATCAAAAGTAAACTTTTTACCTCTTTGGTGTTCTTGCTTATGGTTTGGACCTTCCTATTAGCTTTGGCTCCTTCAAAGCCTTTCAAAAACCCTAACCAACTTCCTCCAATAATATAGTTAATTAGCTATTTGAAACTCTATGATTAAAACTTTACAAAAGTCTAGATTAATTAAACTTTACCTTAGGGAAAACCCTTCCTAGACCAAGACTTAGCTTCCAAGTTTCCTTGGTGTTCTTGAGGTTGAATATTGAGAGAAAACATTGAGAGATTTTTAAAAAAAGATGATAGATGAATGAGGGAGAGTGAGTGGTTGGTTCTATGGGGGAGGTTAGAAGAGTTTATACAACTCTTTAATTAACCTAAAAACACTCAAGTGTTTTACCCACTTGCCTTTATCCCCAACATTTAAATAAATGAGATTTAAACTTAAAAGTTAATCAATTTGGTCCACACCATATCAAAACATCACATGGCCGCCCACCCATTGTTATATATGTGATCATTTCATTTTTTTTATAAAGGTTAATAATTATTTCCTAAGAAGAAAAGTCTAAATTGACTTTCTATACATTTTTCACTCTTTTTAAGTTTTAAACACAAAACTTAACACTAAATAATTAAATTAAATGTCTCTCACATTTAATTTAATTAATCACACAATAAAATTTAACCTAAGGTCTATTCATGGAATAAAATTCCCCATTTCGGTAAAATTAGGCATTTAACACAAAATGCCCTAAAATTTCCATTTTCTCTTAAGTTTATTATTTTTGACCAAACTTTAACTTTTATGAATGTATTTTATGCCCAAAATATATTTGCCAGAGCTTTTCATTTTATTTTCCGAGATTTTTCCCCGATCAGGGTTTAAGTGTCGATCCAGGACCGAAAGTCTTATCTTGACTTTTAAAATCCCAAAATTCATATTTTGGATAGCAATAACTCATGGAATACTTCCAAACAAAATATAATATTATTTAAAATAATATTCTTAACCCGGGGAAAAATCCCGACCCGAGTCGTTTAAAGGTACCCGAAAATGCAGGACGTTACACTGGAAACCACCAATTCCCCAGTGGGCAGTAATGTCCCAAATCCCACAGCATAAAACTCATAGGGCCTACACAAACTATCAATAATGCTACTAGATACATAAGATTGTGTAGCACCAGAATCAATCAGCACAGAATAGGTTATGCTAGCACTAGATTGCTGACTTGTGACCGCTAAGGGCCTAGCCTCAGCCTCAGCTTGTGTCAATGCAAATGCTCGTGCTGGAGTCGAGCTGTCTGTCTTCTTAGGTTCTTCTTTCTTCAATCTTGGGCAGTCTTTCTTGAGATGCCCCACAAGTCCACATACAAAGCAAGCCTTCGCCCGACATTCGCCCAGATGACGTCTCCTACATCTGACACATTCTGGATATGTCTTCCAGTTCTCATTACCGCCCTGGCGGCCAACCTGTACACCCTGTGGCCTTCTATCAGGTCTAGGAGCTGAACTAGTATCTGGAATCTTCCTTTTTTGGTCGCTGGGGCCTCCGCCCCTACTTGATCCTGAGAAGGGAGGTCCTGTCCTCCTCATATCCCTCTTGGTTGCATTCTCGCACCAGATCTTATTCTCAGCTCCCTCTGCAGTAAGGGCTCTCCCCACTACCTGAGCATATGTCGTCACTCCAGGTACAATGGTAATTCTGACATCCTAGGCTATCATAGGTTGTAGCCCCTGAAGGAATCTTTCCTTCCTTGTCCCATCAGTGGGCACCAAGTCTGGAGCGAACTTGACTAATCTGTCAAATTTTAGGGCATATTTGCTCACTGACATATTCCCTTGCAAAAGTTTACTGAATTCGTCGGCATTTGCAGCTTTAACAACCTCATTATAATACTTTTCATTGAAGAGTTTTTTGAACTCTTCCCAACCCATTGTGGTTACATTTCTAGTTTGGGACATCACCTCCCACCAGATTTGGGCATCCTCCCGAGACATGTACGTGGCACAGGCCACTCGTTCATTACCAACAACTCTCATGAAGTCTAAAATGGATGTAATCATGGCCACCCACTGTTCTGCCTTAAGTGGATCTGCGGCACCCTCGAAAATCGGAGGGTGTTGCTTCTTGAACCACTCATATACCAACTCTCAGTGGTTCTCCAACTCTGTCTGCTGCTGTACAGCCAGTACTGGAACAACAGATGGGACCCCTAATGCAGCATTCCCAGCCGGAACCTGTTGTTGCCTCAATTGTCGAATCTCTTCATTCTGTCTCTGCAATTGAGCTTGCAAGTTTGCAAGCACCTGTTGCCAGTTCTCATGGGTTGACGGAGGGTTTTGACCTTTATCATTACTTTCAGCCAGATTCCCAGCGCTGGCTGGTCCATTAGATTGCCCTGGAAGCATACTTCTAAGTCTATCTGCAATCAATGACTCGGCTTATCAGGCAGAAATAACAGTATCTCACATCAACCCACAGTTCAAAATCGATCGAATAAGCATTCACATGCATTTACAATGCTAAAAAGCATCCCAATAATTCACATATTGTAATCATGCTAATAAGCAAAGAAATTCATGATATCACTTAAACAAGATGCTAATAAGTATATTCTTGGCATGCATACACATATCATGATGTTATTAAACATCTCCAACATTCAAGAGAAACCAGATTACTAATAAGCATTTTCCAGCAGGCATAACCATTTAACAATGCTAATAAACATTTTCCTTTAACATGTAACGGTGCTGATAAGCATCCTCTATCTAGCGTATACATACAGCAGTGCTAGTAAGCATTTCTGACATTCATCAAGTTCAATGACCGTAATTAGCAATCCTATAGCAGTTACAATTATCTATCGTGCTAATAAACATGTTCTCAACCTACATACAATACTCATGCTTCTTATTTAAACTAGCAGGTAAAGCACACATAATTCATTTAAGCAAATATACACCTAACTATATTAATAGTTACCCAAACCTTAGTGGAGCTTGTCTCTGGCAGTGAATGTACATGCCCAGTCCAACATCAGGAACCCTTAAACCTTTGCCGCTCTAATACCAAGTTGTAACGCCTGGCTAATTAGGGTCTGTCACCAAGTGTATTTAAAACCAGTGCAGGACTTGCTAAACAAGTCATTTGGACTAAACGTGTGATTAAGCCACTAAAGGTTTAGGTATTAAACCTTTTGTCAACTCATAAGCATTTTCATTAAATTAATAGCATGTTCTTTATATGGGTTCCCTAAAAAAACATCAGTTTAAAAGCTGGTTACAACATTCAGGTTACATAATAAGCCGACCTAGGTGGCACAATTTGGGTATAACCCTAGTTTCCTTGAGCATCTCGGCCGTGGTGGTCGAGCGGACTCCATATGTACATGTCACTGCTATCGCCCTCCGACTCATGGCTGGCTGAGCTTCTCCTTACCTTTACCTACACCACAAACCACCTGTGAGCCAAAAGACTCAGCAAGAAAACATATTAAATAGTTCACAGAGTAATACATCTGTCAAACAGTAATAACTAAATCTTGTATAGCTATTATACAAATCTTCAACCATAGGGTCACGCAAGTGCGTGTCACACTTCCTTTCAATTTTTTGGCATCCGAGCTAGTCAAGTTCATGTTGCACTCCAAGGGTGGCCCAGCCATGGTGGCCTGCACTCGGCTTATAAATTGAGTCATTAAAGTCCTTGACTTATAAGTCAAGCCTCCCATGCTCCCGACTTGTAAGTCGAAGCTTTAGGACCCTCGACTTATAAGACGAGTCTTTCGAAGTCCAAAATGCCCTCAACTAATAAGTCGATCCCCATTTAACATCCTAATAACCCTCTGGTTTATAAACTGAGCTTCCTAGTCACAACAGACAATCACATATCTCATATAACATACATATCAACAATTACAATGCATTATATTACATTCAAACAGTATTCATAGGCATAATCATAATTATGCGCATTCTAGTGTACTTAATCAAATATTCACAAACATAATTATAATCATGTTCATTAACAGGGCCAAAGCCGTAATCATGTTTATATTTGACCATTGAACTAAGCCCTAATCACATACTCACATACTAGGTGTAGTTTTGTTACCTTCGATCTGAATGTAAGTTACTAGTGATGCTCTTTGAGTACGATCCCTGATTTGAGCCTTTAGCGTAGACCTAGTCACAACCATAATAAGGAATTCCATCAACAACAGGAGAATAAAATCTTCTAGACCAAATCCTAGCCTCTGGGACATCGAATTCCACTCAACAAGGAAGTAGAATCGACCCCGAGCCCAAAAGGTTAAGTTCCCGACCTAAAAACCTCATTAAGGCCAAATTTCCCCTTAATGGCCGCGGCCCTAAGGACCCATGCCGCAGCCCGCCTCTAAATTAAAGGCTCACCCTCCCTGGAAAACCAAACACGTGTCGCGGCACTCCCCTGAGGCGCTGCAGCCCGCCTCTGCCTCCGAGCCCTCCTGGCTCCTTCTTGCTCCATAGGGTCGCGACATACCAAGAACAAGGTTGCGGTCCAGCCATTCGAACCCAGAATTTTTGGGTTTTTCCCTTAGCCGAACCCAAGTAGAAACCACCCAATTATATCCCAATCTTCCAATTAAATCCCCAAAATCAATATACTTCTTTCCAGCAACCAAACCCAGCTAAATACTAGATTAAAAACCCATCAATAACCCAAAATTCATTCCCCAACTATCAATCATGCGAAACTTTAAACTTCAATCAAAATCACTGAAACTTCATAATTGAATTTTGAATTTATGTCCTTACCTCTAATATGATGCTTCCCTTGAGCTATTCTCCTAATTCCCAACGTTTAACACCTCAATTTCCTAGGCTTTGTTCTTCAATTTCCCCAAACTTCTTCCAAAACTTCAAGAGATAGAGAGAAAACGAGGGAGACAAAAAGAGTGAGCTGCTGAGAATCCCTTTTACATGGTTCTGTGGTTAAAATCCACCTAGTCCACGAGTCAATATGTTTACTTTTCTCTCTTAAAATCTGCAGTGTTTTAGTAATACAAAAAATGGTCATCCCCTTCCCAGCCCTTTATTTATGATATTTATAGAGGAACTTTCTGGAGAAGTTTGGGTAACCATGTGAATAAATAAGGTATGCATCTAATACAGATTATTCCCATTTACATTTGGATATGTGTTAATAACATAATAGAATATACTCTTGCTATCTCGGATAATAAATAATAAATATACGATACTGCCTGGGCATTAATGAGTGCATAAGAAGCCTTCGAATATCTTAGGATCCTTCAGTGTGCACTTTATCCAGGTTTCCACGAGTTTAAAATCTCACCCAAGCTCGTGTTCAAAGTATAATTGAACCTTAGCTCGTAGTAAACTTAGAGTGCCCAAAGTTTGATCTGGTCATTATAAGTCTCGAACTCAATTGTCATCCTTAGATGAGGTCTGATAAGAACCCATGTATCATGTGCAAACTGAACTGAGTCTTGAGCTTGCTCACTTCATCCTTAACCAAATATCCTACTTGACTATTTTTCCACATATCAATTTTCCAGCTGTACCCCGAGCTAAGTAATTGAACTCTTGCTAAATTTAGGGTGCAACATGTACTAACATTATTTATCTCATTTAAAAGACATTTCTTATTTTTAATCAAAAATTCCAGCAAACATTAATTCATTCAAAATCACAAACTTGGATTAAAAACCATATTTTCTTCCTAAAATGTACACAAAAATGTGCATGTGTTAATTTGATAAGAACACCATCTATATGTGAAATAAAAATTATTTTTTTGTTAACATAAACGCATACATCATCTAAAGCCATTACTTGAGCATATCAAACATTATTTCACCATCATATTCACCAATTACAAAAAATATTAGCAAGCATAATTAACATGAAATTCATCTTTTAAATAATGTATAAACAATTACTCAAACCAAAATTTTCAAGTATCATCAAATCATCATTTATAAGAAACTTAAGACAAATTCCCAATTAACCAAATAACCTAGCATGTTTCTAATGAGTGTAGGTGACATCAAATAAATTAACCAACATGCATCTTTAATCTCCCCTAGGCCGAAACCCACATGAACATAAACATAAAATATCAAAATCATCATTTACATAGACACGAAACCTAGCATGTATCTATCATCATCTTTGCATATTTTCCAATAGATTATAAAATCAAAACACCATGGTAACATAAACATAGGATCCCTACAAGGATCATGCTCCTAATATAAATTCAAAATAATCAACAATAAAATCGACTATGCACACAATCCCTTTTTATCACCCTAGGTCGAAACCCAAAAGACATCAAAACAAAAATCAACCCTCAAAACCCATAATCAAAATCTTTATCATGTTTCCCATGATTTGATAAAACATAACTATATGGGAAACAAACACACACATGTATAAAACATACAAAAATCAAAATAACAAACAATCATCAAAAGAAAACAAGACTAGGGCTCAACTACCTCCTTGATAGAAATCAATTCCACAAAGTTGTTTCTCCCTTTTTAGCACCTATGATTTTTGAATCCTACAAGAACAAGAGAAGAGAATATTGTCACTAAATATTGAGAAGAAGCAGAAATATTTTTCATAAATCAAACACGGAGAACAACCATTACCTATAGAATTCAAACCCCTCATCTTTCCTCCTCCTTCTTCTTCTTCCTTTCTCCTGCTCTTTCTCTCTCTAGCTCTCATGCTCTCTCTCTCTCTCTCTCTATGGTCGACGACACCAAGAGCACAAATGGCTCTCTTCCTTTCTTTCTTTCCTTTTTATCTAACCTAGGAAAATAACTAGCCTAATGGGAATGGGTAAGTTTCCCATTCAAAACCCTATTATCCTCACATAAATCAATTATTACAAATTGCAAAAATAACTAAAAGGAAAGAACATGGTATTTAAAAGGCAAAACCTCTTCTTCCTTTCCCATTCACATGCCTATGCCATCATTTTCTCTTCTTTTATTTTCTTTATAATTATTTTAATTAAATCAAATAAAAGGAAAATAATCTGTAGAAAATCTTTTGCACACACCCAAGTGCTAAGGTGCATCACTACTGACTATGCACCTTGGTGCATTCAACCAAAACTCATTTTCTTACTGATTAAATTAATAAATAAATAAAACAACTAACAATTAAATTCAAATAATTCCTACCAAACAATTAAAATAATTTTTAACACTTAACAATTATCAATGAAACAAAACAAAAAATTAATAAAAAAAATTTGGTGCGCTATAGTAAAGTTATTTTCTAAAAGCGGCAAGAAAATTATTAAGTATTTGTAATAGCTACAAAATTATCACATATTTTTTTACGCTATTTAAATAATAAATGGACTTATTATTTTATGAGAAATTAAAAAAGAATTAATGGATTATTTTATAAAGTAAATTTGATGTATTAAAATTTGTTTAACAATTTTGAGAGTTAGAGAAACAAATAATGGTAATTAAATTATGTTGTTGAATTTTGAATTTTAACAACGCTCCCACGTATGAAGGTTGCATGCAAATGCATTTTTACGTTCAAATATAATCCTATTGTTCAAACCCATGACTTTTACTTTGTAACCATGAGGGGTTAATAAGTAAAATTAGCATTATTCTTTTATGATTTTATGTGAAAATGTGTATGTTTTGGAATTATTGTGCAACTTGTACCACGTGTGCATGGCCCACGGTAAATGTGTTGGGCATGAGTATTTTTATGTGATTCTAAAAGATGACGTTTGATTATGATTATAGGCTCGTTGTGGAGTTTTTTTTTTCATTTTTTCTTTGCTTGGACTTGAGGTAAGGAAGTTAGATAGAATTTCTATGTTTATCCTATGAAATGGTGAGACATGTATGTTACAAGGAATATTGTGCTTTGTTTTGATGATGAAGCATGTGATATGGAATAATGGAATTCTATCTTGAAATGTTATAACAAGTATGATTGCAACATGTATTTCTTTTGTCTTGAAGTGAATTGGATTACATGTGTTGTGTGATGAATGAGAAGGGAAGGTTGCTAGCGTGCTGAACGCAACGCAACAGAGAAGTTACTAAGGATATGACGTAACTCAAAGGGCGGACACGCCGAGGTTATTCAATGACCTGATATCTTGTTGACCTCATAGAGGAGGTTTTCCTTAAGATCTGACATTGACAACAGAGGTACCATGATCACAAAGAGTATGCTTATGTTAAATGAATGTGATGTATGACTATGTTTCATTTTGATTATGAGATATGAACATGATGATGTTATGAATTTTGTTGTTATGTTATACATGTATTTCTTGTCTTTTCTTTGGTTTTGTTGTACTTCCTTACTGGGTTTTAGCTCACCCCCTTTCAGGTAATACATAGGGTTTCTCTCTCGCATCCGTTGTGAAGTTGAGAGTTCCGACCCCTGAGTATGTATGGCGTGGGGGTTTCCTATGAACGAATAAACGATCAACATAAGCATCGAGTTTTAAGGAACTATTTTATGGAGTTTAATTTAAATATGCCAGCGGGCCTTAAATTTTTTTTTCTTTAAACATTGCATATGAACAATTTATTTTAATTTTAAATTATTGGGCCCAAACATGCATGTCATACCTTTTTGCTTTTCTTGTTACGTTTTTCTCAAGGCCAAAAAATAGTATAATTCTTTTTCTTATCTCCAACGGGAAATTCATAATATGATCTTAGATTTAATTAGATTAAATCAAGTAATATCTTATTAAATAGTTAGGAAAGTCGACACCTTAATATGTTTATAGTTTTTAATGAGATTAAAACCTAGGGTAGACATAGTTTAGAAACTAGTTTCTAAATATGGTATCATTAGAATTTTAAAAGTTATAATTTGGAATACATAACAGAATTAGATCTAGTAGTTAAATCTTGGTAACTTCACTTATTAAATTAAAATATTAAAAGTTTTAATAGAAAAAACCTTAAAACCGAAATAGTGCATGGGAGAAGGTTATGTGAAAATATAACCTACGATTTCCACTATTGGTTGAAAAAAGTTGATATTTGGCAACGCCTCGCGACTCTTGATCGTCCCCCTAAGGATGGTGTTTGTCTAGGATCTTAATAGGTAGATTTTGAAGTGATAGGATTTTAGGATGTATTCTACATTTGACCGATCCTAAGGCGAAACTCGTACGTTAAGTCTCAAACCTGATATAGTAGGTGACACTCACGAAAATGTGTCTACCAAAGTTAGATATATTTTGACCACAAAACAGTAATTGGTTATTCTAAATATATGTGATATCTTGATAGAATATAAAATGAGATAATCTGGTATTTGTTAGGATTGGTTAACACATCATGAAAATTGGTCATGCACAAAGAGGTGCAAAAACAATTACAATTCATATAAAGTCAACATGAGTAGGTTGACTTTTGTTGTAGGCATTTAAAATTATCTTTTTGGGTCCAAAGTTTTTCTTTGGAGATATTTTGGGTCAATGTACATGATGGCATTACAGAGGTAGGCGATACATTGAAAACCTCACAAAAGTTACAATAGGCAATGCATCGCTTGCCAGGCGATGCATCACATAGGCCATCCGTACGAGACCTGGCTCCAAAACTTATATCAAAATGCTCCAATCTCAATGGTTAACACTAATGATGGCACCTATACTATTTGATGGGTTCATATAAGACTTTGGTGAATTGATCACTCTAAACTATCTATCTATCTCTAACTCATAAAGATTACTAGTTTTCTCCAAGATCTTCATAAAGAAAGCTTGACTTGTTTGAAGTCCAAGGCTTGTTAATCTCAAATTCATTCCACCATCGTAGTAACTTCAATCAATCTCATAAGGGAGGGTAAGAATAGAGATTTTTGGACAACAATTTTAATTGTGTCAAGCCTTTTTTCCATCTCCATTGTTTTCACATAAAATCGCAACTTTTATGATTTTAAGTAACTAGGGTTTGCACTAAAAAGGTGATTTCTTCATCTTACTCTGATTTGTGTTTTCTTTCATTAAGTCTGTTGTTATATTTTGATTTTGGACACCCAAGGCAGTGGAGAGATGACATGTCACAACCTAGGTGGCGACATGTCGCTACATAACTAAGTATCCACTTGAGACATAGGACAGGAATCATGTTGCTTGTCTCAAGATATATGTTACATTTTTTGGCTCCAAATTAATGTATTTAAAAGCTCCACTCCTTGTGTTATTTTCTATTATTTTCTTTAAACTCTCAGATTAGGTTGGTTGTACCCCAAAATACCTGTGGATTCAACTATTTAGGGCGTACATCTGGCAAATAAACACATGGAGAAAACAGGCGAACACAACATCTAGCTAACTTTGATTTGAGTAGCTCAAGTTAAGACTTTGCAGTGTGCCATGCAGATAGTCTCCAGATTACCTCTTAGGACAATAACGTAGTTCGAGACATGTAATGGTTAGGTCGCCTTCTAGATACTTTGAATTTGATTCGAACTAAAGTCCATTCACTCTTCAATTTACAGCTCGAGGAATGTGTTCAGCTCGTGGAAACCTGGTCATGACACAATAAAGGTTCCCGAAAGACTTGCAGGTTCCTTATACGCTCATTAATGCCCAAACTGTATTACATATTTATTGCCCGAGATAACAGGAGTAATGTCCATAGGCAATCGTATCCCTATGTAAATGGGAATTATCTTGATTGATTGTTTACCGTATTTATCCACGCGGTTACCAAAACCTGTCCAATGATATTCACTATAAATATCAGGGCCAATGGATAGGAAAAGGGACTGATTTTTATGATACAGAAACTCTATTAAAATTGTGCGAGATTAATAATATTGTCTCGTGGACTAGGTGGATTTTAACCACTGAACAACGTAAAATTGTGAGTGTTAGAAGTTGTTCGTATAATTTATTACGGTTTAGAAAAAGAGCACTAATATTTTTGTTATTGGATTTATTAATCTATTGTTGACGAAAAACTGCGTCAACATGGTTGATAGCAAAAAAGGCAATCAACAATAGTCATATAGAATAGTTTAATATAAATAATAAAAAAAACCTTAAATCCTTCATCACGTGTAGCAATATAGAATAGTTTAACAACATTTTTGTATTATTGTAATAGTCATCTCTCTAGGCCAAATAGTCGGTATTAAAATGAATCAGGCACTACATAATATAGGGTATATATATATGGACGCGGATTTTGATTCGCTCGGTCTGGAAGTAGAACATAAATTTCTTTTCAATCATAGCCATTTATTTTCATGTTTTTAATCGGCCGGTTTGTATGGTTACGTTTGGTTTGATCGTTGCAATTTAATTAATCAACAGTGAATGATTTGATAGTTACTGGCTACTCAATAGGGGTAGAGGAATAGGTTAGAGCATGAAAGAGTGGGGATATATCCAATTGCACTTCAAAAAAATTTAGTATTTTTGCATTGTTCTTCGTCATTAAGAAAACACTTCTCCTCACTCAGCTCAAAGGATACCCATTTTTTTTTTGTTTTCTCTCTGGTTCGGTCAACTTCCTCCCATTTTCATTCCATTCAAATGTTAATATGAGCAAACCGGCATGGAAATAGTGAATGAAGAAGTTCAAAAAATAGGCTAAAGTGAAGTAAGAAATTTTGAATCCTTGGATTTGTTTAATTTTTTAGTCATTTAGACAATGGTGATTGTTTTTGTGTTTAGTTTTTTGATAAGTTGAAATTTTATTGGGGATGTCAAAATTTGACTTCAAGCAAATCACTCAAGAGGAGTCCCAAGAGATTGGAAAAGCCTCTAGGATCAAACTCGCACTTTCATGGATCTTGGGGGCGAGCTCAAGCCTCCTTAGGGCTTTGGGGGAGAGCATAAGCCTTCCTAGGGCTTGGGGGGCGAGCGCAAGCCTTCCTAGAGCTTGGGGTGTGAGCTTGAGCCTCCATATAGCTTGGGGGCGAGCTCAAGCTACCTTAGGGCTTTGGGGGAAAGCTCAAGCCTCCCTAGGGCTTGGGGGGCGAGTGCAAGCCTCCCTATAGCTTGGGGGTGAGTGCAAGCCTCCCTAGGGCTTGGAGGGCGAGCTCAAGCCTTCCTAGAGCTTGGGGTGTGAGCTCGAGCCTCCCTATAGCTTGGGGGCGAGCTCAAGCCTCCTTAGGGATTGGGGTGCTCAAACCTCCATGAAGTTTATTGTTAACTAAGCAACAAATGTGAGAATGGATAAATGACAAGAGAAGCTGAGTAAGGCACCAATGCCCAAGAATTACTTTGAAGAGATGGAGAAGACATGAGGACCAAGCTGAAACCCCCTAGGACCCCAAGGTGAGATTGGAGGGCAAGCTCAACTAAGGGGCAACCTAGGGGGACGAGCTCAGCAGAGGTGCGAGCTCAGGGTGCAAGCTCAGGGCCCCCCTAAAGCCCAAGCACAGGTAGTAGAGAGGTCCCCAAAGGAACCCTTTCAAAATAAAGAGGTGCTGATAAGAAGCCCATGTGCATAGTGATAATGTTCTGTCACAAAATAAGCATAAGACATAGGAGGACTTGTTAAAAGTTCCTCATGAAGAGAACAAGGGATCTGGAAAAACCTCTCATGAAAAACAAGTCAAGTACCATTACATAAAAATCAAATTAAAATGAAATAAGCTACCCATACACGGGAGCAAAAGACGGGGTAGGAAAAAACTTCATGGTTTCCCCCTGCGAGCACTCCATTCAACAACCTTAGCCATATTGTGGTCACCAAATGAGGAGAAGTCGGAGCCAGGATTATGTTTCCAACACTATATAAGTACTTTAGCTTCCACCCTTTTCTTACTCTTAGACGAAGAGGAAGTCTTCTCTACAGCTCTTTCTATCTTGTGTGTGGCCATAACAAGCTGCTTCTGAAGTCCCTGAATCTTGATAGTAAGCCAATCATTTTTTGCCCCAACCAAAGATAGATCTTTTATGGACATCACTTATAATTCAAGGGTATCAATAAATGAGCAAGTACTAGTAGACTTCACGATCGAGTCGACATGCTGATAATAAAGAAGAAGCCAACAAGATGAAGGGACTACAAGAAAGCACTCCACTCTGAAATCTGAAAAGCGTTGGATGCATGCAAAGCACGCAGGGCAATGCCTTAGGAGCACCACATGAGGGCTCACCATGCCGAGACAATACTTCTTGGGCCTCTCTGAATAGCCTGCCTCAAGCTCATTTGTGTGGCCCAATATTGTGTACACCAATGGTACAGGTGGGATCTGTACCAAGGAATGATTTGCATTAATTAAACTTTAAAGGAGTCCTGAGGATCACCACTCATTAAGTAAGCCTTTCCATACCTCATAAACAAAGAAACACACTTATACCTTGCACGTCATAAAGATGGCACAAAAAGAGTCTAAAAGAACGCCTAAAGGCCCTCTCATAGACTAGGGGCAAGTGTGGATGTCAAAATTCCACATCAAGTAAAGCACCCAAGAGATAGGAAAATCCATGGGGATCAAACTTGCACTTTCTTGGAACTTGGTGGAGAGCACAAGCCTCCCTAGATCTTGGGGGGCGAGTTCAAGTCTCCCAGAGCTTGGGGGGTGAGCTCAAGCCTCCCTAGGGCATTAAGATAGAACCATTAAGAGCATGACACTTGTCATAATCATGATTATTAAGGAATTAAGTATTTTTCATGAATAGTTTAAATAAAAGAAAGATCTAGATGCTCTAGAACCATCCAAAAACTAATAGGATCATATTATGACTCAGTCAAAGCTATTTACTCAATTTCAAATATGTTGAAAAAGTGAAAATACGTGTTTGATATATCAACGTATGCCGATATATCGCAGCTATAGGGGTCGATATATCGCATACGGAAGATACGGAAAACACGTCGACTTTGCACGAACGTTCGAATGGGGCTTGGGGATTTGGGGGAGGCGATATATTGCCTATAGGGGGTGATATATCGGCTCCAAGGCATGATTTTTTGAATGATGATGATTTTTTAATTTAAAAATACCCCTAACCAATGGGACCTTTGAACGATTTGGACCGAGTTCTACGCGTCTGTTGAACGAAAATTCAAATATTTTTCATTTTATATTCATTTATTTATTCAAATTAAAAGGGGTTAGTTTCACTCCTTGAACTCTATAAATAGGACCTAGTACTCAGCCATTTTCTTCATTCTTCAAGCAGTCTTCAGAGCCTCCAAGTTGCTAGTGTTACTATAGAGAGTTACACTTGTGTTTTGGGTTAAAGCTTTATCATTCTAAGTTTTTTCTAAACACTTGGGAAGTGAGATATAGTGAGATTTCGGTATTGAGGTTTAGATCAATTCATAAGATCATTCAAGGTATTCTTATCCCTAAGTTCAGTTCTTTATGATTCTATAGTTTTCTTTAGTTTTCTTTTATTCAGATCCTAATTTTTGTTTATGATTCTTGATTAGGCATTTAAGTTTCTTGAAACTTAAGGTTCTTTTTGGTAAGTTTCTTCTTGATGGTTTAGTTCTCATTTCCTCTTTATTCTTTAGAGATACTCACCATTTTTACAGTTGGTTTATAGGAGTGTTCTAATCCCGTTCTTGTTCACAAATATCCCGACATTTGGTAAGGAAAATAGGATAGATTATATGTGCTTTTATGTTTATGTTATTATATGTTTTATGTTATGATATGTATATTTATGTATGAATATGTCTTGTAGTCTTTGGGGCTTATAGTTGCTTAGCTAGCAAACACCAATGTTTTTATGTTGCTTGGGGCTTATAGTTGCTTAGCTAGCAAACCCCATTGTTTTTATATCACTTGGGGCTTATAGTTGCTTAGATAGAAAACCCCAAGATTATTTATCATTTTCATGGTTTAGAGTTATGATTTACCCTACCTCGACTAGTAGAGGACCTAGATGGGTTATCATATACTACCATGTGATCTAACCTACCTCGATTAGTAGACAAAGGACCTAGATGGTTTATCACATGCCATGTTAATGAGCTAATGGCTATTAATATTGTAGTCCTATATGATATATGTTTTTATAGTCATATGTTTTGTAGTATATGTTTATGATATAGTGTTATGCTTATGATTTATGATGTATCTTTTTAGTGGATTTTCCTTGCAGGGCATTAGGCTCACTCCTTTATTTTTAGCTTAATGCAGGAAAATAATTTTGGAAGGCGGAAGGATTCTTGGCAGCTTGGCTTGTGTGTTAAGGATGAATGGATTGAATGGACTATGTGTTGATCGAGGATGACTTTATTTATTTTAAGTCTTTTAAATCATGTTTTGAAGTAATTCTGCAAATAGTAGTTAAACAAATTTAAAGTTTATGTTTTATGTTTTATAAACAATGGGATCCCATACCATATCTATCACATTTTATATTTTTACATTATCTTTTATTTAATAAAAAATTTTGGGTTTGCAACAATGATATGTTATTTCTTTTGTAAGTTTCCCAAAATAGTAGCTATGTCTAGTAGTTTTAAGGGTCCATGGTCTTAGAAATAGTTGGGTCATTACAATTACAGTTAATACATAATTACAAGATTGCATATTTGAAGGAAATAACTGAATATATGCGACCAGGCTGGTCGCCCATGATTATGATACTTGATAAGCCAATGATCTCTTGGTCAAGGGTCGAAGAGGATATGCTCATTTAAAACTGCCACGTGTTTTCCACTTATAGATCAATCGTGCCACATCATCAGGTAGTCCATTTTTGGGTAAACATTTGCCCCCCAAGTTTATTTTTATGCGACCAACATAAAGTAAACTTAAATGATCAACCCTTCGTGTGACCTGTCACACCTATCAGAGCCGCCAGTGCCTTTTTGGATAAGGTAACCAATCATGTCATTGTAGTTTCCCAAAAGGCAATTTGACGGCTATCACATTTTTCCATGCCTCGAAAAATCATCCCCCGTCATTAACTTATTAACCGTGCCTCAACCAATATAAATAACCCCTCAGTTTCACTTTTTACTTTTTACTCTCCCTTTTTTCCTCAAGTATACTGAAGAATAAAGCACAAATTGAAGAACGAAATATGAAGAACCCTGAAAACTCAGAGGACTTCGGTGATCCATGGAGTCTTTGTTCAACCACTCGAATTAGTGCTTGTAACTCCCCTTCAACTTTCTATTCAAGTAAGTCCCATGAACTTCTTTGTCTCTGAACTTTCTATTCAACTTTCTATTCAAGCAATAGTTATATTTTGAGTTCTCTGGTGTGTTTCTGAAAAAATGATTGAGGTAATCGGGCTAGTAGGTATTAACATGACAGGATAAGGAAAAACACTAAACGAGGCTTAGGAATTGACTTAGGAATTAGGATTACTTATTTAGGGCGCAAAATCGAAGTAAAAATTCGATTTTTAGGCATTCAGAAAAAACACGGTTTTTCCCTCCCTTTTTCAGAGTTCAAAAGTTTTCTTTGAAAAACTTTTCATTTCTACTTTTTAATCCATTTTCCAGACTGTTCGCATATTATTTAGTGTTTACGTTATAATGTTGTTGGTCGTATAAAAGCCTAACTTTTATACACAAACAACATTATCCCAATGCTTTCACTTCTTTAGTCTATTGGTTGTAGATTCTCATCTCCCCTTCTCTGTTTGCAGATTTTCATATACGACCCATGGGGAGGAAAGAGGCCGATCGACGACGATGACTTGCACATGCTACTGCTCGAAGATCAAGAATAGCAATCATTGCAATTCTCGGAAATTCCCTTTTCTCAACACAACCCCCAAACAGACCACCGACTAGTCCAACAAATATGGGTCGCGTGAAGTCCGTTGCTCAAAGAAAAAAGAATACAACCAAGCCTTCTACTACACAGCCTACTCCTCGGACTGAAACTCCTCGGACCACCTCTCAACCTATAAACACTTCCCCACCAGAAATTCAAACCAAAGCCCAACCTCAAGAAGTACGTGGCGCCTCCTAGTATTATTACAGCTAGGATTGTAGCCAATTATCTCAAGAAGTACGACCTTCCTGGGATAACCCTCATCCATCCTTCGATCAACCAGCGGGCAAACCTGCCTGTGGGCGCCTTCAGTGCCTGGTCGAGATATCACATCAAGGCAGGGGCAACCTTGTCTCTACACCAATTATTTGTTGGCCAATTATTTTGAGGACATTCCTTTTCAGATCACCCCAAACGGGTATAGGGTACTTTCTGCCCTTTATGTCCTCTACAACCATAAGAAGTGGCCCATACCTTCGCCACATGAGATCAACTATTTGTTTGATCTCAAATCTAACCCCAACCACCACAACACGGGGTTCTTTCATTACTACCACCAGGAATCTGCTCACAGCTTCCTAAGTGACACTACCTACAAGTCCAATGTGGGGAAGTACTTCCAAGGGTACTTTTTCACACCAGACTTGGTCGCCCACAACTTGGCCTTCACTGAAGAAGGTAAGTCATTTATTGACTGGTCGTTTGATTTCTTTTAGCTTTCCTATACACATTCTAGAACTTTAGTGTTGTTCAGGTCCAAGGCATCGACCAGTTCCACTCCAAATATGGAGATACGGGTAGCAGCCCTGGCCAGCATGACAGACATTGAAAATAGTGTCAAAGAGCTGGTCACAGAGAATAACCTGAGCTGGGTGGGCCTTCATGCACCTCACCAGGATGTGAGGGAATCGACAGCAGAAAGTGCCACTAGGGGAGCAATTCCCGAGCAGCACCAAGAAGTGTCACAACCCCCGAGGAGGAGGACTGTGGAAGTGACCATCAGGGAACACTCTACCACTCCGCGAGCAGCTACTACTGCTACTTAATATGGAAAAGGCAAGCAAAAGCTTTTTGAACACCCCGAGACCATACTTGAGTCCTCGGATGAGTACGGTACTAACTTCTCACTCTTAGACAGTTTGCCCATTCCTTGTCATTTATTTGACAGGGACGACTTCTTCATGGCAGAGAGTGAGTGTAGCAGTAGTACAATAGATAATGTAATGACCAGTAGTTGTAGCTCGGGTATTTTACTTATAATTTCTTTTCTCTCCATTTCCTTGTCTTATTTGTACGATAACTTTCCATGACTGGTCGTATGCTTCTTTTCTACAGACATGCCTGCCAAGAAGGCGTTCAAATCTATACACCAACCCTACTACCACAACTCCTACGAGCAAGAAGAAATCGAACCGACGCCATCTCGGAGAAGGCTATAGTGACCCATCCGCGAAAAGTGCTCGGACGGAGGACCATCCTGCACCAACTCCTTCGAAAGAGACGACTTCTCCTCCAAGTCTTTTCGACTAGAATCCTCTAGCTCCCACCGACCAGAACCCTCCAGCTGCCGCCAACCCCAACCCTGCTACTCAGCCAGATAAAACTTTGGTCGAGGCTATTCTGAAATCTACCTGGACTTCGGCCAGCGACAGGCTGAAGAAACTGTCCAGACACTGGCGTAGTTTGGAATCCTTCAGCAATGCCCCCACCATGCCGGTCGACTAGCTTCTTAATCGCACCCTGAATGAACTACTCACTGTAAGTCGCCGCTTTTACTGTGGGTTGATTACTTGTCTCTCTGATTGATAATAAAAACTTTTTATTTTTTCTCTGATCGCAGGGGATTTTGACCTTGAGTACCAGTTGGCGCCGCCAAGCACGCTAAAGAAATCAAGGCAGTCGAGGGAAGGCTTGCCGAGCAGCACAAGATGGTCGAGGCCAAGCATGCTTAGGAGTTGTGAATAGCTGAGGCTATGATCGCAAAGCTTCAGGAGGAGCTGAAGAAGAAGGAGGACTCTGTTCTCAAAATTCCTGCCTCCAAGGAGAGGTATAAGGAGGCGTCACTGATAAACTACTGAGAAGCCAACAAACTTCAAGCAGAGTTGGAAATCAGTCGCAAAGAGGTTGCCGACCTCGAGGAGACCAATGCAAGAAACTTGGAGAAGTACGAGGAAGCGGCGTTCCAGTGCTTCTATATGTTCTGGAAGAGCAATCCCAAGGAGGACTTTACCTACTTAACAGACCCTATAAGGGAGGCTGAGCTGACGAAGTGTGTCGCTTGCTTGGAAGAGGAGGAGAGTGCTCAGGGATCCACCGAGATATCTTTGGCAACAGGTATCGAGGGCGTCAATGAAGATGTTGGGACCACAGTTGACCAACAACCACAAGAGCCTCAACAGGATCCTCCTGCTGGATCATAAATTTTTACTTGTATTTATTTTAATTTGTAACTTTGGACACACGAACCTCGGTTTATGATGTCAAGGCAATTTACTTTTTAGCTGCACAGGCAGCTTTTTCTTTTAATTAACAATTTCATCCGAGTAGAAACTGCTCGTGGTGAAAAGGATTTTACTTTTGACATTATAATATTTGCACTTTATTATAACATCTGTTCGCATGACCGAACTTAGTATAGCACTCTGTTTTGATTTAACAAAATTTAAACAAAATTTTGAAAATTATTCTAAGTACTGTAGCATTCTTTCCCTTATTTTGCTCGTGTGTTTACATATACTCATTGATATGCTTTGCTTGGTTGATGCCTTATATGCCCCCAAGTGAATGAGGAGCTTAAGGTCCTCGGTCACTTACCTTGACCAAGACCTGTTTGAACATTTACTGCTCGGAATAAATACTTATAGGAATGATAATAGAGCAAAACAACATACGTAATGAGCAAATACTTGTAATAAATACAATAATTGGCAAGAATAACTTGCTATGAACAGTTCCTTTTAATTCTCGTAATAAATGGACAATCGTGTCTATACGAGTGATCAAAATTTGATCTTACACTTATAAGCGATCAGTCATATGATTGACTAACCCTTGTTCATAAACTTCTAAAATGTGAAATTAATACAAGCCAATTCTATAAAAAGAATTGTTTATTGATAATACTTGTGTAGTTATTATCCATTCCAATAGAGAGGAATGAGATCTCCATTTAAGCGAGCAAGTTTATAAGTGCCTGGATTTAGGACTTCTTCGATTTGGTATGACCCTTCCCAGTTAGGTCCAAGCACTCTAGCAGCTTGATCGCGGGTGTTGAGGAAAACTCTTCTAAGTACCAAATCTCCCACATTAAAATTTATTTCGCGTACTTTAGAGTTGAAATACTGAGCGACCTTTTGTTGGTAAGCTGCTACTTGGAGATGAGATTGCTCACACCTTTCATCGGACAAATCTAGAGATTCCATCTATAATTGACTATTTACGTCTTGATCGTATGCCAACCTTTGGTGCAATGGGGGATCTAATTCAACAGGCACATAGCCTCATACCCATAGGCAAAGGAAAATGGAGTATGGCCTATTGCTGCTCGGTGGGATGTTCTATATAGCCAAAGGACTTCAGGTAAATGTTCTGGCCATGCCCCCTTCGCTTCTTCAAGCCTTTTCTTCAGAGTATCCTTCAATGTCTTGTTGATAGCTTTAACCTGTCCGTTTGCCTGTGGATGAGCTACTGAAGAAAACTCTTAATAATCCCATGCCTTTCACAAAAATCAGTGAAGAGATCACTATCAAACTGTGTGCCATTATCTGAAACAATCTTCCTTGCCAGCCCATAGCGACACACAATGTTCTTAACCACAAAATAAAGAACTTTCTTGGTCGTTATTTTTGCAAGTAGCTCAGCTTCGGTCCACTTCGTGAAGTAGTCAACAGCAACTACAACATACTTGACGTTTCCTTTTCATGTGGTGTAGAGTCCAAGAACTTTACTTAGCTAATTGTTTAGTAGTATTATAGTATGTATAGTATTATCTTTGTTACTGTGGATTTTTGGTTCAGACCGAGAATTATTTGGACACTCATAGTAGTACTTGTAGATTTTCTAAGTTTAATCTATAGTTTAAGAATATTAAGTATAACCTAAGGTTTGATTAATGTGACTGATATTAAGGATTATATTTATTATATTATAAGGTTTAGACATCAACCAATAGGATTTTAAGCACATGTTATGAATGGTGATTAAGGATTATGTATTTTTGAGGATTAAATTTAATAAGGAGTAAAGTTTGAATGTTATAGGGTCAGTCAGCAGCTTTGAATACGTTGAGGGCTTAGTCAAGGCTGTTTACTCCATTCAAACTAAGCTAAAAATGTGTAATTTCGTGTTTAAATATTCAGCGTGTGCCGATATATCGCAGCTATAGGGGGCGATATATCGCAGCACGTAGATACGGAAAACACGAGACGATGCACGGTCGCCTCGGACATTCTGGCCCAGGCGATATATCGTCTACAGGGGGTGATATATCGCCTCCTCCAGCATAAATTCAAATACTTTTGAATTCTTTTCCTTTCAGCCATTCAAACTCCTCCATAAGTCCAGCATCTTTTGAACGAGTCTTCAGCCTCTGCTGAACGATTATTCAAATGATTTTCACCTAAAAAGCCATTATTTTTATTCAAGTAAAATCAAGATACTTTCTTTCCCAAACTCTATAAATAGGACCTAGTACCCAGCCATTATTCACCTTTTGCTCTAAGTTCAGAAGCTGCTAGTGTTAAGTGAGTGTGAGAGTATAAACACCTGGTTTGGGAAAAACATAAGCTTAAACATCATAAGCTTATCAAACACTTTGGGAAGTGAGGTTCTATAGTATTTCGGTTGAGGTGTAGATTGGTCTTTCAAGTCTTTGAGGTAACCAAAACTCTAGTTCATTTCTGTATTATGTTATTTTCTTTCTCATAGTCTTCTACTCAATCTCTAACCTTAATCTTCATTTTGGTTGGGGAATCTAAGTTCTTGAGCACATAAGTTTTGGTAAGCATGATTCTCAAATGGTTTAGTCTTCCCGTTTTCCTTTTCATCTATTTTCTTCTTTCAACTCACTCTTGTTCATTATGGTTATTAGGAGTGTTCCAAAAGTCCCAACTCAGTCCACATTTCCCGGTAACTTTGGTAAGGAAAATAGGCTAGAATCAATATGTTATATGCTTATGTTATCTTATGTTTTATGTTGTTAAATGTGTTATGATATGTATGCATGTATGTTTGTAGGCTTGGGCATATGACCCATATGACTAACAAGACCCCAAATGGGTTATGGGCATATGACCTACTTAGCTAGTAGGACCCCACTAATCCCATGGGCATATGCTTGTTTAGTCTATGGGACCCCAAGTAATAATGGCCATTATAATAAGTGTATGTTATATGTATTATGTTAAGTCTTTATGTTTCTTATGAAGTTATGTTTATGACTATGTGTTAGATTTTCCTTGCTGGGCATTAGGCTCATTCCTTTTTGTTTTATGTGCAGGAAAATAAGCTTTAGAGGCGGTAAGATTCGTGCGCTTAGAGGATGTGTATCGATGGTGAATGGAGTCAAGGGGCCGAGCGTTATTCGATTCGAGGATGTAGTTTCTGTTTTATGTCTTTTTACATGTATTTTCCGCACCACTTATGTAATGTCTTTTATTTTAAATCATGTTTTGTTTTTAAAGACAATGGGATCCCATATCCTTCTTAGTATTCTATTTATTTGTAAGTAACTCCTATTTTACAAGTTACTCAATAAAATTATGGTATTTTCGTAAAAATGTAAGTTTTATGTATAGTTTCGTTAATGGTCCAAATAGTCTAGATTAGTGGGTCATTACATGTGGGCAAAGACCCAATCAAGTCTATTCCCCACACTACGAATGGCCAAGGGCTTTGCATCTTTTTTAGCTCATTAGGGGATGCTTGTTGTATCTTGGAAAATCTTTGGCACTTGTCGCAATTTTAAACAAAATCCGCAGAGTCTTCATTCATTGTTGGCCAGAAGTATCCTTGCCTTAGGATCTTTTTTGATAAACTCTACCCCCCAGCATGATCTCTGCCAAAACCTTCGTGGACTTCTCGCATTAATTCCGTAGCCTTTTCTTTTGAAACACACCTTAGGAGTGCCATTGAGTACCCTATTTTGTATAAAACTTCGTCGATTAGGATAAACCGAGCCGACTGCCTCTGTAGGGCTCTTGCTTTTTTTCTATCCGATCGTAATACTCCATGTTCTAAGTACTCAATGTGTCTGCTGCTTGGATTACCAGGGAGGTTTCTTCTATTTTGATGCTTGGTGCGGATAAACGTTCAACAGGCACTATATTAAAGGTGTCAGGATCCTTTGTACTTGCTAACTTGGCCAAAGCATCAGCGGTTGAGTTCGGGTCATGAGGTACCTACTGGAGAGTATATTTTTCAAATTGTGCCAACAAATCCTTTGCTTTGTTTAAATGAGTAACCATCTTCAGACTTCTTGCTTGATATTCTCCGGTAATTTGATTAACCACTAACTGGGAGTCACTATAGATTTCAAGTGACTTTATGTTCATGGCCTTGGCTAATTTTAATCCTGCGAGCAAAGCTTCATACTCGGCTTCGTTATTGGACGTTGTTAAGACGAATCTGATTGCATAGTGGAAACGATGTCCTTTAGGCGTGACCACAATCACACCCGCTTCAGCATTGTGCTCATTAGAAGAGCCATCTACGCACAACTTCCAAGAGGGAGTTTGGCTTTGAGGTTCAGGCTCTTCTGTCAGCTCAACGTCCTGAAGCCCCGTAAATTCTGTGACCAAATCTACTAGAGCTTGTCCCTTCACTGCTGCTCGTGGCAAGTAAGAAATATCGAACTGTCCAAGTTCAACAGGCCATTTCAATAATCGACTAGTGGCTTCTGGTTTTTATAGGACTTATCGTAGTGGCTGGTCGGTGAGTACTGCAATGGGGTAAGCTTGGAAGTATGGGCGCAACTTTCTAGAGGCTAAGATCAAGCAATAGGCAAATATCTCAATGGGCGGATATTGCAGTTTTGCCCCTATTATCCTTTTGCTTATATAATACATAGCTTTTTTCACATGTTCCACCTCTCTTACAAGGACAGCACTAGCAGCATATTCTGTGATCGTCAAATAGATAAACAAAGTTTCCTTTTCAACCAGCTTAGATAAAATCGGTGGTTGCGACATGTGAGGCTTTATAGCCTGGAAAGCCCATTCATTCTCCTCCTTCCATTCAAATTTCTTATTGCCCCTAAGTAGATTAAAAAATGGGACGCACTTGTCTATAGATTTGGAAATAAATCTACTTAAGGCAGCAATCCTCCCGGTTAAACTTTGAACATCTTTTATCTTTGTTGGTGACTTCATCTGGATCAGGGCCTTGATCTTTTCAGGATTAGCTTCAATGCCTCATGAGTTCACTATAAATTCCAAGAATTTCTCTGATCCAACTCCAAAGGAACACTTAAGGGGATTCAGCTTCATCTGATACTTGTTTAAGACGTTGAAGCACTCTTGCAGGTCCCTGATGTGTTCTTCTGCTTTCTTTTACTTAACTAGCATGTCATCAACATATACTTCCATGTTTACACCGATCAACTCTTTGAACATGTGATTGACTAATCGCTGGTAAGTCGAATCAACGTTTTTCAAACTGAAAGGCATTACTTTGTAACAGTAAAGCCCAGTATCGATCCAAAAGCTAGTGTGAACCTCATCAGGTGGGTGCATACTGATCTGATTATACCCAGAATATGCATCCATGAATGATAGGATCTCGTGCCTTAAAGTGGCATCGATCAGCTGGTCGATCCTTGGGAGTGGGAAACAATCCTTCGGGCAGGCTTTATTAAGGTCTGTGAAATCCACGCATGTTCTCCACTTGTTATTTGGTTTGGGAACCAGTACGGGATTAGAGACCCATGATGGATAAAACGCTACCCTTATGAATCTGTTCTCCTTCAGCTTCTCGACTTCTTCTTTTAGTGCTTTCGATCTATGTTTGTAGAGCAGCCTTCTTTTCTGTTGTACTAGTGGAATTTTTTTCTCTATGTTCAAGACATGGCTGATAACTGCTGGGTCAATCCCAACAATATCTTTGTGCGACCAGGCAAAGACCTCCTAGTTCTTCTTCAAAAATTCCACCAGTTTTTGTTTTGTTGTTGTCTCTAAGTTTTTTACCAACTTTCACAACCCTGGTCGGATCTGACTCATTGAGTTGGACCTCCTCGAGGTCCTTGACTGGTCCTACATCTTCCTTAAATCCCCAAAGTGAGTATCTAAATCCCTATCCTCACTTTGGGCAACACCCTATTTGGCGACATGCTCACCTGATTGGGCTTGTATCTCATTGGCCAATTGTAACCCTTTTTTGGTTCCTTCCCTCAATCCACCCATTTCGCCTTGGTAATCAAGGAATTATAGCATTCTCGTGCTTCTCGTTGGTTTCCCAACACGCATCCTATCCCTGCGTTAGTCGCAAACTTCATGGTGAGGTGCCAGACCGAGGTTACGTCTCGTAGGTCGACTATAATAAGCCTTCCAATCACAGCATTATATGCAGAAGGACAATCAACTACTATAAAAGTAGTGACTAATGTCCTGTACGCAGGTGTAGTTCCTGCTGTGACCGGAAGCCTGATCGACCCTGTTGGCGCGATCCTTTCGCCAGAAAAACTATAAATGGTTTGGTTGCATGGCTCCAAATCCTTCACGGACAACTTCATCCTTTCTAGTGAAGACCTGTATAAAATATTTACTAAGCTCCCTGTGTCCACTAACACCCGCTTAACCATCATATTGGAGATTTTGACATCCATGACCAGAGGGTCCGAATGGGGGAACTAGACGTGCTGAGCGTTAAGCTCAGAGAAAGTTATTAGTTCTTCCTCTGTTCGATCTTTCTTGGGAGTTTTCTCCTCCACACTCAGCATTTCAATATCTTGGTCGTGGCATAAGGTTCGGGCGTATCGCTCCCTTGCCTTCCCACTAAATCCTGCTAGGTGTGGTCTGCCACAGATGGTTAGCAACGTACCCGCCACAGGAGCTGGCTGTAAAGGGGGCGAGCGTTGGCGTACAGGTGCCTGCACGTTGTCTCCTTAAGCCTCTCGCTGAGAACCTCCAGTGGATCGTATGTATCTCCTCAGATGTCATTGTCTGATAAGGAACTCAATTTTATCTTTCAGTTGGTTGCACTCATTGGTGTCATGACCATAGTCGTTGTGAAAACAAAAAAACTTGGTTGTATCTCTCATGGAGATATCTTTCCTTATCGGAGTTGGTCGCTTGTAAGGGACATTGATGCTTGTTGCTTGGTACACCTCTTCTCTTCTTCGACTAGGGCCGTGTAATTGGTGAATCTTGGCTCGTATCTGTTACCCTTAGGGTGCTTATTCTTAGATGTTGATGTCTCGTTGTTTGCCCTTTTTCCAGTTGTTTTTGCCGTTGTCGTTGGGTTTATCTGACCCATTGATGGCTTTGGTGGGATCTTCCTTTGGCCCCTTGTCTCCTGTAGGTAACTTCCCTTCATTAGCAATCGCCTCTTCGAGCTTGATGTAACGGTTTGCTCGATCCAGGAATTCTTTGGTACTCTTCACCCCATTCTTCCTTAAACTATTCCAGAGGGGTGAGTGGCATCATTTTCCCCTCACTGCCAACCGTCTTAGCTCCAGCTACCACTTGCATAAAACGCTAGACATATTATTTTAAGGATTCTCCCTCCTTCTTGTGTATCTTGACAAGTTGGTTGGCTTTAGTCGGATGTACTCGGCTAGTGTAGAATTGCCCGTAGAGCTCCTTTCCAAACATCTCCCATGATACTATGCTAGCAGGAGGGAATTTCAAAAACCATTCCTAAGCAGTATCAGATAAAGTGGCCAAAAAGATTCTACAGCGAGCATCATCCGACACCTTCTGGATGTCCATCCATATCTCAAATTTATTCACATGAGATACCAGGTTCCCATATCCTGGCATCTTAAATTTGCTCGGGGTTTCTACCATTGATATTCTTTGTATGAATGGAGTGCCTCTTTTCCGATCATACTCGATGTGGGATGTTCGGCTCCCCACTAGCTTCTGTACGGCCTGATTTAGCACATTAATCTGGGCCTGTACTGCGTTTGGTATTGGTGGGGCATCCGGTGCTAGAGGAGCGTACTCATCGTGCCTTTCCCGCCTATCATTGAGCACATCCCTCAAGTCGTCATCTCTATGCCTTTTCTCGCTAGCGCCCAACTGATCAAAGACGTTAGGTTGCCTAGGCTGCCCTCCAACATTTTGGCTCGCAGGCCTATTTTCTCTTGGTGGGGGATTCTGTTCTCCACCCTTCTCTCCTTGTCTTCGACCAACATTTCCTCTTCCAGATCAGCTTCATTGTAGTCCTGTCCTCTAAAATGCACCTGCTGATCGCATTGTCACCTCCTCTTGCAGGCATGTCCCAAGCGTCAGGGGGAGGCCTGCGCTGGTCGGTGGGACCCCGGGCATTATTATGCCATGGGGGGCCCCTGACTGCAGAGCCTGACTCGACTAGTCTTCTGCTAGCACAAGGACGCTGTCCCCTGTTCGGTGGGTTCGATTCTTCAGCCGTTTGGTGTCTAGGGCTTCAGGGAGGCTATCTGACCCTATTCTACCTTTGATGCTAGGGATTATCTTGACCATAACGAGAAGGTGGTTGCTGCTAAGGATTTTGAAATGAAATATCCTGTTGAGCCGCAAGAGGTTGTTCTGGCCTCTGAGGGCTTGCCGGCTGAGGTGGAGGACTTGGGTTTGTGCCTTGTTGTGGTGGTACATTTGGTGGAAGATCTGGTTGAGAAGTTGGTGTAGGTTGTCCCTGAGCCAACTGAATGGCTTCTTCTAGGGCGGTAGTGGCATCTCTCTATCGGCGATCCATGTCAACCTGCCTTTCATTCAATTCTTGACGTTGACAGTCAATTTCTTTCTGTTGCAGCGCCATTGTCTCAGCCACATTCTCTTGATTAAACCTCAGATTGGCTAACTCCTCCTGCAACACACTCAGTTTTGTCCTCAAGGTCTCAGAATTCATCTCCTCCTCTTTGAAATCCAACTGTGGTTCATCTTCAGCCACATTTGGTGGAGGCTGGGTGGATGCAACACCAGAAGTTTGTCCCGTCTTTCTGGATGTTTTCGCCATTTGATTTTTCTGGAAGTCTTGAGTTCAGCTCTCAATGAAAGCACCAAAATGTTTACCCTCTATTTGGTCAAAGACGCAGAGTTAGATAAACGATATAAAGTAAGATGAAAATGAGAAGAACTCCAGACAAAAAGATAAACGACACAAACAATTTATAATGGTTCGGCCCCAATAGAATGGTAACAACCTATGTCCACTTAGTCTTCTTATTGATGTAGTATTCCAAGAACAGTGATCAATGAACTAGGGTTCATGAGTTTCACTCTTCTTAGACAAATACAATTATGATGGATAACAACACTCTTTTTCTCTCTTAGAATCTCTCAGCTCAAACGTCTGAAGCCAAATGTTGGAAAAGCAAAAAGTCCCCTCTCTTGAGCGCTTTGATTCTTATTTATAGGCTCAAGGAGGTTTTACATGGGCCAACGAGCCTAAATTATACTTAATAAATGCTTATCTAAATAATAATGAAAACTAAAATCAATACGTAATTACGAGATTGCATATTTGAAGGAAATAATTGAATATATGCGACCAGACTGGTCGGCCATGATTATAATACTTAATAAACCATTGATCTCCTGGTCGAGGGTCGAAGATGATATACTCACTTAAAACTGCCATGTGTAGATCAATCCTACCACGTCATCAGGTAGTCTCTTTTTGGGTAAACGAAACCCAACCTCACCAGGCACCTAGCCATGTGCAAAATAGGTGCCTAGCCTCAACAGACACCAAGCCATGTGCAAAATAGGTGCCTTGCCTTGCAAGCCTCAACAGGCATCTAGCCATGTGCGAAATAGGAGCCTAACCTTGCGAGCGTCAACATGCACCTAGCCATGTGCAAAATAGGTGCCTAGCCTCGCGAGCCTCAATAGACGCATTGCCAAGTGCGAAACAGGGGCCTGGCCTTGTGAGATATATATATATATAAATACTTATAATATATATGTAAGAGCAGTGAACCGTATAAGACAACAATTGAATCTATGAGAACTAACTACCCTTATAGAATATAAGAAAGTTAAAAGGTCCCTCAAAAGTGACCTCCTCACAAACACACCCACCCTACTAACGGACCATATCACAAAAAACATAAGGGGAGCCCAAAGAGATCCCAAAGTGTAGATCGGCCAAGTTTCCTTACCAAGGGAAAAAGGGCCTTCAAGGAGGTCTTGTCAACAAAAAAAAGCTTCCTTGAAAATAATAAAAGGGCCTTGAAAATAGGTGCTTTCGAGGTTTCACAAGTACCAAATCCCTGTATAGGTCCCAACCCAAGGGGAGATCACCTCAAGGATCAAAAAGGGTTCTCATAATAATCCTAGGTTGACTAAATTCACCTATCCCAAAAAGGGTCTCAAAGAAGACGCTTGTGAGAAGGGTCTCAATGAAGACGCTTGCAAAAAGGGTCTCGAAGAAGACGCTTGCAAAAAGGGTCTCGAAGAAGACGCTTGCAAACATAGTACTATACATAATGACGAAAAGAAATCTATTTTTTTAGCTTGAATACTGGGAGCATTTGGTTTTGCGGCATAACTTGGATGTGATGCACATTGAGAAAAACGTGTCGGGTGTCTTAATTAGTACATTGCTGAATATTCCTGGTCCAAGTAAAGATGGAATTAAAGCTCGTTTGGATTTAAAAGTAATGGGTATACGCAAAAAGTTACAAGCAAAGGTTCATGAGAGATGAACCTATTCACCACTTGAGTGTTATACCCTATCTAAAGAAGAGAAACAAATGGTATGTCACTCTTTGTCGAATGTGACAGTACCAGAAGTTTAATCTCAAATATTTATGCATTGTAGATATGAAAATTTTGAATTTAGTTGGAATGAAGTCTCATGATCACCATACACTACTTGAACATCTTTTACCGGTAGCTATCCGCTCTATGTTGCCCAAAAAGGTTTGATATGCAATTACCAAACTATGCTTCTTCTTTAAATATATTTGTTGTAAAGTGGTAGATGTATCAAAGTTGGACGATCTCCACTCAAATCTCATGATAGCTTTGTGTGAGTTGGAGCAGTATTTCCCATCTTTATTTTTTGATGTAATGATTCATTTAATAGTTCATTTAGTGAGAGAGGTAAAATTTTTTGGACCATTATACTTGAGATGGATGTACTCATTTGAATATTATATGAAGATTTTAAAAGGTTATGTTAGAAATAGAAGTAGAACTAAGGGTTGCATAGTTGAATCCTACATGGTTGAAGATGAAATGGAATTCTGCTCGGAATACTTATCAGGTGTTATGAGAATTGGACTGTGTTCTCCTAAAATTATGTTTGAAATAAGTAAAGGTGGTAGAGGTGGTGTTATTTCTGAAGTAAATAAATCTGATAGAGATGAAGCACATCGCCTAGTCTTACAAAATATTGATGACGTTCAACCATACATCGAGTATGTTTCTATACATATCAATGGTCAATCTTATTTTTCTATTTCATTATATTGTTAATTAATGTAGTTAATTTGTTGACATAAATGGTTTTTCTTGAAGAGAACATTTCAATTGGATCAAACTACTTATCCTAATAAGTCTCAGAATAAAAAATGCGTACAAGATGAACATTATCGAAATTTCAGTACTTGGTTAGAGAATGAGGTAAAATACTTGTGTTGTTCTTGTTTGAGTTTTATTGTATTTTAAATTGTTATATTTCGATAGACTTGTTTTACATTGTCTATTGTAGGTTTTGAATAACAACACAAACAAAGTGTCTGAAACACTAAAATGGATAGCACGAGGTTCTTCAGTCAGTGTAATTAAGTATCAATGTTATTATATTATCGGTACACAATTTAACACCATGGACCGTGATAATATTAAAAAAGCACAAAATAGTGGAGTTACTATTATCGCCCAGACTTTTCTAATATCTAGTTCCAAAGATAAAAATCCTATGCAATGTGATATGAAATTTTATAGGGTGATCAAAAAAATTTGGGAACTATATTATGTGACTTTTCATAATCCTATCTTCTTGTGTGATTGGGTGAAAAGTGACAACAGAGTCAAAACAGATGAGTTAGGATTCACACATGTGGACTTAAACCGAATAGGACATAAATCTGACCACTTTATAATCGCGTCACAAGCCAAGCAAGTATTTTATGTGAGTGATCCAATAGAAGCTCGATGGTCAGTTGTCTTAAGAAGTCAACCAAAAGATTATCTACTCAAAGAGTCTGGGAGCGATGATATTTTACTTGAATAAGAAACATTTACAATTGCTTCACCGCCTATTAATGTCACCATTGATGACGATGATGACTATATACGCGAGAATCATGAAGGGTTGTGGGTATATAAATAAAGGTATATATATTAAATTTGATATTTTACTTTTATGCATTTTGTGAGTTTTATACCATATACTATATACTTAAGCATAGTGAAGATTTAAGTACACTAACATATACGATTTTTGTTCATTTAATTGCAAATTTATTGATTATGGATCCACCATATGATTATTAGGGAGATTAATTTGTTGGTGATGATGGTAATGGTCCGGAGGGGGTCGTCCTACTGCACCAACAAATACACAAGATAAGAAGAATAGGGGCAAAACGATTTGTAGTGATGTATTCAAAGAAAGAAGTCAAGGTTTAAATTATGAGGCCAAGTACAATCGTTTTGGTCGAGTACACCATTGGTCTTCTATCACGTACAACCCCGCCATTAAATGTTGATAATTGGAAATGAATACTGAAGGACAAAAAGGAAACTATATGGGGTCAAATCTAGGTAAACTTTAATATTAACTATTAAATTTATCAAAAAAATTAATCTATTGAAAAAAGTTTAAAATTTTATTATTAATTTTGTGCAGTTTATGTTCAAACTACCAAATTTTGCTAATACAGATGTTCTCAAAGAAGCAAGAAAGACATGGAGAAATTGGAAAACAAGATTTACAAAAGATAATGTTTATGTATATAAGAAGGTATCTCCTATGATTCTTGCTAAACCATCATCAGACTACACCGAGTATTACGATCTTGAAGATTGGAAATTTTTGTTGCAAAAAGACTAACCCCATAGTGGGAAGAGACGGGGAAAATAAAACAAGAGGCTTGAGCTCAGAACTAGTATCCACATCACTCAGGATGTGGTGGTTATTGTAATGTCCTCCTAATCTAAGACAGTTACACTATGTAATTTAAATGGTGTCAGATTTGCTAATCAAGTAATTTGGTTATAAACGTGTAACTAAGGTTAATGTCAAGGGTTTGGGTTAAAAATTTTGTCAAAGGAATTGTTGACTTTTCATTTAAAAGTTTAATACATACATAGGATCCCAAAATGTTACAAACAGATGTTTAAAAGGATATATACAAATCAAAAGATACAACCAGCCAGCCTAAGCTGAAAAGTAAGGGATACAACCCTAGTTCCAAACATGTGCATGCCCAGCAGTAATAACCTACTCATGCATGCATATAATTACAAATAAACAATCATTGGATCATTCTAGGGTCCACTGCCCTGAATAGATGACCATAGAGTCAATCTGAGGCCTTGTGCCTTAGCTATGTGACCATAGAGTCACCTGGGGCTCTTGCCCTTAACTCTTAGTAACTAACCATAGAGCTAGCCAAGCACTTAGTTTTCCAATGACCATAGGGTCGGTCAACGTAATAGTACGTCCCTAATTGGGCCTAGGTCTCATGACAAGCGCGCAGTGCACTATTGCTGCCCTTGACTTATTAGTCAAGGCTTTAATCAGTCATTCAGAAAACCAGACAAAACAAATACAAATACAAATAAGCATACTTCAGACTATACAAGTATGCATGCATATAAATCATGGTATCTTTACCAATCAAACACAAACACAGTAACAACCATGTTCCTTAACGTGGTTAAGCCTTACCTATGTGAACAAGGCAAGCATTCATTAAACAATTATCTAGACACAGAGCATTCAAGCATAACATAAATCACGTTCATTCTCAAGGCCCAAGCCCTATTCATAGTTATAATCAACAACTGGGCCAAGCCCTAATCACATATATCATGTATTAGGTGCAGTTTTCTTACCTCAGGTCCAAGTACAACGTAATAATAATAATGTTTCTCGAGCATGATCCTTTTCTGAGCCCTAGCAGTACCCTAGTCATAACAAAATAAATTATATTCATCAATATCGAGTAAATAAAGGCTTCCAAACCAAGTCCTACCCTCCGGGACCTCGAATTCTACTAAAGCAAGTAGTAGAATCGATCTTGAGCCCTTAGGTTTGAGTTCCCGTTCCTCAAAACCTAACCTGGCCAAAGTTGCCTGGGCGGGCCACGACATGAACATAAGGGTGATGCCACGCCTCCCAGAACAGAAATCCCCCTTTCTGGAATTCAAGCCAAAGGCTGCGACTTGCCCCTGAGAGTTGTGGCAGGCCTCTGAAACAGAAACCCCTATTGGGCCTTGGGTTCACACAGGTCGACGCGAGCCTTCGAACCTAGATATCCCTATTTTTTTCATCAGCCGAAACTATCCAAAAATCACCCCAACTCATACCCAAAGCCATAATTAAATCCCAGTACAACCTCAACATCAAACCAACAACAAAACCCCAGCTCAAAACTCACTCAAAACTACGCTAAAACTCAAATTCATAACCTTGAACCTCAAAGCTCAGGAACGCCATACAGCCTAAATAGAATTGAATTAAAAATAGTGTTTATAGGTTACCTCAACTATGGATTAAATCCTCCTAGCTATAGGCAACCCAACTTTTGACCTCAAGCCTTATCTTCTAATATTTGAATTTCACTAGCTTTGGCCCAAACCCAAGCTCACAATAGAGAGAGAACTGAGTGAAAGAGAGAGAGAGAGAGAGAGAGAGAGCTAATTTCTTTTGTTTTCTCTGTTTCTGGTTCCCTTCAGCTAAAGAAAAAAGTGACTAAGTCACTAACTTTGGTACAAAATGACCTAAATGCGCCTAAGGCCAAATATCTCTCTCAACGCCCCTCAAAGGCAATTTTGTCCTTGCCCACATATCCCTTTAATCATAATTAATGACATATAGTTCCTATTAATTCCAATATCCTCAAATTGTTACCAAATAATTTCCCATTACCCATTCAATCCGGGTAATGTACTAAATTATTAAACTACCCCTAGGCTCACCCCGAGCCGGGTATTTGACCCCGTTATGAATAAACTGCTAACTCGCTATCTAGGATCACCTCGTTCCGAATAGCTCAAATATGTCCACATATATTCCTGGAAAACTTTGTTAACCTATCAAATTTCAAGGTGTAATCGGTCACTAAAATATTTCCCTGAAGTAGCTTACTGAACTCTTCGGCCTTCGCTGCTTTAACAATGTCATTATAGTATTTCTCATTGAACAGAGTTCTAAATTCCTCCCATTCGATAATATTTACTGCCTTGATCTGGGATACCACCGCCCACCATATTCAGGCATCCTCCCGAAACATGTAAGTGGCACAGGCCACTCTCCCATTACCACCTATCCTTATGAAATCCAGGATGGTGGTTATCATAGTCATCCATTGCTTCACCTTCAGTGGGTCTGAGCTGCCCTAAAAAACTGGAGGGTGCTGTTTTCTGAACCTCCCGTACAGGGGTTCCGATCTATCCCCCTTGCCTGGGGCTGTTCTACCCTTAGTACATCTGCAAATAACATTACCGATATTGTGGCCTATATGTTCCCTACTAGAACCTGTTACTGTCTCAAGTGGCGAATCTTATCTTCCTGCCTCTATAACCTGGCTTGCATATCAGCAAGCACATGTTGCCAGTTTTCTGGAGCTGGTGGTGGGGTCTGGCCCAGGTCATTCTCTTCCCTGGCTTGTATCTCTTGGCCAACCAACCTCTCTGACCTTCAAGGAAACATATTGATAACTATCCCACTCTGTAGTGATCCAATCGGTCGTTAGGTAAGTAATAACTATACGTCTTGCCGCCTGACGATCCAAGACCGAACAAACCAACATATATAATGCTAATAAGCATGCCCACACGTAATACATTCAATCATGGTGCTAATAAGCACTTCCTGACATTCATCAGTAAATAACAATTCTAATAAGCATTTCTAGCATTCATAAGCAATTAACAATGCAAATAAGCATGTTCAAGCATTTATACACATATAGCAATGCTAATAAGCATGTGTTTTAATCCCTGCTAGTATTAACTGTGCTAATAAGTATTTCCTGGCCTATGTATAGTAGTGTGTCCTAACCTACATGTGTTAGGGTTTATGCCCTAAAAGTAGGTTAAAAGATAATATATTATGAAATATATGAAATACAAATATATTATAAACGAATAAGTTAATTATTATTTATAGTAATAAATAAATATAAAAAAATTCTTTAATTATATTATCGTATATGAACTTGTAAGAGTACATGAGAATTAAGATCATAAAATATGAATTAAATAAGTCAACAACATATTAAAGTATGGAATCTTTAATTAAGGGTTGCTAGTATAGTTTACTAAGAACTACTTAGTAGTGCATGTGATTTTGATTAAAATCACTAATGTGGATAGACATTTTAGTAAAGGTACTATGTATAATAGCGATTATACATGATTGGACCGATGTAAATTAATATCTTTTATTAACGTGTCGTTTATCATAAAAGACTTAATTTATATCACAAAGATGATCATTAGTAGATTAGTCTAAATCCTAAGTATTCATGAACTCCTGTTTGTGTTTATTACGTTCGTTGATTCACTCGTTCAGGTATCTTATATATAATGATATCGAATAACTTTTGTTTTGGGAACTTAATAGCATGAATGGCTAGGAAGATGTTATACAATAGTGGAATCCAAGATTTCCGTAAAGGATCGAATATTAGTTCCCTTGAGGGTTAATTTTGGGAGTGAATTTAGTTATTGAGCTCAAATCTATAATTGGAATATAGATTAACTATTCATTATGAATTAATGGTACGCAAGGAATCAAGAGGTAATTATAGGGTAAAATGGTAATTTTGACTAGCTCTAACTATGAACTAATAAATTGGAGGACAGAACTACTTATATTGATTATATCATGGACTACTAGTTAGAACTAATAAAATGTAATTCTATATTTTCTAAGAGTGCAATGGAATTGATAAATTATATTAATACATTGATGAGTTCAATCAATAATATGATTTATTGGAGCTTAGAATTATAGGTCCATGGTCCCCAAGTCACCTCTGTACTACATTGTCCAGGGTAAGATTGACAAAGGAAATATTGGTGAGAGAAACAACTATTTTGTGAGAGATTTTATTCTCGAGGGAAAAATGGTAATTATGAGATAATTATTATTATAATTTAATTAATTAATTTTAACTATTTATTTTCATTTATTAAAACTATGTATTAGTTAAAAGAGTATTATTTAATTATTTAAATAATATTATAAAAGGAGAGATAAAATAAATAACTTATCTAAAGACATTATTTTAATCCAATAGAGAATAAAATAAGGTTACTTTTTGATTAAATGATATTTATTTAACTATAAATATATTATTTTATTTGAAGACAGATTAAGAATTTTTTTTAGCATTAAAATAATGCCACACACTTATGACTGTACAGTCATAGGCGTGTAGCACTACAGGAGTGACATGTGGATTTATCTTGAATATTTTATTAGATATAATATTCAAATTATATTTCTTTAATAAGATATTTTGATTAGTTTAAGATATTGGATATTAAACAAAAAGGTAATAAATATATTTTACTATTTAAAATAAGTTTAAATAAAAAATATTATTTATCTTTATTGGATTAAGTAAAACCCTACAAATACATCATTATAGGTTTCACCTAATATGATGATGATCAATCTAGTTTTCTGAAAACCTAGACACTCTCAGAAAAGTCTTTCTTCCTTTTTCTCTTCACTATCACTAAGTCTCATGAGTTGAGAACACTTAGTGATCATTAGAAATCAATCATATAGTAATCTACGTGCTCACATATGTCCTGGTGTGTTAGAGGCTGATTTGGAAGATCAAGGCGTGAGATATGAATTGTTGGAATTGCGAGGATTGGATGATCGTAAATATACCAAAGGATACGAGGAATCTTTGTAGGCATCAAGATGTAACTTTCTCTATCTTTTATATGGTTAATTTAATGCAATGCATGTATGTTGAGATTCAGGGCTTATGGTTTTAATTGAATTTTAATAAATTGCTTCCGATGTTCTCTGATTTAGACCATAAAATCCAACAATTGGTATGAGAGCTATCTCCATATATGCTTGCATTGAATGCTGCGTGGGTTTCTTGAATTTAATATTTATGTGATATATGTGTTAATGGATGGTTGAGTTTATGAATATGTGCTTGAATGTGAATCGTTAATGTTGTCCACATTTTTAACCGCCGATACGTGGCAATCCCCAGTGGCTGGCTAGGATGTTTGTGGACATCCTTGGAGCATGTTACTACCTGAGGCCTGTAGTCGGAGAAAAGGTCTTCCTAGATTAGGTTTTATCCAAAGGGGGCAGTAGGTGTCTTTGTGAGTTATTCGCCGATGTTCGGTCTCGGAGATGGAGGTTCTCCAGCTCGGACAGTTGAGGCAAGGGGTCTCATATCTTAATAGCCTCCCATTCCAAGGTTCTAGTTATCGGACCTAAGACGAAGAGCAACGTGTCAGTAGGTGCGGGTTTTGAGCGTTAGAGGATCGTCTGACAACCTTTATAGGCGATCCGTCAATAGTGTTGTCGAGTGTACAACTTGACAATTCACACACCCACTACGCCGCCTGACACGAAAGTATGTACATCAAGCCCTCATAGTTCCAAGGGCATGATCCCCGTAAAGTGGCTACCTTTCTGCAGTTGGCCCCGCAAATCTCTCCTGGTTCGTGGTCTCTATTCAATGCAGCCTAATGCATTGAAGTGTATTAATACCCCAATTATGGAAAGAATTTGAATTAATTGTTTATGATTAACATTAATGACCTAAGGCTCTATAAATAAGGTTGAGAGTCTCACTGTAAAGGGTTCATATTTTTAGAGAGAGAAAACTACTTGTACCCAGAGCAATTTAAATGCCGCCTGAGAAGACACTAAAAAAGCTTGCAATCACAAGATTGCAATATCCCTAATACTAAAGACTAGTGGACTAGGGTTCTTTTATAACCTAAACGACATAAAAATGTTTGTGCTCTTACAGTTATTTCTTTAACCTCTCTCATAAAAGTTGATAGCGAAAAAGGCAGTCAATAAATTGGTGCTTTCATTGAGAGCTTGAAGGAAGCATTTGAAATTCACGATCATGGTGACTACATGAAGAAACGCTACAGATGAAGGGCCCCCTCCTACCAGAGTTGAAAGAAAAGAACCCAGTAGGCAACCACCTCATGACGTACCTGAAATGATGGAGGATTACGATGAGCATGCTGAGTATGATGGCAAAGATAATGATGCTGACCAAGGGTACTATGACGATGAAGATCCTCAATCCATGGAGGTGGAAGAGACGCTAGGTGGCGGTGCTGCGCGAGCAGGTGGCTACCCAACATAAAAAACTTAATGCTCAAGAAAGTAACATCGCTGCTCTTTAGAAGATGGTGCTTGCAATGAAGGCCACTCTTGTAGCCCAAGGATTGCGAGTGGTCCCCAACAGAAATGCACCAGCTAAGCACCCAAAAAGTGTGACACCTGCGCACTGTGCTGGAGTACTACCTGTCAACAAAATTGATGTGCCTCCTGAGCACCCGGCTGTCGAGGTGTAGGATCCGCCAGCTGGGGTGCCCACTAGGCACCTAGTAGGAGTTGGAGCCTTAGTGCCACCGTAAGAACATGGTAAACGAAAGGCCAATGATGACCCTACTTCGAAGCATAAGAGGGCCCGTCAAGAGCCCGATGGCCACCCAGCTACCCAGCAAGCTGAGAAAGGTAATCTAGCAAGGACTCAACGACACCACCTGGCAGGCAGCGCCAGTGGAGCTCGGAACCCTCTACCCTGATGCACTTATACGGACCGTGCGAGGCCTAGAGCTGGTGTCCCTTCGGGACCTAACCAGTCCCATAAGAATAATCACCCGAGGAATGCCCCACCGAATATGAAATTGGGCATCATTATCTCAGCAAACGAAAGCGAGTTTGGTGGAGAAACTGAGGTGGTCTTCCTAGAAGATAACGGTGCGTTCCAATGACAAGCCGACCTACGAGATAACCTCAATGCTCAGAGGTGTAATAAGGTCATGGTACGTGAGCTTGCTGGTAGAGGCCCATCAGATCTCTGAGAAAATCTCAACGCTCGGAGAAGAGACTGCCTAGCAAAGAATTAGAAAGTCTGAAGTGATCCACTTCGAGCAGAATTAGAAAGTCTGAAGTGAATAATGCTCAGAATGGTTCACGAGTCTTACTCGGAAGATGAGGAGGTAGATCCATGTGCTCCTCACCTTGTTTAGGCCCCGCTACCTCCGGGATTCAAGATGTCGTCCATACCAACTTATGATGGTGGTTGGCATCCCACTGACAATTTGTCCAAGTTCAACAGTCTAATGTTGATACATCATGTCTCCAACGACGTAAAATTTCACGTGTTCCCACTCACCTTAACAAGACCAGCAGACGAACGGTTTAAGAAGCTCCGACTAGGCTCCATTCTGATGTGGCAAAAGTTATTGTTCGCCTTCCTCAGATAGTTCATAGGTGTCTGGAAGGTCAGCTTTGAGGTCAATGCCTTGGCCAACATCAAGCAAGGACCGTTTGAGACCCTCAAGGCCTACATCAAACACTTCAAAGAAGAAGCGCCAAGGACTAAAAGTGTCGATGATGGCCAACAACTGATGGCATTGCAGGCTGTCATCTGTGCAGGATCCCCACTCTCGGAAGATCTTTAGTGAAGGGTATGTCGACATCTTAACAACTTCATTCGTTGGGCTCAAGAATAGATCAACTGGGAAGATGCCCAGATTGGGGCGTTTAGAGCATCCGCCCTTTTCCTTGCCGTGGCCGCTCCTGGCCCCATGGCTTCGGGGATCCAATACACGCCCTATGTTCACATTCACCAGGGGTTGTTGGGAGCCCAGCCAGGCTAGAGCGCTGCCACTTCCATTTGTAGCACCATGTCTACTCTTGGATTTGGTATATCTCCGGCAGGGTTTGGGGCAGCACCCACTAGATACAGCACCTTTTAACTTGCATTTAGTGCTGGAGCTGTCGCCCCATCCCATCCGGCAGAATCCAGTCAAGCTCCTAGTGGCATAAGGTGCAGAGGGAAGGGTAAGGGTCGCAAACCTAGGGAAATGGAATCACACAGCCCTAGAACGAAGTCGCATCGGGCGAGAAGTACATCTGGCAGTATTCATAGTATACTGACTTGGTGGACTCCCAAGAAAATATCTTCGTGGCCACGACACAACATCTTCACTACAGGAAGCCGCAACCCATCCGAAGAGACAGGGATAGATGGGACCTTGGAAAATTTTGTCATTTACACAACGACATAGAGCACCACACTAACGAATGTCGCCAGCTCAAGGATGATATTGAAAACCTCATCAAGCTGGGACACCTCCATCAGTATACTAAGAGTGGACCGCATCAAGCATAGACACACATGGTTGGATCGGCGTTCCCGCCTACCACACCTCAGGACTCGAGAACAACTCCTGTAGGCCCCCAACATCTAGCAACCAAAGTGCCTCCTCTAGTAAATGGGCGGGTAGGAACTATCTCAGGAGGACCTTACTTGCGGGGCACCTCACGAAGCTCGCATAACAGGTATGCGCAAGCTTTGAGCCACGATGATGAGGTAATGGCTTTGACCTAATTACCTTCCCAAATGTCGCGAATGACTGACCAAGTCATAACATTCACCAAAGATGATTCTCAGAGATTGCATTACCCACATCATGATCCGTTGGTTATTGAGAGCCAAGTCTCCATCAAAAAGGTTGCCCCGATTCTGGTAGAAAACAGGAGTACGGTGAATATCCTGTTAAAATCAGCCTTCGAGAAGAAAGGGTTGACTACAGTAGACCTGTCCCCGTGTGCCTCGACACCCTATGAGTTCTCGAGAGATGCCCTCATCCTAATGGGGCAGATAAAGCTCCCTGTGACGCTTGGAGAGGTACCTCGCTAGGTTTCTAAGTACTTCACCTTTGTGGTGGTGGATTGTCTCTCGGCATACAATGCCATTTTGGGATGGCCAGCACTGGTGCAGTTTGGGGTGGCCACCTCCATTCGTCATCTGTGCATGAAATTCCCCATGGATGCAGGAATCAGCATAGTCCACGGTGACCAAAAGGAGGCGAGACAATGCTACAATGTCTCTCTCAAGGCTCCCGTGATGATGGTAAGAGAGGAAGTCTCTGAGAACTTCGAGACCCCGGAGGTACGAGAGGTGCAGGACTCGGGGCTTAATGAGTTAGACCCAAGGGTTCAAGAGGAGAGTTCCATCGAACCAATAGAGAAAATAGAAGAGGTAATTCTAGATACCTCCACGCCCGATAGGAAGGTGAAAGTCGAGAGAGGCTTAAAAAAGGAGGTTCGAGAAGCATTAGTGGTCTTCCTCCGAGAGAACCAAGATATGTTCACATGGTCACATTCTAACATGACTGACATTGATCCAAACGTCATATGTCATGCCTTGAATGTCGACTCTAGTTTTTCTCCCATCTAGAAGAAGCAACGAACGTTTCCCAAAGCCGAATGGCACTTGGTGGACATGCATATATGATTCGGACCTTAACAAGGCCTGTCCAAAGGACTGTTTACCACTCCCTAGGATAGAACAGATGGTCGATGCCACCTCAAGTTATGAGTTGCTGTCATTTATAGACGTATACTCGTGATATAACCAAATATCCATACATGTCGTTAATGAGGAGCACACCTGCTTTCGAACTGACAAGGGTGTCTGTTGTGACATCATGATGCCTTTAGGGTTGAAGAATGCCGTAGATAGTTACCAAAGGCTGGTTAATAAAATGTTCAAGAATCAGTTGGGATAGAACATGGAGGTCTATGTGGACGATATGTTGATTAAGTTCTGGACTGCCCCAGATCAAGTAGGCGACCTGACTGAGGTCTTCACAGTGCTCCGCTGGTTCAGGATGAAGCTCAACCCCTAAAAGTGAACATTTGGGGTTGTCACCGGCAAGTTTTAAGGCTTCATCACATGCGCTCAGGGAATTGAGGCGAACCCTGGAAAAATCAAGGCCTTAATCAAAATGCCTTCTCTCTAGAAGTATATAGATGTTCAAAGCCTAACAGGGACGATCGAAGCTTTTAGCCATTATATCTCCAAAGCAACGGACAAGTGCGTCCCTTTCTTCAATGTTCTCCGAGGGAATCAATTTGAATGGACAAAAGAGTGCGAACGGGCGTTCCAATAGCTCAAGGCGCACATGGAAAACCCTCTGATCTTGTCCAAGCTAGTGGATGGAGAACCCCTCCTACTCTACATAGTTGTGTCAGAAGATGTTGTTAGCCCCGCGTTGGTTAGGGGGGAAAGCCGCATTCAACACCTCGTCTATTACATCAGCAAGAGACTCCTCAGGGTGAAATCAAGGTACCCATTGATGGAGAAGCTAACCTTCTGCTTGATTGTGGCCTCCCGAAAGCTAAGTCCTTACTTTTAGGCGCATCCAATTAGGGTCCTCACAAATCACCCACTCAGACAATTCCTTCCGAAGCCTAAATCTTCGGGAAGGCTCTTGAAATGGTCGATGGAGTTAAGTTAGTTCAACATCACCTACCTCCCGAGGACTGCCATAAAAGGACAAGTAATCGCCGATTTCATAACCGAGTGCACCGGGAATTAGGAGAGAACCGAGAGCACCCTAGTGGTTGGACCAGTGTGGAAGTTGTTTGTGGATGGGTCTTTAAACAAGAATGGTGCAGGGGCGGGACTTATTTTGGTCTCCCTCGAGGGGCATAAAGTACATAGTGCTCGTCGCTTCGGGTTTAGCACCTTTAATTGTTGGAAAAACTTATGTAGGATCCTTATTTATTTTCATGTAGATCTAATATTAAACAAATTAATATGAGATAACCTAGAACATGTTTCTAAAATTGAATTCAAAGAGAAACAATGATGAGACTACTTATAGTATATGCAGCGGAATGAATGAGTCATTCCTTCAATGTCTCTAACCCTTGTATCCTTTCTATCAGAGTATATTATCTAGAAACTGAACCGATCTTCAATTTTCTTCACAGTCTTCCAAAGTATCCTTAGAAATTCTCAACACATGAGATAGATACAGAGAGAAGAAGAGAAAATAACAAAGAGGCTTAGAAAATGACATGTGTTTAGAGAGAATCTATAAACTATTAGAAAATTTAACTTGTGACTTATGTTTAGACATGTGTTTTCAACTCTCTCTAATCACTCCTTTTATAGACATAATTAGGCCATTTCATTTAATTAAAAATTCAATAAAATAATAGCCAATTTGATGCCCAGGTCAAAATTATCTTGGGCTTTAGGCTCGTGAAATTTCCCATTGGACTTAAAATCAAGGCCTGAATTATTTTCTATTGATTTAATTAATTAAATAATTATTAAAATCATTTATCAAATTAAATATTTATAATTTTAATCTTGATTTAAACATATTTATTAATTTAGATACCAATTTATCCTAATTAATAAATCTACCATAATTCCTCTTTTCTTCTCAAAATTACATAACTTTGTGAAACTATCCAAAATTGACCTGGTGAACTTTCATAATTCTAATTGATAATTAAATCAATTAATTGAGACTATCTAGATGATTTTATCCAAAGAACAATGGCAAACATGGGCCTATGAAATCAAGCTCCAATAATTTATCATAAATCTAAACAATAAATTTACTAACTTATTAGTTCCTCGTGACTCAACTAAAGACTCGGAATTGCACTCATGAATTCATAGAACGCCCAATAACAAAGATAGATACGCTATTTATTATCCATTGTTACAACCATAATTGTCACTCAATCCTCTATAGATGGTCTACAATGAGATAGGACTAAAATACTGCTTTACCCCTCATTGTATTTTATCCTTCAAACACTTAGTTCCTTGTAAATGATATTTCAGTAAACTAATTTAATTACTGAAATTAGATCTCTATCATTTAACACATTGAACCAAACTAAAAGGAAACCATCGTTTCACTTCTTCATCAGAAGCTATAGATGTTCATATCTATGATTAACACTCCCACTCAAATATACTACCGAGCTCCCAAGATGTAAGTATGGACTAGTCTATAGGGTAAGCTGTTAACGAACAAGTCAAAGAGCTCAAATAATACAACCAGTTAGAATACTAACCACTCATAATTGAGATTTAATTGACCTATGGTCAACTATATGATATGACTAGAATAGATAATAACGGTATGTTTACTTATCTTATCAACTGTCAATATCGGTCCTGTCCGATGTAACAAATACATCCAATCTTATCTAAAGTTTTGGAAAGAACATAACACCACAATGTGTAAGTAGATCATATGGTAGATTGGCAAGCCAGTGTAAATCCTGTGCACTAACTAATCTTAGGACTAAATTATTTTGAACATATAATCATATATATATTCCACTATGATTACATCACTATAAATACGATTAGCCATATGCTCGCAATTTAATAGAAATTTATATTAAACAAATAATCATGAGAATAAAACATGTGAGCAAAGTGATTGACCAAGTCAAAAAATGATTTCTATTCTATTATTGATAATAAAATGAGATGACAAAGAAATTGGGTTTTAATTAGGGCATAAATCTTCAACACTAATAACGAAGCAGAGTATGAAGCCTTAATCGCTAGACTTCGCGTGGCACTAGAGCTCAAGGCCGAAGGACTTGAGATATTTAGCGATTCTCAACTCCCAGTGAACTAAATTCTCGGAGAATACAAGGCTCGAGGAACAAAAATGGCAGCATACTTGGCAAAGACTCAAGAAATACTGCTCAACTTTTGAAATTTCACTATTCGGCAAGTGCCGAGGGAGCAAAATTCTAATGCAGACGCCCTAGAAAAGCTGGCTACGACTGAAGACATTGAGTTAATCAATGTGGTCCCCATCGACTACTTAGAGTCTTCGAGTATCTTGGCTCCAGACGAGGAGGAAAAAGTACAACCCCAAGACGGATGGATGGAGCCAATAATTAAATACCTAGTCTCCAAGGAGTTGCCCCAAGACAAGAAGGTAGCTCGGAAGTTGTTGTACCAGGTGCCGAGGTACATAATTATGGATAATAGGCTTTAAAAGAGAGGCTTTTCCTTGCCCCTGCTTCGTTGCGTGTCCAAGCAAGACGCCAGTTTAAAACTGGGAGAGGTACATGAAGGATTCTGCAGTGATCACGTCGGGGGGCCCTCCCAAGAAGATCTTAAGGAAAGGGTATTTTTGGCCCACCATGAATGGAGATGCCATTGATTATGTCAAGAAATGCAACAAATGCTAGGGCTTTGCCAAAATTCCCCAAGCGCCTCCAAACGAGCTTACTCAAAAGACCAGCCCACGACCTTTTTCCGTCTAGAGCATCGACCTTATCGGATCTTTTCCTATAGGGAAATGAGGGGTAAAATATGCCATAGTGGTCATCAAATACTTCACGAAGTGGGTTAAGGCTGAGCTACTTGCCACAATTACTTCCAAAAAAGCTTTCGACTTCGTCATAAAACATATCATTAGCCGATATGGGCTTCCGAGGAAGATAGTGTCCCACAACGGCGAAGTGTTCACAAACTTTTGTCAACGACATGGTGTCATCAAGAGCTTCTCTTCCATAACCCATCTGTAGGCCAACGGCTAAGAGGAAGCAGTGAACAAGATGCTCAAGTCCACTCTAAAGAAAAGGCTGGAGCAGGCAAAAGGAGTTTGGCCCGAGGACCTCAGCTACGAGTAGCATCCTACCAGCAGAAGGTTACCAGATATTTTAACTCCAAAGTGAATGATAGAAAATTCGGGGTCGGAGACCTAGTGTTGCAAAGAGTCCTCTTAGCCACCTGCGATCAAGGTGCAAGAGTGCGGGGACCCAACTGGGAGAGCCTATACCAGGTTTAGAGTGTTGTATGTCTGGGAACATATAAAGCCTGACTTAATGGAGAGATGATTCCTTACTCCTAGAATGCCGAGCATCTTCACCGGTATAACTAGTAGTATGAGCAACAAACATTGTTTATTTCTGTAATATCCCTGTAGCCTTCGGGCACATGTAATGGAAATCGTGATAAAACACGATAAGAAATTTGTTTGTTTTTCTTGTATTTAGTTTTCGTTATATCCTGTGAATGCTATTTAAAGAGCACCCACTCACCTGGACAAGTGATCGCAGACTAGTCTCCGATCACTTGGGGGGCATGGAGTTAGGGCAACACTGCTCCTCACAAGGAATAGCCTAGGAAATAAGAAACTAATAGTCTATCCTAGAATGTAGCTTATTCTAGGTAGAACTAAGCTTAGTACCTAAGAGCTAGCTAACCCAACTAGTGCAAGAATAGACTATGGTCGTCTCTTGCGGACACTGAGCCCAAGGAGCTCTGACCAAGTCTTTGGCCTTGAGATGTGAATGGAAGGTCGAGTACCCATACTTGGCCTCAGGAAATCAGTGATATGGGAAGCTTGGCTAGTCAACGAGTGAAGAACCCCTATTATCATTGTATCCCATATTTAGAAAAGCCAGTATAAGTGACTTAAGAATTTAGGTTACCACCCCAGGATAGCGTGCATCCAGTGAGTAATAAAAAAATTCTAATATGTGCAATAAAAATGGATACCCAGGCAGCCTACGCCTAGACGTCTCGTTAAATTCACCTCCTAAATAGTGCATACTCGGGGGTAGGAGTTTTCACATGCCAGAACCCTTGAAAGCCTGAATCATCAGGTTGTAAGGGCATGAGGTGACGATTAAAGACCTGTAGTAAATTTCGCATCAAAGCTACTTCTAGGATTTTGGGCCTACAAGAGACTAAACCCGGAAACCAGGTATTTGAAATAGCTTGAGTTCTTGTTCACGTAACATTTGCGTTACGTTTAATATATAGAACCAAGTGTTAAAATGATTTGAGTTCTTGTTCTCGTGACATTCGTGTTACGTTGAATTTATAGAACCAAATGTTAAAATGATTCGAGGTCTTATTCTTGTGACATTCATGTTACGTTGAATTTATAGAACCATGTTTTTTAAAACAAGTGTGAGTTCTTGTTCTCATGACATTTGTGTTCCGTTGAATTTATAGAACAATGTTTTATAAAACAGATTTTAGTTCTTGTTCTCGTAACATTCGTGTTATGTTGAAGTTATAGAACCATGACTTTGAGTTCTTCTCTCGTGACTTTTGTGTTACGTTGAATTTATAGAACCAAGAGTCTAAAAATGTTTTGAGTGCATATTCGCATGACAATTTAAATTATGGTGAATTCATAGAACCAAACCAAATAAAAAGCAGTCCAAGTCACATAATACTTAAGTCGATAGATAATTACAAGTACGCTCGGGGCTCGAGAGATTGGTTGTCTATACCCCACAAAGTTTATGGCATGCAGGCCCGAATACAAAAGTTATGCTCGATCTTTGAGAACCTCCGCCACCAGTTCTATGATCGGATCCATGCTCATGGCACCACTCACCTAGGTCGCTTTGGCAGCTGGGGATGCTTTGGCAACTTGTGAAGCTCAGAGGCGCTCGTTGAAAAGGAACTTGTAGTTCTCGGGATCCCAAGTTAAGTTTAGGTACATGTCTTTATTGTTATACTAGGCTACATAAAAGGCGTCTTCGGTGATAGACTCGGTCTCCTTCTTACGCTTCTCCACCTAGCACATGGCTGACCTATTCATCTCCAAGGCTTGAGGGTCTTCCTCTCAGCTAGCTCAGCCTGATCAGTAGCCTCATTAGCTTGCTCCTAGAGCTGAGAATTCTCCAAGTCCACTTGGGTGATCTCGACCGTAGCTTTGTTGGTCTCCTCTTGCGTTCATTGCATGTCGTCAACAGCCGCCTACTTTTCCCCTTTGGCCTGCTGCAACTCCTCAAAGGCTTTCTGGAGGGTCTCCACGAGCTCCCGAGAGCATTTTTGCTCCGCCTCGAGGGCAGCGTTGGCTCGGGCAAGTTCTTCCCGAGAACCATTTGTTTTCTCCTTGAGAGAGGCAATCTTGTCCTGGGATCTCTGGAGCCCATATGATTTCTCAATCATAATTTCTCCAAGGCGTGTACAAGATAAGGTGGACTGCAAAACAAAAAACAGAGTAAGAAAAATGTGTTCGCTCAATAACATCTTGATAAGTTGAAGCCAAGCGCGGGAGTGATTAGCTTACCCGAACAGAAGCGTACCGACACAAGGCCACTAGAGATGCCTTGTTACTATTGCCAAGTAGGAAGAAGCTTCAGGCAGTCAACTCGCACATGGTGGAGCTAACCCTCTGAAGGAACTCGACGACGACAGGGGCAACTATGTCTCTTAACTTACCAAAGAAGAGGGTCTCTAGCTTAGCCTAGCCGATTGGGGGGACCAGCGAGCTTTCTCGGGGTGGCTTGAGTTGCCAGAGCGCCTCGGCTGTCTCGTACAAAGCTTTGTTACCTTCTTCCAGCCTAGCATCGAAGTGTTGAAGCATCCTCTTATACTACTCCAACAAGTCCCCCCATACTTCTCAGTATACACAAGGAGATAGATTTCGGGTGGCACAGCCTCCTGCTCCAAATCATGGACCGACCCTTGGTCTGGCTCCGGTACCTCCTTCGGCCTTACCTCTTGTACCACCTCTGACCTTACATCTTGTGCGGCCTCGTCTGACCCTGGCGAGGAAGGGATCTTCACCAGCGGGGGCAGGTCAATTGCAAGGGACTCCACGAGAGGAGTGGAAACTCTCTCCTTCTTGGCCGGAGGAGAGGGATCAAGTCACTCCCGAAGACGTGATGAACGCTCTCCCTTCGAAGAGCCAGGAGACGCTCCCAACCTTAAGGCAGACCGAGCAATGTCTGCCAATCCCTTTTGAGCTGCAAGAAAAAGGCAAACGATTAGTATACATACTACACAAGGATAATACATTAAAATAAGCTACTTAGAGGCTCACCGTGAGCTGAGCCTCGGTGCAAACAGTGAGGGTGTACTATCCTACTCCTTGCATCGCAGCTAATATTTGTGCCATATTGGAAAAACTAGCTCGAGGTTAAGGATGTCACTCGGTCTAAGGGTACAAGCCCACAGGAGGTAGGTTGCCTCCTAGGGAGGTGGAAGTAAACATCTACGAGAACTTTGTAGTCTTGGAATTCCTCCCTAGTCCAACGCTGATGTGAGAATTGACCACAACGGAGAAGTGCTGGGGAAGCCCAAACGTGCCCGGGACTTATCCGATCATCTACTCAGAAAGCAGACATAAGGACGAGAGGTGAGTTACCAGAGTTTAGGTGGGAAGCTTCCATCCCTGCCTAAAGCTCTTCCTCGAGCTTCTTGTCTTCTTGGGCCTTTCACGCCCTTCTATGGCTTGAGCGTTCACCACCCTTTCCTTCGCTAGTCGTCTATGAAACGCTGCTTTGGCCAGCCCTTCTATGTAGGTGATATAGTGAGATGCCAACTCCCGAGACTTTTTGGATTGCCGGTATTTGGTCAGCTCCAGGTAGCTTATTCATTGATCGACGCTAAGAAACCCCGACCTAATGCGATTAGACTATATTACCAGGACGCTAAGATCAAAGTCTCGGTCAGGGAGAGCCTTCATCGCCTTAACATGATCCTCGAAAAACTAGACATATGAGTTTGGCGGAAATGACCTATTCAAAAGAAAGTGACTAAGTATCGAATACAGAAAGATCCCTAGTGAGGCAAAGAATAGGCGCATTCAGAAATATACTCACCTACTCAGGCAAAGTCGAGAATTAAGGTCTGATTACTATGGGTCAGGAAGCCATCCATAAAGAAGAAGGCATCGTTGAAGTCCCGACCCTAATTCTCGTTACGGTGGGGAGCCTTGTAGTTGAGCGATGAGGCTAGATATTTCACCAGAGCGTAATATCCATCCTACTTGGAACCCTTCTTTCGAGGGGTGGTCTTGAACCTGTAGAAATATAAGATCTCTGCTGGTGAAGTCCTCGGCCATTTCTACTTCCTGAACAAAACATACATCCCCGCGAGCACTCTATAGGCGTTGGTGGAGAGCTGGAAGGGGGCTATCGCCACGTACTTCAAGAAGTTAACGATGCATCCACCGAAACTCCCAGCAGAGGCAGATGAGGCCTTTTTCCCCGACTGAGTAGTACTTCATGATTACCTCTAGAGCGTTGGGATGTCGGTGCGTAGTGCGATATTCCTCCCCTCAAATGCCTCACCCTCATATTTTTGCGAAGGATGTGGAACGGGGGTTTCGTTTACCTCCTCCACGGTGAGCCCTGAGTCTTCGAACATTGCCGACCTCACCGCCACCTGGAGGTCAGGACGAATGACTTGTTCCCCGTTCTGCTCTCGAGCCCCCATCCTTGCATTGCCTTTGGTAGCAACTTCTGTGCGAGCCATTTCAGAGATTTTACTGGTCAAAGAGGTAGGATCCGTGTTCATGTAATTGGGGGATTTCCTCAGACATCTGAGACAAAATACCAAGGAGTTATTAATCTGACTGAAAGAAATATGGCCAAAACATAGATGGCTCTAGGAAAATTGCTTGGGAAAGAGGAGAGTTTTAAAAGAAAATGCAAGATGGCCCTAGCACCTAAGGACAAGCCAGAAGCAATGAACCTACCGGAATCTGCAAATTTCCCAGATTCTAGTCACAAGCCCAGGAACGCAAAGTTGTCAAAAGACCTTTGATGGTCATTTCAAACGAGCCCAGTGTCAAAATATGCCTAAAACAACTCGTAAAAATGTGGAACAAACTCTAACAGTCCATACTACTACCATTCCTAAGTATATGTCAAAAAACGCCTAACATGGACTGAGAAAAGTAAGTTGAAGATAGTTACATGAAATAAAGTGAAGATAGGTGTTGAGACGAGTCCTAACGTTGAAGCACAGCCTGCCGTCAGACGAAAGGAAGGACGATTCATGCTAGTCATTCAGATCTTCGGGAAAGGGTTGAAGAGGAAAGCGCTCTCACAACCGTCGGATGAATAGATTTACTAAAGTAATCCGACGGTGAGGTTTCAAAAGGCATGGATCACAATGATTATTTTCTTTGGGATAAGACACCTCGGGCTTAGAGTAGGCATTTGGGATATCGGGGTGACCCCTAATTAAATGCACGGACTGACGGGCCCAACAATGGGGCGTAGACACGTGGTTTTGCTTTTTCAGAGTGACATCAACGGAAGTTCAAACGCTTACTATTCGAGGACTCTTCAAAATCTTCCTCAGCTTGAAGTCTCTATTGTTCAAGGACAAGTAGGGACTTGGGGAGAAAATGTTGCCCATATTTTTCACTGCCGACACCTGGCAACCCCCAATGGCTGGCTAGGATGTTTTTGGATATCCTCAGGGCATGTTACTGCCCGAGGCCTGTAGTCAAAGAAAAGGTCTTCCTAGATTTGTCGAGTGTACGATCGACAATTCGGACACCCACTACGCCGCCTTACATGAAAGTTTGTACAGCATGGCCTTACAATTCTAGGGGCATGTTCCCCTTAAAGTGGCTACCTTTCTGCAATGGGACAATGCATTGAAGTATATTAATACCCCAATTACGAAAAATAATGTGTATTAATTGTTTATGATTAACATTAATGACCCCAAGGCCTAGGAGTCTCATTGTAAAGGGTTCGATTTTTTAGAGAAAGAAAACTACTTGTACTCAGAGCAATCTAAACACTGCCTGAGAAAACACTATAAAAGTTTGCAATCTCCCTAATACTAGAGACTCGTGGACTAGGGTTATTTTATAACCTGAACCACGTAAAAATGTTTGTGCTCTTACAGTTATTTATTTAACCCCTAATATAAAAGTTGATAGCAAAAAAGGCAGTCAACAGTTCATTATATGGTACTATTGGGTTAGGTTTTTTCATGCATTGTTAGAATTCATGTAAGCCATTTTTAATGGCATAGGATTTTTTTTTTTTAATTTTCAATGTAAATTATTGTTTGAAACATTTCACTCACCATGGATGAGCGAGCTCGGGTTCAAGGAGTGAACCACAGCTTCTTGCAATGTGTCTCGGTCCAGAAGTTCAAAGCCACCAGTACGAAGCTTCACCCCATCCCCCCGGAGCTTGACAGCTCCTCGTCCACGTTGGGAGCTTCGTAGCTCCTGTTGCTCATAGGCATCAAGAGGTAACTTTCTCTATCTTTTATATGGTTAATTTAATGCAATTCATATATCTTGAGATTCTTGGCTTATGATGTTAATTAAATTTTAATAAATTGCTTCCACTGTTATCTGATTTAGACCAGAAAAACCAACAACATGTCCATATAATAATGCTAGTAAGTGGTTCCTTTGCATTCACAAACGATAACAATGCTAATAAGCATTTTCCTTATCATTCATGCAGCAGTCAAGGGCCACGTCCTATCAGAATATCTCATGCTTCCTAATTCAGCACCGTTACACTATGTACTTTAAATACTTTCACACTTGCTAATCAATTCAGTTAATAACATGACACAGACATGCTTGTCACCTCGAAGAATACCCGACCTTTCTGGTTCAACTCTCGACTCCACTCGACATGATGACCAACACATTTCACTCAGCTAAGAGCAAACGCGTAGATCCTAGGTGCAATAATATAGTACCAAATTATTTTTACCTTGATTTATGGACAACCACTATATGTTTCATTAAACCCAAGTGCAATGTTTCATGACTAAGAAGTATATTTTGTGGTATTTAGTTTGATTCCTGCTAAGAAATAGTAGTACCAATTTTATTTAGTAATGTTCATTATTTAGAATACTTCACTTGAATATATTCATTATTCATATTAACAAAACTGAAAAATTAGAGTAATTTTAAAAAGTGTAAAATTAAAAATGAAATTATTGCAACCATTCTCATCCAAAAAAATTATGAAAAAAAAAACTTCATTCACCATTCACCATTCTCATCCAATTTTTTTTTTTTAAGAATATATAATAAAACTTCAATCCACAAAGGCAATGAGGAACAACATGAAAAAACTATTGTGTATTGTAGTTTAACCCAATAATAATGAACAATAAATAATAAAGAACACTGGAATTTATAGAGGTTCGGTCCCAATAGCTAGTAATGACCTACTCCCTTTTAGATTTGTATTACTCTTAAAGGTTCACACAAGATTAGATGGAATTACAAGTGAATTTCTGTGTAAAAGACAATACAATAAGGCAGAATCGTTGATGTGTATAAACATAGGTTGTTCGGTATCTTTCTAAATACTGGTTGGTAGGCGAGTTCGTGAGCATTTGTATTTATAATGTTCTGTTGGCCGAGGGGCTGCACATCACCTAATTGATGATGGAAAAATCTCATTATTCCTACAGGTAGTTACAATCATATATGTTAGGAGGCTTGACCGAGTATTCAGGGCTATTAGGCGCCCTCTGCGAGTCGTCAGGAGATTCTTGCAGACTTCTAACAGCGAGTGTAACTTCTTCTTGCCAACCAGGCTTCGCTGTCCATCATATCGAGCAATTGCGCCTCTGGTGATGTTCTGTCAAGCAGTAACTTGTTGTATACCTTGCAGGTATACATCGACCAACCTGCCTGGGGATCTGCCCAGTCTACCCCACTTGTCCAAGCTTAGTGCCACATCAGATATGTCAACTGTTGGGATAACACTTGCCCCCCAAGTTTGCAATAGTGCTGAGCAACATGGAAACATTCTTCTGGGACCACCACATCCAGCTTGGTCAGGGGTATATGCTCTTTCCTACATGGCATTGCATCTGTTATTATTAATAGCCTTAGTATTTCTTCAAGTTTCCAAGAAATGACTTTTCACTCTTTTCCGCCTCTTTTTGTAATCATAAAGCATCATGATAGCCTCTCTTAAAAACTGTACCAACGGTTGTGTATTTATCGAAGAGTGGGCTGACGTTTGAGGTGGTTGAGGAGACATGATTAGTGAGAGAGGCAGACTGGCAGCAACTAAAAAGACTAGTGGACGGTTGTATTAAATTGTTGCAGGGCGAAGCTCATTTTTTTCTATAAATAGAGGTGCCCAACCCTTTCCTCTCTTTTCACCTTCTTCTTTACTTTACGGAAACTAGAGCCAAACCAAAAACTCTAAACCTCCTCCTCTCAATCAGTTCAACGGCTAGTCTGTGCCTTCACTTCTGTGTCTCACCACCTTCACATCACGAACAAATTTATGGCACCATATTCCTACAGCAAGAAAGTTTTCAATACTTCTCTATATAACTTGGCATTGTGTGTGAGAAATTTTTATCTTTTTTCTCTATTTGCGTTCTTTACTATAGACGTGGGTGGTATTTGCATGTTGCTTGAATCTAGGTTTGAATGAATGTTTTGGGTAGTTCTAGGAATGGGCTGCTCGTATTAGCCTTTGATATCATGAAAATACGCATCACTCTGTCTTTTTTTGACTGATTTGTGTTTGGTGTTCTTAAAGAACATGATGAGTAGTTCTTGAAATTTTTTTATTTCCTCGACACTTCTTGTTCTTAGATTTGCTTTATTTGCTGGTCGGTACTTCTCACTATTTTTCATTATATATTGGTTGGTATAATACAAAACGTATACACCGAATAGTGTTGTTCATTGCTCTCACCTCTTCCTCTCCCCCTTTATATTGTACGCGCGGACTGCTGGGGAGATGATCACCGAGCTGATATCAACCAACGCTACAATCACCGTGCGGAGGTACTAACAAGCCTAGAAATCCCCTTTTCCTGCCCACTAATATGGCCTGGACAAAGAATACATCTTCTGCGAACGATGCATAGAATCCCCACGTGGCCCACTATGCCACCGTCAGTAGAAATCAAGAGTCACCGCCCACTAATGAAGGTCAAATCTAGCTAGGAGAAAGGCTCCGAGCTAGAATATACCATGGAGATTTATACTGAGGCTATTTTAAACCCGTCTCAGGAGTCAGAAGAGCCCCCTATACTCGGCTCCTGCTAGCTCCATTTATGATAAGCAACTAAAGAATGTCAAAGAGCATTTCAAACTTGGGAGTGCCACCATTCTCAAGCCCACCGCCCAACAGAGGAAGAGAATCCTGGATCCGAGTTATGTTCCTGGAGTAGGTACCATATTACCATTGTTGCCACCCTGCCCTTATTGCCATACTTTCGAAGCGTGGAAAATAATTTTGGGATTGTCTTTACCAAAATTAGTCCTAAAGGTATTAGGTTTCTATTCGCCTTGTATGTCTTGTATAAATCCGAGGGCTGGCCACACATGAAGTAAACTATCTATTTGACTTCAAGTCCAGCCCTCGTCAGGGCCGCTTGGGGTATTTTTATTTTAGCCATAGGGATTCAGACGTTTATCTTGCCAATACCAAAGCCATTTCTAAGGTTGGGGAGTATGCCAGCTAGTATTTTGTCACCACAAACATTGTTGCCAACCATCTTTCCTTTTAGTGTAATGGTCCTTTTAGCTGCTTGGCCCCTATTAAAGAATTGGAGAAACAGGCTAAGAAGCTGGCCGCTATGGAACTGAGCCACAAAGACCTTGTCACCTTGACCGGTGAGGATAGGCTCGTAGGTGCTAGACTCTATCCTAACCCTAAGGCCAAGGGTAAGGGGAATACACTCAGCAAACAGTCGCCTAGCCAAGAATCACCAAGAAAGTAACCACCCAGCCAAATGTTGCCCAGCAAGAAACAGAAAAACACCACTGTACCTCTTGACACACCCTGCGTTGCACATCGCACCCGGAGTTCAACTTGCATCTCTTTAAGAGAGACCACTGAGTAGAGTGCCCCTAAGCTAATATTTCCCTCAACACAAAAAGGGGAAAGATATCCTTGTGGAGTGTAAGGATCTTGACTTGTCAGAGAATGATGAGTATACCTCACTTGGGGCCACTGGCTGCTCGGAGGGAGCGACAAAAGGTGATCTGACATCGCCTACTTTCTGACCTCTTGTTTTTTGTTTAATCGATATGTCATCCTCTTTCTTGAAGAAATTTTCCCAGAGAAAAACTAGTAATTTTTGTGGAGAGACTCCTTTAGCTAAGCGCCAAAAAAATGATCCCCTAACCGAGACCACCGGGCAGGTAGAAAAGGCCCCCGAGAAGACCCCCACCCCAAAGAAGTTGCACACCCCTCAGGAAAAAGCGGGGGGACAAATTTCTTCAGGAAAAATTGGTCAGGGCGAAGGCAAAGCATCCTCTACCAAGGAGCCTGTCCCTGCTACCCCTTCAAAGGAGCCTTCTACCTCGAGTTAGGCTGAAGAGGGTGACATTGAAAATTTTGCGGAGGAGCCCAGCAAACTCGTGAAGAAAGCCTTGGCAAACCATCAGGCGCATGTGAAGAAGTTATCCGCTGCTCAGAACAAACTCATGGCCGACCTGGGCACAAGATCTCTGGAGAACATTACCAGTAATATTCTCCAGGATGTTGTTAGGGTAAGTCCATTATCTTCTTGATGTTTTGTCAATTTATCCTCTTTGTTAATTTTTTTGACTTCCTTCCTTTAATGTTGCAGGGCTTCTTGGCGCTTAGCTATGCTCACCATTGGGTCAAGATGGTGAAAAAGCAGGTGGGCAGTTTGCTAAAGGAATCTGAAGAGAATGCCTCTTTGAAAGCCTAGATTGAACAACTGACCAAAGATGTTGAAGGCACCTCCCAATAGATCCAGGGGCTGAAAAAGATTGAGAAGCGGTTCTTGACAGAGAATGAGGATCTCAAAGTTGTTTTTATGGCTCTTTTTATTCTTGGTACACACCGAACAATGTGCTAGAACTTTAACATTAATAAAAAAATAATGTTTTTAAGTTCTTTTAATTACGCGCTTTTTCCTTTATTTGTCCATTTATGACTATGGTGCCCCCTAAGTGATCAATCAGGATTCATAACTCTTGGGTTATCCTCTTGGTCACTTGCCAACTAACTAGAGTTGCTCGTAATAACCTGTTCGGGTCCACCTGGGTTTCCTAAAACATATAAAGGTTTCATACACCGCCAACAATCTATGAAATACATCACTAGTTAGCAAGAAAATCATTGTAAAGTAAGGCTTGTAAAAATGGGAAAAAATCATGTCTTATTGATTAAAAATTAACCATACAAGCTGTGTCACTACAATCATAGCTTAAAATAATAAATACTAATTAATACAATAAATGGCCAAATCGTGCCTTTGAATAATTAATATAGCAAACATGAGCTGGTCGGTGGTAGGGCAGTTGTCCTTGTATCGACCAATCAACGATCACTTAAAAGTGATCTTTATTGGTAGTACTTCCACAGGTGTTCCCAATTTCAGTAACAGGGGAAAGGCACTAGTTGGAGATATTTGTCGCATTGTGCTTGCTTGAACGTGCCGAGAAAACTATCTCTGTAACCTGGTAAGATTAACATCCTCCTAGTCAGGGACCATTACACAATGTATTTTAAATAGTGCTTAACTCGCTAAACGAGTAATTTGAGTTTAAATCGTGTAATTAAAACTAACCATAGGTTTGGGTACTAAAAATTTCGATCAAACGTCAACCATTTTATTAAAAGCGTTTAATTTCCATACATGGGATCTCATTGTAGTTAAAAGCAGTTACAGCCCAAAAACAAATAAAAAAGCTGACTTAGGCGGCAAAATTATGGTTCAACCCTAGTTCCAACTGATAGCTTCGACCGTGGTGAACGAGCAAGACGCATATGTACACTCTGCCCCTAAAACACTCAATCTCATGGCTGCTCCATTTAGCACCCGTGAGCCAAGGATCTGCAAGAAAGCATAAACATGTTTATAAGCAATACATTATCAGATCGGAGAATCATAACTAGCACACCAGCAATAATAACCCTACTCATGCATGGAAATCACTTCTATAAGTGACTATAGTGTCACACTAGGCTTAATGCACATCTCTCACATAACCAATCTTTGAGCTGGCCAAGTAGGTGTGATGCTTCACATTCTAGACAACCCTCGGGGTGTTCAAGCATGTACCTCGCTTCCTATCAGCCAACGTTGGGCACGCTATTACCGCCCTTGACTTCTAAGTCGACCCTTTAACCCTCAACTAATAAGACAATTCCTTTAACCATTAACTAATAAGTAAGTCTCTCAATCTTCAACTGATAAATCGTGTCTTTAACCCTCAACTGGTAAGTTAAGTCACAACCATCGAGTGATAAGTTGAGTCTTAACCATCGAGTGATGAGTCGAGTCTTAACCTTTGACTAATAAGTCGAGTCTTAACCTTCGACTGATAAGTCGAGTCTTAACCTTTGACTAATAAGTCGAGTTTTAACCATTGACTGATAAGCCGAGTCTTAACCTTCGGCTGATAAGACGAGTCTTAACCTTTAACTAATAAGTTAAGTCTTAGTCCCCCGATTGATAAGTAGACTCTTAATCCCTCAACTGATAAGTCGAGCAATAATCCCTCGACTGATAAGTCGAGTATTTAAACCGACTATACCCTTGATTATTATGCCAAGCCCTTCATTAGATAACATTGATAAACATTCAGTTTGTACGCTAAGCTTCCCCAATCAGATATACAGATCAACAGTTATTACATAACATAGGTAAACACAACACATTCAATATGTTTAATAAAACATTCTTAACATAACATTAATTCTACACTATATTTGGGTTGAGCCCTAAATGCAGACAAGGTGCAGTTTTGTTACCACTGGTCCAAGTATAGCGTGATAATAAGAATGACCCCCGAGCGCGATCCCAGTTCTGAGCCCTTAGCGATAACATAGTGACAACAATAATATAAAATCCCATCAATAACAAGCAAATAAAGGCTTCCAGACTGAGTCCTAGCCTCTGGAACATCGAATCCTACTAAACAAGGTAGCAGGATCGATCCCGAGCCCTTAGGTTTATGTTCCTTGCCTTCACCAGTGCTGCGGCGCCCCCTAGCAAGCGTCGCGGTTCAAAAGCTCTAACTCAACCTGCTTCTCGTTCGTTCAAGAGAGTCGCAACGCCCCAAGAACAGGGTCGTGACTTGACATGCAAACTCTGTTTTTCAACCGTTTTTCTCAATAAAAAACCCTCCATAAACCTATCCAAATATAGCCCAATTTCAAAACATAGTTCCCAATCAATTCAGTAATCCAATATCATCAAAACCCATGTTACAATCCAATAAAAAACTCATCGAATCCCAAAATTTAGAACTGAGTTTCTAAACTCTGAAACTTAACTAAAACCAGAGAAAATTCAGGGAATTAATGCTAGAAATCGTTACCTCTACTGCCCTAAGCGATGCTAAGCTTTTTCCCAAACAATCTTGAGCCTAAACTTGCCTCGATTCCCCTTGATTCAGCCTCTCCTCCTCACAATTCAAAGAATTTCCTCAAGCAATGAGAGAGAGACAGAGCCGAGTTGAGTGAACGTGTGTTGTGATGTTTACTTAGACGTCCCCGAGGGCAAAAACGTCCCCTAGAGCGTAATAGTCAAAACTCTCATAATTCTCTCCTAATCTCACTAACTCCAAATATACCGGTAATGTGCTAAATACCTAAAATACCCATTGACTCATCCCGAGTTTAGTATTGGATCCCGTTGTGACTTTCCTGCTAACTTGCTCCCTAGGATCGCCTCATGCAAAGTATCCCAAATATATCCTCATAATAATGTGGTCTCACGCATATATGCACATATATTCTAAATATACCCATAACGGGCCAAATTACGAAAATTTCCCTTCTAATAAGAAACGGGCCCACATGCATATTTAATACACCTAAACATGCATACCTAGTCATATTATAATATAACTCACGTAATCATATAATCACACACGTATATATCACATATATACATAATTCTCATAAATTGCCATCCTTGCCCCCTAATCAGGGTCCTCAGTCTTATTAGGGAATTCGGGACGTTACAACTATCCCCTCCTTACAGGAATTTTGTCCTCTAAATTTTATCTGAACAACTCGGCATCTGATTCCCGCATATCTAATTTCAGTTCCCAGGTCGCTCCCTTGACCTTGTTGTCCCTTTATAATACCTTAACCAACGGTATAACTTTGTTTCTCATAACCTTATCCTTTCTGTTACAAATCTGGACTAGATGTTCGTCATAGGAGAGTTCTACCCGAAGTCCCAGATCCTCATCCCTCAACACATGAGTCTCATCTAAAACATGTTTCCTCAACAAGGAAATATGACATACATTATTTATGGAAAACAGTGTCGAAAGTAAGGCCAATCTATAGGCCACCTGACCAATCCTCTCCAGGATTTCAAATGGTCCTACAAATCTAGGCTCAACTTGCCCTTTTTCCCAATTTCATCACCCATTTCCGTGGTGAAACTCTAGTCTCGCACTTGGAACTCCACGTTCCTATGTTTCGAATGAACATAACATACTTGTCTAATCCGAGAAGCGAGCATCCAGGTTCTAATATTTTCCATAGCCTCAGTGGTCCTCTGAAATATCTCGGGACCCTTCAAAGAGCAATACACATACTCTTAGCATGTCTATCAATATCTGGATTGTCCTCTAAGATTGACCAACTGTATTACTCATCCTCATTGGAAAAAAAGTGAGCTGACTTCGTATACCAGTCCATGATGAGCTAGACTGAATCATGCTGGCCCACTATCCTACGCCATCCCACCACACAATCTGTCATGATTTCCTCCCATTTCCACTCTAGGATACCCTAAGGCTATAGTAGCCCTGATGGTTTCTAATACTCTGCCTTGACTTGCTAACAAGTCAGGCACTTTGCCACGTACTCAGTTAAGTCCCTCTTCATTCCAGGCCACCATTATAAAATCTTCAATCCTAGTACATCTTTATGGTGCGTGGATGTAGAGAATAAGGAATAGTATGAGATTCATTTAGAATCTCTCGTCTAATCCCAGTGTCCATAGGAATACGAGTCCGATCCTTATATCTTAATAAACTCATGCTTGCTACTGTATAGTAATTAGTTATTCCAGCTAGGACATCCCCTCCAATATTTAACATTGGCCAACTAGCCACCAGTAACTCTATTATAGCTCTGGTCATATTCTTCAACTAGCGTGATGTGCTGGCAATCACCTTTTCAGTTCTTGGAAGTTGTTCTCAACCTTATCTGACCAAGCAAACTTATGATTTTTAAGTGTCAGTTTTGTCAATAAAGTAACCATCCTTGAGAATACCTCCCCTGACACACGTAATACCCTACCAATCCAAGGAAACTCCTGATCTTTGAGGCGTTCCTTGGTCTTGGCCAATCTTTGACTGAGAGTATACCAAAATATCGTCAATAAAGATGATCATAATTCGATTTAAATAAAAATAATTCCTTGAACCCCCTCTCCATAAAATCCATAAGTTTTGTTGGGTTATTAGTCAATCCAAATGACATAATCAAGAATTCATAATACCCATATTTGATACAAAATTAGTCTTCGGTATATCCTTCTCCCTGATCCTCAGCTGGTTATTGTGATAAATTAATATTTGATTTTAAATATGCAAGTGCACGTAGTCACACAAGAAATACAAAGATAAGTAAATTGTCTCCACATGGATTGTAAAATAGAAAAATAAGAAAAACAATCACTACACAACTTAAAAGTACTTAAAATCAAATGAGTTATTTATAGATTGAGCAAAATATTAAAAAGATGGAAATAATGAAATTAAAATTGAACTGAACAAGAAAAATGAAAGAAATATATGGATTGCAAAATGGACTTGAATTATTGAATTCCCCTACATTATTCATCCTGAACAGCTTGCGAACAGATTACGGCAGCAATATTCTAGCAAAACTCCCAGGTCAACAAGAATTCATTAAACACTCATAAAACTTTCCCAAATTTTATGACATTGATTCTTTTACCTAATTAAACATATTCTTATGCAAAATCAGATTTAAGAATGCAAATTCAAGGTTTAATTCTCAGAAACTTACACAAGGCAAATAACACATCCCTATGTTACTTACTAACATAATCCAACCTTAATTATGACTTGTGTCATCCAAGTTCTTCCCATTACATTTAACCTTTCCAACATTCAACATAATTAAATATCTTGCCATTACTGGCCAAACAACAACCAGAAATTAATATAAGCACACTTGAATGAACAAGAGAGATTTTACTAAAATAAAGTGCAAGAAATTACTAGACTATAACATAGGGTTCATCAACAAATCAAGCAACCTAAAAATTAGTTCATGGCTGAGTTAATAGAGATTAATCTACAATCAAAACAGCACATAATATTCAGATTTAGAAATCAACTCAGAAAATATAAAAATGAATTTTAGAAATGGAAGAAGGAACAAATCCAATTGATGCTTGAGCTATCTTTTTCGTCCTCCTTCTTCCTTGTTCATTTATGGGTTTCTTTCCTTCTTCTTGCTTGTTTTTCCTTTCGAAAAATAGTTGATTCCTTCTCAATTCAGCAGATGCTTCCCTGAGTATCATCTAGGTTTTTTTTTCCTTTTTGCCTCAAAGTACCATATTACCCCTCCTTGTCAAAAACGTGAGTCTCCTTTTTTCTTTTGTCATTTTTTTCCAAATGTTGACTGATGCTTTCTGTCCTTGCCACCTTAGCAAATATTCCATCTCACCCATTGACTGGCCACGTGTTCTATATGCCCAAAAACTGCATGATCAAAATGCTTCAGCAAAATCTGTTTTGCTGCAGAAAAAACTGATAATTCAGCCATCGAAAATTCAATTTAGATAGTTTCACATGTTAGTTCATTCTTTGTGCAAAAATTTATCCATGAAACTACTACCTTTAACCCATTAGCTATTAAAAACTACAAAATAATTAAACTTAATTAAGAACATAAAAACACCAAAGTTAGCTACAAAAGCTAAAATTAAACTAACATCACCCACGATTTTTCCACAATTATATGTTCAAAAGCACATGAAATAACTCTTTATTGAAGAGTTATCACACCCCCAAACTTACGACATTACTCGTCCTCGAGTGATGACTCTAAAAAAAACACAAATAACAAAAAGACACAAAAGGTACAAACTAAACAACAAAAGACAAGGAAACAACAAAGACAAAACACAACAACAGTCGACAAACTTTGCTATGACAATGGTAAAAAGAGAAGCTGAATTTAAATCTTTCACGAGTTTTAAACCAAATTCTTCAAGCATTAATGTTGTTGCCAAAATATGAACCAAGTGTTTCACCCTTTAGTGCATGCATAGCTTTTCCTAAACATCTTCAATCAACAAAAATCAAGCTAGACCTTGGTCCTAAAGCTTAAATAATGTCTACATAAGTTACTTTGTAATTTCCTCTCCATTAATGTAGACAAACACCACACCAAATATCAATAGGACTTTATCAAGCTTGTAATGATAGGCTAGGGTGAAGGTAGGATAAGAGAGATAAATTATGACTCAAATCACCCTAAGCACCTCAATCTTTCTAGGACCTAATTACACAAATGCACACATTATGTTCCCCAAAGAAAACCCCACAACACAATATAAATCTTGCCACTAGCCTCTATTACTAACATACAAAGACAAAAACTAAAACAACTTTTCCTTTATTTGAAGAGTTACACCCCCAAACTTATTTACAAACATACATACTTTTTGCTTTCTTATTCTTTTTCTTTTTCTTCGTTAGCTTTGGAGGATGAGATGGTTCTTTTTCCTTACTTATACATGGCTCCCCACCTTTCTCAATTTCTTCAAAAGGGACCTTTTTCTTGACTCTATTGTTATACTTTCGATGCATCTTTTCAATCAACATGACGTTAGAAACACTTATGGCCAAACAAGCTTCAATTTCATTAGGAGAGCGTATAGGATTAAAAACCTTGAATGTGACTTGTTCGTCTTGAGCTCGAATGGCGAACTCTCCTTTTTCAGCATCTATCAACGTCTCCCGATGGCAAGAAATGGTCTCCCGAAAATGATCGGTACATCCCTATCTTCCTCATAGTCAAGAATAATGAAATCTGCCGGAAAAATGAACTTGTCAACTTGTACTAGGATGTCTTCAATCTTTCCCTCCGGATGCACCATAGAACAGTCAGGTAATTGCAAGGTGAGTGTAGTTGGCCTTGTTTCTCCAATTCCCAACTTCTTAAAAATGGACATGGGCATCAAATTAATACTAGCTCCCAAATCCCAAAGAGCTTTACCAACTTGTCGTCCCCCAATAGAAATTGGAATTGTGAAATTGCCCGGATCCTTCAACTTTGGAGGAATTTTATTCTTCAATATAGCACTACAACCTTCAATCAAAGCAATCGTTTCAAATACACCAAGCCTCCTCTTCTTCGTCAAAATATCCTTAAAGAACTTCACATAATTAGGCATTTGTTCCAAAGCTTCCACCAAAGGTATGTTGATGTGGAGTTCCTTCAAAGCATTCACAAATCATTGGAATTGACCATCTTGTTTATGCTTTTAAAAACATTGAGGAAATGGTGGAGGTGGCTTGCTCTTAGGCTTCTCTGTTGCATTTTGCTGAGGAATTGCTGCAGCAATTGCTTCAGGATCAGCATTTGACATTTTCAATCTCACAACTTTATCTTCCTTTTCCGCACTACTTTGGATTGAAGTGGGCTCGTTGTTTCTCTTAGGATTATCCTCATTCAACTCCAGATTTTTACCATTTCTCAAAGTGATCACCTAGCATTGCTCTTTACCATCTCTCCTTGATTTTTCAATATCACTAGGTAAGGTGCCTTGCGGTCTATTCCTTAGCTCATTAGCTAGTTGCCCCATTTGAATTTCTAGGTTCCTCAAGGATGTCGCTTGGCTTTGAATCACAGAATCATTCTTTGCCATATATTCTTTCATTAAACTCTCCAAAGAGCTTGATTGAGACACTTGAGGAGGAGGTGGTGGAGCTCTTGGTTGTTGTTGAGAAAACCCCAGTGGATATGTAGGCTTGTTTTGCATTGGTGCTCCGGTTGAACTATCTCCTTGAGCCCCCCATGAGAAGTTTGGATGCTGCCTCTACCCCAGATTATAAGAGTTCGAATATGGGTTATTTCGGTTGGCATTTTGATTCCCCACATAACAAACTGAAGCAGGATTCGAAGGACAACTCTCAAATGTGTGCCCATCTCCACAATAAACACAAGATACATCGACAACTTGTCCCATAGCAGCTGGTTGTATCATTGCCCCCAAACTCGTGTTCATGAGAAGGTTAGTCATTGAAGAAACTTGAGCGGTCAAAGCTGTCAATGCATCCACTTCAAGTATACCAGCCACTTTTCACCTTATTGAGGCTCTAGCATTGGACCACTGATAATTGTTGCTAGGTATCCTCTCCAAAATCTCATAGGCTTCATTGTTGGACTTAGAGAGAATAGCCCCATTAGCTGAAGCATCTAACACCATACGAGTGGAAGAATTGAGCCCATTGTAGAAATTTTCCATTTGTATACAATGCGGAATCCCTTGGTGTGGGCATTACCTCAATTACTCCTTGAATCTCTCCCAAGCTTCACAAAATGATTCATCTTCCAGCTGCTGAAATCACATATTTTCATTGCGAAACTTGGCATTTTTGGTGGGAGGAAAGTACTTCATCATGAATTTTTCAGCCAACTCATTCCATGTAGTCATCGAGTTGGGAGGAAGGGTGTTTAGCCAAGCTCTAGCTCTATCCCTCAAGAGAAAGGGAACAATTTCAACCTTAGGGCCTCATCACTCACTCCTTATAGCTTGAAAGAATCGCTCACCTCCAAAAATGAACAAAAATGAAAATGAGGATCCTCAGTAGGCAGCCCACTAAATTGTCCCACTGTTTGCAACATTTGGAACATAATGGGCTTTAACTCAAATTGGGGAGCTTGAATTTCCGGCCTAACAATGCCCGGATTAAGCTCATTGAACATGGGGGCAACATACTCCCTTATGGCTCTCTCTCTATCATCAGCCATAGCAATTGTGTTAGTGACATTATTAGCACCCTCAACTCCTTCAACATCTTTAGCCATATTAAGGCAATTTTGAGCCTGTTGTTCCCTTAGTCTTCTTCTAACTGTTTTTTCAATCTCAGGGTCAATAAGAGCTAGTTCAATGTCTTCTTGCTCGTTCATATAGTAAATCACATGAGAAAACACAAGAGGATGCAAACAAAGTCAGCTCAACAAAGAAAAATGATAAATTGCAAGTAATTGATATTATAAAAATTTCTAATTCCAATCCCCAGCAACGGTGCCAAAAACTTGTTGTGATAAATTTAATTTTTGTTTTAAAATACGCAAGTGCACGTAATCACATAAGTAATATAATGATAAGTAGGTAGTCTCCACAAGGATTGCAAATTAGAAAAATAAGCAAAACAATTACTAAACAACTGATAAGTACTAACAATCAAATGGGTTATTTTTAGGCTACACAAAATATTAAAATGATGGAAATACTAAAATTAAAAATGAACTGAACAAGAAAACTGAGAGATATATATGTGGATTGCAAAATGAACTTAAATTATTGAATTCCCCTATATTAATCATCCTGAACAAATTACGGACAGATTGCGGTAGAAATATTATAGCAAAAATCTTAGGTTAACAAGAATTCATTTAAACACTCATAAAACTTTCCCAAATTTTATGACATTAATTATTTTACCTAATTAAACATATTCCTATAGAAAATCAGATTTAAGAATGCAAATTCAAAGTTTAATTCTCAAAAGTTACACAAGGAAAATAACACATCCCTATGTTACTTCTTAACATAATCTAACCTAGATTATTACTTGTGTCATCCAAGTTCTTCCCATTACATTTAATCTTTCCAATATTGAACATAATTAAATATCTTGCCATTGCTGGCCAAACAACAACAAGAAATTAATATAAGCACACTTGAATGACAAAGATAGATTTTACTAAAATAAAGTGCAAGAAATTGCTAGACTATAACATAGGGTTCATCAACAATTCAAGCCACCTAAAAATTAGTTCATGGCTGAGTTTATAGCAATAAATCCACAATCAAAACAGCCCATAATATTCAGATTTAGAAATCAACTCAGAAAATATAAAAATGAAGTTTCGAAATGGACGAAGGAACAAGTCCAATTGATGCTTGAGCTCTCTTTTTCGTCCTCCTTCTTCCTTGCTGATTTATGGGTTTATTTCCTTCTTCTTGCTGGTTTTACCTTTCCAAAAGTGGCTGCTTCCTTTCTCAATTCAGCTCATGCTTCATTAAGTGCATTCTAGGTTTCCTCCTTTAGCCACAAAAGTACAATTTTGCCCTTCCTACTCAAAAAACGTGAGTCTCCTCTTCTCTTTCGCCTTTTTCTCCAAAATGTTGACTGATGCGTTCTGTCCTTGCCACCTCAGCCAATATTCCAGCTCACCCATTTACTTGCCACGTGTTCTATGTGCCCAAAAGCTGCCTGATCAAAATGCTTCAGCAAAAACTGCTTTGCTGCAGCAAAACCTGATAATTCAGCCATCAAAAATTTAATTTAAATGGTTTCACATGTTAGCTCATTCCTTGTGCAAATATTTATCCATGAAACCCATTAACTATTAAAAACTACAAAAATAATTAAACTTAAGTAAAATCATAAGAACACCAAAGTTAGCTACAAAAGCTAAAGATAAACTATCATCACCCACGACTTTTCCACAATTATAAGTTCAAAAGCAAATGAAATAACTCTTTATTCAAGAGTTATCAGTTGTACTGCATTGCGGACCTCATCCATTCTTAGGTCCCGAAAAAGCTCAGGTGGAGCTATGTTATTCAAGTCCCGATTTTCCCTACTGCGATTGAGAGCATCTCGTAAATCTTAACCTCACCTGAGGCCCATTCGGTTAAATACAGAGTTTGGTCGTGGTCTTCCCCTAATGTTTTGGCTATCTGCTCGGCCTGGCACTACAGGTACTCCTTGGAACCCTTCACCCTGGGGTGGTTGATTGATGGGGACAACCTGCCCATGTGGGACAAACGGTCCTTCGGGTTGGTTACCCCTTTGATCCTGATTATTCTGTTGTCATACTTGACTCGCTTCCAACTCATGATCATATCCATCGGCATAGTGGGGTCTGTACGCACTACTAACCTATGGCTCATCCTTCGGGATCTTGGTTGGTACTCTTGATGCTCTATGTACCAACCAAGTTCTTGTAGGTTGTTTCGGGGTTGACCACTCCTATTCTACACTGGTGCTTGGGGGTTTCCATACCATCCTACAGCACCAGGATTTCTGTCATGGCTACTGCCTTGAGATCTCTGTCGAAATTTTCCTGCTTGATCCTGTCCCATGCAGCGCCTTGGAAGGACCTCTTCATCAGCTGGTAAGGGATGCTAGTTGTTATTAGCTTGGGCATTCTGACAAGATCGGTCACTCCTGATCGGACCCCGATTCCCATTCTAAGGTCGAACCTCTGGTCCATTCATGACTCCCTCACCAAAACCAAATATAGGAGAACATTGTTGATTGTGAGCAGTAGTTCAAGTTGTAGTCCCCATACCTTTAGTTGATTGTGAACATTCAGATTGCTCATTGAGGGAACATGGTGCGACAATTCAACTTCGCACCAGAAGTTCTTGACCTGATCTTCTTGTTGGAACCACCATCTTTGTAGTAACGAAATACAAATGTGATTGTTCTTGCTCTCAGTGAAAGCACCATAATGTTGACTGGTTTTTTAACCAACTGACGCGGAGTCAAAATAATTAATTTGAGAGCATTTAGTAGAACAATCAATAAACAATAAATGAGCCAAGACCCTAATAATAATGAGCAATGAATAAAAAAGAACACTAGAATATATATACAGGTTGGGCCCAATAATTGGTAATGACCTACTTCCTCTTAGATTTGTATTAATCTTAAAGGTTCACACAAGATCACTTGGGATTACAAGTGGATTTCTACGTTTAAAAGACAATACAATAGCGTAAAATCACTTCTAGGTATAAACTTAGGTTGTCCGGTATCTTTGTAAATACTGATCGATAGGCGAGTTTTTGAACCCCCTCCACTGTGGTGGAGGGTTTGTATTTATAGTGTTCTATGTGCCTAGGGGCTGCACACGACGTAACTGATGATGGAAAAATCCCAGTATTATCTCAAGTAGTTAAAGTCTAATTTGTTAGGAGGCTTGCCGAGTATTCAGGGCTGTTAGGCGTCCTCTGCGAATGGTTGGGCGATTCTTGCAGACTTCTAACAGAGAGTGTAACTTCTTCTTGCTGACTAGGTTTGGCTGTCCATCATACCGAGCAGCTGGGCCTCTGGTGTTGTTCTACAAAACAGTAACTTGTCGTATACCCTACATGTATACAACGACCAACCTGCCGGAGGGTCTGCCTAATCTACTCCACGTGTCCAAGCTTAGTAACACATCATATATGTTGTGAATGCCAAAAATTGACCAGAGCTATAGTCAACACTCAAGAGAAAAATTGAGGGTTACCCTCATTAGCCTCGGGCAAACAAAGCAGCCCAATTTCATGCTCCACGCGAGACCCATGTCTCAAAGGAGGCCTTAGCGAAAATGCCCAGAAGGACCCAAGGGCCTCGCTATGCGAGGCTGCCCTTCACTCGCGCGAGCCTGCCAACGCCACAAGGGCCTCGCTATGCGAGGCTGCCCTTCCCCCGCATGCACCTGCCAAGCCACAAGGGCCTCGCTATGCGAGGCTGCCCTTCCCCCGTGCACGCCTACCAAGGACATAAGGGCCTCGCTATGCGAGGCTGCCCTTCCCTCGTGTGCGCCTGCCAAGGCCAAAAGGGCCTCGCTATGTGAGGCTGCCCTTCCCCCACGTGTGCCTGCCAAGGCCACAAGAGCCTCGCTATGCGAGGCTGCCCTTCCCCCGCGCGCGCCTGCCAGGCAACAAGGGCCTCGCTATGCGAGGCTGCCCTTCCCCCGCGCGCGCCTGCCAAGACCACAAGGGCCTCGCAATGCAAGGCTTCCCTGGCCCGCACGCCTCGCAACCCAGATGTGCGCCAATGCCTCGCACAGCGAGACACACCTCACCACACCCGTGTGTGTCTCGCGAGGTACGACCATGTTAAGGAGCCTCGCGTCACCACCATCTCGTGGCCCTCATGCAGCCCCATTACGCCTTGTGAGACCCATCCTCGTGAATGCCCGGGTCACGTATGGGTACTCACTTTGGCACCAGGGGTTTCACCTTGTTAGACTCATCCCCGAGCCTCATGAATGCCCGGGTCACACATGGGTACTCACTTAGGCACCAAGGGTCCCACCTTGTGAGACCCATCCCCGAGCCTCGTGAATGCCCAAGTCATGCCTGGATACTCACTTAGGTAACAAGGGTCTCGTGTTGTGAGACCCATCCCCAAGCCTCGTACATGCCTATTTCTAGGCCTGGTACCTGGAGGTAAGGATGGGATAAAAGAAGTATGGATTGACACTTACTAAAATATAAAGAAACATAGAGAAGATATTTAGGTATGGGAGACTACTAGGCATGAGATTGATGTACAAGCACGGGATGTACAACCCTGATAAAGGGCAAAGGCATAACTCTGACATCTGTGTCTTACAAGTAGTTGAGGTACATATTTGGACAAAGAGTGGAAGCACGACATGCATACCTCAAACTATGTACCAAGCCGACACCATAACCTTCTGCTCCACCACGATCAATGCCACTACCCTGACAATGTACCTATGTACAATCTTTTCCCCTGGGACCATAATGTATGGGGAGCCATTAGAGCTCCAGTATAAATAGATCATCACCCCTCCTGAAAAGGGGTGGAAAAATTCATTGTATGCTGAGGCTGTTAAGCAATATACGAATTTTACTCCATTGTAGTTCTGCATATTTACTCTTTCAAGTTCTCTCAATCTTCTTCTAAGATATCTTTGGCAATACAGTCTCAGCTTTCTAACCTTATATCGTTGACAAGATTTCACCGTCAACAATTTGGCGTCGTCTGTGGGAAGAACAACCATCAAGCCAACGTTCTTTCATCACTTCCAGAAAAGAAAGATGCCGAGGCATTCACAACGCTTGCGGCAACTACAAGACGTTTAGGTTCACCTGAATGGAGAACGAATGAGGGCTTCCAGGAAAGACCCACCTCCGCCCGGGTATGGAGATATGCCGGAGGAATGTCCTCCCCCAGGGGAAGAAAAGGAAGCATCATCCCCAGCTGTCCAGCCCGACGGAGGTCACTCAGAACCGCCAGTGTACCCATATCCCCGATCCCCGGTGGCACCATGCTCAGGCTACCAAGACACGGGTCCCTCGACGCATAGGCCAAGCAAGAGTCCCCAAGTACACTCAGTAAGTCCCAGCTCAAGGACTCACCTCTACGAGGATGAGATTTGCGAGTTGCATAAAAAAAACTCGAAGGCTGGAAACCACGATAAAGAACATGCAGAAGGTTAAGACCTCCTGCAAGGAAAGTCGAGCATACCCCTTCCTAAGCGTAAAGAGAAGGAGCGTGAAAAAAGGGAAAATACTATCCCCGCAGATGATGGAAGAACCCAACTTTCCACCAGTAAAACTCCCCAAACAAAGTACCATGGAGGACCTAGGCCGATGAAATGTCCTCAGGAGCAAAGGCGGAGGGAAGACGATGGTCGTAAGAACAACGCAGGCACCACAAAAGAGCTCCATGGGAAGAGGTCAGAAGTAAGAAACGTACCCCCTGCGGCTCCCCCGAGGAACACAACCAAGGCAAGGGATCAGCTTGAGAACCCGCAATACTCCTTATGCAAAAAGAGGAGGGGACTAGACATCAAAATGCAGCACCCTCAAGGAAAGATTATCACCGCACTTGGGGGCATAGAGAGGACGAAGAATTTGACCATGAGTCGCCCTTCACAAGGGAGATCCAAGCTGAGAAAATCTCTGCCAACCTCAGAGAGCCTCTCATGACTCCATACGAGGGTACTACGGACCCAAAGTATCACTTAGACTATTTCAACAACTTGATGAGGTTAAGAGAGGTCAACAGCAGAGCAAAGTGTCATTTCTTTGTTGTTACACTTAAAGGTATTGCATACAAGTGGTTCAAGAGGATAAGGCCTGGAACAATCAAATCATGGCCGCAATTCTCTGGTGAATTTATTCAGCAGCACTATGCGGTCTGTGATTACGTTATGCCAATTACCAGCCTTGCTAACATAAAGCAAGGCAAAAATGAAAGTCTGATGAACTATATGCATAGGTTCAATATGGACGCAACAAAGGTGGGAAGTTTAACCAAAGCAGAGCTCAAGATGGCTATTATAGCCGGAGTTCGTCCAGGAAGCAAGTTATGGGGTAGCATGCTCAAAAGAGAAGTTTCAAATTTAGATGATTTCTTCGAAAGAGCACAGAAGTACATACGTGTGGAAGAGAGAGTACTTGCGTGTTGAAGACAGCGAACCTTCCTCCAGTCACACTGCTACCAATACATCTGAAGATTCCATATAGAAGAGGACGTTATGCTAGAGGGGTCACTGACCAAGGTTAAAATTGGACAAGGACCATCTAGCCATAAAAGTCCCAACCCGGGGGGAGGGGGGGGGGGGATCACCTCAAAAAATCGTAAAAAGGTCTCAAGGTAGACGCTTGCAAAAAGGGTCTCAAAGTAGACACTTGCAAAAAGGTGTCAAAGAAGACGCTTGTGAAGAGGGCCTCAAAGAAGACACTTGGAAAAAGGGTCTCAAAGAAGATGCTTGTGAAAAGGGTCTCACAGAAGACGCTTGCAAAAAGGGTCTCACAGAAGATGCTTGCAAAAAGGGTCTCGAAGAAGACGCTTGCAAAAATAGTACTATGCCTAATGACGAAGACGACGCTTCTCGCAAGAAATAATAAGCACGCGCAAAATTGCATAAAAGGATAGCAGGAACCCAAGGGGTCAACATATCCTTACAAGTAATCAAAGTGCACCATCGGACACGGATCGCCCAGCAGTACCACCAGAGCATAGTGAGTGTAGCATTATTTTGAGTCTACCCGGAAGCCTAAAGACTTCCTAATAGACTTGGGGGCAAGTGTGTATGCAAAAAATTTACCAAAGCTATAGTCAACACTCAAGAGAAAAATTGAGGGTTACCCTCATTAGCCTCGGGCAAACAAAGCAGCCCAATATCTCGCCCCAGGCAGCACCCATGTCTCATAGGAGGCCTTAGCAAAAATGCCCAGAAGGACCCAAGGGTCTCACTATGCGAGGCTGCCCTTCACCCGCGTGTGCCTTCCAAGGACACAAGGGCCTCGTTATGCGAGGCTGCTCTTCCCCTGTGCGCGCCTGCCAAGGCCACAGGGACCTCGCTATGCAAAGCTTCCCTTCCCCTGCTCGCGCCTGCCAAGGCCACAAGGGCCTCGCTATGCGAGGCTGCCCTTCCCCCGCGTGCGCCTGCCAAGGCCATAAGGGCCTCGCTATCCGAGGCTGTCCTTCCCCCGCGTGCGCCTATCAAGGCCACAAGGGCCTTGCTATGCAAGGCTGCCCTTCCCCCGCGCACGCCTGCCAAGGCCACAAGGGCCTCGCTATGCAAGGCTTCCCTCGCCTGCGTGCCTCACAACCCAGATGCGCGCCAACGCCTCACCCAGCGAGACACACCTCACCACGCCCGTGTGCGTCTCACGAGGTACAACCATGTTAAGGAGCCTCGCGTCACCATCATCTCGTGGCCCTCATGCAACCCCATCATTCCTTGTGAGACCCATCCCCGTGCCTCGTGAATGCCCGGGTCACAAATGGGTACTCACTTAGGCACTAGGGGTCTCACCTTGTGAGACTCATCCCCGAGCCTCGTGAATGCCCAGGTCACACATGGGTACTCACTTAGGTGCCAAGGGTCTCGCCTTGTGAGACCCATCCCTGAGCCTCGTGAATGCTCAAGTCACGCCTGGATACTCACTTAGGTACCAAGGGTCTACCCTTGTGAGACCCATCCCCAATCCTTGTACATGCCTATTTCCAGGCCTCGTACCTGGAGGTAAGGACGAGATAGAAGAAGTGTGGATCGACACTTACTAAAATGAAAAGAAACCTAGAGAAGATATTTAGGTAATGGGGACCACTAGGCATGAGATAGATGTACAAGCACGGGATGTACAACCCTGGAAAAGGGAAAAGGCATGACTCTGACATCTGTGTCCTACAAGTAGTGGAGGTACGGATTTGTACAGAGAGTGGAAGCACTACATGCATACCTCTGACTATGTACCAAACTGACACCATAACCTTCTGCTCCACCACGACCTGTGTCACTACCCTGACAATGTACCGATGTACAATCTTGTTCCCAAGGACTACAATGTATGGGGAGCCATTAGAGCTCCAGTAAAAATAGATCTTCACCCCTCCAGAAAAGGGGTGGGAAAATTCATTGTATGCTGAGGTTGTTAAGCAATATACGAATTTTACTCCATTGTAGTTCTGTATATTTACTCTTTCAAGTTATCTCAATCTTCTTCTAAGATATCTTCGGCAATACAGTCTCAGTTTTCTAACCTTATATCATTGACGAGATTTCACTGTCAACATATGTCAATTTTTGGGATAACATTCATGCTTATTAAAATAGACAAATTACTCAAAACACCCTCACAATACATTAAATTATTAGTTTCTAGATGCAATTACAAAAATACTCCATTCAGCTAATTTTTTAAGGTAAACAAATCAAAACGGTAAACAAAACTTGCTATCACAAGTTTTATAACATTTATTAAATATTGTGTCGGCCCATGACCTATTCATCATTTTCATTAATTGTCAGTACTTCGTACCCTTTATCAAAACCAACACACTTTTTATATTAAAAAACATGGGCGGGAGGAGTTCTACAATCGTATTGTACGGGTCCAAATCCAAGTCCTACATATATATATAAATATATATTTATGAGAAAGTGATGGAGGGGGAGCACGTGACCCACCTCGTCCTCAACTGCCTCTGCAGGTATATATGCTCATTCAAAGGAAAACAAACTTGTCTAAATTTGAACTAATTCGTTATCATATTAGCAACCAATCTCATTGTGTGTTATGAGTGCATTTTCATTCAAAAAAAACCACATGCAAAATTAACCAAGGTTTTGGCGTATTATTCAAATATTTTTAATGCACAAAATGTTATAATATTTTATATGGATTGACATAATTATACGTTGCTTACGCAGTGTTGTGATTAGCATGTAAGGATAACTATATAATCAGTACTTCATGCTATTACCATCGGGCCATAATGAGATGGACATAACATACTAACATGCTCGGGGCCCATGGGCACACTCTCAACGTCTTTAGCCCATTGGGCCAAGGCAATTAATCCTCTCATTGGGTATCTAGGCCCAATAAGCCCATTATGGTTTATAAAAAAGGTTACACCCTTTTATTAATGTGTGTGGACAATGGGTGTTTTAGAGGAAAAATGTGAGAGAGTAGTGTTCATCTACACCCTAAACACCCCTTTGATCTTTGATGTGTAGGTGGCTGAATTGTGATGAGCATAATTATGGAGAATGATGGTTCATAGACCTGATCACAAATGTAAGTAAAGCTTCCTTTTATTCATATTATGTTTGATGCCTTAAATAAGATTATTTCATTGTGCAACATTGAGCATGAATGTAACGCCCTGGTTACCCCAGAACAGTTACGGTGAATGGTGAACCCGAAATTTGACTCGCTACCTGAGTCCTTTGGTTAAAAACGTGCTTCTAAGTGTTATTAACATGCTAAGGTGGAAACCAATAGAAAAAGAAAGGATATACTTTATTTAATACATAAAACTGTTCATGGTCCCATCAAAACATCTACAAGTTATTTACAACTCAAAATGGTCATTATTGTTTCAAATTTACAAACCCGCCGACCTAAGCGGCAAAAGTAGGGTAAACCCCTAGTTCCTCTGAGAACTCCTTGGCCGTGGTGGTCAAGTGGCCGCATATGTACACATCACCACCTAAGCTCTCCACTCAAGGCTGGGTGAGCTTTTCTTTGCCTTTACCTGCACCACATAGCACCCATGAACCAAGGCCCAGCAAGAAAACACAATATAACATGAATATAATATCAACAATGATCGTAATAATCATTCAGGACTTTCAGTCCAAAGTAGAGAAGTGACGATTGGAAAAGTCACTAAAGTGGGTTCAGTTCCCTTTAGCCATGTGACGATAGGGTCACCAGGGCTTATCAAATAAGTGAACCTTTCACTAGCTTAAATAGGACAGGTTCATGATGACTAGTCACCAACATAACGTACCTCATGACCATAGAGTCATAACCATGGAATTCCGTTCCCTAGCCATGTGACAAGCAGTCAGCTAAGCCTTAGGCCCTGGCTCTGAGTAACTAGCTTAGACTAGTCAAGTGCTTATAAGTTTCATCGACCTTAGGTTTGGTCCAGCATTAATGCCTTAGAGTCATTCAACGCTGATATCGATTAGATCTAATCTTCATTAGGCCCTGCGTTCAGGACGCTTATGCCCTTTCTTACTCTTAGGTCAGTGATATGCGACCAGTGTCGTCCCTGACTAATCAGTGTCATACCCAAGTAAACAACACCCTCTATCATTTAATATGCAATAAATGTCCACATGTATCAACCAACATGCTTTAATAACAATCATACATGTCATATACACAAGGTGCAGTTTTCTTACCTTCGGTTCGAGCGAGAAATATAATAAGAACGACTCCTGAGAACGATCGACCTTTTGATTCCTTAGTGGTTACCTAATCTTCACCAATTAACCTAAACCTCACTCTCGGGACCTCGAAACATGCCCACACGGTGAGTAGATTCGATCCCGGGCCTTAAGGATTGAAACCCCAAGCCAAAAACCCTTGAAAACACTCAAAACGGGATTCTGGAGGAACAGAGTAGCGCTACAACACTGCTCCATAGTGCCCCAGCGCTATACTCAGAACCCCCAAACCGCCCAGCAACATCCTGTGTAGCGCTATAGCGCCCTCTGATGGGCGCTGTAGAGCTATCCCCTGACATAATCTCCTCTGAAACTTCCTTCTTCAACTCCCTCAATTCCAACTCAATTCTAATGCTTCCAAACCTCATTTTTTATTCCAAATGAACCCAAAAACAATCCTCACATACCCCAAGCATCACAACCACAAGAACCCTAGCAAAATCTCCCAACAAAACCAATCATCCATCCTAGGAATCCCAACTAAAAACCAGAACTAAAACAGAGCAAACCAAGGAATTTAATGGCTAGAAACTTACCTCAAGCTCAGATTATGATGCTCTTCAATGGAGGAACACACTCCTAAGCTCCCAAGACTTACTTCCCAAGCTTGAATCCTCAAGAATGGCTCAAAAATCACAAAGAAAACAGAAGGAGAAAAGGTACGGGAGAAGCTTCAGTCTATACTATGTTTTCACTACCTTTCTACAACCTTCAATGGCTTATATCTATCCTAGGGGTGAAAATAGCAAAATACCCCTAGGTCTAATAAGGGTTTCTAAAGGCTCCCAAAGGAAAAATTGGTATTTCCCACTGTTGACGCGGTTCTTCGCCAACAGATAATTATACGAATAAACAGGATGGATTAGTGCTAATTAGTGAACCGTAACGTGAAAATAACTTAATTCTAGACTGGAGAAATTAGTAACATGGGATGGTGATCACCCCTTTCTTTTTAGGTGGTTCGAAGGTTAAAATCCCTCTAGTCCACCAGTCGATATTATTGATGTCTCTTGGTTAATCCTTACAGAGTACTTCTTTACAAAAAATATGCCAACCCCTTGCAATGCCCAGTGTCTTGGTATTTATAAGGGGAGGATACCTGGGTTGGCAAGGGGGTCATCCCGTGACCTCTTTATCCTTCACGTCATCTCTGTGACACTGATGATTAATTCCTAAAACCTGACAGTGAAGTGTGGTCGCATGGCCCAAACCAGGCGTGGGATGTCTGAATACGCATGTTTATACTGCGTGTCTGAGAATTTAAGAATGGAATAGACACGCGATGTCTGATATATGCATGTTTACATTTCGTGGTTGTCTTTACAAGGATTCGGGTGTCAGATCTATGTCGCATCACGAGCTTGATGTAGCGCCAGCTCGTGATATCCATACTGCTGACCCGCTGCCTTCGAGTAAACTACTAACTTTCTAATCATCTCGGGCTGGAGAGGTGGAAACCCATAACAACAGCTCCGAGTGGATGATTTACACGTGGCGAATCGAATTAGGCCCTTTTCCAGCTCGCCAATAGCTCGCAGATATTTAGGGCGTACATTTTCCCTCCAAGCCCCTTCTCGTGACCCATGACATCATCTGTGACCTTCACAGCGGGGGCTTTTAAGTTTCCTTTTCGACTCTTCATCTCCCGTCCACTACACAGGTATCGGACACGTGGAGCGCCGTGGTTGGCGACTGTCCGGCTTCCGAGAATTGCATTAAATGGCCTAGTCTGTCTTCGGCCGTCGTTTCGCCTCTTGAGTTATGACCCTCGTATCTCGCATTAATGCGATCGAACGGTCCTCGTTCCTTTGTCTCATACGTATATTGGCCACCTTCCTCATTAGCCACCCTTTATTTGAAATTTTTTCCCCATCTTCTCTCCTTTTTAGCCTCAGAAGTCTTTCTTCTTCCGGTTATCATCCCAAAGATCCCTACGCTTTTGCGACTTTCACATGGCAAAAGCACTGTAAGTCCTCTGCCTGTTGCATGTTTTGATATTTCCATTTCTCTGTTTGGTAAACTTCTTTCTTAGTCGCACACTGTAGGCTCTTTTTGGCTGGTGTCACTACAACAAATATGCCCATATATTACATTCAAATATCACATATTTTAAAAAGTGTTATTGTCCCGTGTTAATAGAAAAAGACACAGATAAAATGAAATATTAGGCAGCAAATATAATAGACTTAGGCGCCAAATGAAAGACAAAAGCCCTTATCCCTAATCTCTAAGGTTGAATCCCTAATAACCCTTTACGCCTCCTCTCTCACACTCAGTAACTCTTTCTCATTCTATCTTTCTCTCTTAGCTACTCTCTCGTTCAATCCTTCTTTCCTTCTCTCTGTTTGTTGCAGGTGTGTAACAAGGTGATGGGGGCCCACGGCTTGGGTCGTATGACAGGGAGGCTCGACTCGTGGGTCTATGGCATGGCTCGCTCGTGGGTGCGACGATGCTTCCGGCGGTGGGTCTACGACATGGCTCGACTGGTCTATCTTCCATTAGGTCTCAATCTTCCATCTCTGTATTTTTTTTCCTTTTATTTCTCAAGAAAATTCTTGGTGAAAATGGTTATTTTGCAAGTTTGTACATTATTTTTTAATTATTTACAAGGTGTTACAATACTTTAGTAGTCTAATCCAAATTCTACATCCCAAAATCAGATACGATATGGGGTTTGTAGATTCAAGTTGTTTCCGTGTCTTTATGAAAGTTAGATATGATTTGGGGTTTGGGATTTGAATATTGAGGTTGCTCATGGGTATTTCATTATGCTTACACTCCCTTGAATTCGTTCTCAATGTAAAGTGGCTAGAAAATCTGTATAAGAAGATATATTGTCATCTGATTATGTTTATTTTTGTATGCACACCCATGTTAACATTATTAATTTATTCGTTAAAAAAAATTAGTGACAAAATATTTTTTTATAATAAGTAGTCAAAATATTTATCACAATGCTTTACAGGTAATGCTTGACTAAAGCTTTAACATTTTATAATCAGGAAATGAAAAAAGAAAAATTCCCTAACAAGTATGCCTTTTTTATTTTTATCTTTTTCTAAACCATTGCATGATTGATGGAATTTCTTTTACAATAATCTTTTTAAATTGCCTAAGATTTTTTGTTTATTTATTAATGTGGCTTGCTTCTCTTGAGGAATGAGTGAGTGCAATTTTGGTTTAGGAAGCATGACGAACTGTACTCTTTGATATGATGTTATTAGTACTTAAAAAAACAAGATATGCCCAATTAAAAAAACTTATTTTTGGATAAATTGTGTTGGAAGTTTGATTGTATTTAAGTTTTCAAATCATTTCTACCAGCTCCTTACTTACTACTACTACATTACAAAGAGGCTGGTTTTGCCATTTGGGCATCTCTGATTTCTCTCCTCTTTTGTGTATCAAATGGAAACTCTCTATAGAAAGTATGTTGTTGCTTTCTTCTTCATTGCCTTTTCATGCTTGTTGGATTATACAAATGGTGTGCTTTCTTCCAAAGGGGTTAACTATGAAGGTACGTAGAGTTTTCTCAGCTTTTTATTTTTATGTCTGCTTTGTATATGAAGAAATTTACAGATGAAGTAACCTATCTTTTTCTCTACAAACAAAATTTGCAATTCAAGCTTTGATGGACATTAAGAACTTGTTTAAGGATCCCCATGTTATACTTGATAATTGGGATGATACTGCTGTTGATCCATGCAGCTGGAATATGGTCACTTGCTCTCCTGATGGTTTGGTCATTAGTCTATAAGTAAATTCATGGCGAAAAACACCAAATTTTAGCTTATATCGGCAAAATTTGAGCTTATATGTCACACACAAATTTGAGACATGAAACTTTAAGATTTTTTCTAAGTAGTTGGGAATGGTTTTTGGTGCTACAGAGGAACTCCAAGCCAGAACTTATCAAGCATCCTTTCTACAAGCATAGGCAACTTAACAAATCTCCGGAGTGTGTAAGTGGAAAAACTAGTGTTGTCAATCTCATTTTGTTTGTCTTCATAATTTGTTTGCTGCTGACCCTTTATTTATTTGTTTATTATTATTATTTCTCTGTCTGCAGACTATTATAGAGCAATAATATAACAGGTCCTATCCCCTATAGGCTCCAAAATCTTGACACACTTGATCTTCCCAATAACAACTTTAATAGTCAAATTCCCAACACTTTATCACACTTAAAGAGTCTTCAATACATGTATGTAAAATTTGTTGATTAATTTTGAGTTAAATATTTTCATGTTAAGCTTGATGGTAATTACATGATTTGAAACTGGATCAGGCGACTGGACAATAACACTTTGAGTGGAGCAATTCCTGCATCTTTGGAAAACATGGCATAGCTTGCCTTCCTGTAATTTTTTTCAACTTTTAGCATTTTAATACTACTTGTTATCAAGGCTCCATCACAAGTTGAATAGCTTATAATAATGTTTTATGGGATTTTTTTTAATGGTCTAGGGACCTGTCATACAACAATCTAAGTGGTCCAGTACCAAGGTTTCCTGCCAAGACCTTCAAGTAAGTCATTTTCTATATTGTAATTGTTGTTGTTGTTGTTATTATTTTCTCTGTTGCATTGTTGTTGAAGAAGAAAAACTTTTGTAACATAAAAAATCAACGACTTTAATTTTTGAATTGACACAACATTGTGGGGAACCCTCTGATTTGTGCCACAGGAAAGGAACAAGTGTGCTTTGCAACGATGCCGATAGCACCTCTTTTTTCCTCTAATAATTCGCAAAGTAGCAATTCTTTTCTTTACTGTGTTTTCAGTTTCTTTACTCTTTCAGACACTTCCTTCTGCTTTTTTCTTCTTTTCTACAATAATGTTGTGTTCTTTATTTTTCTAAAGCACAAGCAGTACTTTCTTCCTTTTACCTTTTGTTGGAGCTTCATCATTCAATTTCTAAGGCAAAAAAACAATGTTACTAATTCAGCCCAATACTTTTAAGATACATTATTTGAGAGATTATCATTAAATAACATGTTACAACTGCTCTAATTTTCTTCTTTATGCCACTTTTGAAGATGCTCAAATTGCTAGGAGACCCAAAAACCATAAAATTGCTTTAGCCTTTGCTTCAAGCCTGGGCTGCATTTGTCTACTAATTCTTGGGTTTGGTTTCCTTCTTTGGTGGAGGTGCACACACAACCAGAAAATTTTCTTTGACATCAACGGTTAGTAAACCTAACTCATTTTTTAAGCAATATCATTTAAAAAGAAATAGAAGAAGAAGAGATTAATAGTTGTAGGCTTTAAAAAATTTCAGAGCAACATCATGAGGAGGTTTGCCTTGGAAACCTGAGGAGATTTCAATTTAGAGAGCTTCAGATGGCAACAAACAACTTCAGCAACAAGTACTTGGTTAGAAAAGGTGGTTTTGGAAATGTCTACAAAGGCTGTCTCAGAGATGGTACAGTAGTAGCAGTTAAAAGGCTTAAAGATGGTAATGCTATTAGTGGTGAGATTCAATTCGGCTTTATGGGTTTTGTATGACGGCCTCTGAGAGGCTCTTGGTTTACCCCTATATGTCAAATGGCAGCAATGCCTCTTACCTCAAAGGTAAGCTGACCTGTGATGTCCTCAAAAACTGTTAAGTTGCTTAGTACTAAGTTGATCCCTAAGGAAGAATACAGAGATATTCATGTGCGGAAACATTAAGGAAAAACAACAAACTATAATCAATTTTAAGTATATAATTATTATATTGAATTGACTACAATGAAGGTCTTCTAATTTATCTTACTGTACTTTATGTATATATAATTTTACAAAACTTAACATAATTCCTTAGTATTAAAAATGCATAATCTATATGATGTATACTTGTGCATAATCTATATTTATAATCTTAACATATACCTTTTGGAGTACTATAGCATAGATTCTAATGTAATAGTGGCAGTGAAAGCTTTTGATTGATGGCAGGAAGATCTACTAAAGCCTTATTGAAAGGTATAGACACATGGAAAAAAGAGACTGATGAAAAAGGTAATAGTTTCACATACTAATTTCCTTCCTCTTCTTAACTAAAGATTTCTGTTTGTCAAACATTTTGATAAGGCATTTCAGATTTTGTTTGATTATGAATTCTCATTTTAGCTCAAACATTCAATAGACACTATAAGTTCATAGAATTTTATGATGTTCGAGTTGCTGATGCGGCTCTCAAAGCAATGAATAGGAGTGACATAGCCGGGAAATGCATAAAACATGAACCAAGCTGCCCTGGTAGAGCATGTCGGAAGTAAGCTTTCTTTCTTCCACTGGGTTGATGCTCTTATTTTCTTAGACATTCAGATTTGAAATGTTTATGAGTTTTATTGAATTAAATAAATAAAAGTCTTGGTAAATATAATATTTTGTGTTCTGGATATTGTTGATTAGTAACTACTAGCTAGAGAAGCTTTCTCTATTTATTTGTTTAATGATAATTGTGTTTAAACTTAAGAGACATTTGTACATGAGAATGGCCTCAAAATCGAATTAGTATAGGATTTGAAATGCTATGATTTTTTCACCAGATTAGAGTGTTGGAATGATTTTCATCCTGAATTGGTTTTACTGCAAGATTATTAGGCTCAATTACTTCCTGTTGTCTTTTTGTTCATTTTCTATAGACTATTACCAAAAGTTTACAAAAAACCAGAGGTTTTTTTTCTCTATTTTTTTATATATATATTTAAAAATCTGGTTGCATCTGTGAATCTGTTTGATATTTGTGTAATAACCTCTTGCTTTCTTTCTCTCTCTGTTTTTGTGAGTTATTGTGTGACAGTTTGTACTTTTGGGCTCCAAAAGTATATCTTATTCAGTTCCTGAAGTTGCCAATGCTTTACTCAAGAGATTGCTTCCTGGACATGAACTTTGTTTTATTTTCAAGATTGTCTCCAAGGTACAATCTTTCTAAATTTTATTATTGTTGTGGTTAATTGTTATTATTATTATGTTTTATCTATTGCCTATTATCTATATTAAGTATTTTTGTGAACTATCTTCCTTGGCTTTCATTCATTAGAGTTGGTGTTTGAATTTTTTGGGGTTATTTCACTTTGACTTGAACAAATATACTCATCTTATCAATTTATTCAGTTCTTACTTCAACAAACAGCTTTAATACAAGTAAATGGTTTATGGGTTGTTGAGGATTAGTTAGGTTATTTATATATACATACATGTGTGTTCTTAGCTTCAGGTTGAGCATTTTTCTTAAATATTCACTGTTTGTTCTCTATTGAAATGCCATTGATTGCCAAACCACTGCATATTGGCAATTTTAAGTTTTGGAATCATTTCATATTCTCTATGAAATTAGGCACTCATGATAATTATCATGCAATCAAGGGAAACCATCCATGAAATTTGTTGATTCATTTGTTTTAGTTGTTCTATTTGTTCTATTTTATAGTTCACTATCAGGTATGAGTTTGAGTATTAATCATTTAATTTCTTATGTAGTTGAGCAAGCCAATGTCACAATGGAAACAAGAGCATAATGAATCAACTTTGTTTATGTACTCTTTAAGTTTACTATTAACTTTAAGTTGAAGGATTATATATTTAAATTTTGTTGTAGCTAAGCAAATGGACTCACAACAAAGACAAGTGCACAAAGGATGTAAATTGAAGGATGGAGCAAGTTTCATGCATAGTTTATTTTTGTGTATCTTGTAATGTTTCTGTTTTTCATTTTTGAAGTAAAAAATGTTCAAGATTATAAAACTTTATTATGTTATGCTTTCAAACTTAAGTTAGAACTAAGATCTCATGAAGTAGACACATTCATGGTTTGAATTAGTTATTGTTTAATGTAATACTTATGTTTTATCAATCTATTGAGAATTACATTTTATGATTAATTTTGATATTTTTTTTTATCAAAATACAATAATAAAAATCTTTTAATTAAAAAACCCTTATAAGTATACTTATCAAAATAAAATTTAAAATATATTATCCACACTAAAGTAACAAAATATTATTACTAGACTTTTAATTTGTTATGATTTAGAAACATATTATAAGCGTAACAAATCGTTATGATTTATATAATATAACAAACTAAAAACGCTATCAAAACAATCAAATGTAACAGTGGAAAAGTGTTATGCAATAAGTATAAGATTAAACGTCAAATTTATAACCAAATACTTTAAATAAATGTTATTATTTGAATATTATAGCAACTAAAAATGAGTTATTGAATAGTTTAAGATAACATCGGACATAACATTCGAATACTGTTATAGAAAAGACAGGACTTTTAATAACAGGGGCTATGTTAGCGTTTTCAGAAGCATTATCAATACTTCCGGTTAGCAGTTTTTAAGTGTTATGAATACTGTTTTTTCTGGGTAGCTTTTCTGGGTAGCTTTAGGGAATGCCTGTTTGGAGAGGAGAAGGCGAGAGGTTTATGGGGTGCAAAACCGGGTAGCTTAGGGGTCACGCTTCCTAGGCGGTTTTGCTTTTTGAAACTTTCCCTCCAAGGCAAGCATTATCCTGACCCTGCTGACACACAGATCCCGAGCAATCGGGGATCCGTTGGAAATGTGGGCGCGTGACCATGGCAACGCGTGCCTTCACACACCGCGGGCTGAGGTTACCTCAGCCCGTGTGCGAAAATCACTTCTCGCGCTATATTCCCTTTTCTATTTTTAGGTCGCCTATTTAAAATTTTCTTCATCTTTGTTCGTTAGGCGACTAGATGGGGCCCAGGAAGAACATACCTAAAAAGAGCGCTGCCAGCTCATCATCCCAGCAAGCTAGCAAGGGGAAAGAGATAGTTGCGGAATCTCCAATCCCCCACTACGATCCCACCGTGGAGAAAGAGGTCGAGGTGGGACCTGACACCTTCTTCGAGATAGAGAGGATAGTCTCGAAGATTACGACCCAAGGGAGGGTCAACAAGATCTTATTGTCCCATAACATTAAAATTAGGACAGGCGCTCTTGTTGTCTGACCTCCCCTCGAGGGCGAGAGGAGCTGCACACCCCTCGACGAGGAATTTGCGGCCTGGAGCGACGAACACCTCAAGGTCGGGGCCTTCCTACCTCTCGACCAGTACTTGGCGGATATTCTGAATTACGTGAAGCTGGCTCCCTTCCAACTGCCCACTAACTCCTACCGTCTGCTAGCGGGGCTGAGGTACGTGAAGCATGAGTGGGAGGTCCCTACACCATCGAACATCCTTTATTTCTTCTGCCTCAAAGCCAGCCCGGATCAACGGGGGCCCATGACGGGTTCTACTACCAGACCCATTTTCCCAACTCTCCTGCAGTCATCGAGCTGCCTAGCCACCCCAACGACTTCAAGGACCAATTCTTCATGTCGACAGGGTTTCGCAACTGCGATCACCACTACTTCAACTGTCCTCGTAATTTCTTTCTATCCTCAGCTCGCAAAATCGCCACATTGCTTTATTTCTTTTCATGTGTATTGACTTGAATACCATCGTGCAGCCATTTTTGCGAGGACGGCCAAATCGATGACCCTCGGGGGTCAATATGAGACCTTGGCGGGGCTCCCACCAAGTGAAAAAGACTACCGCCAGCTCATATCTGATGAGACGATGCTGGCGTGCAAGTTAATTTCTCTGGGCTAGACCAACGGCCTTGAGGAGGTCGAGGGCTATCCCAGTAGCTCGCGAGATGGTGCCCATCCCCGAGGGGGATGCTGCAGACAATGACAAGTAGGATGAGGAAGACGAGGTGTCACTCGTTCGTCGGAAGCGGGCTCTCGAGGTTGCCAGGGGCTTGATGCAGATCAGATCTAGTCCGGGGCAGCAGCCAGCCCCTCCAGCCAAGGTAAGCCATACCTGTTTAGGGACTTAGATAGGGCTACCGCAGACCTACAGCTTGCTAGGTTTAACCCAAGCCAGCTCGTACATCATCATCAAGATGACCCAGACCTTAACATAACCCTACACCAGTGTGTAGATCAACTAGTGTTGCGCCATGACATGGGTCGCCCTAGGGGCACTGTAGTAGTAGACAACACCCTGGCTTTTAGGTCGGCTTTTTTTTAGGAGTACGGGACAAACCATAGGTCGTGGCCCTCCCTTCTGGAGGGTGTAGTCGCTCCAGGGCTTAGGCAGTATGTAGAGGAGTCCAGTCCTGAGGCAGATCCGGACCCAGAGCCCCCTCTCATTCGCGAAGTTATAAACTTAGATTACCCCATAGAAGCTCCGCGGCCGGAGGTCGTGGCAATAGATTCCTCCTCTAGCTTGGAGGGTAGGACCTTTTCAATACACCCTTAGATTTTTCTTGTGATGAAGTAACCTTACATGTATACTAACGCTCCCTTCATTTTCATTTCAGGCAAAGAGATGGCACAGCCCAGAGACAACGTTCTGTGGTCCATCTTCCAGGGGGGGAATCCTCCCTCTGAATTGTCAGGGCCCTTTGTCAAGAAACCCCGGCTGACCAAGAAGACTCCTCCCAGGACCACCTCCAAGTCTCCCACTAAAGGGAGGGGCCAGGTCCCTACAACCGCAAAGAACATGCCCCCAGCTCTGCGACCATCGGTCCCTACTCGAGAATAGGAGGCACCATCTGGAACCTCGCCAGCTCCCACTCCCACCGTACGTATACCGGTCAACACTCAGGCTCTGGAGAAAGTCCCTGAGGCCTTCAGAGGGATGGTCTATGAGACCGCGAGCTATACGGTGGAGCATTACTACAACGCCACCCCGAGGGACTTGCGGGAGATCGAGACGAGGAGCCCCGAGAATGTCATGGAGTCTTCCCTGGGGATGACCCTCACGGTAAGTTTACTTAGTTAACTCTCTTTGCTTTCTCTCTAGCACATGCCTTATTATCTTTGCCTTTGTAGGTGGCTTTGGCTCTACACCGCAGCATAGCTCGATCCAGGGCCAGGTTTGACGAGAGGAGGGGCGACTTCCAGACTGCTCAAGTCGCTCTCGCATCTGCACAATAGCAAGAGCGAAATTCCAAGGCTGCCCTAACGGCTGTCAAAGAAAGTGAAGAGGACGCGTAGGTCGCCTTTGCCGTGACGAAGACCGAACTGGAGGCGGCCAGGGTCAAGCAACTGGAGGCCGAGGCTGCACAAGCCGCCTTGGCCGCAGCGAAGATCGAACTTGAGGAGGCCAAGGCAGTCCTCGTGGCAGGGAGGGCATCTTCCAGCTCCTCCATGGAGGCCATGCTTTATCACTGTTGGGCCTTCAACCAGGATGGCGATTTCTCCTTCCTAGCGCCTGAGGTGTGGGAGCCCTTCCTCGAGAAGTTCAAGGCTCATCTTCAACAAGAGCTGCCCTCTGAGACTGGGGAGACTTCCGCTGCAGGCGAGTAGGAGACCGAAGGGGTGACCTCATCGGAACGGCCTGGGGGGCCTAGGACTTTTGATTTTATTTATTTGTAATCTTTTACCATGAGGTTTTATCTCCTTGAGACAATTGGTTTCCCAGCATTTCATTTTAATCTATTTTTATCATTATTATTATTATTTATTTTCATCGCATTTGGTAAAAACTTAGTTCGCGTTAGTTTATTGACTTTTTCTTTGAAACCACAAAGCACTATCAATCAATTAACTAACTTCTAAGTTCTAGGACCTGGTTGTATCCAGCACATTGATTTTAAAAACTTAGTTCGCATTAATTTTTTATTGATAACTCGTGCTTTTTAAGAAAAACATCGATTAACCAATTTGAATCAACTTCTAAGTTTTAGGACCTGGTTGTATCCAAGACATTGATTTTAAAAACTTAGTTCACGTTAATTTTTTATTGATATCTCGTGCTTTTTAAGAAAAACATCGATTAACCAATTTGAATCAACTTCTAAGTTTTAGGACCTGGTTGTATCCAAGATATTGATTTTAAAAACTTAGTTCGTGTTGGTTTTATCGACACCTCGCGCTTTTTAAGAAAAACACCTATTAGTCGATTTAAACCAACTTCTATGTTTTAGGACCTGGTTGTATCCAAGATATATGTCCCCCAAGTAACCAAGAAGGGACCTTTCGTGGTTACTTGGAACATGCTCTTCTAACACTACACTCACGAAAATATACAATGATACGAAGAAACTACTTCTCATTATTTAATTAAACAAGGTGGCTTTCATAACTAAGCCTTACAAAAGTATTACTGATAATATTTCTTTAGGTGTACAGCGTTCCAAGTCCGTGGGACTGCTTCTCCATTAGGTCGAGCTAGTTTAAAGGTTCCTTTCTTCACAACCTCTATTATTTGATAGGGTCCTTCCCAGTTTGGTCCCAACACTCCGTCCTTGGGATCCTTACCGGCTAAGAAGACTCTTCGGAGCACTAGGTTGCCTAAGTTAAAGATGAAATAATGAGTGATCTTTTGTTGATAATGCACGAGCTGTAGCTGCGAAGCTTCTCATTTTTCGTCAATTAGGTCGAGGGACGCGCAGAGCAATTTGTCGTTCTAGTCTTGGTCAAATTCCCGGACTCTATGCGAGGCTATCTTTGTTTCGATAGGAAGGACAGACTCACTCCCGAAAGCCAGGGACAAAGGAGTGTGACCTGTCGAAGTTCGGTGCGAGGTCCGGTATGCCAACAGCACCTGGGGGAGCTGTTCAGGCCAAACTCCCTTGGCTTCATCCAACCTCTTCTTAAGGCTCGCTTTTAGTGTCTTATTCACAGCCTCGACCTGCCCATTAGCCTGGGGGTAGGCCACGGAGGAGAAGCTTTTAAATATGTCGTGCCTCTCGCAGAATTTGGTGAAGAGATCGCTATCGAACTGGGATCCGTTATCCGACACGATCTTCTTTGGCAGCCTGAATCAGCAGACATTATTCTTAACCATAAAGTCGAGGACCCTCTTTGATGTAATCATCGCCAGGGGCTCTGCTTCTGCCCATTTTTTGAAGTAGTCAATAGCCACCACCGAATAGTGAACTCCTCCCTTTCCTGCGGGAAGGGCACCAACTAAATCAATCCCCCAGATCGCGAACGGCCATGGGGACGAGATCATCTTTAGCTTGACTGGAGGGGCTCGGGCGACCGTGGCGAACCGTTGGCATCTGTCGCACTTTTTAACATAAGAGATCGAGTCCTTCGATAGAGTGGACCAATAATACCCTTGCCTCAACACCTTCAAGGCCAGGTTTTGCCCCCCAGTGTGATCTCCACAAAATCCCTCATGCACCTCCTGTAGAATGGTTTTTGCTTCGCTTGGCAGAACACACTGCAGAAGAGGTAAAGAGAGACCACGCCGGTACAACGTCCCCTCTATCATTATATACCTCGGAGCTTGGTAAAGTACCCTCCTTGCGTCGTTTCGCTCCTCAGGTAACTTTCCTGTTGTGAGGTACTCGATTATGGGAGTCATCCAGGTCGGCCTGGTGTCGATCATTTCAACCTCCATCCTGGCTTTCTCTATGCTTGGTCTTTCCAAGAATTCTACTGGTACCAAGCCCAAAGTTTTGACCTCCCCGGAGGTGGCGAGCTTTGTCGGGGCATCAGCATTGGCATTCTGCTCTCGAGGTATCTATTCAATTAGGCTGTGCTCAAATGAGGACAGCTCCTTCTTTACCTTGGTCAGGTAGGCAGTCATCTTGGTTCCACGAGCTTGGTATTCTCCTGATACTTGGTTTACCACGAGTTGGGAATCGCTGTAGCACTGGACGGAGCTGGCCTTCAGCTCCTGGGCCACCCTTAGCCCAGCCAATAAAGCTTCGTATTCGGCTTACTTGTTGGATGCTTTGAATCCAAATCACAACGCGGAGTGGAAACGATGTCCATCCGGGGATATCAAGATGATTCCAGCTCCGGATCCATTCACGTTAGACAAGCCATCTACAAAGACTTTCCACGAGGCTCGAACCGGTTCTTCCACTAGTTCTTCTCGGAATTTCGTGCACTGTGCCACAAAATCAGCCAGAGCTTGGCTTTTCACTACAGTTCGTGGCATGTATAGTATCTCAAATTGGTTGAGCTCGATAGCCCATTTCAAAAGACGCCCCGATGCCTCAGGTTTCTGCAAAACCTGCCTTAATGGTTGATCGGTTATGACGTGGATTGAATGGGACTGGAAATACGGCCTGAGCTTTTGGGAGGCTGTAATAAGGCAGAAAGCCATTTTTTCCATCAACGGGTATCGGGATTTAGCTCCGAGAAGCCTCTTGCTAATGTAATAGACTGGGTTCTGAGACTGGTCTTCTTCCCAGACCAGTACTGCGCTAGCTGCATCTTCCGTGACATCCAGGTAAAGGAAAAGAGGCTCTCCTGCTGTTGGCTTGGACAACACAGGCGACTCGGCTAAATGTGCTTTCAGGTCGAGGAAGGCACGTTCGCATTCTTCGGTCCACTCAAATTTTTTATTTCCCCAGAGCAGGTTGTAGAATGGCAAACACTTGTCGGTAGATTTGGAAATGAACCGATTAAGGGCTACCACCCTTCCTGTCAGCTTTGGACGTCTTTTCGCGACCGGGGTGATGGCATCTCGAGTAGCGACCTGATTTTATTGGGGTTCGCCTCTGTTCCTCTGGTGTTGACTGTGAAACCCAGAAATTTTCCTGACGCAACCCCGAATGTACACTTTTGGGGATTTAGCCTCATGTCGTACTCTCTTAAAATCATAAAGCATTCCTTCAGATCGGAGACATGGTTATCGGTAGTTTTTGACTTGACCAACTTGTCGTCAACATACACTTCCATGTTTTTCCCGATCTGATTAGTAAACATCCTGTTGACCAACCTCTGGTATATAGCTCCTGCATTTTTCAGCCCGAAGGGCATGACCTTGTAGCAATAAACGTTAGTTGGGGTCATGAAGCTAGTGTGTTCCTGGTCTGCCGGGTTCGTGGCGATCTGGATATAGCTCGAGTATGCATCCATAAAAGACATAAGCTCGTGCCCCACTGTGGTATCTACCAATTGATCAATCCTTGGCAAGGGGAAGCAATCTTTGGGGAAGGCTTTATTCAGATCAGAAAAGTTGATGTAGGTCTACCACTTCCTGTTGGGCTTCGGGACCAAAACAGGATTGGCGACCTAGATCGGGCTACTTCCTCGCGAATAAAGCCTCATTTTAAGAACCGGGCTACTTCCTCCTCTAGGCCCTCAGCTCGGGTCGTGCCCAGGCGCCTTTGTTTCTGGGACTTCGCCGGCACGTTCTTGTCCAAGTTAAGGGTGTGCATGATGACGCCCGGGCTGATCCTTATCATGTCGTCATTAGACCAGGCGAACACATCTAGATGCTCTTGTAGAAAACTAAGCAGCTCTGCCTTCCTTTTATTACACAGGTTTTTCCCGAGCTTTACCACCTTCGAGGGGTCTTGTGGGTCGATGTTCACCTCCTCGAGCTCTTCGATGGCCTGGAGCTCGGATCTATCTTCGCCTATCCTGGGGTCGATATCATCACCCAAGGTGATATCCTCCCCATTGGTTCTCTGAGATTTTTCTATCATAGGAATAGGTCCTACTTCCTGAGATTTTTCATTCCCGCCCTGAATGGTCATCGTCTGCTGCCCGGGTCGTGACTTTCCCTTCATGGAAATGCTATAGCATTCCCTGGCAGCGAACTGATCACCTCGGACCGTGCATATCCCCGTGGAGGAGGGGAATTTGACTCGAAGATGGCAGATGGAGGTTATGGCATCAAATGCTATCAACGTAGGTCAGCCTAGAATAACGTTGTAGGCGGCGGAACAATCAATGACCACAAATTCGAGGAGTTTAGAGACAGTCTGGGGCCCCTCTCCCAAGGTAATTACCAGCTCGATTGTTCCTATCGCTGCTGACCCTTCTCTGGAAAATCCATACAACATCATGGAGGTGGCCTTCAACTCGGTGATAGATAACCCCATCTTCTCCAGCGTAGAGAGGAACTGCAGGTTCATGGAACTCCCATTATCGATCAGTATCCTCCTAACTCTCCGTTTGGTGAGTTGGGCAGTTATGACCAGAGGATCATTATGGGGGAACTGGACATGACTAGCATCCTCCTCAGTAAAAATGATTGGTTGCCTCTCCAGTCGTTACTGTTTGGGTAGATGCTGCTTCAGGACGAATTCCACTCCGTTATGAGCCTTCAACTCATTGACATATCTCTTCTGGGCACCTATGCTCGTGTCGGCCAAATGGGGCCCCCCGAAGATTGTGGATATCTCTCCCCTTGTCACAGCAGGAGGGGTGTCCTAATTTATCCAGGGCCCGGGCTGATTTACCGGAGCTTCCAGGGCCGGCTGACTGGCAGGAACTCTGTTCCGCGCATATTGAGCCAAAGGTCCGGCTCTAATGAGTGTCTCGATCTCATCCTTTAAATGCCTACAATCATCAGTGTTGTGGCCAATATCGTCGTGGAATCGACAAAACTTGGAAGGGTCCCTCTTGGCCTTCTAGTGCTTCAAAGGCTCCCGCTTTTTCCAGGGGAGGCGAGCAGAGTTTGCGAGGATAATGTGTTCCCTAGTGTTTGTGAGCTCGGTGTAAGCCGCGTGGACTGGCTTAAATTTTTCCACAGGCTTGTTCTTCTTCAGGTCGTGCTGGCTGCCCTCGCTGCTCCCTTTTCTCATACCTCCACCCCCTGGGTTATTCTGTGTAACGGTTTGAGTCGTCTTCACATCCGTTCCCACTCCAACGGGTTGATCAGGGGTTTGGCTGGTTCCCGCGACCGACGCTCGCGCCTCTTCCAGGTTTTTCCATCCCTGGGCCTTGTTCAGGAATTCATCCATGGTGCTGACACCTTTTCTCTGTATCTATTTCCATAGCCCGCCTCCAATGAGGATTCCAGTCCTCAAGGCCATAAGCTTGGAACTATCATTTGCATCCCTGGCTCTAGCCGCAACGTTTGCGAACCTGCTCAGGTAAGCTTTCAAGAGTTCCTCGGGCTGTTGCTTCATGTTTTCCAGGGTGTTGGCTTTGATGCGGGAAGCTTGAGAAGCTCAGAACGCCCTCTTGAAGTCAGCAGAAAAGGATTTCCACGAGCTAATGGACTGCTTTCTACACAGCTTGAACCATTACTTGGCCGGCCCAGTCCAGGTGGAAGGGAATATCAAACACCTTAGCTCAGGGCCGATGTTATAGGCCATCATCAGGGTGTTGAACATACCCAAATGATCCCACGGGTCTCCGTCTCCATCGAACTTAGACAGGTGGGGCATCCGGAAACCTGGCGGGTATGTTGTGGCCACTATGCCGGGGGCGAAGAGCTCAAGTTCGTCCCCCGAGTCGTACTCGTCTTTTTCCTTTTCTGACAAGAGCTTCTTCATCAGCTCCTCCATCTAAGCTAAATGCTCTAGGGTTTGGTCCTTACTTCCTTGGTTGTTCTGGGGCTGTTCAGCAGCTCCAGTTCCATTGTAGGCGTTAGGTGGGTTATTTTCCCTCCAAGCTTGAGCTTGTTTAGGTGGGACATTCCCACTGTCACGTACTTCGAAGGTCGGCCCTCGGGGTGGCCCGAGGGCTTTGCGCCGAACTCAAGCGATTGTGCAGGTCTTTATCGGATCTGCCACTTTGGTGGCTCTCGGTCCAGTAACTCCCGTTTGAAAAGCTTGGAGCCCGTTGCTGGGGGTGAGGATCCGGGACTTCCCTGCGCGCTTGGTTGCAATGGGAAGGACCGGCGGAAGGAGGATTTCATCTGCTGCTCCCGTGTGCCGAAATGTGCCGAACTAGACGGGGAGGAGATGGGTATCTTATTGGCGATGGGGGATGCATAACTGGTGACGCGATCCTAGTCCCGTCTGGCCGGATCAAAGTAGCCCGCGACCGCTCCACTTTACCACCCCCAGCATCCTACGCTCGGCGGTCTGACCGTGGTGCAAGAGGGATGGTCGGAGCAGGCTGTCTTCGCAAGCCTTCCCCGGATCTCCTCTGTGAGCTGCCTCAAGCCCCTCTGGGCATGTTCAATGGTGGAATCGAGCTAGGAGTTGAGGTTCGGAATGGTCGGCTGAATTACTGATTGGCCCTAGGAAACACCTCAAACACAATTTCCTGGTGGTGGTGCAACGTGGGGGTAGAACTTGGAGTTGAGGTTCTGACTGATCGGCTGGGCCTGGACCAGTTATCCCAGTGGAACTTGTGAGTCCCACTTTGCCTCTTTCCGACGTTAGCGTCAGTTGTAAGAGGGGGTAGCCGGGCCAAGACTTCTTCGATTTGCTTGCTTGCTTGCTCTGGACAGCTGACTCCTCTACTGTATGTTCTCCATCTCTATTGCTGTCAAGAAATCCGGGTTCGGATTTAGCAGCCGGGGGGCCGAACTCTCGGTGTCGTCCTGGCCCATTGGCTGCTTTCCCGGCCGCCACTAGATCTCGGGGTTTTGTTCATCGGATATGGCGGCATGGTGGGCCTCCCACCCATCATGTTGATCTGCCTCGTTACCATGTCTCGAACGAGTAACCACCATGATCAGGCTTTTGCGATAGCACCAATCTAAATCCTATCAATGAAAGCACCAAATTGTTGACGCGGTTCTTCACCAACAGATAATTATACGAATAAATAGGATTGATTAGTGCTAATTAGTGAACCGTAATGTGAAAATAACTTAATTCTAGACTGGAGAAATTAGTAACATGGGATGGTGATCACCCCTTTCTTTTTAGGTGGTTTGAAGGTTAAAATCCCTCTAGTCCACCAGTCGATATTAATGTCTCTTGGTTAATCCTTACAGAGTACTTCTTTACAAAACATATGCCAACCCCTTGCAATGCCCAGTGTCTTGCTATTTATAGGGGGAGGATACCTGGGTTGGCAAGGGGGTCATCCCATGACCTCTTAATCCATCACGTCATCTCTGTGACACTGATGATTAATTCCTAAAACTTGACAGTGAATTGTGGTCTAATCAATAGGTAAGGAGGGATAATGGGCCGCATTGCCCAAACCAGGCGTGGGATGTCTGAATACTCACGTTTATACTGCGTGTCTGAGAATTCAGGAATGGAATAGACACGTGATGTCTGATATATGCACGTTTACATTGCGTGGTTGTCTTTACAAGGATTCGGGTGTCAGATCTATGCCGCATCACAAGCTTGATGTAGCACTAGCTCGTGATATCCATACCGCTGACCCGCTGCCTTCGAGTAAACTGCTAACTCTCTAATTATCTCGGGCTGGATTGGTGGAAACCCGTAACAACAGCTCTGGGTGGACGATTTACACGTGGCAGATCAAATTAGTCCCTTTTCCAGCTCGTCAATATTTAGGGCGTACACCCACATATCTCGTTCATCATAATTAACACTCTCCAATTCTCTCTATTCTCGATAATCTCAAACATCAATAATTCATATCCTGTTACCCTTTAATTCCCGGCAACGCTCTAATCATTAAAAATCACCCAAAGACTCATCCCGAGCCCCGAACTTAAACCTGTTATGACTAAACCGCTAATTAATATTCCAATATCGTCTCATGCCGAATAGCTCGAACAAACCCACATTATAATGTGGTCTCAACAATATATCACCAACATGCATACAAATATACAATTACGCCCTCAACGGGCCAAATTACCAAAACACTCCTGTAATGAAATGTGGACCCACATGCATGCATTTAACATCATATTACAATATAATTCACATAAACATGCATATTATCATTTAATGACATAATTAAACAATTATGGCCCTCCCGGCTTACTAATCCAGCCATTAAACCGCATTATGGATTTCGGGACATTACAGTGAATATGTTTGATCAATTCTTAATTATTGTTTGATGCTCAATTAATTTGAACACAAAATTATAATTTACAGAAACAAAGCAAATCTAATGAAAACAATAACTCTTCAAAATTATTTTTTAACATTTGTTAATGAAACTAATAATTACATTAAAAATAAACTTTTTTAAACTACACATCATAATATTCAATAACAAAAAAAGGACATTTTGTTAAAAATTGATTAAAATAATAGTACAATTCTTCTATAGGGGCTTCACTTTAAGCTCTACCGGTGGGGCTCTCAGTGTTTCTCGACCCGTGAACAGTTTTCGGCAAGATTATTTTTATGATCGTGTTTATTGTAGCTATTTAGAGCATCCTGCAAATTTTTAGAAAATTCCGAATAGTTTACAGTACCGAAAACTAGGTTCAAACATGTTGATTTCCACGCGCATAAAATAAAATTAGTCACACGTGCAACATGTTTGAACTTAGTTTTCGGTACTGTAAACTACTCGGAATTTTTTGAAAATTTGCAGGATGCTCTAAATAGCTACAATATACACGGTTATAATAAAAATCGCGCCAAAAACTGTTCACGAGCTGAGAAAACTTAGAGTTCTATCGGTAGGGCTTAAAGTGAAGCCCCTATAAGAGAATTCCCCTAAAATAATATAGAAGTTATTATTTTTGTCTAATTTTAGATTAAACTTGGTGTCAAACTTAATCCGAGTGACCAAAACAGCAATTTTTATATATATGATTCAACAACTTAATTGTAGTACAACAAAACAACATAATTGCAGGCAATAAACTAATTGGAAGACTTGCAGAACAATGAGCAATTAGGAGTCCTAGAAAAGTTTACATTATTTTTAATGTTTAATTTTTTATTTGAATTTCTCTTAATGAATAATATTATAGAATCTTTAGTAATTATTTTGGGAACTTTTTGGAGTGGGACCTAGACATGAGCTTAGTGTACCCATATTCAGCTTCGCCTAACCACAATGTTCATTGTGTGAATTTATAAATGCATGGTGAGGAGTGATGAGAGAATAAATAGCCTAGAAACCATAACAGCGATTTTCATAAATCGTGTCTTTATCAAGTGGTGGTCGTAAAATCCACGTCATTACATTGCATACCCTTATAATGCACTTTTTTGTTACCATCCGAAAACAGGGTCTTGTATTTGCAAATCTCTAACATTTATTACTTTTGCGTTGATAACATTATGTTGACTCCAATTGCATTACATAACCTTATCATCCACTTCTTTACATTACATGTGCGTTAATTACTTTAGGTGGACTCCAATTTGGCTCGATTATAGACCAAAAAAAAAAAGTGTATTGCAGATAAAATAATTAATATTTTTTAAATATTGTATTTTTATATTTATATTTTTTGTAAATATATTGTATGTTTTCAAAATGCTGTATTTTTATACTCAGATTTTATTTTTGTGATAAATATACCCATTATTTTTAAAATACTGCACTTTTATACATATTTTTTATTATTTTGATAAATAATAAGAAAGTGAAGAAAAAATATAAGTTTTTAATTATTTTATCTTTTTTATTCTTTTTCAAAATAATTATTTTAAAATAAAAATTAATAAATATTTCATTAAAATTAATACAAAAATATTTAAAATAATTAAAACTTATGTGTTTCATCAATTTAAAATATAATTTTTTTAAGAAGTGAAGGAAGAATATATTTAAAATAATTTAAAATTTAAAAAATAGTTAAAAACCTATATTTTCTTATTATTTTTCAAAATAATAAAAAAAAAATAAGTATAAAAGTGTAACATTTTAAAAATATTATGTATATTTACCACAAAAAAATATTAAGCATAAAAAGTCCAATATTTTGAAAATATTGAGTTTTGAAAAATAAAAGTGTAAACATTTGGGATCATTTCACTAATTCTACTAAGTCGTATATTGTACTAATAAAAAAAAGTTTATACTTTAGCTATACTTTTGTATTTTATTATTGGTATATTTGAAATAAGCCTATTATAATATAGAGGCGGGGGAGTCTTCTAAACCGCACATTATTCAACTAATAAGACATTATTATATTATATACACTCGCATACGTACGATGACATTCACTACAGAAATGTTCGACTATGTCAACAAAAATATACAAATATAATAAAGTGAATCAGAAGTTGATAATTTTGAAAGATGTGTTGAATTTATGCGAAGGGAATTAAAGATTAGAACGACTAAGCAAGCTTAACCATTTTTTTCTTTTCAAATTCAATTGAGAATAATTAATACAAATTAAATTTCAAGTCAAATTAATTAGTGGATTCAAACATCACCCTCCACTTCTATTTGGGTTATCTTATAGTGGTCCAACTCAGATGACCATCGTTAAAGACATGTGTTTTCCTATAGCATTCAAAAAATGGCCACCATAACGCCCAAATGGAGCACTACTAGCTAAGTACTAACCCACTCAACGTGACCTTTGGGTTGAGGTTGATTAAAATAAGCGAGTAGGATACATGAATTATGGATTCTTGATTTGTTTTGGGGCTAATATTAGAATATATGTGTGATTATTATGAACGTGTTGACTTTATATGTGAAATGTAAGTTCAAGAGAAACAAAGCATAATTTGTTATAAGAAAGCTATGTCGATGACTTATTTTACTTAACACATTCAAACAAAACGTTCGGAGGAATGCGGGTTTAAGAGACAAAAGTAAAATATGACAGATATTTATCAATTTATTGTTTCTTTTACTGTCAAAAAGTAAGAAATATTATTATTATATATTAAAAAAATGCAAATATTTTTTGCCATTTTTTCTTCCTCAATTATTATTTTCCAATGGTATTCATCCAATTCAATCAAAGTCGACCTATTCTGCTTATAATTTATCTGATCTACACTAAGTGTGGATTTTGTATTTCAAATTCAATCCAATCTGCATAATAACTTAAATTCAAACAAATCTAATATATAATAATGCATATTAAATCGATTATTTTAGTGTGAATCTTCATAATATTAAATTATTTAATAATTTTCACTAAAATACAAATATATTGTAACGTCCTGGTTAGCCAAGACCGTTACACTGTGTGTTTAAAATAGTGCTTAACTCGATGAGCGAGTCATTTGGACTTAAACGTGTAACTAAAGACTAGTTCAAGGCTAGATATTAAAAAATTTGGTCAACGAAGTAATTATTTTTTGTTAAAATATGAAGTTTATACACGGGATCCCAAAAATTTGTTATAGACTCATAAAAGACAAATGAAATACAAATTAGCCGTCCAAAGTGGCAGAGCAGGTTTAAACCATAGTTCCACCCAGAGTTCAACCAAATTAGTTGTGGCGGTCGAGTAGGCTGCATGTGTACACACCACTCTTGAAGCTCTCCAACTCATGGTTGCTCCGACCTTTCCTTTCCCTTACCTGCACGACATAGCACCCGTGTGCTAAGGCTCAGCAAGAAAACTTAAATCAATAGATACATATGAGCAACAGTATATAAAAAGTAAGGTTAAATCAATAAAGTCAATCAACAATAGGATATAAGAAATAAGCTTAGCAGTTATAATCTGCTCAATCAAACACATAATCCAATCTCAACAATCAATGCAGTTAGATAAGTGCAATCAACACTTCTGTTTATTTGTATAATGTTCAAGCCTGACGCCCTTAAGCGAGTCCTCTGATCTTATAGTCGACCCTGACATGCATTGGTCGGGTTGCGTTTCACACGCTTGCTATCAACCCCCAACACCCTAAGGTCGACCATCAGAATAGATATAATCACATACATATTGCACAACACGCAATCAGACGCAATATATACAAGCATGCCTCTCCTGATATTCTAAAATACAGATATAATCATAAACTCACATAAAGTCATATTCATTAACAAGGGTTCCAAGCCCCGCTCACGACTCGGGTGCAGTTTTTTTACCTCAAGTCCAGAGCAGCTAGTGTATGGCAATCCTGAGCACGATCCCTATCCCTGAGCCCTAGCGGTATAACCTAGTCATAAGCAATAATGATAATCATCAATAACATAGACTATTTAAAGGTTTCAAGGTGTAATTATAACCTCCGAGATATCGAATTCTACTAAATCGGGTAGTAGAATCCTTCCCGCGCCTTTAGGTTTGACTAACCGAGCTTAAAAACCTTAATTGTCCAATGTCCTCTATTTTTTTCGTCGCACACCTAGAAAGCGCTGCGGCCCTCTATAAGTCAGAGAGCCCGAGCTCTTATTTCTCTAGACACGCGTCGCAGCGCAAACTACCCACTGTCGCATTGCTGAAGCTGTTCAGTGATCGTGAAAATATGTATATACGCAAGTGCACGCAATCAATTCAAGTAATATATGATAAGTAAAGTATCGTTTCCTCGAATACTATCTTCCAAGTACCACTAATTGTTCTATAAATTTCTATTTTGCAACTAAGAACTTGATTTTTGAATTTAATTTTAAATATGAAAATACTTTAAACAAAAACAACTAAATAAAAGATTTAAATCACTATGAAAAAGACCTAGGGTATTAATTTCATCAACTTTTCATTTTACTAATTGAATTAATCAATTCCAGATTTCTTTCTTTCTATTCTAATAGCAGGTTAACATAAATCGATTCCTATTCTTTTTCAAGATATAAGATCTCAGCCTATATGCAGGTTTTCTACATCTCTGTGATAAACTTAAACATATAGAAGGCATTAAACATGGAAACCTAATTACTACACAAGCCATACAGATACTTTCATCCAATATGCAACCTATGTCTATATAATGATAGCATATTTAATTCTCATCTTTCGAATTCTGAATCAAAATCATTAAATCAAGCAAAAAGTGATCAAGTATTTACTAGCATTAAACACACATTATATGTAATGACCCCAAATTCGCTAATGAGGCTTAAGGGCCTTGATTAGTGTGACAGGAGGGCATTATTGGGTTAAATGTGATTTGAATGATTTTATTGATTTAAATGCATAATTCTATGATTAGAATGCTTGTATGACTATATTGGTATTAATGTGATATATATATATATATGGTATTGTGAGAACCACATTATTATGTTGGTAGGTCTGCAGAGCACGACTCAAGGCGATCCTAGGGCTAGATAGCGGGAAAAGTCACAACAGGTCTTAATAGTTGACTTTAGATAAGTCAGGGGTATTTTAGGTATCGGGTAGTTATTTAGACTATCAGGTTATGAAAATAAATATATGGAGATATATTTGAGGTTAGGAAATCTAGGCGGGAATATTGGGGAATTTTACCGTTTTTCCCTCGGGGACATTCTCGGCACCCCGAGCCTCGGGATTGACTTAACGGGATAAGATTAGGCTAAAGCTTAAGGAAAACAGTAGAAAGAAATAAACCAACCCTTTATTCTCAGCCTTGTCTCTCTATTCTCTCTCAAGGAAAACACAAGAAGTTAACAGAGGAATTTGAAGGATTTGAGCTGGAGTGGATTGAAGGAGTGTTTAGAGGCTTAGCTCAAGAATCAATCTGGAACTTAATCAGAATTAAGGTAAACACTAAATTTCCTTTTCTGTGGTTAGAAATTCTGGGTTTTGGCTGGGTATTGAGGTAATTGTGGTTTTGATGTTTAACGACAGAATTAAGGAGGAAAGCTTGGGAATTAGCTTGGGTTTGGCTTGGAGAAGTGGTTCAGTAGAAGAGGTAAGTCTCAATTCGTGATTTTGAGGTTTCAATCTGAGTTTGTATGGTTGGTTTTAGTGTTTGAAGTTCTTGAGTTTTAGAAATTGGAAATGGGATTCTAGTGGGTTTTTGGACTGGATTTCTGTTGGGATGTGTTGTTAGAATCATGATAAAAGTGTTGTGATTAAAGGGTTTTGAATTGGGGAGCTTTGGGATGGCTTTGGAAGAGGTTTAGATGTTGTTAATGGTGGGTTTTCTGGGCACGAAGGGAAGGGCCGCAGCTCTATTCTAGAGCGCTGCGGCCCTAGGTTGAAGATGAGCCAGGAGGGCTCGACCAAGGGTGAGCACCGCGGCGCCCAAGGCAAGGGCCGCGGTGCGTGTCTTCTTTCAGGCATGCCCTTGGTTCTGTTTTGAGGGCAGGGCCGCGGCTAAGCTTCAAGGGCCGCAGCCTTTAGGTGCACACTTGAACATTTGGGGATCTTAGGCATGGGAATGTGGTCTAGAATGCTCGGGATCGATTTCACCACCGTCCTTGGTGGAATTCGGATTCCTGGAAGTTAGTTTTGTATCCGGAAACCCTTATCTGAATATTAATGGAACCATATACCTTGGTTGTGACTAGGTGATAAAAGCTAAGGCTCGGGAACGGATCGTGCTTGAGGTGCGTTGCTCGTAATCAGTAACCGCAAAGATTAAAGGTAAGAAAATTGCACCTGGTTTAATATCTGTAATGGGACTAAGGGTTCCCTATTGTGTATGCTTGGAAAGATGGTATTATACCATGCAAGCTAATTAAGGAACCAACGGCCTAAGGGTGCCAAGGGTTACACTAGCGCATAGGGCACGGCTTGGCCACTGGTAGCTGAGGACAACTTGATATGCACTGAGCTCGGTTTAAGCGGGCCAGAGTCAGTGGGATAAAAGAGGGTGCGACCTAAGTTTTCAGCCCTGATTATTATGTGATATGAATGTTATAAGTGTTTGATTGCATCCATGATTCTGAATATATGCTGAATGATTAATGTGAAATATATGATGAGGGTTCATGCTTAGTGAGTTTGTTATCTGTTATTACTGCTTATGTTGCACATCATGTTTTCTTGCTGGGCCTTGGCTCATGGGTGCTACGTGGTGCAGGTAAAGGCTAGGGAAAACTTGATCAGCCTTGAATTGGAGAGCTCTTCGAGCGGAATGTACATGGTCAGTTGGTCAACCGCCATGGTTGAGGTTTAGACAAGGACACAAGACCCTGAAATTATTCATTTTGCCTTAGCATGGCTAACAGTTGTCTGTATTTTTGGGAGTCTGTAACCCAACTTTTAAACTCTGTTTCTTTTGGGATCTCGTGTAAATAACTGCTTAATTATATAAAATGAAACTTTTGAGACCAAAACATTTTTAACCCTAGTTCATACATGTTATAGTGACATGTTTTAAAATTAATGACTTGATTAGCAAGTCTTGTACCTTTATAAGTACACAGTGTAGCGATCCTGGCTATCCAGGGCGTTACATTATATAGATTAGAATAGGGAAGAAAAATCATTAGAACATCATAATTCAATTAGATAGAAATCCAAGTGACTACTTTAAACCCTAGATAAAAATTATTTAGTTCATATCAAACATGACTAAATCAACAAAATAATTATTCAGAAACATAAGATTCATAAACTTGAAGAAGAAATAAAAAGATGAAATTGCAGAATTTTTAACCCAACAACAACAATTAGTCTCTAAAAAACGTAATTAAAAACTTAGCTCCTCAATTAATTAAACCCTAAACATGAATTTATAGTAAAAAATTAAAAGCTTTTGCGTTTTTCCTTGTGCGGGCCGCGACTTGGCCTATTCTGAGTTGCGGCCCATGTCTATTTTAAGCCCTTTTCTTTTCGTATAATGGATTTAGGTGCCGCGACTTAAGATTCTCATGTCGCGGCCCGTGTCTGCATTTCCCCTTAGCTAGGCCTCTGTTTCCTCTTGAGTCGCGACACTAACTCTTTCCAGCAAACATATGCGCCTCTGACTTCACCTCAAGTCGTGACTCATAAGTTCAAGTCGCGACTTTAACTAAATTGTTTCTAAGATTTGATCATTCAGCTCATCTCTTCATCAAAACCCATCCTTTAAGCATCCTTGGTATCATTTTTAGTCCAATAACCGCCAATAGCCTCATTTTTCCACCATTTAGCTTCTTTTTGCATTTTTCTCGTGATTCATCACACCAACCTACAACAAAGATAAACAAAAACGTATTCTTGCACAAAACACACATAAACACTCATGATTACCACAAAAACATTTTCTAAAATGACCCTAAAAGGAAGTTATCAAACTCCCCCAAACTTACTCTTTGTTCGCCCTCGAACAAAGGACTCAAAACAATCCTAAATTCTAACAACATGAACTATACCAACAACAACAACAATTATGCCTCAAAATCATGAATGTTAATCATATGTTTCTCAGAAAAACTACTCAACAGTTTGTTCAATCTAGAATTTTGATAAAAACACTTCATCAACACACCTTAGTCTACTAACATTTTGGATTAGCAACTCATGATCATTAAATAAATGAATTTGAAAGCAATTATGCTCACCAAATTTCTTTCCTAATCGATCCATTCAAACCAAATAATTCCATAAGCTCACTTAATTGCTATTCTCCACTAATATAAATCATGATATGCATAAGAATCAATAGGACTTTTATAGGCTTGTAACGATAGCTTAGGTAAAGGTAGATGACCAAAACTATAAGCCCATGACCAAAACTCACCAACTTTGTTTCAATAAGAATACAATCCCAAAATCCCCTCTCTTACTTATTTTTTCTTCTTTAGAGATATATATATATATATTTCAATAATAACTACACTCCCCCAAACGTGATTTTTCTTATGTACTCATATTGGGAGTGTATTGAAATATCTTTCATCATTTTTTTTTCTTTTCTCATTTTTTTTTTCAATATATAAATTCTCTCTAGAATTTTCACTTTCACTTTCTAAACCCACTCAAATTACCATTAAACCCCATTACACATCAATCCCCATAATTATTTATCAATCATATGCTCATAGTATATTAGGGACGGATATAACAAATGGGCAAGTATTAGGCTTAAAAGATGGTTTTAGCACAAAAAGGATGCACAATTAGGCTCAAAAAGGGTAACCAAAGGATTAAGTAATTTAAGGTTGGCAAGAAAAGCTCAAAACGATCCAAATGATAGCCTAACTCATATTCCTAAGCATACATGATATATTATTTTGCCTCAAATAACAAGCAAGTTCTAGAATTTTTGAAAATAATTTTCACTTCCCATCAATCATTCCACTAAACAATTTAAGCAAGAATAATCAATATCGAAAACATAAATTTAACATCATGACAAAATATTCAAAAAATGTTATCTAAACTAAAATGAACTAACGAAGTGTTTAATCAAGCACACAAATTTTCTTTTAAATTTAATTTTCTTTGAATTATACTCGTAAATTCATTTTATTCTCATCGGCAATTGTTGTCAATTTTCATTCATGTTGGTACCAAACTAAACACACTAAAACAAAACTTTAAACACTAACACCAACATATCACACAAAACATCACTAACAGAAAAATAAGCTACCTCCCAAAAACGTAAACTAAAAATTGTCCCCAATGTTTAAAAATAAGTAATGAAAAGAAAACTTACCTGGTGCGAATCACTTCAGAATGGTGGTGGGTTTAGAAATGGATGCCAAGGCGGTGGATAAGGGAAGTATTTCCGGTTCGCCTCTTGGTTCGACCATCGGTAAACCAGCTCGTTCTGCCTGTCAACTTGAGCTCTATGGAAATCATGAAGCTCGCGCAAATAATTATGCATATGCTGGTTCTGTAGAGTGATGTAATCAAGTCTGGCAAAGTATGGATCCGGTGGAGCCTCCAATGCCAAATATTGAGGGTATTTTTCTATTCTCTCCTCTTCAGCTGCTCTCACTCCCTCTGTTTGATCAGTGGCTGGTATGGGCTCCTCAACTGCTTCTCTTTCCCTACCAACTCTTACATTTATGGGTACCAATACTGGTGGCTCTAAGGATAGGGCATTAAATTTATTCACTGTAGCCCGAGAAATAACCCCCATAGCCTTCCTGAAAATATCACTAGGATATTTCGACACCTCCCAAATCTCACACAGATCAGTAATCATGGAGCCATGCCCCAACCAAGCAATAGTAGTCATGCGACATAAATCCCTAATGCTTTGGAGAATAACTTGCCCAATTTCAATGGAAAGCCCTGTCATAATGGCATATACCAGAAGACATCTATCAGTACCCACTTCAGACTAATGGGTATTTGGCATAAGCCTTGCACTCACAAAAAGAGTCCAAGATTTAGCTACGACATTCATTTGGTATCTTCGTAAATGTTTTGGCTCCCCATTCTGGATAACAAATGAAGCACAAGGAATACCTAAGGTCTCACCCACCTCAGTGCAATTTACCTCACTATGATATGCTAATTGATAATACTCATCCTCTTCCTGAGTTAACGTAGGTACATTAAATAAAGAATCAATATTCTCAATAGCACATTCAACTGAAGTGCCCCTAACAAACACTTTCTATTAACAACTCCAGGAAAGAGTAAAACTCATACACCAAGGAGCAATTGGCTTTTGGCATCTTTTCGTCCACAAAAAATTGCCAACCTCAGCGTAAAATTTCATTCCTAATAATATGATAAGTGTCATTAGGGTCTTTAAGGTCCATGGGCATCCTAATTAATGAAACGCGCAGGGTCATATTCTAAAATGGGCTGAGGTGATGGCGGATTTGGCTGGGGTTGGGGTTGTTGGGAACGGTATGAGGAAGGGTGATTAGTATTATTTGCAGATGCTGCCCTATTGGGTTGTTTCCTTGGCCCCATACCCTCACAATTTTTCAAAAATAGCCACAAAAGTTTCTATAACACTTCCCCTAAAATTATGAAATTTCATTACTAAAATCTCCCAAAATTATCACCCAATAAACCAATAAACAGTCCAAAAATCGCAAGCAATCTCTTAATATAAATGCAATTCAAGGAAAGCTACAAAAGGAAAAACTTACAATCCTTGAAAGTTGAAAAATCTGCCACTTTTGATTCTCCTTCAATCCCTTACTAAACACCAATAAAACATAAACTAGGGTTAGCAAAAATAATAATGGAAGAAATCAATAAGAACTATGAAGTAGAAATGAGAATAATAGATGAAGAAAATTTGAAAAGAGGGAAAGAGGGAAAAATTGTAGAGTTTTTTTTTCTCAAGGAAATGGGAGTTGAAAGAGAGAATTTGAAAAAAATGGGAACAAGGGTTTAGAAAAAACGAGTTTAAGCCTTCTTTATACTATGTGACACAGGCGCACTGCGACCTAGCTTGGGCAAGTCGCGGCCCGCCTCAAATTCTGTAATAACCCAACTATTTATAAGTCCTTGGACCATTAAACTACTAGACATAGCTACTACTCTTAGAGAAAATGTAACGCCTTGGTTACCCCAGAACAGTTACGGTGATCGGTGAACCGGAAATTTGACCCGCTACCCGAGTCCCTTGGTTAAAAACGTGTTCTAAGTGTTATTAACAGGTTAAGGTGAAAACAATAAAAAGGAAGGAATATATTTTATTAAGTATATAAACTGCTCATGAGTTATTCAAAACATTTACAAGTTATTCATTATACAAAATGGCCACTACTGTTTCAAAATATACAACCCCACCGGTCTAAACGGCAAAAATAGGGTAAACCCCCTAGTCCCTCTGAGAACTCCTTGGCCGTGGTGGTCAAGCGGTTGCATATGTACACATCGCCACCTAAGCTCTCCACTCAAGGTTGGGTGAGCTTTTCTTTTCCTTTACCTGCACCACATAGCACTCATGAGCTAAGGCCCAGCAAAAAAACACAGTAAAGCATGATATAATATCAACAATGATCATAATAATCATTCAGGACCATCAGTCCAAAACAGATAGGTGACAGTCGCAAAAGTCACTAAATAGGGAATAACTCCCTTCAGCCTTGTGACGATAGGGTCACCGGAGCTTAACAGGTAAGTGAACCTTTCATTATCATAATCAAGATAGGTGCATGGTGACTAGTCACCAACATAACCTTCCTCATCACCATAGAGTCATAACCCTGGAACATCGTTCCCTAGCCATGTGACAAACAGTCACCTGGGCCTTATGCCCTGGCTCCCAGTAACTAGTCTTAGACTAGCCAAACGCTTATAAGTTCATCGACCTTAGGGTCGGTCCAATGTTAATGCCTTAGAGCCATTCAACACTGATATCGATTAGATCAAATCTTCATTCGACCCTGCGTTCAGGACGCTTATGCCGTTTCTGACTCTTAGGTCAGTGTCCCTGACTAGTCAGTGCCATATACAAGTAATCAACATTCACTATCATTTAATATGCAATCCATGTCCACATTCATCAACCAACATGTCTCAATAACAATCACGCATGTCATATATACACAGGGTGCAGTTTTCTTACCTCTGGTTCGAGCGAGAAATGTTATAAGAACGACTCCTGAGAACGATCAATCTTTTGGTTCCTTGGCGGTTACCTAATCACAACCAATTATAACCTCCATTAATTAAAATCAACATGGATAGGGTCTTAACCTAATCACCACTATCGGGACCTCGAAACATGCCCACACAGTGAGTAGATTCGATCCCGGGCCTTAAGGATTGAAATCCCAAGTCAAAAACCCTTAAAAACACTCAAAACGGGACTTTGAAGGAATAGGGTAGCACTACAGCGCTAACCCCTAGCGCCCCAGCGCTATTCTAAGAACCTCCAACATGCCCAAAAGCCTCCTGAGTAGCGTTGTAGCGCCCTAGGGTGGGCGCTATAGCGCTTCCTCTAGACCAGGAATCCCCTGAATCGACCTTCTTCATCTCCTTCGATTCCAACCTGATTCCAAAGCTTCCAAAACCCATTTTTGATGCCAAATGAACCCAAAAACACTCTCAACATACCCAAAACATCCCAACCATAGGAACCCTAGCCAAAACTCCCAACAAAACCAAGATCTCAACCTAGAAATCTCAACTGCAAAACAGAACCAAAACATGGCAAACCAGAGAATTCTATGGTTAAAAACTTACCCAAAGCTCAGCTTATGATGCTCTTCAATGGAGGAACACACTCCCAAACTCCCAAGGCTTGCTTCCCAAGCTTGAATCCTAAAAAATGGTCCAAAAATCTCAAAGAAAGTGAAAGAGAAAGAAGATACGGGAAGGCTTAGAAACTTACTCTATTTTTCTACCTCTTTCTCAGCCAACAATGGTTATATCTATCCTAGGGGTGAAATGACCATTTTACCCCTAGGTCAATTTAAATCTTCTAAAGGCTCCCAAGGGAAAAATGGGTATTCTCCACCTATCTCGTTAATCATAATTAACGCTCTCCAATTCCCGCTATTCCCAATAATCTCAAACACTAATAATTCATATCCCGTTACCCTATAATTCTCGGTAACGCTCTAATCATTAAAATCACCCCGAGACTCACCCCGAGCCCCGAACTTAAACTTGCTGTGACTAAACCGCTAATCAATATTCCAAGAACGTCTCATGCCGAATAGCTCGAACAAACCCACATTATAATGTGGTCTCAACATATATCATCGATATGCATACATATATACAATTATACCCTCAACGGGCCAAACTACCATCACACCCCTGTAATTAAGAACGTGGACTCACATGCATGCGTTAAACATCATATTATAATATAATTCACATATACATGCATAATATCATTTAATGGCATAATTAAACAAGTATGGCCCTCCCGGCCTACTAATCCCGCCATTAAACCACATCAAAGAATTCAGGGCATTACAGAAAACATACATAAGAAATAATCATAATTTTATTGAAACTCTAAAATAATATTGTATCAATAACATAAAAGTGTAAAATAAAATGTTATAGGGTATGAGATCCCATTGTTTATAAAACATAAAATATAATTTTAAATACCAATTATGGAATTACATTAAGAAAATATAATTTAAGAGACTAAAAATAAATAACTTCGTCCTCGATCGACACGCAGTCCATTCATTCCATTCATCCTCAACACACAAGCCAAGCTACCAAGAATCTTTCTGCCTCCATAATTATTTTCCTGCATCACACTAAAAAAAATTGGAGTGAGCCTAATGCCAAGCGTGGAAAAATCTACTAACAATCATATAACATAAATCATAAACATAAGACTATATCATAAACATATACATATATCATAACTTTAACCCATAAAAATGGTAATCTTAGGGTTTTCTATCTAAGCAACTATAAGTCCCAAGCAACATAAAAACATTGGGGTTTGCTTGCTAAGCAACTATAAGCCTCAAGAGACATAAAAGCATTGAGGTTTGCTAGCTAAGCAACTATAAGCCCCAAGGAACATAAAAACATTGGGGTTTGCTAGCTAAGCAACTATAGGCCTCAAGAGACATAAAAACATTGAGGTTTGCTAGCTAAGCAACTATAAGCCCCAAGGACTACAAGACATATTCATATATATATATATATCATAACATAAACATATCATAAAATATAGGCATATAAAATCTATCCTATTTTCCTTACCAAAAGTTGGGATATTTGGGAACAAGAACGAGTTAATTTCAAGAACTTAAATACCTAATAAAGAATTAATAGTAAGAGTTAGGATCTGAATAAAAGAACTAAAGAATTATAAAGAAATGGACTTAAGGAATAGGAAAATGGACTTAAGGAATAGGAATACCCTTACTGACCTTATGAATTGGTCTAAACCTTAATACCGAAAACACTCTATTTCTAACTTTCCAAGTGTTTATAAAAGCTTAGAATGAAAAAGCTTTAACCCAAAACCCAAGTGTATCTCTCTATAGTAACACTAGCACCTTGGAGGCTCTCATCAAATGCTTGAAGAATGAAGAAAATGGCTTAGCACTAGGTCCTATTTATAGAGTTCAAGGAGTGAAACTAACCCCTTTTAATTTGAATAAATAAATGATTATAAAATGAAAAAGATTTAAATTTTTGTTCAACTGACGCCCAGAACTCGGTCAAAATCGTTCAAAGGCAGGTCTAAGTGGTTAAGGGTATTTTAAAAATTCAAAAATTTAAACTTTCAAAACTATACTCATGGAGCCGATATATCGCCCACCCTAGGTGATATATCGCCTCTTCCTGTATTCCTGAGGTTTGTTTGATCGTTCATGCAAAGTCGACGTGTTTTCCGTATCTTTCGTAGGCGATATATCGGCCCCTATGCTGTGATATATCGGCATACGTTGATATATCAAACATGTATTTGCACTTTTTCAGCATAATTTGAATTGGATAAACAACTTTGACTGAGTCATAATAAGATCCTAACAGCTGCTGGAAGGTTCTAGAGCTTCTAGTTCTTTCTTTTATTTAAAATATTCATCAAAATACTTAATTTCCTTAATAATCATAATTTTGACAAATGTCATGCTCTTATTGGCTTTATCTAAACCTTAGGTTATAATAAATAATATATCTAGGACCAGCAATATTAATCAAACCTTATGTTATAATTAATATTCTTTTACTATAGGTTAAACTTATAAAATCCATAACTGTTGCTATGAGTTTCCAACTAAGTCCTAACTTGTACCAAAATCCACGGTAACTAACATACTACTAATTAATACTAGCTACAACTACAACTACTACTACTACTACTACTACTACTACTACAAATTCCAGCTAGGCTAAGTAAACATTCTGGGACTCTACAAATTCCTTCAGAAATGCGACTCAGCTTGGCAAGTCCCGGCCCACCCCAAATTCCAGAAATTCTATCTTTCTCTTTCAGCCTAGGGTCGCGACTGATTAGCCCAAGTCGCGACCCGCCTCCTCTTCATTATTCGAATTGCTCTCTGACTTGTGTAATGTCGCGACTTGCTAATTCAAGTTGCTACTTGACCCAATTACTAATTGAAAAGCTTATTTTTCACGATTTTCAAGTTTTTTACAACCTATATATTGAGAAAAAATAAATAAAATAAAAATAACTAAACTTTACAAATCCAAAAATAAAATTAAATAATTTGTACACTAATTAAAATTCAAAACAAAAACAAAAATAAAATATAGGAATGCCTCCTATAGCACTATCGTTAACGTCATTTAGCCGGATGCTGAACACCCCATTTGGAGGGGTTCCAAAACCATAACTGATTTACACTTTTCCACCACCATTTACTTTAAAATATCCTATTTTCTCGCTACGAATTTGTACAGCTCCATAAGGTAACAATACGACAACTGTAAATGGTCCCAACCATCTAGACTTTAGTTTTCCTGGAAACAGTTTTAATCTAGAATTAAATAACAAAACTTTATCTACCGGCTGGAAATCCTTTCTTATTATTCGTTTATCATGAAAAGCCTTAGACTTTTCTTTATAAATCTTTGCATATTCATAAGCTTCGTTTCTAAATTCATCAAGCTCATTCAATTCTAGAAGTCTATTATGCCCAGCCATAAATAAGTCAACATTCAACTTTTTCACTACCCAATAAGCTCGATGCTCAAGTTCAACTAGTAAATGACAAGCCTTCCTGAACACCAACTGATATGGAGACATACAAATCGGTGTTTTAAAAGCTGTTCGATATGCCCATAGTGAATCATCAAGGATTTTCGATCAATCTTTCCTTGATGTGTTGATAGTTTTCTCTAAAATACTTTTAATTTCTCGGTTTGACACCTTATCTTGACCATTAGCTAATGGATGATAAAACAGAGCGTTTCTGTGATGAACTCCATAACGAGCACATAATTATGTGAATGATTTATTACTAGAATGACTACCTCTATCACTAATAATAGCTTTTGGAGTACCAAACCGAGTAAAAATATTCTTATGTAGAAATTTAAGTACCTCTTTACCATCACAAGTAGGAGTTGCTACAGCTTCTACCCATTTAGAAACTTAATCTACTGCCAGAAAAATATACTTATTATTATAAGATGATGGGAAGGGTCCCATATAATCTATGCCCCACACATTAAACAGCTCACCCTCCACAATTCTAGTCATTGGAATTTGATCTCTTCTGGATATATTACCAGTCCTTTGGCAATGATCATAACTCTTAACAAATGCATTAGCATCTTTAAATAATGTAGGCCAATAAAACCCACATTGCAACACATTTTCTGCTATCCTTGTTCCCCCAAAGTGACCACCACAATGTAAAGTATGGAAATGAGTCAGTAACGAAATCATTTCTTCTTCTAGGACACATCTTCTAATCACTTGGTCAACACAATGACGAAAAAGAATGGGCTCATCCCAATAATAATGCTTAACTTCTGAATAGAACTTTTTTAGTTGATGCCTTGACATGTCAGGAGGCACAACCTTAGCTACCAAATAGTTAACATAATCTGAAAACCATGGTACTTTCTCTTCACATTCAATTGACAATAATTGTTCATCTGGAAAATTTTCATCAATTGACTCTTCTTTCGCACTATGCTCGTCTTCTTTCTCCAATCTAGATAAATGATCAGCAACTAGATTTTCTGTCCCCTTCTTATCACGAATTTCCATATCAAACTCTTGCAATAATAAAAACCATCGAATCAGATGAGGTTTAGCATCCTTTTTAGTCATAAGATACTTAATAGCTGAATGATCTGTGCAAACTATCACCTTATTGCCAATTAAATATGGCCTAAACTTATCAAATGCAAAGACTATTGCAAGTAATTCCTTTTCAGTAATTGCATAATTTAATTGAGCATCATTCAAGGTTCGACTAGCATAATAAATTGTTCTAAATACCTTGTCAACTCGCTGTCCAAGAACTGCACCTACTGCATAACAACTAGCATCACACATTAATTCAAAAGGAATTTCCCAATTTGAAGATACAACAATTGGAGCGGAGACTAGTCTTTCCTTCAATGTAATAAATGCCTTTAAATACTCAAATTTTTTTTTTTTAATACAATACCATTCATAAGTAAGGTAGAGAAAAGCTTTGAAATTTTTGAAAAATCTTTTATAAAACTCCTATAAAATCTAGCATGGCCCAAGAAGCGTCGAATCCCTTTAACAGATACTGGAGGAGGTAAATTTTCTATTGATGATGTAACGACCCGAATTTGCTAATAGGGCTTAGGGTCTTGATTAGCGTGCCTGGAGGGCAATAAATGATTTAATATGTTAATATGTGAATTTATGTGAACATATGATAAATATGCATGTCTGGTTGAGTTAAATGTGCATGTGGGCCCTGTTTGGATAGTAGGGGTATAACTGTGATAAATGTGATATGTATGTGATTCATCTGTGTAGCACGGCCCGAGACAGTCCTGGGGAGCGGTTAGCCAGAAAGTCACAACAGGGTTGAGAATCCGACTCAGGGCGAGTCGAGGGGTAATTTGGGCATTAGTTATTTTATTGGGTTATCAGGGTATGGAAATAAATATTTGGAGATATATTTGAGGATAGAATGTCTAGGATGGAATATTGGGGAAATTTACCATTTTGCCCTCGGGGATGTTTTGGTACCCCGAGCCTTTAGGTAACCATATAGACTAAGTTAAATAAAACAAAAAGAAAGAAATACTTAGAGACTTGAAGAAACTGACCTAAGTCTTCCTCTTCTCTCTCTCTATTTTCTCTAAGGAAAAACAAACGAAACTCTTGGAAGCTAAGGAATTCAGCTGAGGGCTCTGTAGTTTAGGCTTGAATTTTGAGGGATTAGCTCAACTTAAGCAAAGGAATTCGACCAGGATTAAGGTAAGAATTGATTCTCATTATCTGTGTTGAAAATTCTGTGAAATTGAGTATGTTCTAAGTGGTTTTTGGGTTTTGAATTTGAAGAGTGAATTGAGGCTGGAACTTTTGGAATTAGGCCAGAAAACACTTGGAGGACTGGTTCTGCAGTTGAGGTAAGCTTTAATTTAAAGTTTGAAGGTTGAATTATAGTGTTTCCATGGCTGAGTTTTGGGTTCTTGAGTTAGAAAATCTCAGAGATTGAAATGGATTTTTAATGGGTTTTTAGTCTAGATTTCAGCTAGGTTTTGTTGCTGGAACCTTGTGGAAAGTTTGTGGATAATTGAGTTGTGAAGTTGGGATGATTGTGGAGAAGTTTGGGTGTCAAAAATGGAGGATTTTTCTGGGTTCGAAGGGTCGGGCCGCGGCATTGTTCTTGCTGAGCCACGACCCTTCGAATCTGATGCGTGCTGAGGAAGGAGGGCGGGCCACGGCATGGCCTGAGTAATGCCGCGACCCTTACCTGTTTTTGGGCATTTGGAGGCCTCTGGTTGGGGCCATGCTGTGGCATGGTTGGCTAGTGCCGCGACCCTTAAGGGATTTTGGGATTTTGAGATTCTAGGCTTGGGAATTTAACCTAGGGTGCTCGAGATTGAATCTTTTACCATGTTTGGTGAAACTCAATGACCCGGAGACTAGAATTGTGATTTAAAGCTAGTTAATGGGTTGGAACTTGATGGATGAATACTATTATGTGTTGTTACTAGGGTTTGGCAAGGCTCAAGTTAAGGGACTGTGCTCGGGATATCGGTGCTCGGGAAGCTCAGGACGCAGGTAAGAAAACCCGTGGTCCCATAGAACTTGTAAGCAGGGTTGAGCCCAATATGTTTGAAATGCTGGGTGTAGCCCTTTGATTGAATTTGTTAATGTTCAGTATTTGTTTACTATGCTATGAATTCTATTGTGTAAATTATCGGCAAGAGCCGGGAACGGTGTAGGTCGAGGTCGGCAGGGGCCAGGAATGACGTTGGGCACGTTGAGTGCAAGGCTGAGTACGGCAAGGGGCCAGGAGCAGTATTGAGCACGTGGAGTGCGAGCTTCCAGGGCGGGACCCTAAAGGATACTTGGGATATCCTCACGCTGTGGACCACAAACCCAGGGCCTGGTAAAGCGCCTGGGTCGGCTTGGTTGTATGTGTTTAGCCTATTGATGGCCTGTTTATATGCTATATGTTGATTTTTGCATATGTTATCTGTTTGTGGGTTTTCTTGCTAGGCTTCGGCTCACGGATGCTCTGTGGTGCAGGTAATGGCAAAGAGAAAGTCAACCAACCTTGAATGTAGCAAGCATGAGGCGTTGTGTACATGCTTGGTCTGCCTGGCTACCACAGCCAATGGATTTTGGGAGATGAATGTAATAAAACCTAGATTTTGTCATTTAGCTGACTTGGTTGTACTTATATGTTGTAAATATTTCTCAACATTATTTTGGGGATCCCAAGTGTTAAACTTTTATGATTTTCAATGGAATAGAGTTGTTTCTAAAGTTTTTACTCTGATTATGGCTTAATTACACTTTTGCTTTAAAAGCCTCAATTAGCGAGTGATTGCACGTTTTAAACTCACTTAGTAAGGACTCTAAGGTAGTAGGGCGTTACAGATGATATCTTATCTCTATCTACTTCAATTCCATGGTGTGAAATTTTGTGGCCCAATACTATTCCTTCTGTCACCATGAAGTGACATTTCTCCTAGTTTAAAATTAAATTGGACTACTCACATCTTTTCAAAACCCTTTCCAAATTAAGTAAACATCCATCAAAAGATGGTCCAAAAACTGAAAAGTCATCCATAAAAATTTCAATACCTTTTACCACCATATCTGAAAAAATTGACATCATACATCTTTGAAAGGTGGCGGGAGGATTACATAACCTAAACGACATTCTCCTAACGGAAAATGTTCCATAAGGACATGTGAAGGTAGTCTTTTCTTGATCCTCCGGTGCTATAGGAATTTGATGATATCCGGAATATCCATCCAAGAAACAGTAATAAGGATGGCCGGCCAATCTATCCAACATTTGGTCAATGCAAAGTAAAGGAAAATGGTCTTTCCTGTTGACTTTATTAAGTTTACGGTAATCAATACAAATTTTCCACCCCGTCACCAAACGAGTTGGAATAAGATCGCTATTATTATTTTTAACAGCCGTCATACCACCTTTCTTTGGAACTACCTGGACAGGACTAACCCAAGCACTGTTAGATATTGGATAAATTACTCCAGCGTCTAACCATTTAAGAATTTCTTTCCTTACCACTTCTTTCATTGAAGGATTTAGCCTCCTTTGAGCATCAATAGTAGGCTTACTATCCTCCTCCATTAATATACGATTCATTACTGTCGAAGGACTAATACCTTTAATATCCACTAAAGTCCATCCAATTGCTAATTTGTGAGCCATTAATACCCTCAGAAGTTTCTCTTCTTCAATCTCAGATAACGAAGATGAAATAATAACTGGGAGAGTATCATTCTCACCTAAATAAGCATACTTAAGATGATCAAGTAAGGATTTTAAGTCAAGAACTGGTGGCTTCTCAATGGATGGAAGAGGTCTTTCAGGTACTTGCCCTAATTCCTCATATTTCTTTTTATATATTTTCCCTGATGAATTCAACCACTTAACATACTCACCGACTTCAGTACTAGCACACTCTTCATGACTTTCTATCAGACTCAACTCCAGTGGATCTTTAATACACTCAACCCCTTTAATTGGTTCCTCCAATACATTAACACAAAAGCAACTGTCACTGGCTGAAAGATATTTCAAAGCTTTGAAGACATTAAGAACAACTTAATCTCCTTGTACCCTAAGCCTTAATTCTCCTTTTGAACGTCTATTAGTGCTTGCCCAGTGGCTAAAAATTGTCGTCCTAATATAATTGGCACATCCTCATCTTCCTCCATATCTAATACAATAAAATCCGTTCAAAAAATGAACTTATCTACCTTTACTAGTACATCTTCTATAATGAACTTATCTACCTTCATAAACTTCACATAACTAGGCACTTGCTCTAGAGCCTCCGCAAATGGGATGTTTCTCTGTATTCTTCCCTTTCTCTTCCACTGTAGGTCCTTCATTCTTAGTCCCACTCCTCAAAGTGACTGCTTGACATTGTTCTTTAGGATTTATCTCTGTGGAACTAGGAAAATTTCTTTGTATTTTACTAGAAAAAAATTGAGCCAATAGACCTATTTGTGTCTCCAAACTTCTAATGGAAGACCTTGTCTCTATCATGAATTGATTTAATTGGTCTGGCTGAATTGTTGGTGGGTTCATTGGAGGAGGTGGTGGATGAGATGGGTGTGGGTTTGGATCATAATATGTATAGCATGTAATCCATAAGTTGGTTGATGAGGTGGCTGTTGAGGTGGGTATTATGGTTGTAACCCTTGATTATTTTTCCAAGACAAATTAGGATGATTTTTCCAGGCATGTGTATAGGAATTTGAGTAAGTATTGGGTGTAGGTCTTGAAAGATTACCTATAACATGTGCCTGATCCAAGGGCATATTGTTTACATCTTTTGCGCAACTAGCTGTGCTCGGGCATTGTTCATAAGAATGAGGTCCTTCACAAATCTCACAACTCATGACATTTTGTACTTGCATTGCTCGTGTGGTGAGATTAGTTTGCTGCAGTTGCTTGGTTAGAGATGCTACTTGAGCGGTCAATAGCACTATATGATCAAATTCTAAGACTCCCACTACTTTTTTATTATCTCGATCAGTAGGCCAATTATAATTATTCATAGCCATCTCTTCCAAAAACTCGTACGCTTCATTCACACTTTTTCTCATAAACGCCCCTCCTGAAGCTGCATCTATTATCGTTCTTTTATTTCCTCCCAAACCATTGTAAAAGGTATGAACTAACAACCACTTCTCTATTCCATGATGTGGGCATCTCCTTTGAAAATCCTTAAATAGTTCCCATGCATCATACAAAGACTCCCCATCCATTTGATGGAAGTTGTTAATCTCTCCTATAATTCTGGCCGACTTAGCAGGAGAAAAATATTTACCAAGAAACTTATGAGAAAAATCTTCCCAAGTAAGTATAGAATTGGCTTGGAACGAATTCAACCAACTCTTAGCTCTGTCCCATAGTGAAAATGGGAATAGTCTCAATCGTACAGCATCATTTCTCACCCCATTCATTTTAAATGTTGCACATAACTCAAAAAAGTTTGTGATATGTAGATTTGGATCCTCATTTGGTAACCCCCCAAATTGTACACAACTTTGTACCATCTGAATAATTGAGGGTTTGATCTTAAAATTATTAGCCTCAACAGTTGGAGGACGAATGCTTGAGTGTATCCCCGTAATAGTAGGGTGTACATGATTCCATAATGGTGGATCAACTTCAGCTGCATTACCCATATTTTTATTATTGTTGACAACATTATTTGCGTTCTCAGCCATGGTAAAGTCTAGCCTTTTCTTTATCTTGTGATTCTTTCTACACGTTTTCTCAATTTCAAGATCTATTGGTATGATTTCTTTTTGTCTACTTTCTTGCATATACCAACAATTCCTGAAATACAATATTAATATAGCCTTGATCCAAATAAATATCAAACAATAAAAATAAATAAAAAAATATAAAAACACTACATTAGAACAAATATAAATTAACTATAATATTGGAAATTTAGTCCCCGGCAACGGCGCCAAAAACTTGATCGTGGAAATAGGTATATACACAAGTGCACCCAATTGATTCAAGTAATATATGATAAGTAAAGTATCGTTTTGCCGAAGACTATCTTCCAAACACCACTAATTGTTTTTTAAATTTCTATTTGGAAACTAAGAATTTGATTTTTTAATTTAATTTTAAATGTGAAAATACTGTAAACAAAAACAACTAAATAAAAGATTTAAATCACTATGAAAAGGACCTAGGGTGTTAATTTCATCAACTTTTCATTCTACTAATTGTATTAATCAATTCTAGATTTCTTTCTTTCTATTCTAAGAGCAGGTTAACATAAATCGATTCCTATTCTTTTTCAAGATATAAGATCTCTGCCTATATGCAAGTTTTCTACATCTTTGTGCTAAACTTAAACATATAGAAGGCAATAAACATGGAAACCTAATTACTACAGAAGCCATACATGTACTTTTGTCCAATATGCAACCTATGTCTATATAATGATAGCATATTCAATTCTCATCTCTCAAATTTTGAATCAAAATCATTAAATCAAGCAAATAGTGATCAAGTATTTACTAGCATTAAACACAAATTATATAGATTAAAATAGGGAAGAAAAATCAATAGAACATCATATTTCAATTAGATAGAAATCCAAGTGACTACATTAAACCCTAGATAAAAATTGTTTAGTTCATATCAGACATGACTAAATCAATAAAATAATTATTCAAAAACATAAGATTCATAAACTTCAAGAACAAATAAAAATATGAAATTGCAGAATTTTCAAACTAACCACAATTAGTCTCTAAAAACGTAATTAAAAACTGGGCTCCTCACTTAATTAAACCCTAAACACGAATTTATAGTAAAAAATTAAAAGCTTCTGAGTTTTTCCTTGTGCGGGCCGCGACTTGGCCTTTTCTGAGTCGCGACCTGTGTCTATTTTAAGCTCTTTTCTTTTTTTATAATGGCCTCAGGCGCTACGACTTAAGATTCTCAAGTCGCGGCCCGTGTCTGCATTTCCCCTTAGCTAGGCCTTTGTTTCCTCTTGAGTCATGACTTGTAAGCCCAAGTTGCGACACTAACTCTTTCCAGCAAACATATGCACCTCTGACTTCACCTCAAGTCGCGACTCATAAGTCCAAGTCGCGACTTTAATTAAAAATTTTCTCAGATTTGATCGTTCAGCTCATCTCTTCATCAAAACCCATCCTTTAAGCATCCTTGGTATCCTTTTTAGTCCAATAACTGCCAAAATCCTCATTTTCCCACTATTTAGCTTCTTTTTGCATTTTTCTCGTGATTCATCACACCAACCTACAACAAAGACAAACAAAAGCGTAATCTTGCACAAAACACACATAAACACTCAATATTACCACAAAAGAACTTTCTAAAATGACGTTATCATTCAGCGAACCCCTTAGGACTCTGAGTTCATGCGGGCCACGGCGCTCCAAGAGCAGTGCAACGGCGCGACCTCGCAAACTCAGAATTTCAAGCAATTTTCCAGCGTTTTCCCAAGCCAAAATCATTGAAATTCACCCCAAATATAGACTAAAGCTAGAATTGACCTTCTACACCTTAATACTACACTTGAGACAATACAACTACACCAATAACTAAGAAAAAACTCCATCACAACCCAAAATTCAAACCTTGAGCTTGAACAACTCAATATCCCAAAAGCTAAGCATGAAGTTTGTTTAATAGAGTTTGATGCTTACCTTAGGAGAGTGATTACAAACCCTAAGCTGAACTTGAACCATTCCTAGCCTCAGCTCCTTCAATTCCCCAGCTTCCACCTCAAAAATCCCCAAGAGCCCCCAAGCACTCCAAAAGGGAAGAGAGAACCGAACAGTGAGAGAGAAGGAGAGGTTAAGAGTATGTTGAGTGTTCTAAGGGTTCCTCTTGGTTCTACTCAATTCTAATTTACTGAGTGTGTCATTCCTTTAGGTAGTAATTGAGATAAAATTCTCTTGCCCCTTAGCTTACCCTCTAATGCCCTCAAGAGCGAATCAATCTTTTGCCACAATTACCGCTAATCTCAATTAACACCTCAAAATTCCCATTACCTCCAATAACCTCAACCAATCCCACTAATCCTCAAATTTCACTATAGATTCCCAACCCATCCCGACATAACTAAATAATCATCAAATAAATACTCGTTACTCGACAAATTCTGAATACTCACTAGGTTACCGAAATAACACTAGGCTCACCCCAAGCTGGGTATTTAACCCTATTGTGACTATTATGCTAATCCGCTCACTAGGATCGCCTCGAACCACACATCTCAAATATATCCACATAATAATGTGGTCTCAATCATTTAAGACATATAATCACATTTATACCCTTAATGAGTCAAAATTACAAATATGCCCTTATTAACAAGAACAGGCCTACATGCATATTTAATACACATAAACATGCACATATATTCATCTTACCATATAAATCATGCATGCAACATAGTCACACATTTATTCGATTATTTCCATATATGTAAATCCAACTATGCCCTCCTAGCACATTAATCAAGGCACTTGGCCTTACTAGGAAATTTGAGGCGTTACAACTATCCCCTTCTTATTGAAATTTTGTCTTCGAAATTTATTCAAATGTCTCGGGATCCTAATCCTGCAAATTTGGCTATAACTTTAGAATCTAGTTCTTTACCTTGTTATCTCTTGGTAACACCCTCACAAGAGTGAAAATCTTATTCTGTAAGACTTTATCTCATTTATCAAAAATTCCACTAGCGTTTCCTTGCACAGTAAATCCCAAAGAAACTCTAGGATAGAAAAAATAGGATCAACACACAAATCTGATACAACAAAAGCCAGTCTAATGGAAAAATACAATTTGGAGATCTATTCCTGTAATTTTCCCTTGGCCATGGTGGTTAAGCAGCTGACAATGTACACTCCGCCCCAGAGCTCTCCAACTCATGGATGGTCCAATATCCCTTTGCATTTATCTGCACCATGTAGCTCCCATGAGCCAAGGCCCAGCAAGAAAACCATAAACAACAAGCACATATAGCAGCAGTAGTATTCAATCAACTGTAATCAATACACTTCTCATCAGCCCCGGCACCCTTAGGTCGTACTTCCATATTCCACATAAAAGATATACAACCCACACAATGCATATACTAAATGATAGGGAATCTTAGTCCCAATTACAACCACGTGGTGCATTTTTCTTACCTCGAATCCCGAGTAATATAGAAAGAGCGGTCCTGAGCACGATCCTTAGTCTTGAGCCTTAACGATAACCCTACTCATAATTAACAATGGATAATTAACGGATACTCGTCTCCAGTATCTCGAATTCTACTAAACCAGGTAAGAGAACTGGTCTCGAGCACTTGGGTTTAAAACCCCGAGCCTCCCAAATCTTAAAAACAATCCTAAATCAAAACTGCCTAGGAGGGCCGCGACATGGTCCTGAGGGTCACGACGCGCCTCAAGTCAGAGGCACGACTTCTTACATCAGGGGGATGCGGGCCACAACTTACCTCTTAGGGTTGCGGTGCGTCCTATAGTTAGCAGCCCTCCCAGGGCCATTTGGGGCATGCGGGCCGTGGTGCCCATGCACTAGGTCGCGGCGCCCCCCCGTGAACCCAGAAATCCCTCGGTTTTCCAACGTTTTTCCTAACTTTCAGCCGTAAGAATCCAATCCTAATATGCATCCAAGCCAAAACCAATCCTAGATTTCCAATTTACACTTCGAAAAAACAACATCAAAACCCTTGAGTACTACTCAATTTTCCTTAAATCCCCAAATTCAGAGTCCCCTTAAGAAGATCAAACTCAACCAAATGCTCAAAAAACATCAAGACCTAAAACCTTACCTCAATGGATACTAAATCTTTATCTTCAATCTTTCAATCCTTGAGCTTCAATTCCCAAAATTCCTAGCTGATTCTTATCAACTTCCAGCCTCAATCCTCCAGACCTTCTTGCAAAATTCCTTAGGTTTCCTTCTCCAAATCCTCAAAATCCACTTAGGCACAAGACAAGAAGAAAGAAACGTGTTAGATGAGAGAGAGTGTTTAGGTATGTTCTTCCTATTTTCTAGAGACTTACAGAATATATCACTTAACCTTAAAAGTCTAAATTGCTCCTTGGACTAACTCAGCACCTCATTGCCCTTAAGGGTAAACCGGTCATTCGCTCCATTTCCCGCTAATACCTCAAATCTCCCTACAAATGCCCAATTAATCCCGACATGCCAATTTAATTTACAAATACCTACTCGTTACTCAATAAACCACAAAATATATTGTAAGTTCCCAAAATATATATTAAACCCCGAGTCGGGTATTAAACCCTGATGTGACTATTCCTCTAATCCGCTTATGTAACGGCCCAAATTTGCTAATAAAGCTTAAGGGCCTTGATTAGTGTGCCGGGAGGGCATAGTTGGATTATATGTGATTTAATGATTAAAAGCATGTTATATAATTATTTGAATATCTGAGATGCATGAATATGTGTATTAGTATGCATGTAGGCCCTGATTAGGTTAGAAGGGCATAATCGTAATTTTGGTAATCAAGGGCATAACTGTATATATATGTGTGATAAATTTTCGAGACCACATTATTATGTGGATATATTTGTAATTAGTGACACGAGACGATCCTAGTGAGCGGTTTAGCGAAAAAGTCAGGGCGGGGATTTATACCCGGCTCGGGGCGAACCTGGGGTATTTCTGGGAATTTAGAGAATATATTGGAGTCTATTTTGATATTGAGGAATATAATTGGTGATTAGTTAGGTGTCGTGAAGTAAGCGGTAAATATTAGAGACATTCGAGGAAATAGCGGGAATTGGGTGAAATGACCAAAATGCCCCTAGGTTAATTTAAAGGCTTAGGGATAAAGGGGAAGGCAAATTGGTCATTGGACTTAAAAGGGATAAGTATTATTAGGCTTTATGCCTTAGTGGATCGTGTAGAAAGAGCTGGAAGTCTGAAGGAAAGAAAGAAAAGAAAGAAGAGAAGGAAAAGGGAAAGAAAAACAAGGTAATTTCCAAGAACGGTTTGGGACATCTTCATCATTTTCTTCTGGAGATTTGAGCTAGAATCGAAAGGATCTTAAGGCTGAGATTGTAAACTTGAGGTCTTGATCAGGTTGGGGAAACTAGCTGAGGATGCTCATCATTTGAGGTAAGATTTTGAGGTTAATATTCAGTTCATGGTGTTGGTGTAGAGCTGGTTTTTCTAAGCAAAGTTCTGTGGGAATTCTAGGGAGTTGAGGCTAAAGATTTGAGGAGGATAATGCTAAGCAAGAGTGGGAGAAAACCTATGCTAAGCTCATCAATCAAAGGTAAGAAACTTTAGCTTTAAGCTTTGTGATTTCTGTGGCTTTGCTGAGATCTTGAGCTTTAGGTTCAGCCATGGTGAATTTTGTGATTTGGAGTGCATGTGATTGAGTTATGTGTGGTTGGGATGTTTGGGATGAGTGGAGGATGTTGGTAGGCTTGTTTTTATGTTTGGTTGAAGTTTGGAAGAGTTTTGGTAAGGTTTGGAAGTTTGGTCGAAGGAGGAAAAATGCAGGGTTAGTTGTGCTGTGACTAGCGTACAACGCTAGTCACTGGGCGCTGTAGTACTAGGCTAAGTGGTCTGGGGAATTTTAGGCTCTATTTGTAGCGCTGTAGCGCTCTCCTTAGAGCGCTGTAGCGCTACCCTATTTCCAGAAATAGGGTTTTGAGTTATTTTCAAGGGTTTTTGGCCGGGGGTTCAGGGTTTGATTCCACCACCCCGTTTGGTGGAGTTAGGGCTTCCCAAGGGCTATGGATTGGTCTTGAGGCTATGTTCTAGACTTTAGGTTTGGTGATGATTCTGATCTATGGCTGTGACCAGGTGTACGCTAAGGCTTGGACGGGATCGTGCTTGAGGATCAAATTGAACAAAGTTAGTGAATATAGATGTAAGAAAACTGCACCCGGTTATGTGTTTAAGATGGGACTAAGAGCTCCCTATTTCTGTATGATGTCATAGGTGGTATTATGCCATGGGACATATGATAAACGACCTAAGGGTTCCGTAAATAGTACTTATGCACAGGGCGCGGCTCGGCCACTGGTAGCTGAGGACAGCTTAATATTCATTGAGCTCGGTTTAAGCGGGTCGTAGTCAGTGGGATAAATAGAGGGTGCGGCCTAAGGGCGTTAACCCTAGTTATCATATGTGAATTGATTATTGATATGAAGTGATGTACTTGGTATGTTGAATACTTGATTAACCTGAATGCTTAAACTGTTGAGTACATGCTTATGCGGTATGAGTTATCTGATTGTTTGTTGAATGATTATGCTCTGTTATTGTGTTTTCTTACTGGGCCTTGCCTCACGGGTGCTACGTGGTGATGGTAAATGCAAAGGAAAGTTGGACCAACCTTGAAGTGGAGAGCTGCGAGGCTGAATGTACATAGTCACCTGTTCGGCCGCCACGGTCGAGGAGTGGAACAGAAGGAGAAATGCTTAACTGTCTATTTTTCCTTAGATTGGCTAATCACTGTATTTAAATCTTAAATCTTTTGTAAACGGTCTTAAACTTATTTCTTTTGGGATCCCATTTAAAAAAAAAATTATTATTTATAAGAACTGCAGTTTTTGAGACCAAAATCTTTTAACCCTAGTTCAACTATAGTTTCGGTAACACGTTTTGAATTAAATGACCTGGTTAGCGAGTCTTGCACCTCTATAAACACACAGTGTAACGGTCTTGGCTATCCAGGGTGTTACAACTTGGTATCAGAGCGTCCTAGGTTTAAGGGTTCCTAAAAACTGGCTGGACATGTACATTCACTGGACATATATGTGCTTAAATGATTTGAATGAGATATGACTGTTGATATCTGCTTGATTAATAGGGAGCATGAGATACCGATAATGCCTAGCCCTGAACTATTGCATGATGATATTGAGGCATGCTTTTGAGCATTTCTATGCATGTGAATGAATATATGGATTAATATTTGGATAAATTGCTATATCTTGATTGCTTGTGAATGTTTGGGGTTCTAATGGTGGATCATGAAAGGATTATTACCCTGTCATCATAGTCTGACTGCTGAGTCGTTGATGGCAGATTGACTTGGATAATTATGCATCCAAGAAAATCTATGCGACAAGCTGGCAATAGGTTTGAGACTAGAGATGATGACCAGGGCTAGACCCCTCTGCCATTCCCTGAGAACTGGCAGCAGCTTATGGCAGACATGCAAGCTCAGCTACAGAGCCAAGATGAACAGATCCAGATTCTGCGGCAGCAAGCTCCATCGGAGAGTGTTGCCCCTATTTTTCCACCTGCAGTGGTACCCGTTGTATAGCCAGTGGAGATTGGGAATAGATCGGAGCCGTTGTATGAGTGGTTCAGGAAATAGCAGCCCCCGATCTTTGAGGAAGGACCTGATCCACTGAAGGCTGAATAGTGGATGACCATGATTACTACCATTCTGGACTTTATGGGGGTAGAGGGACATGATAGAGTGGCCTATGCCACATATATGCTGAGAGAGGATGCCCGAATCTGGTGGGAGGTGGCATCACAAACCAGAGATGTTACTGCTTTGACTTGGGAAGGATTCAAGGACCTATTCAGTCAGAAGTATTATAATGTTTCCATCAGGGCAACGAAGGTAAATGGGTTCGTGGGGCTGGTTCAGGGGAGCATGACTGTTACAGAGTATGCCCTAAAGTTTGACAGGCTTGCGAAATTCGCACCCGACCTTGTGCCTACTGATTCAGCTAGGCAGGACAGATTTATTAGAGGGCTTAATGTGATGATAGCCCAAGATGTGAGGATTACAACAGTTCCTGGAGGGATAACTTATGCCCAGGCTGTGGAGAAGGCTCTTACTGCTGAGGAAGCAGAAAATAAGATATGGAGAGAGAGGGCAGTGAGACGGGATGGCTGCAAGGCGGTGCCTCCATATTCTTGTTCTAGTAGGGGCAGAGGCCCCAGTGATTTGAAGAGGAAGACCCTTGATGCATCAACCAATTTTGGTCCTAATAGGAGAGGTCGGGGTACTCCGGGTGGCCGTCAGGGAGGCGGTGATTCATGGAGGACTTATCGTGAATGCACAAGATGCAGAAAACGCCATCCGGACAAGTATCGGGCTAAGGTTTGTTACGTGTGTCGGGTGGTGGGACACCTCAAGAAAGACTGTTCGAAAGTGAAGAAGGGAGATGCAGGGAAAGTGGACAGCTTGACTCCAGCTCGAGTGTTCACCCTGACGCAGGCGGAGGCCGAGGCTAGTCCCTCAGTAGTGATATGTCAGCTTTCTAGTGCTGGCTCTCCTTTTACTGTATTGATTGAATCTAGTGCTACACATTTGTTTGTTTCTAGTAAAGTGATTGATATACTGTGTAGACCTAGTGAGTATTGTACTTTAGGGTTTGGGACTATTTTTCCTACAGGAGAACTGGTAGTATCTAGGAGGCTGATTAGAGCACTGCCAGTGATAGTTGATGGTAGAGAGTTTTTAGTAGATTTGATTGAGTTGAGTATGGAGGACTTTGATATGATCTTAGGTATGGATTGGCTGGTTAGATATGGAGCTACCATTGACTGTAAGAAGAAGATGGTGACCTTTGAGCCAGAGGGCGAGGATCCCTTTGTTTTTGTGGCAGCGGTGCATGGACCCCGCGTACCCAGGACATCGGCACTGAGAGCTAGAGATCTATTACATGGAGGGTGTATAGGTTTTCTGGATAGTGTGGTGGATACCACCAAGGTCTTGCCAGCAGGGCCGGAGGAGACCAGATTGGTTTGCGATTTCTTGGAATTGTTTCCTGAGGACTTGTCGGGCTTACCACTGCATAGAGAGATTCAATTTGTCATTGAGTTGGCGCCAGGGACAGAGCCAATGTCGAGGGCACCGTATAGGATGGCACCGATAGAACTGAAATAATTGAAGATACAGTTGCAGGAGCTTCTGTATTTGGGGTTCATCAGGCCTAGTTACTCGCCATGGGGTGCTCCTGTTTTGTTTGTGAAGAAGAATGACTGGACTTTGAGAATGTGTATAAACTACATGGAATTGAACAAGTTGACTATCAAGAATAAGTATTCCCTACCAAGGATTGATGAATTATTCGATCAGCTGCAGGGTAAGACGGTGTTCTCGAAAATTGATCTGCGATCTGGTTATCACCAGTTGAGAATCAAGGACGAGGACATACCGAAGATGGCCTTCCGAACGAGGTACGGGCACTATGAGTTTCTGGTCATGTCGTTTTTCTTTTACCAATGGCCTAGCATCCTTTATGGATCAGTTCGTTATTGTCTTCATCAACGACATTTTAGTGTACTGCAGTTCAGAGGCAAAGCAGGAGCTTCATCTTTGACAGGTTCTTCAGAGGTTAAGGGAGCATCAATTGTATGCCAAGTTTAAGAAATGTGAATGTTGGTTGCCAGAAGTGACATTCCTTTGACATATCATGGGTGCAGATGGGATTAAGGTGGATCCATCTAAGGTAGAGGCAGTTAGGGATTGGCCGAGGCCAAGGAACACCTCAGAGGTGCAGAGTTTTCTTGGTCTAGCGGGTTATTATAGACAGTTTGTGGAGGGCTTCTCGAAGACAGCAGAACCGATGACGGAATTGACACGGAAGAATATGAAGTTTATCTGGTCAGACAAGTGTGAGGACAGTTTCCACGAGTTGAAGCGACGACTTATTTCTGCGCCCGTGTTGAGTCTTCCTTCGGCGGAAGGGAAGTTTGTTATTTATTGCGATGCATCGAGGTTGGGTTTAGGCTGTGTGTTGATGTAGAATGAGAAGGTCATAGCTTATGCATCACGACAGCTGAAGGAGTATGAGCAACGGTATCCTACCCATGATTTGGAGCTAGCAGCGGTGGTATTCGCACTGAAGATTTGGCAATGTTATTTGTATGGGGAGAAGTGCGAGATATACAATGACCGTAAGAGTTTGAAGTATTTCTTTACGCAGAAGGACCTGAACATGAGATAGAGATGTTGTCTAGAGTTGGTGAAAGACTATGATTGCGATATTCTTTACCATTCGGGGAAAGCTAACGTAGTGGTGGATGCATTGAGCCGGAGAGGCCCAGGCCAGTTATATAGTTCCATCCAGATCTCGAAAGAGTAAGCTGATGACATGGTTAGAGCGGGGATAAAATTGGTGGTAGGCCGGTTGGCCAATATTACTCTGCAGTCGAACCTGCTAGAGCGGATTAGAGAAGGGCAATTGACAGACGCTCAGTTACAGGAGGTTAGATAGAAAGTCTTGGCGGGAGTAGCTAAGGACTATTCTATTTCTGAGGGTGGTTTGCTGCGGCATCAGGGGCGGATTTTGTTGGAAATGTGCCCTGAAAGCATATGTAGTAGACATTGTTTTGATGAAATAAATAAATCAATTGAATTTGTTATGCATATATTTTATGGACTATATTATTCTATGATAATATTAAGTAAATATCAGGAAAATTCCTAAGTTCATATATGTGATCTCAAACATGTATGGGTACGGGAGGATTGTGTTTGAGATAAATGAACTTGAATAGTTCGCAGTAAAATAAAGTTGTGAAATCTTTAGATTAATTACTGCAAGTACGGTCCACTAGTATTATGAATACATGTGATCTAGATCCGGATCACTAGTGTGGTAGGACACTTTAGTGGAGGTGCTTTATATATTAGAAAATATATAGAACTGGACCAGATATGTTTATTAATACTTAGTTAAATACCGTTTCGAAGTATTAATTAAATATATCAACTGATGATCATATACAAATAGATCTTAATCCTGAAGTTACTATAAACTCCGGTTTATGTTATATGAGTTCTTTGATTCACTTGTTAGGGTTTGTCAGAATGATCAGGCTAGAAACTTTTGTTTTGGGAACTCATTAATGTAGATGGCTGGGGACATAGTATACAGATATGGAATCTATGCCTTCTTGCAAGAGATTGAATGATGGTTCTCTTAAGGGTTGACTTTTGGGACTGAAAGGTTATTGAGCTCAAATTCATAATTTAGTTATGAATGAACCTTCACTAGTAGAGTCAATGGTACTTAAGGAAACAAGAGATAATTAAATGGGTAAAACGGTAATTTTATTCCCAATTAATTATGAACCATTATTAGAGGTTCAAGTTGTATGCAATGATTATATCAATGGACGCATTATGATTATAAAGTACTCAGTAAATGAAATGTGTATGAGTACAAGAGTACATTCGCATATTTGTAGTGGAATAATCATGAGATTAATAAATTAAGATTATTTAATTAAAGAGTTTAATTAATAATCTCAAATTTATTGGAGCTTGGAATTATAAATCCATAGGTCCCCATAGCGGCTCTATCAACATTGTTCAAGGTAAGAGTTGATATGAAGGGAAAATAGTTTAAAGACATATTTAAGAAGAAATTTGTTCTTCAGGCCAAATATGCAATTATATGATAATAGTAATTAATTAATTAATTACAAATTAGTTGTAGTTAACAAAATTAATTAATATTTAATTATTGTATAATTTTCGAAATTATATTAAATTAATTTTGAAATTTAATTAAATAATTAATTAATTATAATTTTTGAAATTATAATAAATTAAATATTTATTTATTTTCGAAAATTTTGGATTTAATTAATTGGTAGAATTAATTAAATATCTTTATTTGAGTGGGAGATAATAATCTGATAAGTTCAAATTGGATTTGAATTTAGAAGATTAATATTTATTCAAATAATTAATTATATTTGATAATTAATTAAAAAGATAATTAATTTGAATTCAAATTTGAATTAGTTATCAGGTTGTTAGATCTTATTTGACAAATTAGTTTGAATAAATAATTAAATAAAAATTGAAAAACCAACATCCCTAAAATTAGGGAAGCTACATGTGCACACAGTCCATGCACTGTGTGTGGCGTGTAGGGCAATTTCAGGGATGAGATTTTCATTTTTATTTATTTAATTAATTAATTAATGGATAATTCAAAAATTGGTTTTTGGATTTTTTCATTAATAGAATAATTAATTAATTAAAAAGTAAATTGTAAAATGATTACAGATTTATTTTTTAAAATTTGAATATTTTCTTTTAAGTATGACTAATTAGAAAAATATTCAGATGTGTGTGTGAGACAACTCTGAACATTCGCTCTGTGAAAAATAGAACGATAGTTTTCTCTCCCTGAAAATAAAGAACCAATTCTCAGGCTTATTCTCTTGATCTCATGAGTTGAGTACATCAAGTAGAATCACAAATAAACTATCCTTCATTCTCTAAGTGCCCACACATTTCTTGAGGTGTAGAGAACGCTTTGGAAGATCTTGGTGTGAGTACGTGGGAGCGGCTTGGATAGGAAGATCGTTCTAAATAAGAAAAGATAGCAAGGATACTTGATAGGCTTCAAGAGGTATGAATTCTATCCTTATCTTGTTTATGATTAATGTATGTATATTAATGGATCCGCATATTTCAAGGTAGTTTAAATTTGTTACAAAATTTTTGTTGTACCCTGGGCCAACCCCACCACCATTCCGTTGCGTATTAGGAAACTCGTTCCTAACAGATTTGTGTTCCGAATGATGAGGGGATCAGACAAGAGATACTGAATGAGTCTTATACGACGCCGTACTCACTTCATGCGGGTACCACGAAGATGTACCAGGATCTACGGGCGTTATATTGATGGCCCGGGATGAAGAAGGATGTGGTGGAGTACGTCGCCAGGTGTTTAACCTGTCAACAGGTGAAAGCTGAGCATCAGCGACCGACAGGGTTGCTTCAGCCTTTGGGTATTCTCGAGTGGAAATGGGAGGATATTACGATGGATTTAGTGGGAGGTTTACCCAGAACTGTAGGGCTTCATGACTCGGTGTGGGTGATAGTGGACAAATACACCAAGTCAGCCCATTTTCTTCCAGTGAAGTCAGGATATACTGTGGATCAATATGCTGAGTTGTATGTGAGGGAGATTGTACATCTTCATGGGGTTTCTAAGTCTATAGTATCAGATCAGGATCCTATCTTTCCCTCCAAGTTTTGGAGTGGTTTGCAGAAGGCTATGGGGACTTAGTTGAAATTCACCAGAGCCTTTCATCCTCATACTGATGGACAGTCTGAGAGGACGATTCAGTTGTTGGAGGATATGCTAAGAGCGTGTGTAATTGACTTTGAGGGATCATGGAGTAAGTATCTCCCGTTGATTGAATTTTCATATAACAATAGTTACCAATCAACGATTGGAGTGGCTCCCTAGGAGATGTTATATCGGAGGAAGTGTAGATCACCCATTCATTGGGATGAGATAGGTGAGAGGAAGTATTTGGGGGCCAGATATGGTTCGGAGAACAAGTGAAGCTATAGAGAAGATCCGAGCTAGGATGCTCACCTCTCAGAGCAGAGAGAAAAGCTATGCATCCCAAGCGTAGGGGAGTGGAGTTCCAGGTTGGGGACCACGTGTTTCTCTGGGTTTCACCATTGCAGGGGGTGAGGAGATTTGGAAAAAAGGGCAAGCTAAGCCCTAGGTTCATTGGACCTTGTGAGATCCTGGAAAGGATCGGTCAGGTGGCTTACAGGTTAGCCTTGCCACCATCATTGTCAGGAGTCCATGACGTATTCCATGTTTCTATGCTCCAAAAGTACGTCTCAGATGTGACTCATGTGTTAAGGTATGAGGATTTGGAGTTACATACAGATCTAGCCTATGAGGAACAACTAGTCCAGATCTTGGATCGGAAAGATAAAGTATTACGAAATAAGATGATTCCTCTTGTTAAAGTATTGTGGAGGAATAGTAGGGTCGAGGAGGTGACCAAGGAGCTTGAGACAGCGATGGGGAATCAGTATCCCGAGTTATTCAGGTAAATTTTGAGGACGAAATTCTCATTAGGAGGGGATAGTTTTAACGACGCAAATTTGCTAATAAGGCTTAAGGGCCTTGATTAGTGTGTCGGGAGGGCATAATTGGATTATATGTGATTTAATGATTAAAAGCATGTTCTATGATTATTTGAATATCTGATATGCATGACTATGTGTCTTAGTATGCATGTAGGCCCTGATAAGGTTAGAAGGGCATAATTGTAATTTTGGTCGTCAGGGGCATAAATGTATATATATGTGTGATAATTTGTCGAGACCACATTATTATGTTGATATATTTGTAATCTATGACTCGAGACAATCCTAGTGAGCGGTTTTGCAAAAAAGTCACGGCGGGGATTTATACCCGGCTCGGGGCGAGCCTGGGGGTATTTCTGGGAATTTAGAGAATATATTGGAGTCTATTTTGATATTGAGGAATATAATTGGTGATTAGTTAGGTGTCGAGAAGTAAGCGGTAAATATTAGTGACATTCGAGGAAATAGCGGGAATTAGGTGAAATGACCAAAATTCCCCTAGGTTGATTTAAAGGCTTAGGGATAAAGGGGAGGGCAAATTGGTCATTTTTCTTATAATGGATAAGTATTATCAGGCTTTATGCCTTAGTGTATTGTGTAGAAAGAGCTGGAAATCTGAAGGAAAGAAAGAAAAGAAAGAGGAGAAAAAAAAAGGGAAAGAAAACAAGGTAATTTCCAAGAACGGTTTAGGACTTCTTCATCATTTTCTTCTGGAGATTTGAGGCTAGAATCCAAAGAAGCTTAAGGCTGAGATAGTACACTTGAGGTCTTGATCAGGTTGGGGAAACTAGCTGAGGTTGCTCATCATTTGAGGTAAGATTTTGAGGTTATTATTCAATTACTGGTGTTGGTGTTGAGTTGGTTTTTCGAAGTAAAGTTCTGTGGGAATTCTAGGGAGTTGAGGCTGAAGATTTAAGGAGGAGAAGGCTAAGCAAGATTGGGAGACAACCTAGGCTAATGTCATCCATCAAAGGTATGAAACTTTAGCTTTAAGCTTTGTGATTTCTGTGGTTTTGCTGAGATCTTGACCTTTAGGTTCGGCCATGGTGAATTTTGAGATTTGGAATGCATGTGATTGAGTTATGTGTGGTTAGGATGTTTGGGATGAGTGGAGGATGTTGGTAGGCTTGTTTTTATGTTTGGTTGAAGTTTGGAAGAGTTTTGGTAAGGTTTGGCTCGGGGAAAATCGAAGGAGGAAAACTGCAGAGTTAGCTATGCTGTGACTAGCGCTACAACGCTAGTCACTGGGCGCTATAGCGCTAGGTTAAGTGGTTTGGGGCATTTTAGGCTCTGTTTGTAGCGTTGGAGCGCTACCCTGTCTCCAGAAAGGTGTTTTTGAGTTATTTTCAAGGGTTTTTGCCCAGGGGTTCGGGGTTTGATTCCACCACCCTGTTTGGTGGAGTTAGGGCTTCCCAAGGGCTCGGGATTGGTCCCGAGGCTAGGTTCTATACTTGAGGTTTGGTGATGATTCTGATCTATGGCTGTGACCAGGTGTACGCTAGGGCTCGGACGGGATCGTGCTTGAGGATCAAATTGAACAAAGTTAGCTAATCTAAAGGTAAGAAAATTGCACCCGGTTATGTGTTTAAGATGGGACTAAGAGCTCCTATATCTGTATGATGTCATAGGTGGTATTCTTCCATGGGACATGTGATAAACGGCCTAAGGGTGCCGTAAATAATACTTGCACACAGGGCGCGACTCCGCCACTGGTAGCTGAGGACAACTTAATATTCACTGATCTCGATTTAAGCGGGCTGTAGTCAGTGGGATAAATAGAGGGTGTGGCCTAACGGCGTTAACCCTAGTTATCATATGTAAATTGATTATTGATATGAAGTGATGTACTTGGTATGCTGAATACTTGATTAACATGAATGATTAAACTGTTGAGTACATGCTTATCCGGTATGAGTTATCTGATTTTCTGCTGAATGATTATACTATGTTATTGTGTTTTCTTGCTGGGCCTTGGCTCACGGGTGCTACATGGTGCAGGTAAAGGCAAAGGCAAGTTGGATCAACCTTGAGGTGGAGAGCTGCGGGGCTGAATGTACACAGTCAGCTGTTCGGCCGCCACGGCCGAGGAGTGGAACCGGACGAGAAATGCTTAACTTTCTATTTTGCCTTAGAGTTGCTAATCATTCTATTTATATCTTAAATCTTTTGTAAATGGTCTTAAACTTATTACTTTTGGGATCCCATGTAAAAAGAAAATGTTTATTTATAAGAACTTTAGCTTTTGAGACCAAACTCTTTTAACCCTAGTTCAACTATAGTTTCAGTAACACGTTTTGAATTAAATAACTTGGTTAGCGAGTCTTGCACCTTTATAAACACACAGTGTAACAGTCTTGGCTTCCAGGGCGTTACAGCTTACTAGGATCGCCTCGAGCCATATACTGCATATATATCGACATAATAATGTGGCCTCAACCATTTATCACATATAATCACATTTATGTCCTAACGGGCCTAAATCTCAGATATGCCCTTATAAGTAGTAAAGGGCCCACATGCATATCTAATTCTCATAAACATGCATATAATATATTCACATCATCATATATGTCAGGCATGCAACATAGCCGTGTATTTAAGTCACGTAATCACATACATATCCAATTATGCCCTCTCGGCACGTTAATCAAGGCTCTAAACTCTATTAGCATTTTTTTGGGTCGTTACAACTATCCCTTCCTATTGAGAATTTTGTCCTTGACCTTGCTAATCCTGCATAGCTGACTCAAGCTCCCAGGTCGCTTCCTCGACCTTGCTATTCCTCCATAATACTTTGATTAGAAGAATTGTCTTGTTCCGTAGAACTTTATCATTCCTGTTTAGGATCTGAACTGGTCGCTCTTCATACGACGAATCTGTCTGTTTTACTATAGATACTCATTTCTCAACACATGAGTTGTATCAGAGATGTACTTCCGAAGCATAGAGATGTGGAGTACTTCATGAAATACTGATAACGGGTGGCAGAGCCAATCTATAGGCTACCTGCCCGATCCTCTCCAGGATCTTTAAAGGTCCTATGAATCTAGGGCTTAGCTTACCGTTTTTCCTAAACCTCTTCACCCCTCGTAATGGTGAAACTCGCAAAAACACGTGGTCCCCTACTTGGATCTCCACATACCTACACTTAGGATCATCGTAGCTTTTCTGTCTGCTATGCGAAGCGAGCATTCGAGCTTGGATCTTCTCAATAGCTTCATTAGTCTTCTAAACCATCTCCGATCCCAAATACTTACTCTCACCCATCTCATCCCAATGTATGGGTGATCTACATCTCCTTCCATACAACATCTCGTCTGAATCTACTCCAATCGTTGATTGATAACTATTGTTGTATGAAAACTCAATCAACGGGAGGTACTTACTCCAAGACCCCTCGAAGTCCAATACACATGCTCTATGCATGTCTTCCAATACCTAGATTGTCCTCTTAGACTGTCCATCTGTCTGAGACTGAAAGGATGTACTGAACTTCAACTGGGTCCCCATAGCCTTCTGCGAACCACCCCAAAACTTGGAGGTAAAAGTGGGATCCATGCCCTGTAGATATATGAACTCCATGGAGACGTACAATCTCCCTCACATACAACTCTACATACTGGTCCACAGTATAGGTCGTCCTCACTGGTAGAAAGTGAGCTAACTTTGTGTATCTGTCTACTATCACCCACACCAATTCATGTAGCCCCACTGTTCTGGGTAAACCTCCCACAAAATCTATGGTAATGTCTTCCCACTTCCACTTGGGAATACCTAAAGGTTGTAACAACCCTGCTGGTCGCTGATGCTCCGCTTTCACCAACTGACAGGTTAAACACTTGGCCACGTACTCAACTACGTCCTTCTTCATCCCAGGCCACCAATATATAGTCTGTAGATCCTGGTACATCTTCGTGGTGCCTGGATGAAGTGAGTATGGTGTAGTATGGGAGTCATCAACTATCTCTTGTCTAATACCCATATTTACTGAACACAGATCTGATCCTTGTACCATAGTAAACTTGTCTCTAAAATAGAATAATCCTTAGCTACTCCAGCTAGGACATTCACTATAACCTCCTGCAACTGCGCATCATCCAACTGGCCCTCTATTATCCTTTCCAGGAGGGTAGACTGTGAACTAATATTGGCCAACCAGCCAACAACCAGTTCTATCCTCGCCCTGGTCATCTTTTTTGGAAATTCTTTTGATATATGTTTCGAACTAAATATCTGTCCTGGGCCTCTCTGGCTTAACGCATCTACCACTACATTGGCTTTCCCTGGGTTGTAAAGGGTGTCACAGTCATAGTCCTTCACCAACTCTAGCCAATATCTCTGTCTCATGTTCAAGTCCCTCTATGTGAAGAAGTATTTTAGCTTCTTATGATCGGTGTATACCTCACACTTCTCTCCATGCAAATAATGTCGCCAAACTTTCAGTGCGAATACCACCGCTGCCAGCTCCAAATCATGGGTAGGATATCGCTACTCATAGTCCTTCAACTGTCATGATGCATAAGTAATAACCTTCTCATTCTGCATCAAAACGCAACCCAATCCCAGTCTCGATGCGTCACAGTACACTACAAACATTCCTCCCTCTGAAGGAAGACTCAACATATGAGCAGTAATCAGTCGTGGCTTTAGTTCCTGGAAGCTACTCTCACACTTGTCTGACCAGGTGAACTTCAGATTCTTCCGCGTCAATTCTGTCATTAGTGCAGCAATCTTTAAAAACCCTTCCATGAACCACCTGTAATAACCCACTAATCGAAGTAAGCTTCTAACCTCTAAGGCGTTCCTTGGCCTCGCCAATCCCTACCGCCTCAACCTTGGTTGGATCTACCTTAATCTCATCTCCACTAACAATATATCCAAGGAATGTCACTTCTGGTAGCTAGAATTCACACATCTTAAACTTGGCATACAACCGATGCTCTCTCAATCTCTATAATACCTGTCGGAGATGCTGTTTGTGCTCTGCCTCTAAACTGGAGTAAACTAAGATGTTGTCGATAATGACAATCACAAACTTATCAATGAAATCCTTGAATACCCTGTTTATCAGATCAATAAACACTGCTGGGGCATTGGTCTAAATGAATGACATGACTAGGAACTTATAATGCCCATACCTCGTACGGAAGGCTGTCTTCGGAGTAACATTCTCCTTGATCCTCAGCTGGTGATAACCAGATCGAAAATCAATCTTCAAGAATACCGTCTTTCCCTGCACATTCTCAGGTCATTGATCCTTGGTAAGGGATACTTGTTCTTGATGGTCAACTTGTTCAACTCCCTAGAGTCTATACACATTCTCAGAGTCTCATCCTTCTTCTTCACAAACACAAATGGAGCACCCCATGTCGAGAAGCTAGGTCTGATAAACCCTAAATGAAGAAGCTCTTACAACTGTATCTTTAACTCCTTCAGCTCTGTCGGAGCCATTCTATATGGTTCCCTCGACACTGGCTCTATTCCAGGCGCTAACTCGATGACGAACTAAATCTCCGTATGTGGCGGAAGTTCTGGTAAATCCTCAGGAAACACATCCAATAACTCGCATACCAATCTGCGATCTCTCGACCCCACTGGCAAAACTCTAGTGGTATCCACCACACTAGCTAGAAAACCTGTACAACAGGTCCCTAGCCCTCAATGCCAATATCAAAGTAATGCAAGGTCCATGCACAACATCCAAAAAAAACAAAGGGGTCCTCACCCTCAAGCTCAAAGGTCACCATCTTCTTTCTGCAATCTATAACGGCCCTATATCTAACTAGCCAATCCATCCCCAACATCATGTCAAAATCATCCTTACTCAACTCAATCAAATCTACTCAAAGTTCCCCACTATCCACCATCACTGGCAGTGCTCTAATCCATCTCCCAGAAACTACCAGCTCCCCTATAGAAAATATAGTCCCAAACCCCGTAGTATAATACTCACTAGGTCTACACAATCTATCAACTACCTTGCTAGAAATAAACAAATGTGTAGCACTAGAGTCAATCAATACAGTATATGAAGTGCCAATGCAAGAAAGTTGACTTGTCACTACCGAGGGACTAGCCTCAGCCTCTGCCTGTGTCAAGATGAACACTCGAGCTAGAGTCAAGCTGTCCACATTCGCTGGTTCTTCTTTCTTTGACGTTGGGCAATCCTTCTTGAGGTGTCCAACAACCCCGTACATGTAACAAGCTTTTTCACGACATTCGCCCAGATGGCGCTTCCTACATCTAGTGCACTATGGATAACTTCTCCATGCCTCACCTCCTCCCTGGCAGCTACCCTGAGCACCCGGACCTCTCCTATTAAGACCAGCAGTTGTCGTGGGGTCAGGGGTCTTCCTTTTTCGATCATTGGGTCCTCCGCCCCTACCAGATCCTGTATATGGAGGCACAGCCCTGCGAACATCTCGTCTCGCAGCATTCTCCCTCCAGATCCTATTCTCCATCTCTTCAGCAGTAAGGGCCTTCTCAACTGCCTGGCCATAAGTCGTTCCCCTAGGGACTAATGTGATCCTTAGTTCTCGGGCTATCATAACATTAAGCCCTCGAATAAACCCTTTCCTGTCTAGTTGCATCAGTAGGCACTAAATTTGGTGCGAACTTCTCTAGCCTGTCAAACTTCAGGTCATACACAGTAATTGTCATGCTGTCCTACACCAACTAAATAAACGCATTCACCTTTGTTGCCTTGACGACAATGTTGTAATATTTCTCACTGAGCAAGTCTCTGAACCCATCCCAGCTCATAACAAAAATGTCTTGAGTCTGTGATGCCACCTCCCACCAAATACAGGCATCCTCAAAGCATATATGTGGCACAGGCCCCCTTGTCGTTGCCTTCCACTCCCATAAAATCCAAAATAGTGGTGATCATACTCATCCATTTTATAGCCTTTAGTGGATCTGGTCCTCCCTCAAATATTTGAGGATGCTACCTCCTAAATTGTTCATAGAGTGGCTGCCACCTGTTCCCAACCTCAAATGGCTATACAGCTAGTGCCACAATAGGTGGAACATTAGGTGCGACACTCCCTGACGGAGCATGTTGCCTCAGAAGGTGAATTTGTTCCTCTTAACTCTGAAGTCTGGCTTGCATATCAGCAAATATATGCTTCCAGTTCTTAGGGACTGGCAGAGGGTTCTTGCCCTGCTGTTCATCTCAAGCCTCGACCCCTGTGCCGACTAATCGTATTGATCACCTTGCATGCATAACTATCCAAGTTTATCTGCAATCAATGACTCAATAGTCAAACAATGATGTCAGGTTAACATTCTTTCCATGGTCCATTATCGAAACTCAACCAACAATATGCAATCATGACGCAAACAATCATTTAAACATTCATTCACATATAATAGCATGGCTAATAAGCATGCTTCATCATATTCACATAATAGTCAAGGTCCATGCCCTATCAACATCTCATGCTCCTTATTAAACGTGCATATAAAACATTTACAGTTCATTTAAGCATTTAAGAATGCAATCCCATATATATAGTTACCAAACCCTGAGTCAAACTTATCTTTAGCTGCGATTGTAGATGCCCAGCCAGTCTTCAAGAACCCTGAAAGCTAGACCACTCTTATACCAAGTTGTAATGCCCTGGATAACCAAGAGCGTTACACTGTGTATTTTAAAATAATGCAAGTGCTAATCAAGTCGTATGAACATAAATGTGATTCTAAAATCAACTAACAGGTTAGGGTTAAAATATTTTGATCATAAACGGTTAATTTTCATTAAAACAAATGTTTGATACATGGGATCCTAAAAATAGGGTATAAGTGGTAAATACAACTCCCGAAATTTGATACAACAAAAGCAAGTCTAATGGTAAAATACAATTTGGAGCTCTATTTCTATAATTTTACCTCGGCCGTGGCGGTCGAGCAGCTGACGATGTACACTCCGCCCCCAGAGCACTCAAAATCATGGCTGGTCCAGTTTCCCTTTGCCTTTACCTGCACCACGTAGAACCCATAAGCCAAGGCCTAGTAAGAAAACCATAAATAGCAAGCACATATAGCAGCAGTAGCATTCAATCAACTTTAATCCAATTAATTCAATTATTCAATAGAGTACAAGCATTAAGCTAAACAATAGTAAACATGTATTCTCAAGCATACATCTAAATCAATAATACAAATGTTCAGGTGTCGACACCCTTAGGCCGAGCCCTCTAATCATTTAAGTGACCCCGACTCGCTTAGGTCGTGTCTTCTAATTAATTAGCTGACCCCGGCTCATTTAGGTCGAGTCCTTTGATTATTTAGCTGACTCCGGCTCACTTTGGCCAAACTGCGTCCAATATGCTTATCATCAGCCCCGGTGCCCTTAGGACATATTTCCATATTCCACATAATAGATATACAACCCACAAAATGCATATATTCAATTACAGGGAATCTCAGTCCCAATGACAACCACATGGTGTTGTTTTCTTATCTCGAATCCCGAGCAATAAATAAAGAGCAGTCCCGAGCACGAACCTCAGTCCTGAGCCTTAATGATAACCGTAGTCATAATTAACAATGGATAATCATCAATATCTAATCCAATAAATGGTTTGGAAGCATATACTAGTCTCCGGAACCTCGAATTCTACTAAACCGGGTAGTAGAACTCGTCACTAGTGCTTAGGTTTAAAATCCAGAGCCTCCCGGTTTAGTAGGTTGCGGTGCGCCCCCGTCAACCCATAATTCCTTGGGTTTTCTAGAATTTTTCCTAACTTTCAGCCCTAAGAATCCAATCCTAACATACATACTAGCCAAAGCAAGTCCCAGATTTCCAATTAACACTTCAAAAAAAAAAAAACAACAACATCTATTACCTTGAATACTACTAAATTTTCCCTAAATCCACAAATTCAGAGTCCACTTAACAAGATCAAACTCAACCAAATGCTCAACAAGCTTAAACACTTGAAACCTTACCTCAATGGAAACTAAATCCTTAACTTCAATCTTTCAATCCTTGAGCTTAAATTTCCAAACTTCCCAGCTGATTCTTGTCAACTTCCAGGTCGCTTCCTCGACCTTACTGTTCCTCCACAACACTTTAACAAGGGGAATTGTCTTATTCCGTAATACCTTATCTTTATCCAAGATCTGAACTGGTTGCTTCTCATAAGCCAAATCTGTCTGTAACTCCAAGTCTTCATATCTCAACACATGAGTCACATCTGAGACGTACTTACGAAGCATAGAAACATGGAATACATCATGAACTCCAGACAACGATGTTGGCAAAGCTAACCTGTACGCCACCTGACCAATCCTCTCCAGGATCTCAAAATGGTCCAATAAATATAGGGCTTAGCTTGCCCTTCTTTCCAAACCTCCTCACCCCTCGCAGTGGTGAAACTCGGAGAAAGACGTGGTCCCCAACCTGGAACTCCACGTCCCTACGCTTAGGGTCAACGTAGCTTCTCTGTCTGCTTTGAGAAGCGAGCATTCTAGCCTGGATCTTCTCTATGGCTTCACTTGTCCTATGAACCATATCTGGCCCCAAATATCTCCTCTCACCCATCTCGTCCCAATGAATTGGTGATCTACACTTCCTCCCATATAACATCTCATAGGGAGCCACTCCAATCATTGACTGATAACTATTGTTATATGAAAATTCAATCAACGGTAGATACTTACTCCATGAACCCTCAAAATCAATCACACATGCTTTGAGCATATCCTCTAATACCTGGATCGTCCTCTCAGACTGTCCATCAGTCTGAGGATGAAAAGCTGTAGTGAACTTCAACTGAGTCCCCAAAGCTTTCTACAAACCACCCCAAAACTTGGAAGTGAAAATAGGATCCCGGTCTGACACTATAGACTTAGGAACCCCATGGAGACGTACGATCTCCCTCACATACAACTCCACATACTGATCCACAGTATATGTCAATCTCACTGGTAGAAAATGGGCTGACTTGGTGTACCTGTCCACTATCACCCACACCGAGTCATGAAGTCCTACTATCCTGGGTAAACCTCCCACAAAATCCATAGTAATGTCCTCCCATTTCCATTCAGGAATACCCAAAGGCTGGAGCAACCCTGCTGGTCGCTGATGCTCAGCTTTCACCTGCTGACAGGTTAAGCATCTGGCAACGTACTCTACCACATCCTTCTTCATCTCGGGCCACCAATACAAAGTTCGCAGATCCTAATACATCTTCGTCGTACCCGGATGAAGTGAGTACGATGTCGTATGTGACTCATCCAGTATCTCTCGTCTGATCCCCTCATCAGCTGGAACACAAATCCGTCCCTGATACCGAAGCAATCCAATCTCATAAACAGAATAGTCCTTAGCTACTCCCGCTAAGACATCCTCTCTAACCCTCTGTAACTGAGCATCTATCAACTGTCCTTCTCTAATTTGCTCTAGCAGGGCCGACTGCAGAGTTATATTGGCCAATCGGCCTACCACCAACTCTATCCCTGCTCTGACCATCTCGTCAGCTAACTCCCTTGAGATCTGGATAAAACTATACAACTGACCTGAACCTCTCCGGCTCAATGCATCCGCCACCACATTGGCTTTCCCCGGATGGTAAAGAATATCACAATCATAATCCTTTACCAACTCTAGCCAACGCCTCTGTCTCATATTCAAGTCCTTCTGTGTATAGAATTACTTCAGGCTCTTATGGTCAGTGAATACCTCACACTTCTCCCCATATAGATAATGTCGCCAAATCTTCAGTGCAAAAACCACTGCTGCCAACTCCAAGTCATGAGTAGGATACCGATGCTCATACTCTTTCAGCTGTCGTGATGCATAAGCTATAACCTTCTCATTCTGCATCAACACACAGCCTAAGCCCAACCTCGATGCATCACAGTAAACAACAAACTTCCTTTCCCCGAAGGAAGACTCAACACTGGCGCTGTAATAAGTCGTCGCTTCAACTATTGGAAACTGCCTTCACACTCGTCTGACCAGATAAACTTCAAATTCTTCCGTGTCAGTTCTGTCATCCACTACAAGAAAAAATAGTATTCATAACACTTAAAAACTGCTAACCGAGACTATTGATAGCACTTCTGAAAATGCTAACATAGCCCCTGTTATTAAAAGTCCAGTCTTTTCTATAACAGTTTTTGAATGTTATGTTCGGTGTTATCTTAAACTATTCAATAACACAGTTTTAGGTGCTATAATATTCAAATAATAACATTTAGATAGAGTTTTTAGTTATAAATTTGAAGTTTAATCTTGTACTTTTTTCATAACACTTTTCAACTGTTACATTTGATTACTTTGATAACATTTTTAGTCTGTTATATTATATAAACCATAATGATTTTTTACGCTTATAATATGTTTTTAAATCATAACATATAGTAATAAAATTTTAAATTTTATTTTGATAAGTATGCTTATATGGTTTTTTTTAATTAAAAGATTTTCATTATTGTATTTTCATAAAAAAAAATTCAAAACTAATAATAAAATGTAATTCTCAATAGATTGATAAACCATAAGTATTACATTAAACAATAACTAATTCAAACCATGAATGTGTCTACTTCATGAGATCTTAGTTCTAACTTAAGTTTGAAAGCATAACATAATAAAGTTTTATAATCTTGAACAATTTTTACTTCAAAAATGAAAAATTGAAACATTACAAGATACACAAAAGTAAACCATGCGTGAAACTTGCTCCATCCTTCAATTCATCATCCTTTGTGCACTTGTCTTTTTTGTGAGTCCATTTGTTTAGCTACAACAAAATTTAAATAAGTAATGCTTCAACTTAAAGTTATAATAAACTACAAAAGTACATAAAAAAAGTTAATTACCTAATTATAACTATATCAGCAGGCCATGCAATTATACTACAAGCAAAATCTGCTCTATAAAAAGATAATATTAGGGCCTTCTCACCTTAAAGAATGCAACCGTCCAACAACAACATACTTCTCATGCCAAAAAAATGGTGTGGGTTTAACATGCTTCTTGAGGATAGACTGCATAAACATAATACCAAAAATCAGCTTGACCCAAATTATATATTTGTGTTTGTGTGTGTGTGTGTATTATATACATGCGTTTATAATCAAAGCAAGAGAAACTGGGAGCATCAAATAAAGTAAGTTTTCTCATTGAAAAGTTTCCATCAACACTTTGTCTCAAATTAAAAGGTAGGTGTAAAAATCGGGTCATTTAAAAGTTAAAAGGTGCCATTGGTGCTCAAAACCAAATGTTTGTTTTCCAATCCATTCACACAATTTAATTGGAAAAGCTAAGATGCCAGGCAACATTAATGCCACACAAACAATTACTCTAGAGTCCAGACTAAAACTAACAAACAAGGTTAATAAACTGATTCATAAACACAAAAATAAATCATTGGTAATGAAAGTTACTACCACCAATTTTATTTTTTTTAACTAGGCTCTCCACCTAAAAAATTTGAACAAGAAACCATAGCAATTGCTATGTAGGTGCCCAGGAAAAATTTGAACAACAGATCTTGTTGGAGTAAATTACATGCCTCACCATTTGAGCTACCCCTCTTGAGTTACTACCACCAAATTAACTAGTTCAGATTAAAATATTTTCAAAGATTTCCTTACCAAAATTTATTTTCATTAGTTCCAATGAGAATTGTTTGGAAGCACATGCTATAGAAGAAAGTTGTATATCCTTATCTAGTAAAATTTCAGAACTCTTTTCGAGTCCCGCATAGAATTATGTTGCATTAAACTTCCAAGATTTAGAATATTAACTGCTATAAAAAATACAAACCATTGTACCTTATTTGGATAATGAACTCCACTTGGTGGTCTAGGAATGTGTACATGGAAGGCTAGACACTTGTAGAACACTGACCTAAATAAACAGAAACAAAGATTTATCAAATATGATAGCAAAGATTCTCATTTGTATACGTCCAGACGTGATGAGGAAGTAACATGCAACTTACAAGACTTTATTATCAGCAATCATATCCATGCCACTAATTGGTGAATCTATTTGTGCATGCTGCACTGGTCTATTAGAAACAAAAATGGCACTTGATGACCTAGATTAGTTCGTAAAGAAACAATAGTGTTGCAATTTAAAAGAATATCGTCAATGTGTTTTCTACTCTGGAAACTTCTGAGAGAAGGCTGGTTTCTTCGATAAATGGAAGTTTGCAGATAGCCTGAGTTCCAAGCAATACAAAGTCATCGAATTGTTAGTACAAGCTCAACCTATAGAATTGCCATTTATGAAACTAAAATATATTTCAAAAACAGGTAAAAAGCAAAAATTGGTTCTTATACCTTTAGCCTTTTACAGGTAAAAAAAGGTCAAAGGCAAAAGGTATAGAAAACAGTTTAAAAAATGGGCAAAAGAACTATTTTCTATAAACATCTTAAAAAGGAATAAACAAACAAGAACAGATTAATAGAGGCATCTTATCAAAGAAGTTCCCTATTAGTGATGTAATCAACCACCACTTCACCACATATACATGAATTGAACATCAACTACCCAAAAATATAATCAATATCTGCAAGTTACATAAAAAAAATTATGATAAAACTTCATTTATTATTTGATCATGACAAGATACAAAATTTATCTTATACTCGGATATAAAGAATTTAGAATTGAACATACTTTCCAAGAAAGATAAAGCTTACTTAAATTTTTAATTACCTGTGGGATAGAAAGCCAACAAAGGTGATAATGCATCATTCATAAGCTTCCTATAAGACTGGAAGAGCGTGTGCACTGTACATGCACAAGAGGGTAAATATCATATGACTAATATATGAAAGCCAAAATGCATAAATACAAACATAGTTTAATAATTAAAACCTTGCAGCGGGGAGTACAACCATCAACTGATCAAATGGTTTAAAGGGTTGCCCAAGCGTGAATTGAACCTTTAACTCTTCAATACCAACAAAATCTGAAGCAAATGGAGCATAGTGATAAGGATAATACCTGCAGTTGGACAATGGATTTATTAAGTAATATAATTTCAATGAAAAACATGAATGTTGTGTTACTTAAAAAATTGTGAAATTTTGGAGTTTCAAAGACATATGCTTCAAGGACACAAAACCTCAAAGCAGACTTTATTTCCAAAAGTCACTCAAGATCTGATTACATGCACTTGGGAAGAAACACCGGACTTGAAAATGGGGAATGTGTAGAAACATCCATTTATGCACACATTCTCCAAAGCCTAAATGCACTTTATTTCTTGCAAGCCAGTCATAGCATTCTGTCAGAGACAATGAAAACTGCGACTATTTTGCTTACTTACAAGTTAATCAATTCAACCATCCAATGTAGTGTTCAATATAAAAGCAATTAAACTACCTGTAAACTTACAAATATAAAATTACATGAAGAAGAAAAAAAGTGAAACCCTAAGGTGAGGAAGAGAGGCTCGCATACCATTGCCAGGAGCAGACTCCTTCATAATAATAATGCATGACCCAGCAAATCCCTTCTGTATATTTCAACACCTACATAAGATACCAAAATTAAGAACTAGAGTTGCTCCAAACAAATAATAACACAAAACTAAGGAATGTGTTCACACTATAAGGGCTAATAGATATAACCTGAATGGGGAATTATAATATCAAGAGTTTTTAGCAGAAAATCATTATAATACAAACTAGAGTAAAAAAAATAAACATACTACACCTGATATGTTCACATTACAAAAAGGGAATTTATAGCCAAACAAAAAAAGTCTGTCTCAGGTCCACAATGATGTGGTAGGTGAACCCCAAAAACAAAGAGTAATGTGTTCTACTTTTGTAGTATAGCCAACCATTAAACCAAAACAAAAACAATGTAGAAAATAGAACCATAAGCTGCCTATATAGTTGGCAATTATTAATAAATAGAGCATAACCAACTTCTCTTACCACATCTCTCCGAACCTTCTCTATGAATTCATTTCTCTATGAATTCTACCATACCTTGTTATGTTATAAACACATAAAGAAAACTAATGTGTTACAACTTCTTGACCCAATCTATCTTTTCATCATACTCTATTTTTTACATTATTTTTTATTTTTATTTCCAACCCAATACTCTAAATATCACTTAACTTAAAAAAGTACTTTTTTATTGTGCAGATACTCTAACTAGCTAGCTCTCATGTATTTTCTTTCATTCCTACTAGACATAGGAAGATATAATACTATTTGACTTAATTGAATTACAATTTGATTAAGTAAAACTAGCCAGAAAAAAAAAAAACCTTAAAATTCTCACAAATTTGAAAGAGGCCATACATAATCATATATTCTAAAACTACAAATTCACCTAAATCATCTATCATAACATTTTACACTAAATACAAAAATGTACAAAGTAATAAATACCAAAATCAAATGCATATTGATTTCCTTTTTCACAAAATAAAAAATAAACCCAAAATCAAATTATATATTTAAGATTAAAAGTAAACTTAAAACGTGGACGGTTAGATAAATTCAATCAGAATATAGGCATTGAAATACAACTAGAATATACTTAAATACTTATACTTATACTTATACTTAAATATACTTAAATACACAACAGAAAACATAAGCAACATTAAGAGGAACGAAAACAAAGTGTGTGACAAATACCTTGATCATTGACTCCTTTTCTGATGAAATCCCACAGAGGCACCGAACCTTTGTTTCTGACTGAAAAGAGTGATCATCAATTTCCCCTTTGACTTTCACATTACTGCTATCTGAGACACCCTGTCCCTTTGACGCTAAATCAGGGGCTGCAGACACTTGCATTTTTCTGAGAAACAGGAAAATGTATTTTCTAAGGGAAAAAAAATAGACAGTAGCAAAAAGAGTAGAATCCAGTGACTTTATGAATCAGATAGTGCAAGATATAAGACAAACCTATATATCTCATCTACAAGTTGTGCCACCTGTTCCTTCCCCACAGCATTCTTCTTTGCCCACAATTTAGAAACTGTAAAAGAGAACATAAATTCAGCTAGAATTAATTTCACACAAAATAAGAGAATTTAGACCACAACCAGGACATGGTAAAAGCAAGAAACCTCAAAGCAGAATGCTCAATTACAGTACTAATAAGCACAAGTTTGAGCAACCCAACCAAATTCTATACCAGGCTACAATGCCAGAAAACTAAATTTGAAATGGAAACTAACCTATAGAAAACATAATATTAACTTTTTTAGAAAAACAAAGATGTGTGATGTAAGACAGTCGCTGTTTTAGTGTTTAAGACTGACTATTTAATAGATATCTACCTAGACAAACATCAACTACATAGCCAAGGTCCAAATATATAAATTTCACTGGAAAGAAAAGTAAATAACACAAGACTGACAAATGCAAATGAAAGGAATTTAGCTATTTTCAGGTAGGAAATCAAAAAAACACACCATCTATACCTTGATCATCAGATAAAACAACCAATATCCGATCAACAAGGTCCTGCATTAATAACAACAAATGTAAAGTCATAAAACACCAATCCAAAAACATTAACAAGATGCTCAAAATGAATCATTAAAACAAACACCCTTCTAGTAAAAGCATAAATAGACAATATTTAGACTAAAATTCATTAGTCTTGTGCAAGTAAGGTGTCATCGCAGAAAATTATTCTCAGATGGGCAACTGTTACAAGAACTTGATGTTATTGTATCTTTATTACAGATAATCATCAAGTTAAGTGATCAAATCCCTGCCCCTACTGTCAAACTGTTTGCCTTTCTCCCATAATTGCGGGAGAGGCAGATAAATAAGAAAAAAATTAAGATTTATTGAGAAGAATACACACCAATACAAAAATCAATTGTGTATGAATTCTGTATTAACTGAATAACCAAAAAAAAATACTAGTACAACCTTTTCTCTTACTAGTGGGTTACACAACAGGAGGTAACCCTCTCCCTTGCCCATAATCCCTTCCCATAAGAAAGGCAAAATTTGACCTGATGTTCTGCGACATGACACCAAATGACTAACAACTACCAATTAAACTAGCTAGCACCTTCTCAGTAAAACCTTTACAAAGCCAACATCACAAAGAAGTTATTGGATTATGCATACCAAAAAACAAAAAGTGCTACTCCTAATCAACAAAAAAAGGAGCAACATGTAATTTTTAAACGTTGAAGCCAAAGTGTGATAAATTGCCAAATCCACATGCAGGCAACACCCAGCACAAACAATTTCTTTAGCATCTCACCTGCTTCTTCCCCTGCTTTGAAAGACCTAAGTGAGTGAGAACATCCTTAAGCTCTTTTATTCTAAAATATGCCAACTTTTCCTGCAACAAAAACAAACACATCAATAAACCTTGAATGCAACATCAACAACTCAACGTACAAACACTTTCAAATAATTTCATCACAAAATAATTTCAACACCCAAATGATTGAAATAGAGAAGTACCTAAGAGCCAGCAAGCTCCTCAAACTGCTTGACCCAATCATCCATCATAGCATTATTACCCAAGTCCGGAACAGGTGGCCTGGCAAATAATATTGAGCATAACATTTTCTTACTCAATATACAATACTCAGATTCAAGAAATCCACAGATAATAACAAGATTCAAAAAGAAGATATACCTAGATTCAAGGACAAACATTTGATGTGGTAAACAACATATGAAAATTAAACACTGTAAAAAAATTAATACCCTCATACGAAGACTGCGTCCACCACGAATGGCAAGGTCAGCCACCAAAAGAGCACATATATATTACTCGGAGATCGTGAGCTCAAGCACCGCCGCACCCACGCCGTAGACCCACCGCCGCAAGCACCGTCGCACCCACGAGCAAGCCACGCCGTAGACCCACGAGTCAAGCCTCCCTGTCACACGACCCAAGCCGCGGACCCCATCACCTTGTTGCACACCTGCAACAAACAGAGAGAAAGAAAGAAAGATTGAACGAGAGAGTTGCCGAGAGAGAAAGATAGATCATGAGAGAGAAACAGAGGAGGCGTAGGGTTATTAGGGATTTTTTGCTTTTGTCTTTCATTTGGCACCTAAGTGTATAATTTACGGCCTAAAATTTTTAGTCGGGTCAAACAATAGCTTTTTTTAAAACATGCTATATTTTAATGTAATATATGGGCATAATTGTTGTAGTGATCGGTGCCGCTATATTTGAGAAACCCTCTACAAATCGTCTGTAGTAACCTGCCAAACCAAGAAAACTCCGCACCTCTGAGGCATTCCTTGGCCTCGGCCAATCCCTAACCGCCTCTACCTTAGATGGATCAACCTTAATCCCACCTGCACCCACGATATGTCCAAGGAATGTCACTTCGGGTAACCAGAATTCACATTTCTTAAACTTGGCGTACAAGTGATGCTCCCTCAACCTCTTAAGAACCTGTCGAGATGAAGCTCATGCTTTGCCTCTGAACTGGAGTACACCAAGATGTCGTCAATGAAGACAATAACAAACTAGTCTAGGAAATCCTTGAACACCCTGTTCATTAGGTCCATAAAGGCTGTTGGGGCATTGGTCAAACCAAAAGACATGTCCAAGAACTCATAGTGCCCATACCGCGTTCAGAAGGCCGTCTTAGGTATTTCCTCATCCTTGATCCTCAGCTGGTGATAACCAGATCGAAGATCAATCTTTGAGAACACCGTCTTACCCTGCAGCTGATCGAACAAGTCGTCAATCCTTGGTAGGGAATACTTATTCTTGATAGTTAACTTGTTCAATTCTCGGTAGTCGATGCACATTCTCAAAGTCTCGTCCTTCTTCTTTACAAACAAAACTGGAGCACCCCATGGCGAGTAACTAGGTCTGATGAATCCCAAATCCAGAAGCTCTTGCAACTGTATCTTTAATTCTTTCAATTCTGTCGATGCCATCCTATATGGTGCCCTTGACACTGGCTCTGTCCCTGGCGCCAACTCAATGACAAACTGAATCTCTTTACGTGGCGGCAACCCAAGCAAATCCTCAGGAAACACATCCAAAAACTCACAAACCAATCTAGTCTCCTCCGGTCCTACTGGTGAAACTCTGGTGGTATCCACCACACTAGCCAGAAAGCCTATACATCAACCCTGTAACAAGTCTCTGGCTCTCAATGCAGATATCATGGGTACGCAGGGTCCATGCACTGCTCCCACAAAAACAAAGGGATCCTCGCCCTCTGGCTCAAAAGTCACCATCTTCTTCCTACAGTCAATGGTAGCTCCATATCTAACCAACCAATAGATACCTAGGATCATATCAAAATCCTCCATACTCAACTCAATCAAATCTACTGATAACTCCCTACCATCAACTATCACTGGCAGTGCCCTAATCCACCTCCTAGATACTACCAGTTCTCCTGTAGGCAAAATAGTCCCAAACCCTGAAGTACTATACTCACTAGGTCTACACAATCTATCAATCACCCTATCAGATACAAACGAATGCATAGCACCAGAGTCTATCAAAATAGTAAAAGGAGTGCCAGCGCTAGAAAGCTGACCTATCACTATCGAGGGACTAGCCTCGGCCTCCGCCTGCATCAGGGTGAACACTCGAGCTAGAGTCAAGCTGTCCACCTTCCTTGTATCTCCCTTCTTCACTGTCCACCACCCCGCACACATAGCAGGTCTTAGCCCGACACTCGCCCGAATGGCGTCTCTTGCGTCTCGTGCACTTTGGATAAGTCCTCCATGAATCACTGCCTCCTTGGTGGCCATCCTGAGTACCCCGACCTCTCCTATCAGGACCACAAGCGATCGAAGCATCAGGAGTCTTCCTCTTCAAATCACTTGGGCCTCCGCCCCTACCTGAACCAGAATATGGAGGCACTGCCCTACGGCCCTCCCTCCTCACAGCCCTCTCTCTCCATATCTTGATCTCCGCTTCCTCAGTGGTAAGAGCCTTCTCCACAAGCTGGGCATAAGTTGTCCCTCCAGGAACTGTGGTAATTCTCACATCTCGGGCAATCATAGCATTCAGCCCTCTGATAAACCTATCCTGCCTAGTTGGGTCAGTAGGCATAAGATCCGGTGCGAACTTCGCAAGTCTGTCGAACTTCAAGGCATATTCTGTAACTGTCATACTGCCCTGAACCAGCCCCACGAACTCATTGATCTTTGATACCATGATGGCAACATTATAATACTTCTGACTAAACAAGTCTTTAAACCCTTCCCAAGTCAATGCAGCAACATCTCTAGTCTGTGATGCCACCTCCCACCAGATTCGGGCATCCTCCCTCAGCATATAAGTGGCACAAGCCACCCTGTCATGTCCTTCCACCCTCATAAAATCAAGAATTGTAGTAATCATAGTCATCCACTGCTCAGCCTTTAGTGGATCTGGTCCTCCCTCAAAGATCGGGGGTTGTTGCTTCCTGAACCGCTCATACAACAGCTCCCACTTGTTCCCAACCTCAACTGGCTGCACTAACGGTACCACTGCAGGTGGCACAATAGGGGCAACACTCCCAAATGGAGCCTGCTTCCGCAGAATTGGAATCTGTTCATCTTGGCTCTCAAGCCGAGCTTGCATGTCTTCCATTAACTGCTGCCAGTTCTGAGGGACTGGCGGAGGGGTCTGGCCCTGATCATCATCTCTAGCCCCAGACCTGCCGGCTAGTCGCGAGGATTTTCTTGGACGCATAACTATCCAAGTCAATCTATAATCAACGACTCGGCAATTAGCCTATGATGAAAGGGTAATAATCCTTTCATGATCCACCACTGGAACTCCAATCATTCACAAGCAATCAATTTATAACAATTCATCCAGATATTCATTCACATGCACAGCAGTGCTAATAAGCACGCCTCAATAGCATCATGCAATAGTCAAGGGCCAGGCCCTATCAGTATCTCATGCTCCCTATTCATCACACAGATATCAACAATCATATCTCACTCCAATCATTTAAACACATAATCATGTATACACAATTACCAAACCTTGAGTTGAGCTTGTCTCTCGCGGCGAATGTACATATCCAGCCAGCCTTCAGGACCCATAAACCTAGGACGCTCTGATACCAAGTTGTAACGCCCTGGATAGCCAAGACCACTACACTGTGTGTTTATAAAGTGATAGACTTTCTAATCAAGTCGTTTAATTAAAAACGTGTTATTGAAACTGTAAAGGAACTAGGGGAAAAATGTTTTGGTCTTAAAAGCTACAGTTTTCATAAAGAGACGTTTCCTGTTTACACGGGATCCCAAAAATATTAAGATTAAAGACAGTTTACAAAAGACATAAGGTTTAAATACAATATCAATCCATATTAAGGCAAAACAGACAGATAGGAAATCCCTGTCCTGATCCACTCCTCGACCATGGTGATCGAACAGCTGGCTATGTACATTCAACCCCGCAGCTCTCCGTCTCAGGACTGGTCCAACTTGCCTTTACCTTTACCTGCACCACGTAGCACCCGTGAGCCAAGGCCCAGCAAGGAAACACAACAACAGAGTATAAGCAATCAACAGACAATCCAGTATCTCATATCGCATCACATATTCTCAACCATGTACGCATTCAGTATAATCAAGTATTCCACATACTAAACACATCAACTCATATCATATATCAATTCACAAATGATAACTAGGGCTAGCGCCCTCAGGCCACTCCCTCCATTATCCCACTGACTCCGGCCCGCTTAAACCGAGCTCAGTGAATATTAAGCTATCCTCGGCTACCAGTGACCAAGCCGCGCCCTGTGCGTAAATATTGTGTACGGCACCCTTAGGCCGCTATCACATGTCCCATGGCGTAATACCATCATTGACATAATACAAATATTGGGAGCACTTAGTCCCATCACAAACATATAACTGGGTGCAGTTTTCTTACCTTTCGATTCGCTAGCTTTGATCACTTGACTCCTTGAGCACGATCCCTCTCTAGCCCTAGCGCTCACCTAAACACAACCATAGGCCAAAGTCATCATCAAACCTCAAGTCCAAAACCTAGCTACAAACAGAAGCAAAATCCCCCAAGAAGCTTGGCCTAGCGCTACAGCGCCCAAAGGCTAGCGCTGTAGCGCTAGTCACAGAAAGGCAACTTCTAGGTTTCCCTTCCTGCGATTTCCTCGAACCAAACTCAACCAAACCTTCTCCAAACCTTCACCAAACTCAAAGACAACCTTATGAACATACTCCATTTATCCCAAGCACCCCAAATACCCAGAACTCAAGCACATGCATCCCTAATCTCAAAATTCACCATAGCCACTTCTAGATACCAAAACTCAGCAGAAACCAGTCAAAACATCAAAGTTAAAAGCTTAGAATTTCATACCTTTAGTGGGAATTCAGTTTCAAGACAACCTCTACACCTCCTTAGCTTGCTCTTCCTCAACCCTTGGCCTGAATTCCCTAAAGTTTCCATCAAGTCCAGCTTATACTCCATAGGTCAAAAACTAAAACCAGAAACTGAAGAAGCTACAAAGTCTTACCTCAAGTGATGGTGTGTTCTTGCTAAACCCCTACCAATTCCTCAAGCCTAGCTTAGGATCCTTGATGCTCAGCCTAACCTAGCTCTCCTCTGAGCTTTGCTCCAAGAAAACCCAAGAAAAGTGGTGAGAGAACCACAAACCGACCTTAGAGAAAACATCTCTGTTTTTCCTCCCTTTCTTTCCTTTCTTTTCCTTCTTTCCTCAGACTTCTGTAGTATTCTACCACTTCCACTAACATAAAGCCTTAGTAATACCCATCTTTAAAAAGCCAAATGACCTTAATGCCCTCCCTATTAATTCTAAACCCTTTAATCCACTTAGGGCCATTTTAGTCATTTTACCCCAATTCCTGCTAACTCCTCGAGTGTCTCCAATATTTACCGATTAATTCCCGGTACCTAATTAATCACCTATAATATTCCTCGATGTCAAAATAGACTCCAATATACTCACTAAATTCCCATTTATACCCCCAGGCTCACCCCGAGCCGGGTATAAATCCCCGCCATGACTTTTTTGCTAAACTGCTCACTAGGATCGTCTCGAGTCACAGATCACAGATATATCCACATAATAATGTGGTCTCGACAATTATCACATATATCAATACAGTTATGCCCATAACGGCCAAAATTACGATTACGCCCTTCTAACCTAATCAGGGCCTGCATGCATACGAATACACATAGTCATGCATCTCGAATATTCAAATAGTCATATAACTTGCTTTAAATCATAATCATGCATTTTACTCATTAAAGTCACACATAATTCCCATTATTCCCTCTAGGCACGCATTAGCAAGGTCCTTAAGCCTTATTAGCGAATTTGGGTCGTTACAAAATCACTGGGACCTCTGCCCCTACCAGAACCAGAATATGGAGCCACCGCCCTGCGACCCTCCCGTCTTGCTGCACTCTCTCTCCATATCTTATTCTTCGCTTCCTCAGGGATAAGAGCCTTCTCTATAGCTTGGGCATAAGTTGTCCCTCTCGGATCTGTAGAAATTCTCACATTTCGGGCTATCATAGCATTAATCCCTCTAATAAATCTGTCCTACCTAGATGTATCAGTAGGCACAAGATCGGGTGTGAATTTCGCAAGTCTGTCAAACTTTAGGGCATATTCTGTAACTGTCATGCTGCCCTGAACAAGCCCCACGAACTCACTTATCTTCGCTGCCCTGACGACAACATTATAATACTTCTAACTGAATAAGTCCTTGAATCCTTCCCAAGTCAAAGCAGTAACATCTCTAGTTTGTGATGCCACCTCCCAGCAGATTCGAGCATCCTCTCTGAGCATATATATGGCATAGGCCACTCTGTCGTGTCCCTCTACCCTCATAAAATCCAGAATGGCAGTAATCATGGTCATCCACTGTTCAGCTTTCAGTGGATCAGGTCCTCCTTCAAAGATCGGGGGCTGCTGTTTCCTGAACTGCTCATACAACGGCTCCCATCTATTCCCAACCTCTACCGGCTATACAACAGGTACCACTGCAGGTGGCACAATGGGGGCAACACTCCCTAATAGAGCCTGCTACCGCAAAATCCTGATCTGCTCATCCTGGCTCTGTAGCCGAGCCTGCATGTCTGCCATAAACTGTTGCCAGTTCTCAGTGACTGGCGGAGGGGTCTGGCCCTGGTCATCATCTCTAGTCTCAGACCTATTGCCGGCTAGTCGCGTAGATTTTCTTGGACACATAATTATCCAAGTCAATTTGCAATCAACGACTCGGGAGTCAGACTATGATGATAGGGTAATAATCCTTTCATGATCCACAATTAGAACCACAAACATTCACAAACAATCAAATATAATAGCTTATCCAAATATTCATTCACATGCATAGCAGTGCTAATAAGCACGCCTCAATATCATCATGCAATAGTCAAGGGCCGGGCCCTATTAGTATCTCATGATCACTATTAATCAACCAGATATCAACAATCATATTCCATTGAGATCATTTAAACATATAGTCATGTATACACAATTACCAAACCCTGAGTCGAGCTTGTCTTTCGTGGCGAATGTACATGTCCAGCCAGTCTTCAGGAACCCTTAAACCTAGGGCGTTCTGATACCAAGTTATAACGCCCTGGATAGTCAAGACCATTACACTGTGTGTTTATAAAGGTGCAAGACTTGCTAATCAAGTCATTTAATTCAAAAAGTGTTACTGAAACTATAGTTGAACTAGGGTTAAAAGATTTTGGTCTCAAAAGCTTCATCTCTTACAAATGAACATTTTCTTTTTACATGGGATCCCAAAAGAAATAAGTTTAAGACCGTTTACAAAAGATTTATGATTTAAATACAGTTGCTAGCCACTCTAAGGCAAAGCAGACAAATAGGCTTTCCTCGTCCTATTCCACTCCTCGACTGTGGTGGCCGATCAGCTGACTATGTACATTCAGCCCCGCAGCTCTCCACCTCAGGACTGGTCCAACTTGCCTTTGCCTTTACCTGCACCACGTAGCACCCGTGAGCCAAGGCCCAGCAAGAAAACACAACAGAACATAATCATTCAAGAGACAATCAAATAACTCATACTGCATAAGCATGTACTCAACTGTCTAAGCATTCATGTTAATCAAGTATTCAGCATACCAAGTATATCATTTCATATCAGTAATCAATTAACATATGATAACTAGGGCTAGCGCCCTTAGGCCTCACCCTCTATTTATCCCACTGACTCCTACCCACCTAAACAGAGCTCAGTGAATATTAAGTTGTCCTCGGCTACCAGTGGCCGAGCCACGCCCTATGCGCAAGTATTATTTACGACACCCTTTGGTCATTTATCACATGTCCCATGGCATAATACCATCTACAACATCATACTGATATAGGGAGTTCTTAGTCCCATCACAAACACATAACCGGGTGCAGTTTTCTTACCTTTAGATTCGCTAGCTTTGTTCAATTTGATCCTCAAGCACGATCCAATCCAAGCCCTAGTGTACACCTAGTCACAGCCATAGATCAGAATCATCACCAAACCTCAAGTCCAAAACCTAGCCTCGGGACCAATCCCGAGCCCTTGGGAAGCCCTAATTCCACCAAACGAGGTGGTGGAATCAAACCCCGAACCCCTAGGCAAAAACCCTTAGAAATAACCCAAAACCCCCTTTCTGGAAACAGGGTAGCACTACAGCGCCCTAAGGAGAGCGCTATAGCGCTACAAACAGAGCCAAAAGGCTCAGGAACTTCAGGGCCTAGCACTACAACGCCCAGTGACTAGCATTGTAGTGCTAGTCACAGCACAGCCCTGCACAGCATTTTCTCCTTCGAATTTTCCCAAGCCAAACCTACTCAAAACTCAACCAAACCTCAACCAAACTTCAAAGCAAGCCTCCCAACATCCTCTACTCACCCCATAAGTCCCAACCACACAAAACTCAATTACATGCACTCCAAATCACAAAATTCACCATGGTTGATCCTAGAGCTCAAAATCTAAGCAAAACCACAGAATTCACAAAACTTAAACCAGTGTTTCTTACCTTTGATGGATGAGCTCAACATAGGTTATCCTCCACACTAGCTTAGACTTAACCTCCTCAAAGCTTCAGCCTCAACTCCCTAGAATTCCCCATCAAAACCCAACTCAAAATCCACAACAATACCAAGAACTAGAAACTGAAAAGCTACCTTGATCCTTACCTCAAATGATGAGTATCCCCTGCCAATTCCTCAAACCAGACCAAAAACCTTAGCCTCAAGCTCTTGCCTAGACTCCCTCTGAGTTTTAGCTCCAAACTCCTTCAAGAAATGGAGAAGAGACCTCCAACCGAATGAGAGAGAGAGAGAGAGATAGACTCCTAATTGCTTTTTTTTTTTTCCTTTTCTCTTCTTTCTCTCCTTCAGACCTCTACTTCCTTCTACACATTCCACTAAAGTATAAAACTTAATTATTATTATCCCCTTATAAACCAAATGACAACAATACCCTCCCATTAAAATTTAAGCCCTTAACCCATCCAAGGGCATTCTGGTCCTTTATTCCCAATTCCCGCTAATTCCTCGAGTGTCTCTAATATTTTCCGCTTGATTCCCGACACCTAACAAATCACTAATTATATTCCCTAATATCAAAATAGACTCCAATATATTCTCTAAATTCCAAGAAATACCCCCAGGCTCGACCCGAGCCGGGTATAAATCCCCGCCGTGACTTTTTCACTGAACTGCTCACTAGGATCGCCTCGAGTCACGGATTGCAAATATATCCACATAATAATGTGATCTCGACAATTTACCACATATATATATAGTTATGCCCTCAACGGGCCAAAATTACGATTATGCCCTTCTAACCTAATCAGGGCCTACATGCATACTAATACACATAGTCATGCATGACAGATATTCAAATAATCATATAACATGCTCTGAACCATTAAATCACATATATTCCAATTATTCCCTCCCAGCACACTAATCAAGGCTCTTAAGCCTTATTTGTAAATTTGGGTCGTTACACGCTAATTTTGTAGTAGTTGATTGTCCATCCACATACAATTCTATGATCGGAAGACCCATACTCGTCAATCTATGAGCCGTAACTTCAGTCTAGCATCTAGCCATGAAATTTCCAACCGATGTAGGTGTCGGGTACGCGTTGGGAAATCAGTGAGAGGCTAGAGAGTGTTACAACTCCTTGATCATGAAGGCGAGAAGAGGTGGATCAGGGAGCACAACAGAGAAAAGGTTGCTGGTGGTAAATGAATCACAAGGCCAATTCGGTGAACAAGTCACCAAATAGGGCGTTGCCCAAAGTGAGGATAAGGACTTAGATCCTCGCTTTGGAGATTATGAAGAAAACATCGGGCATGTGGAGGAACTCGAGGAGGTCCAACTATAAGAAAAACATCCGACCATCGTGGTGAAAGTCGGTAAAAACTTAGAGACAGCAATAAAGAAAGAGTTGGTTGAGTTTTTGAGGAGGCACCGGGAAGTCTTTGCCTGGTTGCATATAAATATTGTTGGGATAGACCCAACAGTGATTAGTCATGTCTTGAATAGAGACAAAAATCATCCACAAGTGCAACAATTAAATAAATAAAAGAAATATCAAAGATCCAATCTTGGACCTTGTTACACGCCAACTATAGTTCATGCATTGTAGTTGGCATGTAACATATCCCTGATTTTAGGGATGTGTTTCAACCACTTTCTTTTAATAATTATTTATTCAAAAATATCTAAACCTGAGAACTTATCTTATCAGATTAATTAAAGAATAAATATTATTTCAAATACAAATCCAATTTGAATTATTAGAAATATATTTTCACATTATTTAAATATATAAAACTAATTAATTCAAAATTAATTATCTTAATTATTTAAATTCCATTTTAGAAAATGCCAATTTTATTTATAAATAATTTTTGAAAATTATATAAACTAATTTATTAATTTAAAAAATTAATGTATTAATTAATTAATTTATCTCAATTACATATTTGACCATGAATAAAAAATTTATTCCAAATATGCATTTTTCTGGATTTTTCCCAATTTTAACTCTTAACTTGAATAGTGTTGATAGAGCCATCTCGGTGACCTATGGACCTATAATTTCAAGCTCCAACAAATTTAGATTATTAATTAAAACTCAATTATATAATAACCTTAATTCATGAAGCTCAATATTATTCCATTAAAAATATGAGACTACACACTTGTTTATTGAGTACTTTTAAGTATAAATTGATTTACTGGTGAAGGTTAATTCATAAACTGATTTATGAATTTGAGCTCAATAACCTTTCAGTTCCAAAAGTCAACCCTTAAGAGAACAATTATTCAATTCCTCTAAAAAAAGGTATAGATTCCATATCGGTATATTATATCCCCAAAAATTTACATCAATGACTTCCCAAAACAAAAGTTTCAATCTAATCATTTTGACTAACCATATCGAGTGAATCAAAGAACTCAAATGACATAAACATGAGCTCATAATAACTACAGGATTAAGATCAAATTGTTTATGATCATCTTATTGATATTTTAAATTAATACTTTTGAAGTAAACAATACTATTAAGTATTTAATAGCATATCGGGTCTCGTTCATGTATAATAATTTATACAAAGTACCTCCTCTATGATTTCCTACTACATCAGTAATCTGGATCTAGATTACATGTATTCATAATACTAGTGAACCGTAGATACAATATTTAATCCAAAGATTTCATATAACTTTGTTTTATTGCGAACTATTTAAATCTGTTCCCTACAATCTTAACCCTCCCGTACCAATACAAGATTGTAGTCTCAATAACGAATTTGGGGATTTTATAATATTCATATATTATTATTCTATCAATAATAATAAACAATCAATATATGCTAAAATTGATTTCAATTATTTATTTCATAAAATATTGTTCAATACATATGTTTTCAAGGGCACTAATCCCAACAACAGCTGCCTTGAACAACCTTTCTTCTAATGAGAAGAACTGTAGGATGCTCGTAACCAGTGCCAACCTTAGATTTGTTAGCCTCCTTGAAACTCACCAGACAAATGAAAGTGCAACTAGTGGAAGTGTTGCTGAGGCGATTTGTTCCCGGACCCAGAAGCTTGCCCAGTACTGGCTTAGTGCTGAGGCATTTGCTACCATTGAGAGCGTGTTTGCTGACTAGACTCTTGGTTCGGCCATGTCCGAAATCTTTTCGGTAAGCATCTGTTTAATTCGTAAAAAAATATATTGTAAAGCCTTGGTTAGCCAATGCCGTTACATTGTGTGTTTAAAATACTGCTTAACTCGCTAAGTGAGTCATTTGGACTTAAATGTGTAATTAAAGACTAAGTCAAGGTTAGGTATTATAAAGATTGGTGAACAAAGTAATTATTTTTCATTCAAAATATTGAGTTTATACACAGGATCCCAAATAGTGGTTACAGAATGAAAAAAGACAAATGGAATACAAATTAGTCGTCATAAGCGGCAAAACAGGGTTCAACCCTAGTTCCTCCCAGGCTATACTGGTTGTGGCGGTCGAGTAGGCTGCATATGTACACACCACCCCTGAAGCTCTCCAACTCATGGCTGGTCCAACTTTCCCATTTCCCTTATCTGCACCACATAGCACTCGTGAGTCAAGGCTAAGAAAGAACAAAATTAATCAACAAGTACAAATAAGCAACAATATATAAACAGTAAACTTAAATTAATAAATTCAATCAGCAACAGGATAAAAATAATAAGTTTAGCAGTGATAATCTCCTCAATCAAACACATAATCCAATCTCAACAATCAAAATGGTTAGTTAAGTGCAATCATCACTTCTGTTTATTTGTATAACGTTCAGGCCTGTCGCCATTAGGTCAAGTCCTCTAGTCTTATAGCCTACCATGGCATGCCTAGGCCCCCAGCAGCCTTAGGATGGCCATCAGAATGGATATAATCACAAATATATTGCACAACACGCAATCATATGCAACATATACAAGCATGCACTACCAGATATTCTCAAATAAAATTATAGCCATAATCTCACATATAGTCATATTCATACTCATATTTATTAACAGGATTCTGAGCCTCGATCATAACTCGGGTGCATTTTTCTTACCTCAAGTCCCGAGTTGAAAGTATAAAGTGATCTCGAGTACGTTCCCTAATCCCGAGCCTTAGCTGTATAACCTAGTCACAACGCTATAATGAATAACCATCAAAATTTAAACCAGTTATAAGCTTTGGAATAATATTCTAGCCCCCGAGACCACAAATTCTACGAAACTGGGTAGTAGAATCCTTCTCGAGGCCTTAGGTTTGAGTTCCCAAGCAAAAAAAACTGTTTTCGGCCAATGTTCTCTATTTGAGCAGTGACACCCCACGCCTCGCAAGCCTTGCCAAGGTGCCCAGGAACACGTGTCACATCGTCTCGCGAGGCCTCGCCTCACAGGCCTCGCCTATCCCAGGTGCCCAGGGATGTGAACCTCACCGTCTCGCGAGGCCACGCCTCGCAGGCCTCGCCTGGGTGTCCAGGAACGCACCCCGCATCGTCTCGTGAGGCCACGCCTCGCCCAAGTACCTAGGGACATGCACCACATTGTCTCGCGAGGCCACGCCTCATAGGCCTCACCCAGGTGCCTAGGGACGCGCACTGCATCGTCTCGCGAGGCCACGCCTCACAGGCCTTGCCCAGGTGCCCAGGGACGCGCACCACATGGCCTTGCGAGGCCATGCCTCGCAGGCCTCGCCCAGGTGCCCAGGAACGCGCACCATCTCGTCTCGTGAGGCCACGCCTCTATGTTATGAGCACATGCCCCGCTAATGAGGCCCTTCTCTATTTTCTAAGGAAGGTGTCACCAGCGGGGCGCAAATCCCACATGCTTATCTCACTCAAGGCTGGAAGTCCACTTATACTTAACAAAATAAAAAGGGGCTTAGAGCAAGGGTGTATCTTGGATATACGAGAGCAATCTTCAGGTACAAGGCACACGTACGGGAACAGGTTGCATGACCATGAGGAGCACAAAGGTGTAACTCTGACGTCCGTACTAGACAGGTAGTGATGGTACAACTTAGTACCAATGGTGGAGGCACTACCTGCACGTCTCTGACCATGTATCAGGGTCGACACCACAACCACCTGTGCCACTACATCTGGTGCCACTTCTCTGACTCTCGTGCTAAATAAGTAGTGGAGGCGATCCCACAGACCCTGACTACGTACCAGAGTCGACACCACGACCTTCCACACCACTACTACCTGTGCCACCACACTGACAACGTACTTGTGAACAATCTGGTCCCCTAGGACCACAATGTATTAAGGGCCATTAGAGCCCACTATAAAGGGAACCTCACTTCATCATTGATTGGGGGTTGGAAAATTCTTGTAAAACTAGATTGATTTAAGGGCAATATATGAGTTTTCATTTTATCTTCTATTTCCCGCTTGCAATTTTCCTTCAAGTTTCTATACATTCATTTGTGTTCATTAGATATTGATTCAAGTTTCTAAGTTTTCCATCCATATTACGTTGACGAGTTCTTACCATCAACAAATTTATAAAATAATTTCGAAAAAATAGAATAGTAAATTGTAAAGTTCTCTTTGTTTAATGGGAAGTTGAACAAGTGTCTTTTTAATAATTATGTTTAATTTTTTAAAATTAATTAAATAAAATTTGAAATAAAAAGGGTTATAGGTTGAAATTAATGTGTTTGACATAAATGTGTTTTAATTATAAAATAAAAAGATCTTATCTTATCAATTTTTTATTTTAATTATTTTAATTTGTAAGTAAATTAGTTTTGGTTGTATGCACCAAGGTGCATGGTAAGTAGTCATGCACTTGAGCTATTGTGTGTGTGCATGTGCATGTGCATGGTACGCATGTTGAGCATGCAATAGATTATCATGCATTTTCCCATTTTATTTATTTATTCTATTAAAAAGGAGAAATAAGAAAGGAAAAATGGCAATGATTTGTATCAAAATGGGAAAGTTGGAAAGTTGGTGAATAGGTGTGAAAGGCCTTATTTGGCTAAGTATAGGAAGAGAGAGAGTGAGGATTCAATCAAGGGGAGTGAGGGAATCAAGGTGTAGGTTTCCTTTTTTTATAATGACATTTTTCCGTTTATTACTACCATTATACTAATTGATTAATTCTTTTATTATTATTTGATTCTAAGAAAAACTAAGGGAAAAAGGGGTTGGGAAACTTACCATTCACATTAGGGAATATGGTTAGACCATTAGGGTAAATAAAAGGAAAAGCATGAGCTTGAAAGCTCATTTTCTTTGTGGCTGCCGTGAACAATAGGAAAGAAGGGAGAAATGGAGAGCACGAGCAAGGGAAGAAAGAAGAAGATGGAGAAGAAAAGAGAGGGGTTTGAATCTCTCTATAGGTATGGCCTTGCTTGGTTTGGTTGATTCTTAAGTTTAGATCCTCTCCTTAATTTCTAAGTGTTTGTTTTCTCTTCTCATGTTCTTGTGGTGTTCAAAAATCCCTTGGGGGGGGGGGGGGGGGGGGGGTGATCAAGCATTATTCAAACATGATTAAAACTGGTTTTTCTTTTATTTATGCTTGCTGTTTTTTTAATTATTATCTTTGAATTGAAATGGTAAATAAATATTTTAGAATGCACATTTGATGCCTCAAGTGGTGTTTGATTTTATGTAAATAAAAAGGCATATTATTTTACATGTTCGTGGTGTTTTTATGAATTTAAATACATGCATATTTTCGTATATTTTTATGTAAGAAAATATAGATTTAATTCAAGTGTGTGATTTTAATTTAATAAAAATAGTTCCTGAATTTTAGTTGATAGTAAGAAAAAGCTTTTTAAATGAGATAAATAAAACTAGTGCATCAAATAAACTAAATTATAAGTATGTATATGATAAATGTGATATTTTTGTGATTTAAGTATGTATTTTCACACTTAAGAATATATGTAGTTTTTTTTTATTTTGTGCAAAAGAATATGGTTTAAATTCAATTTTATCATTTAAACAAATAAATTGGCTTGCTGGAATTTTGGTTCATTAAGAAAAAATTATTATTATTTTATTTAAGATAAGTAAGTTCTACAACCCAATAAATTAAGTCTTAAATGATATCTATGAAAATATAATTTTTCCACACTTTATTTATAATTTTTCACATTTATAAACATGCAGTTTTTTTTAGAGATCGGTAATATTATTTTTCAAAAAGAAAACAAGAAACATATTTAGTTATTCTAAATAGCTATAATTTTGTCACAATTTTTCTTTTAATGCTATTGAAATAATGAATTGAATTATTATTTTATGAGAAATTAGAAAGAGCTAAATGCATTATCTTATAAAGTAAATATGTTGTATTAAAGTTTGTATAACAATTTTGCGATTAAAGAAACAATTAGATGGTAAATGAATTATGTTTGAAGAGGCAAGAAATAAGCATGTAGAAATTATCGTTTTAAAATGTCAAATTTTAAGAATGCTCCCACGTATGTATGTTGCATGCAAATGCATTTTTACATTCAAATATATGCATATTGTTCAAATACATGACTTTTACTTTGTAACCATGAAGGATTAATAGGTAGAATTAGCATTATTCTTTTATGATTTTATGTGAAATTATTGTATGTTTGCAATGGTAGTTCAACTTGTGCCACATGTGCATGGCCCATGCACACATGGAGTATGTATGTTGGGCATGAGTAGTCTTATGTGATTCTAAGAGACAAACGTTTGGTTATGATTATAGGCTCGTTGTGGCGCTGTCTCACTTTGCTTTGCTCAGACCTGAGGTAAGGAAGTTAGGTAGAATTTTCTATGTTTTATGCTATGACATGGTAAGACTTGTATGTTCTAAAAAGTAAAGTGCTATGGAAATGAAAGTGTCATGTTTTGATATGCCATTATAAGACAAGTGCTATGAAGCATGTAATCTCTATTTTTTTATGTGAATTGTATTAGTATGATGAATGAAAAAAAAAGTTTGCTAGCATGCTGAATGCAACGCAACAAAGGAGTTACTAAGGATATGAAGTAACTCAAAATGGTGGACACGCCAAAGTTATTCAAGGACCTGAGATCCTATTTACCTCATAGAGGAGGTTTTACCAACCCAGGTTATACTGGTTACCTCAAGATGTGACATGGACAACAGAGGTGTCATGATCACAAAGAGTATGTTTATGTTGTATGAATGTGATGTATGACTATGGTTTCATTTATGAGTTTGATGATGTTATGAACTATCCTGTGATATTATACACATCTTTCTTGTCTTTTTCTTTGATTTTGTTGTACTTCCTTACTGAGCTTTTAGCTCTCCTTCCTTACTCTCCCCCTTTCAGATAAACAATAAGGTTTCTCTCTGGCAGGCACTGTGATGTGGGGAGTTCCGATGTCTGAGTATGTATGGCGTGGGGGTTTCCTATGAACGAATAAACGATCAATATGAGTGTCGAGATTTAAAGAAACTATGTTATGGATTTTATTTCAAATACACCAGTGGGACTTAAACTTTTATTTTCTTTTAAACTTTGCATATGACTACTTTATTTTTATTTTTTAACTATTGGGCCCAAACTTGCTTGTTTTATCAAGGCCCCACTGATTTTATCTTTTAAGTGGTATTTTTTATATTATCTATTAGATAAGTGACGTTTTTACAAAGTAATAGAATAGGGCGCTTTAAATTTTGTAGTTTGATAATTGCAGTTTAGAAATATGCCTCCTATTATTAGAACCACTAAGAAAAAATTACTCAAGGAGATTCGCCCTATACCTAAGGTTCAACTTGATGAGGATCACGATGGTTGGAGGATCGCCGTACTGAAAACAACAGCGGTAGTTTGCGATCGTAACCAAGGATTGATTAACAAAAGAGGAGGGCTGCTTTGGCCAATTGAGCAATACTGGGTGTTGAGGGAAACGCGTCTATATATCCTGAGGCTCTCCTTCAATTGACCATGGCATGGCAGGATGACTTCCAAGATGACTTGGACTTTGGCACGTTTGAATGCACTATTTACGACCTCGTAGACAATTATGATTTTAGTCATTTGGAGTCGGTCATGGTAAAGAAAGATGATGGAGAGATGGAGGAACAATTTGAGACGGTGCATGATTTGGAAGGGAAGATGGCGCGTCAAGAAGTAATGCATGCCATACCAAAAGTGAGGGCCAAAATGAGGACATTGGATAGCGCTCATGAATACTTCCACATTCCGGAAGACGTCTTTAACCAAAGCTTAGGGGAAGAGTCCATGATTGAGGACTAGATTCTGCCTCAAAATTTCTTTCAATAAATGTTAACAAATAAAATGAGACTTCTCTTAAAAACCCTTAAGAAATTATGGATTCATTTATGGTTTTATTTAAACACTTTGTTGGATGTTTGAATTTATGGGGTAATTTTGAACAAACTTTGGATATTATGGTTTAATATTTTCTCTTTTGAAAAATCTAAATGGTGTGGATATGGGAATGTATGACAACATTCGTGAGTTAATATAAGTAACCAAACAATTATGCGATTTATCCTCTCATATGACTTCCTTTTAGTTCCTTAGAATTTCATAATGTTAACAAGAGGAAGAGGAGAAAGAGGAGGCAGGGGAAGAGGGAGAGGCTAAGGAAGTGGTGCCTCTGCAAGTCATAACGCTGCAAAAATTCCTAATTTGGGAATGCCACTAGCCCAACCAGCAGCCCCTGGTGCACCGACCGTGGATTTGGCTGTAGAAATAGCGAGGTTGAGGAAACAGTTGAGACAGGGGGATGAGGAGTTGACTCAAGCCAACCAAGTACCCCAAGCGACCCAGGTACTGGTGGCACAGCCTGAACCTCCAGCACCACCACCTGCACCACTACCTTTGGCTTATGGATTTGAGTCATTCTATGAGTGTTTCAGAAAGCAAGCCCCACCTAGTTTCGAAGGTAAAGCTGAACCTATGGTGGAAGAAGACTGGTTGAAGTTAGTAGAAGCCATCTTTGATCACATGGAGTTGAACGATCATCAGAGGGTTTCATGTGCATCTCACCTACTCAAAAGTATGGTGGGATATGGTGAAGCAGACTCGTGACTTGAACATTATGACTTGGGTAGACTTTGTTCAAGCATTTGGCAAGAAGTACTACAATGCATCTGTATTGGAAAATAGGGTGGAAAAGTTCATGACATAGGTTCAAGGGAACCTTTCTGTTACCGACTATGCACAGAAGTTTGGAAGGTTGGCTAGGTTTGCACCTGAGATAGTACCAACCGAAGCCATGCGGGTCCAAAGGTTTATGAGGGGACTTAAGTCGATGATTGCTAAAGATGTCAAGATCATCAGTGCTGAGGTGGTTAGTTATGTTGAGGTGTTGGATAAGACACTTGAAGGTGAGTACTTCAAGTACCGTCTATGGAAGGACAGTGCTGCAAGAAGGGAGGACAACAGAAACAAGGGCTTCCATGAGAGCAATGAGAGGAAGGCCCATGAAGGGCAGAGCAGTGGCAATGACAACAGGCCTAGATCCTATGCAAAAAATAGAAATAATCACAACACTCATAACCACCACAACAACCGTAACATTCCCAAAAATGATTGTAACCGCGAAAACCACCGGAACAACAAAGTTGAGCATCCCAGCAACCCTAAATGCTCGCGACGACACTTGGGATAATGTCAGGTCAGCACCAACAAGTGTTACAAGTGAAGTCAAGCAGACCATCTGAAGAAGGATTGCCCACAGTGAAAAGCAGGGTAGGACAGTAACAACAACCTAGTGCCAGCAAGGGTTTTAGCATTAACCGAAAAGGAAGCTTCCAACAGTAACACCGTGGTCACGGGTCAACTCCCTATTTTTGTTATGATATGTAGAGTCCTTATTGATTCTGGAGCGACTCACTCTTCTGTGTCTATTAATGTGATTGATAAACTGGGTATGCCTTGTTAACTGTTTGAGCATAGTTTTAGTACAATTTTACCATCAGAAGACATTATGTCGTCAACTAGGAGGGTACAGTCAGCATCTATAATAGTAGAGGGTAGAGAATGCCCGACAGACCTCATAGAGTTAGACATACCAGACTATACCACCATACTTGGCATGGATTGGTTATCCAAATATGGAGGAACTATATATTGTCGGCAAAAGACCATGGAGTTCAAACCAGGAGAAGGAGAACTCTTTTCTTTTAAGGGAGAAGTGGCAGGTTTTTGTACACCCATTACATTGACATTGGAAGCTCGAAATATGATGCAGCATGGGTGTTCGACATATCAGGCAAGTGTGGTGGATAAATCTAAGGAGACAAAGTTGAAACCAAAAAATTTCCACATCATTTGCGAGTTCCCGAAAGTGTTTCCCGAGGATTTACGAGGTTTACCCCCAGACAGAGAAATTGAATTCGTGATCGAACTTGCACTATAAACAACACCAATATCTAAAGCACCCTACCAGAAGGCACCTATGGTGTTGAAGGAAATCAAGACCCAACTATAGGAATTGTTGGAAAAGGGGTTCATAAGACCTAGTCATTCTCCATGGGCAGCACAAGTCTTGTTTGTGAAAAAGAAGGAAGGAATCATGAAAATGTGCGTCGATTACTGAGAACTCAATAAGGTCACCATTAAGAATAAATATCATTTCCCTAGGATAGATAACCTTTTTGATCAATTGTAAGGGGCAGCAATGTTCTCAAAGATTGATCTGCGATCCGGGTACCATCATTTGAAAGTGAAGGAGGGTGACATTCCTAAAACAGCTTTCAGAACTCGCTAAGGGCACTGTGAGGTCTAGTGATGTCTTTTGGACTCACTAATGCTCCAGCAACATTCATGGACATGATGAACAGAGTATATAATTAGTACTTGGATAAATTTGTAGTAGTGTTTATAGAAGACATCTTTATGTACTCAAAGACTAAGGAAGAGCATGAGGAACACCTGAGGTTGACACTAAATAGACTACGAGAGCATCAACTGTACACTAAGTTCTCTAAGTATGAGTTTTGGTTTGAACAAGTGACTTTCCTAGGGCATATAGTGTCCAAGAATTGAATAGTAGTGGATCCGGCAAAGATCGAGGCCATTAGAGACTGGCCCCAGCCAAAGAATGCCTCAGAGGTTCGAAGCTTCTTCGGGTTAGCGGGTTATTATCGGAAGTTTGTCAAGGGTTTTTCGAAGATTGCCACACCCTTGAACATATTAATCCGCAAACACCAGAAGTTCACATGGACTAGGAAATGTGAAGAAAGCTTTCAGTCAATGAAGGATAAGTTGATCTCTGCACCTATCCTTTGTCTTGCCACAGAGGGTGGAAAGTTTGTGGTGTATTGTGACGCATCTAAGAATGGCTTAGGTTGTGTGTTGATGTAGAATGGGAAGGTGGGAGCCTATGCTTCAAGGCAGCTCAAGGACTATGAGCAACTGTATCCCACCCATGATCTTGAGTTAGCCGTAGTGGTGTTTGCGCTGAAAATGGAGACATCGCCTTTATAGGGATAAGTGTGAAATTTACACTGATCACAAAAGTCCGAAGTACTTCTTTACTCAGAAATATTTGAATATGAGCTAGCGAAGGTTGTTAAAGTTAGTGAAGGACTAGGATTGCGAAATTCTATACCACCCAAGCAAGGCCAATATGGTGTTGACGCTTTAAGTAGGCGAGGACATGAGAGTGTCTCACCTCTTAGAACGATAGAAAAGCCTCTACAGAAAGAGATTATAAACATTAGTATTGATTTTATAACAGGAGGCCTAGCGAACCTCACTCTACAATCCTCCCTGTTGGAATAGATTACAGAAGGGCAGAAAGCGGATGAAGCCATAATGAAGCAAGAGGCTTTGGTACAAAAAAGTGGTATCGACGACTTCACTATGTCCAACGGTGGATTGCTGCGATATAAGGATATGATATGTGTGCCTAACAAGGATGAGATTAAGGAAAGCATTATGAAGGAGGCTCATACAACACTCTATTCCTTACATCTAGGATCAACTAAAATGTACCAAGACCTTAAGGGGTTGTATTGGTGGCTTGGAATGAAGAAAGATGTTATTGAGTTTATCGCCAGACGTTTGACATGTTAGCGAGTCAAAGCAGAGCACCAAAGGCCAGCAAGGCTACTTCAGCCACTTCATGTTACAAAATGGAAGTGGGAAGATATAATGATGGATTTCGTGATAGGGTGACCTAGGACCACAAAACAACATGATTCTGCTTGGGTAATAATGGATAGGCTCACTAAGTCCACCCATTTTCTACCAGTTAAGACTACCTACTCAGCAAGCCATTATGCAAAGTTATATGTGAGCGAGATAGTGAGAATTCATGGTTTTCCAAAGTGGATTATTTCAGATTGAGGGTTAGTATTCACATCGAACTTTTTGAAGGGATTACAGAAAGTTATGGGTACAAAGTTAAAGTTCAATACCGCTTTTCATCCCCAGACCGATGGGCAATCTGAAGGACTATTTAGATTCTAGAAGATATGTTGAGATGTGGTGCATTGCACTTTTCAAAATCTTGGAGTCAATATCTACCCCTGATGGAGTTCTCCTATAATAATAGTTTTCATTCCACTATTGCGATGGCTCTTGTAGCACCCTGGGTAACCAAGACTATTACACTGTTTGTTTATAATCGTGCAAGACTCGCTAATCAAGTCATTTAGTTAAATATGTGACCCTAAAGTCATATTCGAGTTAGGGTTAAAAGATTTTAGTCACAAATAGATAAATTTTCATTTAATTAAACGTTTGGTACATGGGATACCAAAAACAGGGTTTAAGGACAATTTACAAACTTTCAAAAGTTCTATACAATCACAAGCCCTTCTAAAGGAAAAATACACATTTTAGGTTTTCCTGTCCCTGTATTGTCCCTCAACTGTGGTGGATGAGCAGTTGACTATGTACATCCCGCCCCCAGAGCTCTCCATCTCAGGATTGGTCCACAATGCCCTTGCCTTTACCTACACCACGTAGCACCCATGAGCCAAGGCTCTGCAAGAAAACCATAAAGCATAACATAAGCAATACAGATAATTAGATGATCCATAAAGCAGTTAACCAAATATTCAACGTGTTATTACAGACACATAACCAGTGGTGGAAATCAACGATTCACGCGCCATTCATCTCAGTACTCAACAAGCCATAAACATCTAATTAACAATAATAAACATATCTTACCCATCATACAATGCTCAGGGTACCCTCTATTTAACCCACTAACTCTGGCTCGCTTAGGCCGAGCTCAATGATTATTTAATTGACCTCAGCTCTCAGTGGTCGAGCCTCGTCCTGTGCGCAAATATCAATCCTGGCACTCTTAGGCCATCTATTCATGCTCACAATGCATATCATAATCATACAATATTTTTATTCAAATATAGGGAATCCCTTAATCCCATCATAGCCACACAAAAGGGTGCAGTTTTCTTACCTTTTACACTTGCACTAGATTTCAAGAGACGACCCCTCGAGTACGATCCTGTCCCAAAGCCCAAATGTTCACCTAATCACAAACCATAAGTAGCACCGTCATTATAGTTCGATTCCATAAACCAATCACGGGACCAATCCCAAGCTCTCGGGAACTCCAATTCCACCAAACGGGGTGGTGGAATCGACCCCCGATCCCCTGGACAACAACCCTAAAGGTACCAAAAAATCAGGTTTTGAAAGCTGAGTAGTGCTACAGCGCTAGATTCAGAACCCCAAAAACTGCAGCCTAGCGCTGCAGCGCTCCCAACCTAGTGCAACAATGCTAGTACCCGAATTGCAAATTTCTAGGTTTCCCTCTTCAAACCTCCCCAAGCCAAAGCTCCAAAAATCTTCCCCAATCATCAGCCAAACACAAAATTGAGCCCATAATTCACTATAGCTCACCCAAAACAACATAATAACACTACAACTTAGCTAAAATCCTCATCAAACACAGAAATCAAAATTGAGCTTTGAAGCTCAAGAACCCTAACTGAAAACCAGAAAACTCAAGATAATCAAGGGTCAAAAATCGTTACCTTAGAGAGGAATTCAACACTGGGCTGCCTCCAATGCCACTCCAAGCTTCAACCCTCAACTCCCAAGCTACTGTTCCTCAAACTTTATCCCAACAACCCAGTTCTCCAAAATTAAACTTAGAACTTACAAGAATAAGTAAAAACATAAAACCAGAAAAATGAAATTCTTACTTTCTTCCCAAATTCAAAATTTCTATGTGTGGATGGCTGCTAATCCCTTCTTCAAATTAATTTCACTCTTTAATTCCTTCAAAACCCAACACTCATGACTTGTCACTACTACAAAAAAGGCTTTTCTCTGCGGTTATTTTACTTAATATACTGCGGTTTTCAAGAGTATTGAAAAGCGCAATGTATTCGACCGCAGAGAAAAGTGGTACCCAAACCGCGGAGAAAGGCCACATTTTTCTCTGCGGTTGTGATAAGCCAACCGCGGAGAAAAAGCCACTTTTCTCTTCGGTTGTGATAAGCCAACCGCAGAGAAAAGTGGCTTTTTCTCCACGGTTGGCTTATCACAACCGCAGTGAAAAGTGTGTTTTCATAAAAAAAAATTTTAATTTCGATTTTATATAATTATTTGGAATTCTGATTATATATATTTTTATAATTATAACCTAGTCTAGTTAATAAAAAAATTAATTTTCAAATTTAATTATATATAATTATTTTCAATAGTATAACGTAATTTGTTAAATTGTTATATATACATTTCATAACTAATACAAAATAACTGGCTAGTAATTGTAATGCCCCGAATTTTCTAATAAAGGTTAGGACCTTGATTAGGAGGCCGGGAGGGCCATAACTGAATTATGATGCTATTTAATGATCATATGCATGTTTATGTGAATTATATTATTATATGATGATAAATGCATGCATATGGGTGTATTTATAATTATAAGGGCATTTTGGTAATTTGGCTTGTTGAGGGCATATTTGTATATTTGGGTGCATATTGTAATTTGTGAATGAGATTTCATTATTATGGAGATATATTCGAGCTATTCGGCATGAGACGATCTTATATTATGAGTTAGCGGTTTCGTCATAACGGGGTCAATTATTGGGTAATAAGAATGTTTATTTGATGATAAATTGGGAGTATTTGAGGTCAGGAGGAAATTCTGGAAGTTTTGACTATAATGTCCTCGGGAGTGTTTTTGGGACCCCGAGCACTAGGTTTTATTTGAGGTTACTTAAGCTTGAAGTAGCTTTTCAGATAGAACGTACGTTAGAAAACATTTCCTCTCTCCTTCGTTAGCTCATTTTACCGTTCGAAGCCTTTTTGAAGAAATCTCGAGTTCTAGGATTCGGAATCAAGAGAGGACTGAAGCATAGCGATCCTAGGAAAGATTAAAAGCTTCTTAACTGAAGGATTTGACGGAAAACAACCCAATCGAAGGTAATCTAAGTTTAAGTTTTGAGTTTTTAGAGTTTCTAAGCTTTGAATTGGATTTTGTGAATCGTTGAGTTTTTGGTTCGATTGAGCCTTGGGTTTTAATGGTTTTGGATCATTGGGAAGCTTGGGAACTTTGATTTGATGATTTGGTAATGTTTAGAAATCATGTTTGGGGATGGCTCTGGGTTGGGGGCCGCGGCCCTAGCTCGAAGAAGCAAGTGGAGCAGTTTTGTGCTTGCTGGGCGCCGTGGCCCAAGGTGCTAGGGCCGCAGCCCTTGAGCAAGGTTGAGCTCGTTTGAGTGTTTTGGCCCCGGGAACATGGTTTTAGGCCTCGACCATTCCTACTACCCGGATTAGTGGGGATTGATGTCTCAGAGGCTATATCTTGGTTTGGGAACCCTTGATTATCATTTTATCGATGGTATCCTGTATTTGGTTATGACTAGGTGACCGCTAAAGGACTAAAGGTTGATCGTTCTCAAGGGTCGTTCTTTTATTCATTCTAGCTCGAATCTGAGGTAAGAAAACTACACCTTGTATATGTATGACATGCATGGTTATTTTTTATGCATGTTGGATTATTAAATGTGGCATGCATGATTATTGTTGAGGCATGTCAAGTGGTTAAATATGATGCATGTGATGCACGAGGAACATGTGATTAGGGCATGCTATGATTATTGAATATGAGAATGTTCAGAGCTTGAGCCTCTGTGTTTATACATGGTCCTAATTATGATGGTAATTTTTGAGTAAGCATGTTGAATGCCCTTTATTCGAATATTGGATATATGATATATGTTTGGTGGCATTGCTTACTTGTTTATGGTACTGACTAGTCAGGGATATTGACCTAAGAGTCAGAAAAGGCAATAACGTCCAGAACGCATGGCCGAATGAAGATTAGATCTAATCGATATCAACATTGAATGGCTCTAAGGCATTAATGCTAGACCGACCCTAAGGTCGACGAAACTTATAAGCACTTGGATAGTCTAGGACTAGCTACTCAGAGCCAAGGCCTAAGGCCTAGGTGACCGTTTGTCACATGGCTAGGGAACGATGTTCCAGGGTTATGACTCTATGGTCATGAGGAAAATTATGTTGGTAACTAGTCATCATGCACCTATCCTATCTAAGCTATTGAAAGGATCACTTATCTACCCAACAGGTTTATGCTGGTGACTATTTTACCAGATACCTGTCTTGTATAAGCTAGTGAAAGGATCACTTATCTATAAGCCCTGGTGACCCTAACGTCACATGGCTATTGGGAACGAAACCCACCTTAGTGACTGTACCATCGTCACTCCTCTATATTGGGCTAAAAGCCCTGGATGATTATTATGATCATTGGTTGATGTGTTATACTCAACATTACGTGAACTCATTTGCCTGCCTAAATAGGGCTATATCTGCTAGGCGTGTGCCTTATGATCTGATGACATGTTATAACTGTTCATGAGCATATTAAGTTTTCTTACTGGGCTTTGGCTCACAGGTGCTGTGTGGTGCAGGTAAAGGCAAAAGAAAGCTGGACCATCCTTGAGTTGGAGAGCTTTGGTGATGATGTGTACATATGCAGCTGCTCGACCACCACGGTCGAGATTTGAAGAGAAACTAGGGTTAAACCCTGTTTTGCCGCCTAGATCGGCTAGTTGTAAATATTTTCTTGTAATAGACCTTTAAATTATATTTTTGGGATCCCAGTGTATATAATAAACGTTCTAATGAAACGTTACATCTTAACCAAAAAATTTATTCCCTAAACCGCTAATCATACTTAGTTACACGATTTTGGCCAAATGACTCGATTAGCGAGTTTAGCACTGTTTACAAGGCACATCGTAACGATCCCTGGAGTTTAGGGCGTTACAGTAATGAATCAATGACTTTAATCTTTCTACCCAATATAAGTTAGCACTTTAATCTTACATACATATAAAAACTTAGATTTCATAAATAAATGGCATTAATCTTGCTAACCAATCACTTTGTAGTGGTAGTAGATCTTCTTTGACATTGTATTCCTTTTTGTCAAACCACTGCAAAATTGAAAAGTTAATATAGATTAGATAATTAAATATTTTTTCTAGTTTTTCTTAAGCAAAAAAAAGAGTTTAAAATATAACATACTTTCTTCTTGATAACTTCTGCCGGATTCGGTGCATTTACAAGATCATAAATGTAGCTTAGTACATAATAACCACATTCATGACTTTCAGGTGGTTTTGAACAAGAACCTCTCAGCAATTTTGTAAATGTGCCGATGTATTCATTTTCGAAACATTGTGCGTATACTCTACAAAAATTAAAATTAATTAAATACATATTATACTCTCAACTTTTAAAAATTAACAATGCATACATTACAATTGACGAACTTACTTTTCCATAACCTCCATAATTATTGGTGGAAATTTATGATTTTTTTAAGGGTCCAAAATTATGGTCATCCCCTACATCATCACGAGCACCAACATCCAATGTCGACTAAAACAATAATAAATTATGATTATTATAAAATTAAAATTCAACCATAGTAGTGATAATATTTAAGTAGTTCGTTCTTACTCAACAATCCAAGGAATGAAATATATTTGGCCTCGTCTATCCATAGTCATCATCCATTTGGCTATAAGATCCACCGTATAATTTTTACTTTCATCATTGCCAATAGAAAGATGTTCGGTGTCAGAAAATTTGTATAATTGTCGTGAATTTGGGTGCATGCTTTCCCAAATGCTTCTGTAGAATCAATCATTCATATTACATTTTCAATTAATAAATTAATATCGTCAAAAAAAAAATTGGGCAGAGTTTCCTCTATTTCTATAGCATATCCAAAATTATAAGTACCTATAAATTCAATTCAAACAAAACATACAACAAACAACATGCATGTTCTCAACCATAAGCCACCGCAGCACACAAAATTCGCAGAACCTACTTTACTAAGACACACATGTTCTCAACCTTCTGTTATCTCTACAGCACACAATTTCATCTTAGAACTTACTTCACTATGGATGAATATCTAATATATTCAAACTCCTCTAATAGTTTGTAATGACATAACAGATTGAGTTCAATTTGAATTGATACATACCTCATACCAAACAGCATAGCTAAGGATCCAATATTATCCATGGAGGTTGCTTGATAAACATCTTCTAAAGTAATGAAGATAGCCTCGCGTTCTCCTATAAACTCCGGGTCAACAGGAACTTGTACAACCCCATCTATTCCTTAATGGAATAATACTCATTCACTATAAATTTTAAACTCAGATCAATTTTGTCCCATTGGTTATCTGTTAACCAATTTGAAGGATCTGGTTGAGTTATTTCAGCGGGGATGACTACATGAGATCCAACTGATGATAAATGTGGGCTTGGTGATAGGGATTTGTGTTTAGATGAAGATGGACCCTACATAATAGCATTTAACATATCAATATAGTGTACCCATTTAAAAGTAAAATTTAAATATATAAGCAAATAATTTTATACATGACATGTCACAATTAAATTTTTTGGCCAAGGCAGGAATGTGTCTCGTGCGTCCCCAACATATCGTATGTTACCAAAGGGAATAGGGATCTCAGCTTCTTCTTGTAAGACATCTATAAGCCAAACCCTCGCAAATGAATCATCAAGTACATTTCCATGGATGGTAATTTGGCTACCCATGTTTGGTACAATGATTACACCCTTAGCCACTACATTGTCAATATTATCAGAAGACAAATAAACTTCATAGCTCGGCGATGGAGGAGACTCATAAATTAATGATCCATCATCTTCATCAAAATGATAGTCTTCGGTTTGATGAAAATGATCATCTGTGTTGGGGGCAGGTCGATAGACTTCATCACTTGTATTCTCATAATATTGTCCCTCATCATTTTTATTCTCATAATATTGTCCCTCATCAAATTGTCCTTCATTATAGTATCCATAGTCATCGTTTTCCTCATTATATTCTTCATTTTGAGCTAATTCCTCTTCTATCCTAAATTTATGTCTTTTTAGCTCTTCAATCTCAACTTTTAGCCGAGCAATCTCCTCTTTTGCAATCATTGTTTTATGTTTTTTTCAAAACATTTTGGAAACGGTCGCAGTGAACCTACAAAATAATCAATAAAGTTCATCAATAAACCAATCTAAATAATTCTTAAAAGAAAACAGCTATTATAAAGTATCATACCCGCCAGCTCGAACACGACCTGTGTGTTCTGGTGTCCCTAATGCTTGAGTCAAGATGTCATCTCGACCCTGAGCTGTAATTTCGCAACGGCTCAATTTTTCTTTGACGTCCTCCTACTCAAGATATTGTTTGGTTAAATTAGTTTATATAAATAAAAACAATATATTGATTATAAAACCTTAGAAAACTTACTATCTTTTTGGCAATCTGTTGGTCTAGCTCTGTCACGAGAACTTTATTTTTCTCATGCGATCTAAGCCAAACTTGATACCTCTCTGGATTTTGAATATTTCATTCTTTTTTCTGCAATGTACAAGATAATTATAGTTATATGTTGCGATAATATCAACCATTCTTTAAACTTTAATATCAATTCTACTTACCAAATCCTCTCTTATATTATCCATTCCTCTACGAGTGGTTCGATGCCTTGACTTCATTAGTAATGCGTGTGCTTTTTGTTCTTGATGCAATTTTTGAAACTCTGGACTTAGACGACCAGATACAAAATTTAACCATTCCCTCTCGTCAATTATATCACTATACTTCTTCCGGGGAAATTTGAGTTCTTCCATCATACCCATTTCATCCAAAGGGTTGATGTACTCGGTAGTGAGTTCACTTTTAAAATCTCTCATTATTTGACTAGGTTTTTTCAAAATCTCACGTTTGAAGGTTTGAGGAATGTTGTGACCACCCTGAGAATATAATTAAGAAAAGTAATTATTAAATTTGGATATCACACAGAAATAAATAAATATCATAATGATAATTTCTTACAATGATATCCCCCCATAAACCGTCTTTCAAATCTTGTGGGACCTTCCTCCAATCACCTGAGTTGATAGAAATCGTGGCTCGTACTCTAGATCCAAGATATGATATCATGTTTGTATACACATCACCTATTGGTTGTCCCAAATCGTTCCATTCAAGATTTTTCTTGATTCCTTTGGCTTTTTGTTGGGTCATGTAACTCATTCTTACCACAAACCTGATGTTTCTCTTTGTCATCTCTTTTATCCTCCATCTGCAACACACAAATTAATAATCACAAGTGTTAATGCATTATACAAATAAATAATCACAAGTGTTAATGCATTATACAAATAAATAATCACAAGTATTAATGAATTATATAACTTACTAAACATGTTTTCTTCTTTTTCTTATTTTATTTTTGGTCGATTCACAATCGACCCATATTCCTTCTTCGATGTCGTTTCTAAGATAATCACGATCACCGGTATCGCTGTCATTATCATTATCTTGAATATTCTCAATTTGTTCATGTATCGATTGTCCAACAATGAAACAGTCATGATATAAATCATAATTTTCATCGTAATCTTCTTTTTCGGAGAACTTCCGCTCGGGAACGGATAAAACGATGGACCATTTATCATTAACTAGATCAAGTTTATAAAACACTTTTTTTACTTGGGCAGCCATGATAAAAGGATCGTTCTTGCTTCTGTTGACCCAAGATTTGGCCAACTGACACGGAGTCAGAATATGCTTGATATGGATGAATATAATGAGAAGAACGTAATGACAAAAGTAAATAAGACACAGTGTTTTATAGTGGTTCGGCCCCAAGATCTGGTAACGACCTACGTCCACTTAGACTGATATTGATCTAAGAATCAGAAGGGTGTTCAAAGAACTAGGGTTCAATGAGTTTCACTAACCTCTGAAGAACAATACAATATTACTAGGAGAATTACTATAGTCTCAAATGATTCAAAAGCCAAAAGTCCCTTCCTTGAGCTATCTCTTGCTATTTATAGGCTCAAGGGGGATTACAAAAGATTGTTACAAATATTCTTTCCCGAATAATCGGATATTCAAGAGATTGTGAGACATAAATTCGGGATTCACAAAGATCTTCTCATAAATGTTGCTTTGTATGCGGAACTATCGACCAGACTGGTCGCAGGTAAGACTGGGCTGCCTACTGCTTCTAATGTGTCTTCTGGTCGATACTCTAGCAAAACGTTTCCAGGTGTCAGCCACGTGTCTAGGGATCTCTTGCCACGTCATCAATGCTAATTTTTTGGATAACAGCTTCCCTTCTTACTCAAATCAACCAGAGTGAATCCAAGTTCGTCAGTTTTAATGCCAGTATTGTTGTCTACCAAAGAACATTTAAGAAGAGGAATACGAAATAATGAATAATCTAGCTCCCATATTTCTTCAACAATCCCGTAGTATGTCATTGTGCCTGAAATTGGGTTATTATCTTTTTCACAGGAAAAATGTATAGCTTCTACAACTACACTTACTCCATTATTTTGAACCAGCCGAGCATCATCTCTTGACTTAGTATGAAATCGTTTCCCTTCGACAATGTAAGCTTGATGCTTTATTACATCAATGCTTGCTCCAAGAGATATGCGCTTCAACTCAGTCGACAGCCCATGATTTTTTTCTCCCAACTTCGTCAAAATTGTTTTCTTCAGCCACTGGCAAAACGTTTTATTATGCTCATCTATAACCCATTTTTGTTTATTGTTATCCTTGTTTGGAATCATCGACTGTAATAACTCTATGTGATCACTGAAACATAAAAGAAATAACAAAAAGTTTAAACAACAAAAAGAAAATCACTACTCTAATATATATGATTGAAATATATTATCTACTTACATTATATATGATTGAATCTCAGGATTATTTTGCAACACAACTAATTGAGCTTGATCTAATTCTGTCCTAGACATAGTGATCACTATTCCGTTCCCTCGTAGTCCTTTATCAACTACATCTACTTTATTTCGTGGTTTGCTGATTTTGATTGCCTCAACCCCACTCATGTATTCTGAGCAAAATTCTACTGCCTCTTCCGATATATAACATTCATCCATACTAGCTTTAGGACGATAATGATTACGCACATAACTTTTCAACACCTTCATACTTCTTTCAAATGGATACATCCATCTTTCCCAAACTGGTCCACACAACTTGGCTTCCCTTACTAGATGAACCATTAAATGTATCATAATGTCAAAGAAGGATGGCGGAAAAAACATTTCAAGGTTTCATAGAGTTTCCACTATCTTACAATGCAATGCATCCAATTTTTTCATTTCTAATTCTTTTCCGCATAAATGATTGAAGAATATGCAAACATTCGTCAAACGATCTCAAACTTTTTTCGGTAATACTGACCGAATAGCAATCGGAATCTAATTGTTGTAACAACATATGATAGTCATGTGATTTCATACCCATCAGCTTCAAATCTCCCATGGATACCAAGTTTCGAATGTTGGATAAGTAGCCATCAAGCACTTTCATCTCTGCAAATGATTTACATACAGCTTTTTTCTCTTCTCTAGACAACGTGAAACAAGCAGGAGGTAAATATGTGCATTTACCTTTCTGTTCAGGTGCTAAATCAGTTCGTATACCCATTTCTACAAGATCTAAACAACTAGTTAAACCATCCTTAGTTTTATCGGGAATATCAAGTAATGTACCTATAATACTTTCGCACACATTTTTTTCTATATGCATGACATCCAAACAATGTCGAACAAGTAAATCTTTCCAGTAAGGGAGACGAAAAAAAAAATTGATTTCCTTTGGAAACATCCATTTACTTTCTTGTTTTTCTGCATTATTCCATACTTGAAATCAATTTTCTCTACTTCTTTAAGAATTTGTTGCCCCGAAAGTGGCAAAGGAGCAACACCTTGTTCTTTACCACCATCAAATGCTTTTTTTTCCCTATAATGATGATTTAGGGGCAAATATCGTCTATGACCCATATAAAAAAATTTGTGCCCATTCGACAGACGAATAGCCCTTGTGTTAGTGCAACATACTGGACATCCCTGGTAACCTTTTGTGCTTAACCCTAATAGATTACCATAAGCTGGGAAATCATTAACAGTCCATAACAAAACAGCTTTTAAGTTAAAGACTTCTTTCTTGAAACTGTCATATGCCTCAACACCATTTTCATACAAATCTTTCAAATCATCAATTGATGGTGCCAAATAAACATCTATATCGTGTCTCGGTTGTTTTGGGCCTGAAATCATTAACGTGAGCATCAAAAACTTTCTTCTCATCACTAACCACGGAGGAAGATTGTACATAACAAGGAAGACATGCCACGAACTATGCCTACTATTTAGAGATTTATGTGGATTTACACCATCAACAGCTAGACCTAGACGAAGATGTCTTGCTTCAGTTTTAAATTTAGGATTTAAGTTATTAACTTTTTTCCAAGCCTGCGAATCTGCAGGATGTCAAAGTTTACCATCTTTCACTCGCCTAGTCTTATGCCATATTAAGTTTTCAGAGTGTTCTGCACTTCGATATAATCGCTTAAGCCACGGAATCAAAGGCAAGCACCACATCACTTTCTGAGGAATAAGTTTCCTAATCTCCTTACTCTTGTTAGGTTTGTAGCGGGGTGAATTTTGAAGGATCATCAACAAACTCTTCTTGTCCTTCATCGAGCAATTCCATAGGATGATCGTCAAAATCATCAATCCCTCGCCTCCCGAATGGATATGGATTATTATTTTTCAATGATTCCCCATGCCAATACAATGTACGATAACTTGTATCAAATCCCCGACAAAATACATGATTTTTTATCATGGTAATATTTCCTTTTGATCCATTACCACAATCTATACATGGACAATGAATTCTTTCCGGATCACTACAATTTGTTTGACAAAATTCTAAAAATTGGTTGAATCCGTCTTGAAATTGTTGTGTTTCTCTATTCTCAAGAATCCATGACTTATCCATAATGATTGTACGCCCTAAATATCCACGGGCTATTAGCGAGCTGAGAAATGGCATAATTATATCAGCCACGTGGATGTCACATACCCAGAGCTGCTGTTACCAGGTCCTACCTCTTTAGCTCGAGGTAACCAAAGGCTTAATGAGATTACTAAGGAGTCGGGTCAGGAGTATGGACACCACGAGCTGAGAGTACATCAACCTCTGACCCCTTATAAAGTCAACCACGCAATGTAAACGTGCATATATCAGACATCACGTGTCTGATCCATCCCTGAATTCTTGGACACGCAGCATAAACGTGCGTGTTCAGGCACCCACGACTGGGTTGGGCCGTGCGGCCCATTATCCCCCTTACCTATTAATTAGACCAAACTTCATTGTCAGGTTTTAGGAATTAATCATGAATGTCACAGAAGTGACATGATGGGTAAGAAGGTCACGGGATGACCTCCCTTGCCAACCCCCAGGTGCCCTCTCCCTATAAATATGGAGACCCTAGGAGTTGCAAAGGGTTGGATTCTATTTTGTAAAGAAATGCCCTGTAAAGAATATCATAAAGATAGCAATAACATTGGCTGGTGGACTAGAAGGATTTTAACCTTTGAACCACCTAAAAAAGTATTCATGTTACCATTTTACTTTGAGATCATTCATCTATTACGTTTCATTATTTAGCACTAATCCCACTCTTTATTTTATTAATTATTTGTTGCCGAAGAACTGCGTCAACAATGATAATATCTACCTAATTCCCAAGTCGATAATGAAAAGAAAATTAATATTGTAATTGAAAAAAGTATGTTCAATTAATAAATTATAGAATGAAATGGGCAGAGTTTCATTTATTTCTATAACATATCCAAAATTCATATGTATTTACAATTTCAACATAAACAAAAACATAATTATTACATATATTAACTTATAAAACATGTTCAATTAATATTATCAAAAAAAAATTGGGCTGAGTTTCCTCTGTATTTATAGCATATGCCAAGTTATCTACCTATAAATTCACATCAAACAAAACATATAACAAACAACATGCATATTCTCAACCATAAGTCACTGCAGCACACACATAATTCGTAGAACCTACTTCACTAAGACACACATGTTATCAACCTTCTGTTATCTCCGCAGCACACAATTTTATCTCAGAACCTACTTCACTACGGATGAATATCTAATATATTCAAACTCCTCTAACAATAGTTTGTAAATATAAAAAATGAAAATAAAAAAGTAGTAATTATTACTCACCTTCAAAATTAATCGTCAACAATTTCAACACACCTCACACTCAAACAAATATTTCCTACAACAAAAAATTTAACATTAGTAAATATATGGTAATTGAATTGATCCTAAAATAATACAATTAACAAAAATATACTTTACAAAAACCATTACCTAAATAATATACAAAATTATGTAAGCAATAATATTTTAATGTAAAAAATTATGTAAACAACATTATTATAAATAAAATAATACAAAAAATACCCTAAAACCGAAATATACATTAAAAAATCAAGTTTTTGTGGTAAAAACATGTTTTAAACAATGAAAATGTCTTCTAATCCTATATAAACTTTCAAAAATGTTATAAAAAAACTTTGAAAATAACCATATAAACATACATTGAAACCCCCATTAAACTCACTCAATATTTCTTCATTTTTACACTAAAACTTCAAAATAAATCAAGATTAAGTATATTTACATGATTTCAAGCTTTAATATGCAAGAAAATGAAGAAGAAGAAAAAACAAAAAAAATGGACAAAATGGGGCTTACCCGTGGCTGGGGACAGTGGTGGAGCGTCGTGTATATGCCTTTGTGAAAATGAAAAATGCAATATGAGAGGGAAAAGGTATGGTCTCGGGTTTGTGTAGGAAGAGGCAAAGCTTTTCTCTCGGTTCTATGCTCAAAACTGCAGAGAAAAGTGGTTTTGGGCATAGAACCGCGGAGAAAAGTGTCCCACTTCAAACTTTTCACTGTGTTTTTTTTAAAACCGCAATAACGTAGGGCGCGGACATTAAATATAATTTTTTCGACTCTTTCAAACCTTTTCTCTGCGCTTTTTGTCTATTGTTGAAAAAAAACCGCCGAGAAAGCCTATATTTGTAGTAGTGTGTGTTCTGTTTCTCTCTTCTTCAAAATTGAACCAAATGACCAAAGGAATAATCTAGAGGAGTCTAACACATGAAAGTCTTTTCCTTCAGCTGTGGGTTTCTAATTTTAACACTAAAAGAACATCCTACCCTTCCTCCAACTAAGCCATACACTAAACCTCAAGGGTAGCTAAGTCATTTCACCACTCTAATAGAAATACCACGTTTCCCTTCTTATTTCACTAATACCAATAACACCAAGGTTACTAATGGTTACCAACCTCAACTAAATATCCAATACCACAATCGTGACTCTCGACTCATACCGCGAGACAGGATCTCCTCATGTCAGAAACACCACACATAACTCAAAATCATACCCTCAATGAGTTCATATTACAAATATGCCCTTATAAACTAATCAGGACCCACATGCATATTTAATACTCATAAACATGTATTTAATCATTTATTCACATATAATCATGCATTTAAACATTAAATCATACATATATACCAATTATGCCCTCCCGGCACGCTAATCAAGGCTCTTAAGCCTTATTAGCAATTTTGGGTCGTTACAGCTCCCTATGAAATGCTTAATGGGCGCAAGTGTAGATTTCCCTTGTACTAGGATGAGGTTGGGGAGAAGCAAATATTAGGCCTCGAGGAAATTAGGGAAGCCAGCGAGGTGATCGAGAAAATTCGCCAAAGGATGCTACACCAAGTCTAGCTGATGAAAGGTGTTATGCGGTTTGGGAAGAAAGGGAAGTTTAGCCCGAGATTTATAGGTCCATTTGAGATTTTGGAAAGAGTAGGGCAAGTTGCGTATCATTTAGCACTGCCCCCAGCACTAGCCGAAACATGTAACGTCTTTCATATCTCGATATTTCGTAAGTACATGTCGGATCCCTCTCATGTTCTGAGTTATGAGCCTCTACAACTGAAGCAAGACCTGAGTTACAATGAACAGCTAGAGTGTGTTATCGAAAGGGAAATTATGGAACTGAGATCCAAAAGGATTCCTTTAGTTAAGGCCTTGTGGAAGAATAGCACAGAAAGAGAAACAAAATGGGGGCTGGAGGAAGACATGAGAGAAAGATACCCCGAGTTATTTGGTAAGAAATAATTTCGAGACGAAATTCCTTTTAAAGAGGGTATATTGTAGTGCACCAAAAAAATTTTTGAGTTTAATAAATTTTGTGCTTTGTTTTATTATTAATTGTTAAGTGTTAGAAATTTATTTTTAATTGTTTGAATTTATTTTTAGGAAATATGTGAATTTATTTTGTCAATTGTTTATTTTAATTTGTAAGTAAATGAGTTTTGATTGTATGCACCAAGGTGCATGGTAAGTAGTGATGCACTTGAGCTATTGTCTATGCGCATGTGCATGTATGCATGGTGAGCATGCAATAGATTATCATGCATTTTCCCATTTTATTTATTTATTTATTTAGAAAGGAGAAATAAGAAAGGAAAAATGGCAATGATTTTATCAAAATGAGAAAGTTGGTGAATAGTTTGAAAGGCCTTGGCAGAGTATAGAAAGAGAGAGAGAGAGAAAGAATGAGGATTCGGTCAATGGGAGTGAGGGAATCAAGGTGTAGGTTTCCTTTTTTTATGATGACATTTTTCCATTGATTACTACCATTATCCTAATTGATTTATTCTTTTACTATTATTTGATTTTAAGCAAAATTAAGGGAAAAGGGGATTGCGAAATTTACCATTCACATTAGGGAATAGGGTTAGAGCATTAGGGTAAATAAAAGGAAAAGCATGAGCTTGAAAGCTCATTTGCTTTGTGGCTGCCATGAACAAGAGGGAAGAAGAGAGAAAAGGAGAACATGATCAAGGAAGAAAGAAGAAGATGGAGAAGAAAAGAGAGGGGTTCGAATCTCTCTATAGGTATGGCCTTGCTTGGTTTGGTTGATTCTTAAGTTTAGATCCTCTCCTTAATTTCTAAGTATTTGTTTTCTCTTATCTTGTTCTTGTGGTGTTCAAAAATCCCTAGGGGGAGTGATCAAGGGTGGTGGCCATTTTTATTATTGAATTCAAGCATAGGAGGTAGTAAATCATTAGCCTTGCTAATGTTTTGATGAGTATTTCGTTATTGATTATCATTTGGTTTTGGATTTCTTATGTGTGATGATGATTGATGTTTTGGGTTTTGTTTCTCACATTAGATGGCGGTTGATTTACCATATCCTTGTATCTTGTTCAAATTCATAGCAACATGCTAGGGTTGTGTGTGTGGTTCATTTTTTTTATGAATGGAAGTATGTATGGGTATATATATATGGACGTGTATGGCTCTATGGTTGGGTGTGTGTGTTTGGGACTAGGTGGGTATGGATGTGTAGAAAATGCATGTGAAGTTTTTCTTTTGTTTCTTTTGATTTTTCTATGAACTTGGTCTTGGAAAAACAGGAACATGCTAGGGTTCATGTGAAAGTGAATGAGGTTATTGGTATTTTTTTTGTGGTTTGTTGTTTATGTAAGTTTCGGCCTAGGGGAATCATCATAGCATGTTGCTTTATTTTTTAATGATTTGATGTCACATATATGTTAGGATTAATGCCTTAAAAGCATGTAAAGACATTTTATTGGTTTTAAATAAAAATACAATTTTATTATATTTGAATGTTCTAACTATTGTTTGAATTAATTATATAATAATATCAAGAAAATTCCCTATTCATTTATGAGAATATGATCTTGTATTAGTACGAGTGAATTAAGATCATATATAATGAATAAAATATTCAGTAACATATTAAAGTATGGATTCTTTAATTAATAGTTACTAGTAAGGTAAGCTAAGCATATGAGATGCGAGTAATCTAGATTCTGATTACTGATGTGGATAGACATCTTATGAAATGTGTTGTATATAATAGAGATTATATATGACATGACCGATGAGAATTAATTATCTTTATAAATTTACCGTTTTACATAAAGATTTATTTCTTATCATAATAAATGATCATTTGTAGATCAATCTAAATCCTGAGTATTCATGAACTCTTGTTTGTATTTATTGGATCTTTTGATTCACCTGTTAAGGTCTCTTAGAATAATGAGGCTAATGACTTTTATTTTGGAGATTCAATATCATGGATGGTTGGGAACATGAATTACAATATTGGAATCCATGCTTTCCTAACGGGCCGAATATTGGTTCCCTGGAGGGTTAATTCTGGAACTGAATAGTTATTGAGCTCAAATCTATAATTAGATTATAGACTAATTATTCGCTAGTGAATTATTGGTACTTAAGGATCAAGAGGTAATTAGAAGGTTAAAATGGTAATTTTGACCAGCTCTAATTAACGAACAAATAATGGAGGACAGAACTACCTATATTGATTATATCAATGGACTACAAGAGAAAACTCTGTAAATATAATTGTATAAATACTTAGAGTGCATACAAGAGTAATCATGGAATTAATATATAAGATTATTAGATTAAAGAGTTTGATTAGTATTCTGGTTTATTAGAGCTTCATATTATAGGTCCATGGTCCCAGATCACCTATGTCCTACACAATCAAGGGTAAGGATGTCAAATGAAAGATTTGTAGAGAGAATGACTAAAATTGCAAATGAATTAATTTTCTTGTAAAAGTAAATAATTATGTGATAATTATGGATAATTGATTAATTGTGAATTAATAAATTATTTAACTATATAGTTTTTATTTTGAAATGCTATAGGTTAAAATTAATATTAATTGTAACGCTCTAGATAACCAAGACCGTTACATTGTGTATTTAAAATAGTGCAGGTGATAACTCTATAAAATAGAGTTATTTTACCACATTTTTAAAGCTAATTGTTGCTTAGTCTTTGAGTGTAATTTATTAAATTTTTAAGTAATTTTGCATTTATTAGCCTTATTGTAATTTTCTAGATTTTTATATGTTTTTATAGATATTTTATTGTTTTATGTTGTAATTTAATTATTTGAAATTAGTGTTGTTAGTTTGAATGCTAACAATATGATTTTATTGAAATTAAATTTTAATTAATGTTTTCATGGAAGTTATATGGTATATTTTATTAGTGAAAATATTTAATTTTAATTTAGTTTATGATTATTTTGTAGGAAACAATGTTGCATTTTGGTAGTTTGAAAAGAAGAGAAAAGAAAATAATTAAAGCTGAAAAAAGAAGTGGGAAATTGGCATTTTTGAAAATCAAAAGCCCAAAGGAGGCCTAGTCGCCTGCCACATCCCCAGCTAACCCTCCAGGCCGGCACCTGTGCCCCACGACCCAATCGGCACTAGCCTGCCTCCATCCACGGCCCAGCTGCCTCCATCTAGCCTCATGGGCCCAACGCCTCCAGGCCCACCCGAAGCCCCTTCCAACCAGCCCAGGCCCGCGGGCCTGCGCCCAACAGCACTAGCCAGCCCAGTCTAAGCTTGTTGCCAAACCCAACACAATTGGGAACCATTTTTCTTGAGCCCAACAATGTCCATTGTTCCCTTATGTCCAAAAATGCAATTTTTTACCCAACTTTCTTGCATTTTTCACCACAAAATCATCATCACACCTATAATTTACCTCTACATGCCATATTTACTTTATTTAATTAATTTAAGTTAATTATTTTAATACTCTCATTTTGGCTATAAATATGGAATTTCAAGACCATTTTAGGTGTGCTTAATTTGGAGGGGTTTACACTACAAAATTTCTACACTTTCAAGACCACTCCATTCTCTTCATCTTTTTCTTTTTTTTGGTCATTTTTTCAATGAGCTTTTAGAGGAAAAATTTGGGGGTTCCTCCTCCAAATTTTCCTATTTATGTTTGTAACTTTTTTGTTTGTAATTTCTATTCTAGTTATGAGTTTCTAATCTTTTAAGATTATTAAGATGATGATTAAACAATATGTAACTAGATAGTATTTATGTTGTATGCTGATTTCCCATTTTGTGCAATAAAGTTTATGGGTTTTCTTCTTCAAATATTTTCCTTCATCTTAAATATATTACATTTTTTATTGTTAGAACATATTTACATTTTGTTCTTCATTAGTGCAAAATCATAATATTCTTTGATTAAGGTGTGCCATTAAATTGTGCACATCAAATGCTTGGAACAAAAATATTATGCTTTGCCTTATAAATAATATTCATTGATTTATTTGCTATTTCATTAGATTGATTTACATTAAATACTTTGAAATTATAATTTTAAAAGTGAAGATAAATCCTACAATTCCATGATAATTTGTGCTTAAATATTAATAAAACTTGGGAATCAATGTACTTATAAATATTATTGAACTTATATTATGTGGATTCTAATACCTTAATAATCTTCTTTTACCATCTTTATTTCTACTATTAATTTATTTTTATATATTATCTTTAATTTATTTTATTTTATTTTCATTATACAAAAATATCATCAATCTTTGGAGCTAGGTTAGAAATTATTAATTTTGGTTTAAAATAGTTTTCTTTTTTATTTTAGATAACTCCTTTGGGTTCAACATCCTTGCTTACACGACTACTATTCTATATGAACGATTTGTGCGCTTGAAATATAAATATTTAAAACATACCCATTTTGGGTCCATCAGCAGGACTTGGTAATCAAGTCATTTAATTAAAAGTGTGGTCCTAAAATCAACAATCGGGTTAGGGTTAAAAGATTTTGATTAAAATTGATGTTTGGCACATGGGATCCCAAAAAGAGGGTTTAAGAAACAATTTATAATCTCAAAAGTATAAACAATCAGTGGCCACTCTAATGGCACAATACAAATTTTAGACTCTGTCCCTGTACTTTCCCTTAGCTGTGGCAGACGATCAGCTGACAAAGTACACCTCGCCCCCAGAGCTCTCCAACTCTTGGTTGGTCCTGCTTACCCTTGCCTTTACCTGCACCACATAGCACCCATGAGCCAAGGCCCAGCAATAAAACCATAAAAACAAAACATAATCACGAATGATATCTAGTCAATCATAAAAATAGTCAACCAGACATTCAACAAGTCATAGGAATCTAACCAATAACAGTAAACATATACGTTCAACAATTTATCTTAATCAATATGCAATACTCAAGGTCGGCGCCATTATGTCCCGCCCTCTGTTTAATTCACTGACTCCAGCTCGCTTAGGCTGAGTCCAGTGTCTATCTAGCTGACCCCGGCTCACAGTGTCCAAGCCACATCCTATGCTCAAATCATCAGCCTCAGCTCTCTCAGGCTGTTCATTTCATGTTCACTTAACGATATCACAGTTATACAACACATACATATCCAGTTACAGGGAATCTCAGTCCCAACACAGCCACACGAGGGTGTAGTTTTCTTACCTTGAATTCCAAGTGGAGATAATAGAACGGTCCCGACCATGATCCTTAGCCCTGAGCCTCGGCGATAATCCTAGTCACAGTGGCCAAAGGGTAATCATCAACCTCCAATCCAAATAAATACTTAAGAGATAAAAACTAGCCTCTGAGACCTCAATTTCTACTAAATTAGGTAGTAGAAATTGTCCCGAGCGCTTAGGTTCGAACCCCTAAGCCTTACCAATTCAGAAACCATCCCAAGGTAAAAATCCATAGGCGGGCAACGACCTAGCCCCAAGGGTGGCGACTCGCCCCTAGGTCATAGACCAAAAACCCCAAGCCACAGGGGAGGCGAACCGCGACTTGCCTTCTGAGCTCACGACGCGCCCCCAAGTCATAGAGCATACCCAAGGTTTTCTGGGCACACGGGCCGCGTTGCGCCCCTTCGAACCCATAAATTCTGGGTTTTCTTCAGAGTTCACCCAGCCAATTTTCCAAAAATTCAAACTCAGAAGAACCTCCCAACCAAACCAAGTATAGCTGCAAATCTAAGACTTTTAATCACCCAATTTAAACACAAAACCACAACCCAAAATCAATAGAATTCATACTCTCACTAACACCCAAATCAGAACTAACCAAGCACTTATAATGTAACGACCAAAAATCGCTAATAAGGCTTAGGGGCCTCAATTAGTGTGCCAGGAGGGCATTAATGGAATAATTGTGAATTAAATGAGTAATTATATGTTTAGTAATGTTTATATGATAATTGATGATATTATGTGGTAACGTGATATGGAATAAATATGTGATATATGTGAGAACCACATTATTATGTGGAGAAGTTCGCAGAGCACGACTCAAGACGATTCTAGGGTTAGATAGCGGGAGAAGTCACAATGGGACTTAAGATATGACTTTGGATAAGTCGAGGGTATTTTTAGATAGCGGGTAGCGATTTGGACTATCGGGTCATGAAAATAAATATGTGGAGATATATTTGAGGTTAGGATGTCTAGGCAGGAATATTGGGGGATTTTACTATTTTGGCCTCGGGGACGGTCCCAGCACCCCGAGCCTCGGGATTAACTTAACGAGTAAGATAGACATAACGAAGTCTTTAGAAAACATAAACCAACCTTATTTTCTCAGCCTTATCTCTTTATTCTCTCTTGAGGAAAACAAGGGGAAAACACAGAAATCTAAGGAGAATTTGCTAGAGTTCAGCTGGAGTTTAGAGGATTGAAGGAGGGTGATTTGGAGGCTTAGCTCAGGGATTTATCATGAACTAAAACATGGTTAAGGTAAGCTTTTAATTTTTCTTCTATATGGTTAGAATTCTGGGTTTTGGTTAAGTGTTGAAGCAACTATGGTTTTGATGTTTTAAGGCAGGATTAAGGAGGAAACTTGGGGACTTAGCTTGGCTTTGGCTTGGTGAAGTGATTCAACAGAAAAGGTTAGTTTCAACTCATGGTTTAGAGGTTTTAAATTGGGTTTGAATGGCTGGTTTGAGTGTCTATAGCTCTTAAGTTTCAGAAATTGAAAAGAGAAGATTAGTGTGTGTTAGGCTGTGTTTTCTGTGGAATTATGATGTTTAAGTCATGCTAAAGGAGTTGGGATTAATTGGTTGTGAGTTGGGGAGTTTTGGGATGGTTTAAGGTGAGGTTTGAAGCTTAGAAATGATGGGTTTTCTGGGCACGAAGGGGAGGGCTGCGACTCTGTTCTAGAGCGCTGCGGCGTTAGGATGTAAAAGGGCCAAGAAGGCTCGGCCAAGGGAGGGCGCCGCGGCGCCCAAAGCAAGGGCCGCGGCGCGTGTGTGGTTCAGCATGGATGTGGTTCTGTTTTGAGGCTAGGGCCACGGCTAGGCTTCGGGGGCCGCAGCCCTTGATTGCACACATGAGTTTTTGAGGGTTTTAGGCACGGGAAAGTGGTCTAGTATGCTCGGGTTTGGTTTCACCACCATGCTTGGTGGAATTTGGTAGTCCGGGAGTTAGTTTTGTAACTGGAAACCTATATTGGAGTATTAATGGAACCTTATACTTTGGTTGTGACTAGGTGATAAAGGCTTAGGCTCGGGTACGGATCGTGCTTGAGAGGCGTTTCTCGTAATTCAATAACTGCACAGACTAAAGGTAAGAAAACTGCACCTGTGTAGGTGGATAGGATGGGACTATGTGTTCCCTATATTTGAATGTATTGTTATGTGAATATGTTGGGACTAAGAGTTCCCTATAATTGTATAAATGTCATGAGGTGGTATCATGCCACGGGGACAAGAGATAAGCGGCCTAAGGGTGCCAAAATCAATATTTGCGCACATGGCGCAGCTCGGACACTGGTATCCGAGGACAGCTTATTAATCACTGAGCTCAGTTAAGTAGGTCGGAGTCAGTGGGTATATCACTGAGATTGGCCTAAGCTAGCCAAAGACAGTGAATTAAACAGAGGGTGCGGCCTGCGGGCGTTAACCCTAGTTATTGCTTGGTATAGGCTCTATTGTTGATTATGGTGTATGACTTGATGAGTACCTGGAGTTGAATTATTTGTTATTGGCCAGTGTGCTGCCTTGAATGTATTTTATGGTGTGCTGGTAACTGATTAGTACCTTGTGATTATTTGGATTATGCCCAACAAACTGTTTAGCTGCTATGACTGTTATATTATGCTGTTATGTTTTCTTGCTGGGCCTCGGCTCACGGGTGCTACATGGTGCAGGTAAGACAAGTTGACTATGGGTTGGAGAGCTCTGGGGGCGAGGTGTACATTGTTAGCTGCTCGACCACCACGGTCGAGGATTTGTATAGGAACGGGAACCTAAAATGTATATTTTGCCATTAGAGTGGCTCGGTTATCTACTTACAATTAAGAATTTTGTATTTATGTTATTTAAACCCTAATTTGGGATCCCATGTCTTAAACATCTGTTTTTAATAAAGTTTAATCGTTTATAACCAAAATTCTTTGAAACCTAATCTGCTTGTGTCATTAGAAACACATTTTGAATTAAATGACTTGATTAGTAACTCTTGCACTATTCCAAATACACAGTGTAACGGTCTTGGTTATCTAGTCCGTTACCTATAATTCTATCTAAACCCCAACCAGAAACTCAAAGATGAAGAACTAGAATTTTTACCTCAATTCCAGTTTGAGTTCTCCAGCAAACCTCTGCCCTTCTTCAACTTAATTCCTCAGTTTAACCTATCCAAGATCAGCTTCAAATCCCAGCGTGCTTCCTTAGCTTTTCCCTTCAGCTTAGCCTAAGTCCTCCTTTAATTCCTTCAGCTCCCAAGCTCAAGTTCCTCTATGTTTTCTTCCTTAGTTCAAGGTTCAAAGAGAGGGTAAGAGACAAGTGAGTGAGATGGAGAAAGGGTGAGATGCTTCCGAGAATTTATGTCTACTTCCCCTGAGTATATCTCTTAAATTCTAAGCAAAAATACTTTTTTTCCCTTCTAAATTTATTAGCCCTCAAGTTGTCTCTAAGGGTAAAATAGTCATTTCCCCCAGTTCTCGCTAATTCCTCAAGTGTTCCTAATATTTACAAATTTATCCCGTCATGTCTAATTAATTACCAAATATCCATTCAACATCTAACAAATCCCAAATTTTCCCCCAAATTCCAAAAAAAATAAATACCCCTAGGCTCCCCCGAGCCGGGTATTACACCCCGTTGTGACTATTTCGCTAATCCGCTCACTAGAATCATCTCGAGCCATATGCTGCAAGTATATCCACATAATAATGTGGTCTCAACAATTTATCACATATAATCATATTTATGCCCTCAATGGGCCAAAATTACAAATATGACCTTATAAGCTAGAAATGGCCCACATGCATATTTAATGCTCATAAACATGCATATCACATACTCATATAATCATATTGATCATGCATTCCACATAATCATGCATTTATCCATTTAATCACACATATACCAATTATGCCCTCCGACACGCTAATTAAGGCCCTTAAGCCTTATTAGCAATTTTGGGTTGTTACATTAATCTTGTTTAAATAACAAATATCTTATTTAAGATATAAAGAGAGAATAATAAATATCTTATTTAGAATATGATATTTATTTATTTATTTATTTTAAAACTGATATTTTAAGATAAATTTAATTTTTAATTAACTGATATATATATATATATTGGGATAAATATATTGTCTTAAAAGTTGATTAAACAAACAAATGAGAAAATTAGGAAAACCTTAACAGGGCTGGGCGACACACACTGTACAACACAGTGTCTGGTGCTTAACTCAGGGATTTTTTTATCCCTGAGATTTGAATTTTGAATTTCAAATAAATTTGTTTAATCAGTTATTTAATTATTCTTTTTAAATATGATTTAAATAAATAATTAAATATAAATATCACATCAGTTTTAATTTAAATTTTATTTTTAATAAAATAAATATTATTTAATTAGATTAAATATTTTTATATAAGTCTGATAGTACGTGACTTTCAGAATGAGCTTTCATTTTTTTTATGAGATTAAAAATATAGACTCTCTCTAAAAAGCAATAGTTTTCTCATAACCTGTAAACTATTATAAACCTCTTATCTCAGTCAAACCTCTCTAGATCTCATGTGTTGAGTACATCTAGAGAGTCACATAAATCAACTTTTTGAATCCTACGTACCCACACACGTCCTTGTGTGTTTGAGGATTGGTCAGGAAGATTAAAGTGTGAGCTTTCTGATAACTCTACAAAATAGAGTTATTTTACCATATTTTATATGCTAATTGTTGCGTAGTTCTTGAGTTTTTAATTAATTTATTAAGTTTTAAAGTAATTTTGAATTTATTAGTCTTATCATGATTTTATAGATTTTTTTGTATTTTTATAGTTATATTATTGTAAAATTTTATAGTTTAATTATTTAAAATTAATATTGTTAAGTTCAAAGTAAAAATATGCAATTTTGAGCTTAAATGTTTAAGTAAATTAAATTTTAATTAATATTTTCATGGAACTTTTGTTGTATATTTTATTATTGAAAATATTTAGTTTTAATTTAATTTATGTTTTTTTATAGGAAATATGGTGTATTTTTTGGCTCTTGAAAAGCAAGAAAAAGAAGAAGAAAAAAGGTGGTAAAACTGAAAACGGGCCGAGGCCCAATCTTAAAGTCCCCCAGCCAGTTCCAGTCGAAGCCCACGCCAGTACCTCCTGGGCCGCCTGCCCCAGGCCCATCACCCCAATGCATAACACCTCTGCCCAGCTGAGCCCCTTGCTCCCTGCACCACCGTGGGCCTGCCTTGTTCCAACCCAGGAGCAAGCATCCAACAGCCCAATGCCTGCCTCCTGCGCCCAACTCGCCTGGTGCCCCTCCCTTCAGCCAACCCCAACGTGGGTCCGCCTGCTTCATCCCTTCACTCGGCCCACACACCTGCCCAGCCGTACACCACGCATGGCCTACCTCCAGCCCAACACACCAGCCACCCCATGCATGCCTCCAATTCCTTGAGCCCAACAAAAGTACCCTTGTCCCCTATATCTAAAAATGCCATTTTTTTACCCTATTTTCTACACATTTTACTCCAAAATCATCATTACACCCTATAATTGATCCCTATTTGCCATATTATTATTAATTTAATCAATTTAATTAATTTAAATTGATTATTTTAATACTCTCATTTTGGCTATAAATAGGGAAGTTTTAAGACCATTTGGGTGTGCTTGATTTTGGGAGAGGTTACACTACACACTTACCACATTTTAAAACCTCTCTATTCTCTTCTTCTTCTTTTTGGTTATTTTTCTATGTATTTTTAGAGGAACAATTTGGGGATTTTCATCCAAATTTTCCTAAGTTATGTTTGTAATTTCTATTCTAGTTATGATTTTCTAATCTTTTTAAGATTATTAAGGTGATGATGAAACAATATGTAACTAGATAGTATTTATTTTGTATGTTGATTTTCCATTTTGTGCAACAAAGTTTATGGATTTTTCTTGTTCAAATATCTTCTTTCATCTTAAATATCATGTATTTTGGATTGTTAGCACATATTTACACTATGTTCTTCATTAGTGCAAAAACATAATATTCTTTGTGTAAGATGTGTCATTAAATTGTACACATCCAATGCTTAGAACAAAAATATTATTCTTTGTCTTATAAATAATGTTCATTGATTTATTTGTTATTTCATTAGATTGATTTACACTAAATGCTTTGAAATTATAATTTTTAAAAGTGAAGATAGATCCTATATTTTTATAAAAATTTGTGCTTAAATAGAATATCTAATTTGAATAAGTGATGGTTTGATTGATTTCTACTATTACTAAAACTTGGGAATCGATGTACTTTTAAATATTATTAAACTTATATTTTGTAGATTCTATTATCTTAATAATCTTTCTTCAACCATCTTGTTTACAATTATTAATTTAGTTATATATATTGTCTTTAATATCTTTTATTTTATTTTTATCGTTACAAATTTTCATCAATCTTTGGATCTAGGTTAAAATTTATTAATTTTGGTTTAAAATAGTTTTCTTTTCGATTTTAGACAACTCTTTTGGGTTCGACATCCTTGCTTGCACGGTCACTATTCTATATGAGCGATTCATGCGCTTGCGATATAAATATTTAAAACATACCTGTTTTGGGTCCATCACTTTCAAATTACTAGATAAGAAGATCGTTGATTTTATACAAAATATTCATTGACACTTGATAGGCTACAAGAGATAATCCTTGATCTTTTTTGTATGTGATTTAATGTTTATATATGTATATGACCCTCGCCGGTATTAATATTTATTAAAATAGGTCCATATATTTCGCTGCACACATTTGATTTGATCATTTAATACCAACAATATAATCATTAAAAACATGTTATGTTATATTAGTAAGATTGAGAATCGATATTAAGTTCCTTACAAATGATGATCTAGTTGGTATAAGTAGTTTTTGGCTAAGCATTGTTTAAACATGAATAAGAGCAGTTTTTTTTTTATGCTTGTTGTTTTTTTTTTTATTATCTTTGAATGGAAATGGTAAATAAATATTTTAGAATGCACATGGGATGCCTCAAGTGGTGTTTGATTTTATGTAAATAAAAAGGCATATTATTTCACTTGTTAATGGTGTTTTTATTAATTTAAATACATGAAGATTTTTGTATATTTTTATGGAAGAAAATATAGTTTTAATTCAAGTGTATGATTTTAATTTAAGAAAAATAATTGCTGAATTTTAGTTGATAGTAATAAAAGTATTTTTAAATGAGATAAATAAAACTAATGCATCAAATAAACTAAATTATAAGTATGTATACGATAAATGTGATATTTTTATGATTTAAGTATGAATGTTCACACTTAAGAATATATGCAGTTTTTTCTTTTTAATTTTGTGAAAAAGAATATGTTTTAAATTCAAATTTATGATTTAAACAAATAAATTTGCTTGCTGGAATTTGAGTTCATTAAGAAAAAATGATTATTTTATTTAAGATAAGAAAGTCATGAACCTCAATAAATTCAGTCTTAAATGATATATATATGAAAATGTAATTTTTCCACACTTTATTTATAAATTTTCACATTTATAAACATGCAATTTTTTTTAAAAAGAATATTAAAATTATTTTTCAAAAATGAAACAAGAAACTTATTTAGTTATTTTAAATAGCTATAATTTTGTCACAACTTTTTCTTTTAATGCTATTTATATAATAAATGGAATTATTATTTTATGAGAAATTAGAAATGGCTAAATGGATCATCTTATAAAGTAAATATGTTACATTAAATTTTTATAACAATCTTGTGATTAAAGAAACAATTAAATGGTAAATAAATTATGTCGCTAAATTTTATTTGAAGAGGCAAGAAATAAGCATGTAGAAATTATCGTTTCAAAACGTTAAATTTTAAGAATGCTCCCACGTATGCATGTTGCATGCAAATGCATTTTTACGTTCAAATATATGTCTATTGTTCAAATACATGACTTTTACTTTGTAACCATGAAGAGTTAATAGGTAGAATTAGCATTATTCTTTTATTATTTTATGTGAAATTATTGTATGTTTGCAATGGTAGTGCAACTTGTGCCACATGTGCATAATCCATGCACACGTGTGGTATGTATGTTGAGCATGAGTCGTCTTACATGATTCTAAGAGACGAACGTTTGGTAATGATTATAGGCTCGTTGTGCATTTTCTCATTTTGCTTTGCTTGGACCTGAGGTAAGGAAGTTAGATAGAATTTTCTATGTTTTATGCTATGACATGGTAAGACTTGTATGTTCTAAAAAGCAAAGTACTATGGAAATGAAAGTGTCATGTTTTGATATGCTGTGATAAGACAAGTGTTATGAAGCATGTAATCTCTATGTTTTGATGTGAATTGTATTACATATGTAATTGTATGATGAATAAAAAGAAAATGTTGCTAGTGTGCTGAACGCAACGCAATAAATGAGTTATTAAGGATATGACGTAACTCAAAAGGGCAGACGCGCCGAGGTTATTCAAGGACCTAAGATCCTTATTACCTCGTAGAGGAGGTTTTACTAGCCCAGGTTATACTGGTTAACTTAAGATGTGACATGAACAACAGAGGTGCCATGATCACAAGGAGTATGTTTATGTTGTATGAGCGTGATGTATGACTATGATTTCATTTATGATTATGAAATATGAGTATAATGATGTTATGAACTTTCATGTTATATTATACATGTATTTCTTGTCTTTTTGTTTGATTTTGCTGTACTTCCTTACTGAGCTTTTAGCTCACCCCCTTACTTTCCACCTTTCAAGTAAACAATAGGATTTCTCTCTGGCACGCGTGGTGATGTGAGGAGTTCCAACGTCTGAGTATGTATGGCGTGGGGGTTTCCTATGAACGAATAAACAATCAATACTAGCATCGAGATTAAAAGAAACTATGTCACTACAAGAAAAATAATTTTTAGCTACTAAGTTTTTAGCTCCCAAATATTATTGGTAGCAATTAATTATATTTTGCTACTAAATTATGGTAGCAAAATAGTTTAGTGGCAAAATCAATAAATAAAAGACCAAATATTTCTACTACCAAACTTCTTAGTAGCTAATTTATAATTTTAGCTACCAATTATTTTTGGTGGCTAAATTTATTGGCGCCAAAATATAAAATTGGCTACTTAATATATTATTTGCTACCAATTTATTTTTGTAGCAAAAACTGAAATTTTTAGCTACTAATTTTTTTAGTAGCAAAAACTACAATTTACAATTATAAAGTTTAGAAAATTTTGCTACTAATATCTTGTAGCAATATAAGTATTTCAATTATACTACTAAAATGTTGATAGCTGATCGGACTTAATAAATCATACTTATCTTTTAACATATTTATAATAATTATATACAATAATACATATATACACACATACTTATAAAATAAAATATTTGTATTTATATAAGATAAATCATATAATAAATATATATTAATATAACATAACCAACCACCACTTATAATATCTATTACATGCACACACTCTCTCACATTTATCTCACCACTACACTACCACTTTCTTCATTAACTGCTAGCTTCTCTACACAATATTTACCTTCTCGCATATATATATATATGTATTATATAGATAAAAGGAATCACAATGTTATCATTTTCCTTTGAGCAGAAAATATATCTTTCTCATACTTCTCTTAGTTATATAATTCTGTCTCGGACATACATAGCATCTTTCTCTCATATATAGTTATCATTTTTCTTCAACACTCTCTCTCTCTCGATCATCACTCCAGGCCAAGAACGTCTCTCACAATTATTATTCTCAGCCAGCAACGCCTTTATTTCTCAATCTCTCATATATATATATATAAATACAAATCCATTAGATAACTAATAATTACATTTTGTTTTTCTCTTTTACAGATTTTATACAAAACTTGAAGAATTAAAGACTAGAAGAGATTTGTTCTACACTTTGGAGCGAACCCCACTAAATACCATCTTGTAATTTTGTATAAATTAAACAATGTTAGCTTGCATCTTCAACCTATATAAAATTTGTATCTTGTAATTTTTGTATCAATAATCAAAACACTCTTATTAGCTCGCATCTTCTATGTATATGAAATTTGCATGTATGCCAATATATATTTATCTTAAATTTATATTTTGTTTTAATATTTTCCATGAGCATTTATTATTTTTATATATTATAATGTTTAAACAAATATAATCTGTTAGTTTCTGAATACAAATTATCAAACAAAAAACTAGTGGAAGTTATTTTATTAGCTAATAATTTAAAATATGTAGCTATCAAATTTAACTTGCAAAATAACATTACTACTGATTAGTTTATTAATAAAAATAAATTAATTTACTACCAAATTATAGTAGCAAAAAAAATTTAGTAGACACAAAAGTTAATTATTTTGCTATCAAATATTATATTTTTTGCTACTAAATATTTAGTAGCCAATAAAAAACATTTGCTACCAAAATTTTTGGTAACAAAAAACTTTTAGGAACGGGGATTTAACTACGAACTAGCAACCAAAATTTTTGGTAGAAAAAAATTCATTAGCTACCAAAAATATATTATTAGCTACGAATATTTTTGTAGCTAAATGACATATTTTTTGTAGTGTGTTATGAATTTTATTTTCAAATATGCCAGTGGGACTTAAACTTTTATTTTATTTTAAACATTTCAAATGACTACTTTATTTTTAATTTTTAACTATTGGGGCCAAACTTACATGTTTTATCAAGACCCTACTGAGTTTATCTTTTATGTGTTATTTTTTCTATTATCTATAAGATAAGTGACGTTTTTACTAAGTAATAGAATAGGGCGCTTTACACCCACCCTAACATGCACCGCATGGATGCACGAGTCTCTGATTGACGACTCGAGGCTGGAAGCTCGAAGGTCAGCAACTGGAAAAAATGATAGTGAGAAAGGGAGGGAGAAAATGAGTGTGAGTAATGGAGGGAGAAAGTGAAACATACTTGAGAAATGGAAGAAGAAAGGATCTCGAGTGGGTGTTTAATATTGTAGACTTTTGTCAGCGTCTTTTACCACACAACAAAAGCTAAAAAAAAGTGTCGCCAATTGTTCATTAAAATTCCTAACATAAAACGACTTTGTTCCCCGTATTTTTCAATGTCCTTGTAACCTTTAGCAGGCGAATTTAAAGATCCTGACATTAGATTTTCCACTAACTTCTTGGCACATTTTAAGCACATGGGAAATTTTCCTCCCAACTATTTATCAGCGCCTCTAAGCCTTTGCTAGTGCCTTGGAAGTTCCGGAGAAGACCAAATTTTCCCACCAACAAATCCCCACGAAAATCCTTTTTCCTTGAATTCTTTTCCTGGCACTTAATAATACATGTGCCGGTGTAGAGTGGTTTTAGCGACACCTTTTCAAGAAGGCGCTGGTAAAAAGTGTTTACAACGGTGAGTTAAGGTGCCACTAAAAAGACTCCCAATTGTTTTTGGGATTGGGAGGTGTCTTTTACAGGCGCTTTCTACTTAAAAGCACCTCTAAATGTGGGTTTTACCGATGCTTCCAGGGAACAACGATAACAAAAGTGCTCTTTCTTGTAGTGATATGAAATGCAAATCTAACTCTCTTTTTGTAAAATCTATTTATATATATATATACTAGTAGTAAGACTTGTAGCTGCGATCAAGTATTAAGTTTTACAATTATTATGTTTTTTATAGTAAAAATAAATACAAAAGATAAAAAATAATCCAAATATTTACATATGTATATATTATTTTTCATTGTTAGTGATAATTAATTTTTCCTCATAAAAAATATTTACAACAAATATAGGGTAAATAACATTTTAGACCCCGTGTTTTGCAAAAGTTACCGATCAGACCCTCTGTTTTATAAAATGGCAATTTGGACCCTGCGTTTTGCAAAATGGAACAAATGATACCCTGAGCTCGATTTCGGTCAAACTATTTTTCAATATGACCAAAATACCCTTATATTTTATTAAATATTATTATAATTTAAAATTTAAAAATAAATATTTAATAAAAATCATATAAATTTTTTTTGAAATTAAAAAATATAAATATTTAAAATTAAAAAAAATTAAGAATTAAAATTAAAACTAAAACTAAATTTTTCCAAACTAAAAAATCTAACCTAAATGCTAATAAATTAAAAAATATATCTATATTCCAAAACCTAATAATTCTTCACCCTTTTCATCTTCTTCTTTTTGCCTCCTCCATGTTCCTTTGTTGCAGATACTTGAAACCCCAAATCAGAGTCGCGATGGAGACGCTACTCAGATGGAGCATGACGAGGAGGCCTTGTGTGTGGTGAGCATCTCAAAGTTGCCGGAGATCGAAGCCACAACAGATGGATTGAGCCAATGAAGATTGGAGGTTGACAGAGACTGCAAACGACTTTGGAGCAAAGGACGATCTGAAGCCAACGAGGATGGGTTAAGCAAGGATGGGGTAAGCTTGCATGTGATGGATCTGAGGAAGCAAGAACTTCGGGTGCGATTTTTGGGCGAGATCTGGGGAAGCAAGATCAAGGCTTGCGTGTGAGCATGTCAATTTTTTGGGGGTAGTTTTCTAGGTAGATCTTGGGGAGCAAAAACTTCTCGGGTATGGAAGAGCTGAGGAGTTATGATTCCTCGCGGGAATAAAAATTTCCAAGGGTTTTTAAATTTTGATTTGTGTTTTTGAATCACAGTAGAATGTGATTTGTTATTGTGTTTTGGGGCATATTTGTTTTGCTTTTGTGAATAGAATAAATTTTAGCGGTGATCATCTTGCTCAAGTTTGAGAAGAAAGCTAGGGAATAATAAATCTATGGGTTTATGAGATTTTGAACATTGATTTTGATTCTAGGTTTGGTTATTCAGATTTGAGATGAGATATTGACTCAGTGATGATGATCATTTTTTCTTCTTCTTTGAATCAGGTTTGAGATGAAATCAAGAACACATTTTAGTTTTTTGATTTAGTTTTTTCTTTGAATATGGTTTCAAACATTAATTTTGTTTTAATTAACTTTTGTTTAAGATTTTACTTTTTTAATTAAGTTTACAATATATATTAAAATTTTAATTTTGTTTTATTTTATTTTTAAATTAAATATTACATTATTTAAATTTATTTTAAATTTTTTAATATTAGAAATTAATTTAATACAAAATTAAATATTAAAATTAATTTTTTAATTTTTAAAATTAAAAACCCAAAGGTATTTTGGTCATATTTAAAAAAAGTTTGACCAAAATCCAGTCCATAATACTCTTTTGTTCTATTTTGCGAACACACAAGCTTCAAATTGTCATTTAATAAAATAGAGGGCTCGATCGATAACTTTTGCAAAACACAAGATCTGAAATGGAATTTACCTACAAATATATGATATAATTTATTAGTTAATGTAGTAAACCTCTCTCTTTTGATATAGTATGTTTATATATATCCTTTGAATAATGTTTATATAATACCTAAAGTTTTTTTTAGTGTCACGTGTTCAAATTGGATTAAAATTGAAATACTTGCAAAATTGAGTGAGAAAATAAAAGAAAATTGATGGTTTATAATAGAACCACCATTAACACTATTTTATCTTTTTAAATTAGGAAGAAATTTATTTAAAAGAAAATTAATGATATTTAGGTTGAAAGATGAAAGATAAAGGAAATTTATAATATATGATATTTTAAAGAGATGAACTCTATATATTAAATTAAAATATAGAAACGTAATTTTATATTAGATTTTTAAAAAGTTAAAAAAGTTAAAATACTATGATATATAATTGTTTTAGGAAATGTGGAGTGAGAAAGTTTTGGTATATATATAGAGAGAGAGAGAGAGAGAGAGTTCTCCAATAGAGGCTTCACTTTAAACTCTATCGGTGGGGCTCTCAGTGTTCTCGATCCGTGAACAGTTTTCCGTGCAATTTTTTTTTATGACTGTGTATATTGTAGCTATTTAGGGCATCCTGCAGATTTTCAGAAAATTCTGAATAGTTTACAATACCGAAAATTAGGTTCAAACATGTTGTTGCACGCATGACTAATTTTTTTTATACGAGTGGAAAACAACATGTTTGAACCTAGTTTTCGGTATTGTAAACTATTTGGAATTTTTTGAAAATTTGCAGGATGCTCTAAATAGCTACAATATACATGGTCATAAAAAAAAGTTGCGCTGAAAACTGTTCACGGGTCGAGAAACACTGAGAGCCCTACCGGTAGGGCTTAAAGTGAAACCCCTATAAAAGAATTGTCATCTATATATATATATATATATATATTTACGGGAATTCTCCTATAAGACTTCACTTTAAGCCCTACCCGTAGGGCTCTCAGTGTTTATAACCCCGTGAATAGTTTTCGTAGCGATTTTCTTTTATGACCGTGTATATTGTAGCTATTTAGAGCATCCTGCAAATTTTCAGAAAATTCCGAATAGTTTACAGTACCGAAAACTAAGTTCAAACATGTTGTTGCACGCGTGACTAATTTTTTTTATGCACGTGGAAAAGAACATATTTGAACCTAGTTTTCGGTACTGTAAACTATTCGGATTTTTCTGAAAATTTGCAGGATGCTCTAAATAGCTACAATATACACAGTCATAAAAAAATGTCACGCTAAAAACTGTTCACAGGTCGATAAACACTGAAAGCCCTACCGGTAGGGCTTAAAGTGAAACCCCTATAGAAGAATTATCCTGTATATTTATATTGAATCGATATGTATTGTTTTTCAAAAGTTAAAAGAATATATATAATATTTTAATCTAACGAGTTATTAATTGATCGTTGTCTTTTGCATATAAGGACAATTTTAGTTTATATTTGGCTAACATGAGTACATGACTCGCACAACGGTCAAAGGTTAAATAATATTAATTAATAAAAAGAATATGATAATCATAAAATAGAAAGAAAAATAACTTTCTAATTTTGAAATAAAATTTAAATCAATAAACTGTTATAATAAAATTATGTTTTCTATCTATTTCAAGTATCTTTAATTATGATAATATAAAATCATTAAATGGAAATTTAACCAAAAATATCTACTGATAATAACAAAACACATATTTTTAATTTTAATAGCTTTTTTGATATAATATTTTTTAATAAAAAATTGAAAAAAAATGAAAACACGTTTCATTTTATTTTTCACCATTTCTTGAAAAGCAACTAATATACTATCGATAGTAAATTAATATAAGACTTCATAGTAATATGTTATGAATAAAAATCTCAAAACATGTAAAAATAATATACAAATATTAACTAATTGTACATATAAATTATGGAGAATTCTGGCGTCCCTCACAGGACTGAGTCCTTCCGTGGGGCCCAGATTTTTTCCAAGTTTCAAATTTATATTGGTATTAAAATGTTGACTTTTTAGTATTTTGACTTGGTATAACCGGTTGTGTTTTTTTAGCTGGCACAGTTTAAATAATTGGGGGCAGAAGCGTAATTTCAGGTCCAATAAATTGTACAGTTGAGGGTTTTATAATAAATTTAGGTAAGAGTTGGGACTTATTTAAGATTGTGGACACGTAACTATTTGACTGCTGCTAAGTAACTATTATAATTGACTTAGACAAATGTATAATAAAATAACGTAACAAAAACTGAAGCTGTTTAATTTTTTTATGCGGTATAAGAAATGAATATAATGTGGTGGCAAGTTTTTAATATTAATAATAATTTTTTTTAAATGTATTGATTATTTAAAAACGGCGACGATTCGGAACTCCAACTAGCAAACAATAGTTATACTATACGTACTACATACATGTCTCCAAGTGGCCCACCCATGCATGCAAAACAATGATTCTTGTGAGGGGTGCAAGATACCTTCTACCACTATAAAAGTCTGCAATTTGGGAAACAATTAGTGCAAGCACCATTCAACCATTGCTTTTACCTCTGCCACTAATTGAAATACGTACATCCACTAAGACATGTATTCTGAAAAGAACCCCATGGCTTCCTCAAGGAAGGATTCAAAGAAGGAGGATGAAAAGTTACACATCTAGGCTGAGTCCAACAGTCCAAAAGTTGTCCTAGAAAGCTGGGATACTACCATCGACAATTACGTACAGTCTCTGGGGAACTCAGTACATGTTCAAGTCAGCGAACTAGCACCTGGGATCAAGTTGACAACCATCACTCCTTATGAAGTTGTTCGTAACCCCGTCAAACCGAAACCTAGGAGAGCAGAACCAGTAAATGTTCAATGTTTCATTGCAGAGCAAATACGCAAGTTCGACGAAGCAATGTAGCAGGCTCAATCCGTGCGTAAGGAAATTGAGAAGATTGGAATAAAATGGTGCACTGTGAATGGAATGCAAGATGCAGTTGACACTATGGTTCTATGTTTTCAAGAGTTGGAGGACAATAGTTATACTGTATTTCCAAGAGTTGGAGGACATGTAGTACGTATAGTATAATTTTTTTAACAAAAACGGCGATGATTCGGGACTCCAACTACTACTCCAGATATTCACATTGCAGAAAGTTCTCTTCGAAGTCGGGCGAGAGAATGAAGCTTACTAAGACTCTTCCAACCTTCTATTATTTTAGAATATAATAACCAAACCAAAGAAAAGGTGAAGAGGAACGGTTGTTGGTTATATGGAAGAAGTTAGGAGTATTTTTGTATTTTACACCACTTAAGCTTCAACTCAAATCCTACCATTCAATCTAATAAATCACTTCTTCCAACGACCAAAAATCACCACAGGACTCAGTCCTGGAAAATGAACTCAGGGACTCCAGAAGGCCCCATAAATTATATATGCTATATATAAACTACAATTTTAATTAATGAAGAGATATGATAAATGTCATTGAATGTGTTGACGCGGTTCTTCGCCAACAGGAAATTAAGAAAAGAAGAGAAAGGGATTAGTGCTTGTGTTGAACCGAAACAGATATATGATCTTAGGAAATGAAATGGTGACTCAAAGTACGTTTTTGAGTGGTTCAAAGGTTAAAGTCCTTCTACTCCACTAGTCAGTATTATTGCTATATACTGGATATTTGATTACAGGCTCCTTTATTACAATAAAGAATCCAACCTCTATTAACTCCCAAGGTCTCCATATTTATAGGAGAAGGCACGTGGGAGTTGGTAAGAAGGTCATCCCATGACCTTCTTACCTATCATGTCAATTATGTGACATTCATGATTAATTCCTAAACCTAACACATAAGTGTGGTCAAATCAATAGGTAAGGAGATAATGGGCCGCACGGCCCAACCCAGTCGTGGGTGTCTGAATACGCACGTTCATGCTGCGTGTCCGAGAAGTCAGGGACATATTAGACACGTGATGTCTGATATATGCACATTTACCTTGCGTGGCTGAATTTATAAAAGGTCACAGCCTCCAACTCTAGCTCGTACTACGAGCTAGATACTTAACTCGACCTTCGGCCTTCAGAGCCCGGACTCTGTCCTTAAGTTATCAGAGGCGAACCCTTAGGTTACCTCGAGCTAAGGAGGTATGATCTTATGACGACAGCTCCGGTTTTGGGGATGTCCACAAGATAATCATGATTAGGCCGCAGCTCATCTCGCTAACCAGCCTGTGGGAAAATCAGGGCGTACATCTGCCCCCCAAGCCCCTGCTCTTGGTATACGACGTCATATAAGGCCACAGTAGGGACTTTTAGGCTTCCCCATGACCTCTTCCCATTCCACATTTTACGCAGGCGCCTGATACGTGGAACATCATGGTTGGTGACGGTACGTTTTCCGAGAACCGCATTTAATGGCCTAGCCTATGCCCAGTCGTCGTTTCATATTTTGAGTGGAAGGCCTTGGATACCACATCAGGGCCATCCAACAGCCCTTTTTACGTGACCCTTCGCGTATATAACAGGGGTGGCCACCCTACGCATGGGCCACCCTTTCATTTGAAATTTCTCAGAAACTCTCTCCTTCTTCTCTCTTCATCTTAGAAAAACCCTCTTCTTTGTGACTGCCATTTTCAACGTTCAAGAAGCTCAGGCGTGAGGACTCCTTCAAAGCTTTGAAACAAATACTCCGACGAAGCTCCCACCTAGGCGATACCTTCATCCACCTCCCAACCAAATACTCTGTAAGTCCCCTGACCATACGTGTTTTGAAAATATTTTTCACTGTAGCTTAGGTAAATATTTACTGTAGCCACATGCAAGGGTTTACTGGTTTTTGTGGGTACGAAGGGTGAAAGCCTTTTAGGTTAGGGTATTTTTGCTGTAGGAAATCGTTTTAGGAGTATGGTTTACAGGATGTATTTTCTGGGGAAAATTTCTGGGTAGGAGTTTTGGAATTTTGGGTGCAAAACCGGGTAGCTTAGGGGACACGCTTCACAAGCGGTTTTGCCTTTCATGCCTATTGGAACTTTCCCTCCAAGGAAAAATTTTAACTTGACCCTCCTGACACACAAATTCCGAGTAATCGGGGATCTGTTGGGAGCACAGGCGCGTGTTCATTGAACTGCGTGGTCTCACTCTCCACGGGCTGGGCTTATCTCAGCTCGTGCAAAGAACACTCCTTTTGACTCTTCCTTATGCTTAGGTTGCCTTTTCTGAAATCTTTTCTTTTGTTCGTTAGGTGACCAGATGGCACCGAAGAGGAATGCTCCAAAGAAGACCGTCGGCAGCTCGGCCTCCCAGCAAGACAAAGGAAAGGCGGTGATGCCGGATTCTCCGATTCCCAACTTTGGGCCGGCAGTGGAGCAGGAGCTCGAGGTGGCTCCTGACGCATTCTTTGAGGCGGAGAGGATCGTCTTTAAGATTACCGACCAGATGAAGATCAACAAGCTATTCCTCTCCCACAACATCGGGCTGGGGAGAGCGTCAGTGATTGCCCGACCCCCTGCGGAAGGTGAGCGGAGCTGCGCACCGCTCGACGAGGAATTCGCGGCCTGGTGTGGCGAGCATTTCAAGGCGGGGGCCTTCCTCCCGCTGGACCAGTACTTTGCTGACTTCCTAAATTATGTGAAGTTGGCCCCATTTTTCAGCTCCCCCCCAACTCTTATCGGTTGTTGGCGGGGTTGAGATATTTATTTTTGAAGCACGAGTGGGAGGTCCCCACTCCTGTGGATATTTTGTATTTTTTATGCCTCAAGGCCAGCCCGAATCAGCGGGGGCGAGGCGACGGGTTTTATTACTTGACCCGATTCCCCAACATGGATGCGGTCATCGAGCTGCCCAGCCACCCCAACGACTTTAAGGATCAATTCTTCATGTCGACGGGGTTCAGAAACTGTTAGCTCCACTACTTCAATCCCCCTCGTAAGTGTTTTTCATCCTTAGCTCGTAAGTTAAGTATCGTTTAGCTCCTCCTGTAGCCCTTTCTGACTTAGATTAATCCTGCAACCATCTTCGCGAGGACAGAGAAATCTGTGACCCTCGGGGCCCAATACGAGACACTGGCGGGCTTGCCCCCCAGTGAGAAGGATTATCGCGCGCTCGTAACAGACGAGACGATGGTGGCCTGGAAACTGATTTTCCCAAATCAGACTTTGAACCTAAGGAGGCCCCGGGGGCTTCCCCCAGCTCGCGACACCAGACCCATCATCGTGGAGGAGGTCGCGGGAAATGAAGATGAGGAGGACGAGGACGACGAAGTTCCCCTCGTGAGGAACAGGAAGCGGGCGCTGGAGGTCGCCCAGAGGACGGGCGAGGAGAGGATCCAGTCCGGAGCAGCCTCGGGTCCTTCTGTCGAAGGTAACCCTTACTTGTTTAGGAGTTTAGATATGGCCACAGCAGACCCCCGGCTAGCTAGGTTCAATCCTAGGCAGCTCGTCCATCGTCATCGAAGTGATCCGGACCTGAACACAACCCTGCTCCACTGTGTGGACCGGCTTGTGTTGGACTACCTAGATAGCCGGCCTAGGGGTACCGTAGTAGTAGATAACACCCTAGCCTTTAGGTCGATCCTATTCGAGGAGTATGGGACCAACCTTCGGTCATGGCCATCACTTCGAAGGGGTGCCGTAGCTCCGGAGCTTAGGTAATATGTAGAAGAATCTAGCCCGGAACCGGAGTTAGATCCAGAACTTGCACCAGCTCGGGAGATAATCGACTTAGATTCTCCAGCGGGAGCTCCGGAGCCGATGGTCGTAACCATAGGTTCTTCTAGCCCGGGGGGTAGGATCCCTTTTAGTATACATATACTTTTAATTTCTCTTTTTCCCCCTTTGTTTTTGTTTCTGTATGATTGCTAACTTTTGTACTAACCATGTCTTTGTTTTGACAGAAGAGATGTCTCAGCCCGAAGAGAGCCTGCGAGGTGCGTTCGCCAGGGGGAACCCCCCAGCTGGGGCTACTGGACCAAGAATGAAAAGGATCCGGACGTCCAAGCACGCCGCCGGGACCCCCACCAAGTCTCCTGCAAAGGAGAAGGAGCAAGCCCCAGCTGCCCAGGTCGTGGGAGTAGTTCCTCCTGCTGCCGAGGGAAGCAACATGCCCCCACCCCCACCGCGAGCTCTGGCCGCCGCCCGTGACGCAGGAACGGAGCTCGAGGCTTCGTCGATTGTACCCGCTGAGGTACGCATCCTAGTCAATCCCCAGGACCTGGAGAAGATCCTAGAGGCCTTCCGGGGAACGGTGTATGAGTCGGCGAACTACGCCATCAGCCACATATACAAGTTCAACGAGAAGGAGCTTCGGGCAATCGAGACAATGAGTCTGGTGGGCGTGCTGGAGTCTTCCCTGGGCATGTCCCTAACGGTAAGCTGACTTTACCCTTTTATGGCTTTTTATTATTACACTTTGCCCTGTTTTTTCTTTCTTCTCTTTTTTCTAAGGCAATTGCCTTTCCGCCTTCGCAGAGCGCCGTTGCCCTTCATCGGAGCATCGCCAGGACCAAAACTCAGCTCGAGGACATGAGGAGCGAGCACCAGACTTCTCTGCAGGCGGCTAAGGAATCCCTGGCGGCCTCGCAGGCCGAGTAGGAAAAAACCCGCCCAAAGGTTCAAGAGCTCGAGACCACCCTTGCCAGCGTGCGGACAGACCTAGATGCCACGAAGGCTGAGGCCAAGGCCGCCTTGGAGGCCGAGCGGACAACTTCGAAGAAGGCCTTGGAAGATCTGTTCTACCATTGCTGGGCCTACAATCTAGACGCTGACTTCTCCTTCCTGTCAGCGAACCTCTGGGAGTGCTTGCTGGTGAAGTTCCAAGCTCGGCTTGATAAAGAAGCGCCCTTCGAGGCCGGGGACGGCTCCGCCGTAGCCGAGCAGGGCGAGACGATGACCTCCAACGGGCCACCTGGCGGATCTTAGGGCCTTCCCCTCTCGTGCCCTTTCCTTCAATATTCTTAACTTAAAATTTTTTGTGTAACATTTGCATGAGGTGCTTCCACCTCGAGACAATTTAACTCAATTTTATTTTTAATTGATTCTCTTTCTTGCCCCTACGCATTTTAGTTACAATTTTTGAAAAACTTAGTTCGCGTTAATCTTTATCCATATCTCGAGCTCTTTAGGGAGAACAACGATCAATAGATTTAAATCAACTTCTAATTTTTTTGACCTGGTTATATCCAGGATATTATTTTGAAAACTTAGTTCGCGTTAATTTTTATCCATATCTCGAGCTCTTTAGGAAGAACAACGATCAATTGATTTAAATCAACTTCTAAGTTTTTGGACCTGGTTATATCCAGGAACTTAATTTGAAAACTTAGTTCGCGTTAATTTTTATCCATATCTCGAGCTCTTTAGGAAGAACAACGATCAATAGATTTAAATCAACTTCTAAGTTTTTTGCCCTGGTTATATCCAGGAACTTAATTTGAAAACTTAGTTCGCGTTAATTTTTATCCATATCTCGAGCTCTTTAGGAAGAACAACGATCAATAGATTTAAATCAACTTCTAAGTTTTATGACCAGGTTATATCCAGGAACTTAATTTGAAAACTTAGTTCGCGTTAATTTTTATCTATATCTCGAGCTCTTTAGGAAGAACAACGATCAATAGATTTAAATCAACTTCTAAGTTTTTTGACCTGGTTATATCCAGGAACTTAATTTGAAAACTTAGTTCGCGTTAATTTTTATCCATATCTCGAGCTCTTTAGGAATAACAATGATCAATAGATTTAAATTCACTTCTAAGTTTTATGACCCGGTTATATCCAGGAACTTAATTTGAAAACTTAGTTCGTGTTAACTTTTATCCATATCTCGAGCTTTTTAGGAAGAACAATGATCAATAGATTTAAATCAACTTCTAAGTTTTATGACCTAGTTAAATCCAGGATAGGACTTAGTTCGCGTTAATCCTTACCAATATCTCGTTGTTATCCAGATTTCCGGATAGCGTTTAGATGGATAGCCTCGGGGAAGCAGAATTATCAAAGTCTTTCACGAAAGGTGACCAGAGTTCGCGGATGGACAGAAAGGCTTCGCCTCTCCCGTTTGGTGTCCAACATACTCTTTCAAGCAACCGCGACGCGGAAGCTCGTCAATTCTCCCGGACTCCCGAAGGGATATCCTTCGGGGAAGGTCCTTCCAGGAGAAGCTCTTCAGGTTACCTTCGCGGATACATTTTCGTGCCTCGCACGGAAGAAGACCAAGCGGTCGAGTCATGGAGGAGGCATAGTTGGAATGATATCCACCTGACACAGGATCCCGCCTGACACGCCCGACAGGTCGAGGCCGCACACATCCCAGCACGCCTAAAAGTACCATTTCGCCTACTGTTCCGCTGACAGCCTGGAAAAGACAGCTGCCTTTGTGCATTCCCCATACTTTCATGTAAATATACCGACATAGAGTCTGGTGGCCAGGCGACTACGGTAATTGTATCCCCTATTTATGGCTGGTGTAATTAAGACTCATGGGGGCAGAGTAAAAACCCTAAGAAAAAACTCTAGCTATAAAGACCTCCTCATTTTGCAATAGGGGGAAGAAAAAAAGAACAGATTACATAGCAAGAACTCTGCCAAAATCTCTCTAGCTTCGTCTTCTTCTAGAGAACTCGAGAGAAACACTGTGAGTTTGTGAGGTTCTTTTACACTAGCCATTTTACTGTAATTCTCTACAAGTATAATAACATCGACTCGTGGACTAGGGCTCGTTAACGCCTGAACCACGTAAAAAACCTATTTGTCTATTTATATTTCTGCACTTCTACAGTTCTTATCTTTTTATTATTTTGTTTGTATTCGTTTCCGAAAAACTCGGTAAACACTCGCATTTTTTAAGAAAAACAACGATCAATCGATACGAATCAACTTCTAAGTCGTTAAGGTGACCTGGTTATATCCAGGTACCATATGCCCCCCAAGTAATTGGGAAAGGGTCTTTTGTGGTTACTTTAGATTACACTTGAAAACATGTACAAATATAAAAAAAAAGCTGATTCTCATTGCTTAATACATAAAAAATGGCCTTTTAGGCCTTACAAGTGAATAATTGATAATATTTCTTTAAATGGATGGCGTTCCAAGCCCGCGGGACTGCCCCTCCATCAAGCCGAGCTAACTTATAAGTTCCTTCCTTAATGACCTCGATGACTTGATATGGTCCTTCCCTGTTCGGTCCCAAGACTCCATCTTTGGGGTCCTTACCGGCTAAGAAGACTCTTCTTAGGACCAGGTCGCCAACGCTAAAGGCACGCGTTTTGACTTTGGAGTTGAAATAGCGACTGATCTTTTGCTGATAATGGGCAAGCTGAAGTTGCGAATCTTCTCGCCTTTCATCAACTAGGTCAAGGGAATTGCACAGTAGCTTGTGGTTGCGGTCCTGGTCATAAGACTGGACCCTATGCGAAAGCATCTTAACTTCCACGGGGAGGACTGCCTCACTCCCAAAGGTTAGGGAGAAAGGATTATGACCCGTAGGAGTCCGATGCGAGGTCCGGTATGCCCATAGGACCTGGGGGAGCTGTTCTGGCCAGACCCCCTTCGCTTCATCTAATCTCTTCTTGAGGCTCGCCTTCAAAGTCTTGTTGACAGCTTTGACCTGGCCATTCGCCTGAGGATAGGCCATGGAGGAGAAACTTTTCACAATTCCGTACCTTTCACAAAACTCGGTGAACAGGTCGTTGTCGAACTGAGTGCCATTATCGGAGACGATCTTATTGGGTAGGGAGAATCGGCAAACAATGCTTTTAACCACGAAGTCAAGTACTTTTTTGTACGTTATCGTCGCCAAAGGTTCTGCCTCGGCCCACTTCGTAAAGTAGTCGACGGCTACCACGGTGTAACGGACCCCGCCTTTTCCAGTAGGGAGGACGCCCACCAAGTCGATCCCCCAAACAGCGAACGACCATGGGGACGAGATCATCTTCAGCTCGATTGGAGGAGCTCGGGCAACTGCGGCGAATCGCTAGCACTTGTCGCACTTCTTGACATACGAGATCGAATCCTTGGATAGAGCGTGCCAGTAATATCCTTGCCTCCGGACCTTTAGGGCCAAGCTCTGCCCCCCAGTGTGATCTCCGCGAAAACCCTCATGCACTTCCTGCAGGATGGCCTTTGCTTCGCCTCGAAGAACACATCGGAGGAGAGGTTGGGAGTGCCCACGTTGGTATAGCATCCCGTCCACCATTGTATACCTCGGTGCTTGATACAGGACTCGCCGTGCATCATTACGCCCTTCAGGCAGCTTTCCCTCGACGAGATACTCAAGGATGGGGGTCATCCAGGTCGGCCTGGCATCGATCATCTCGACCTCCGTCCTGACAACTTCTATGCTTGGTTTTTCCAAGAATTCTATTGGTACTAACCCCAAGGTCTCCGTTTCCCTAGAGGTGGCGAGCTTGGCAAGAGCATCTGCATTAGCGTTCTGTTCCCGAGGTATCTGTTTGATCGAGCCTCGCCTAAACGCGGATAGCTCACCTTTTACCTTTGCCAGATAGGCAGCCATCTTGGGTCCCCGTGCTTGATATTCGCCCAGAACTTGGTTTACCAAGAGTTGGGAGTCACAGAAGCACTGGACGGAGCTCACCTTCAACTCCTGGGCTATCCTCAGCCCGGCCAGCAAAGCTTCATATTCGGCCTCGTTGTTGGAGGCCTTGAATCCGAATCTCAGTGCCGAGTGGAATCTATGTCCCTCGGGGGATATCAAAATGATTCCAGCTCCGGATCCGTTCTCGTTGGATGAACCATCCACAAAGATCCTCCATGATGCTTGGGGCGAGGTGACTTGGGGTGAGTCCTCAACGGGATCCTCCTGGAATCCCGTGCATTCTGCCATAAAATTGGCCAGGGCCTGACTTTTTATAGCAGTTCGCGGAGTGTACAAAATCTCGAACTGACTGAGTTCGATTGCCCACTTTAACAAACGTCCTGATGGTTCAGGTTTTTGCAAAACCTGCCTTAAAGGCTGATCGGTCATGACGTGTATCGAGTGGGACTGGAAGTACGGCCTGAGCTTTCGCAAGGCCGTGATAAGGCAAAACACCAATTTCTCCATCAACGGGTACCAGGATTCAGCCCCGAGAAGTCTCTTACTGATGTAGTAGACTGGTCTCTGAACTCGGTCTTCTTCCCGGACCAATACGACACTGGCTGCATCCTTAGTGACAGCCAGGTAGAGAAAAAGAGGCTCTCCTATTTTGGTTTGGATAGTACGGGCGGCTCGGCCAGATGCGCCTTTAGGTCGAGGAATGCGCTTTCGCACTCCTCTGTCCATTCGTACTTCTTGTTTACTCGGAGCAGGTTGTAGAATGGCAAACACTTATCGGTGGACTTGGAAATAAACCGATTGAGGGCCGCCACTCTTCCTGTCAGGCCTTGGACATCTTTTCGCGACCTGGGCGAGGGAAGCTCGAGCAGTGATCTGATCTTGTCGGGGTTTGCCTCGATTCCTTGGGTATTGACAATGAACCCTAGGAATTTCCCTGACGCGACACCAAAAGTGCACTTCTGTGGATTAAGCCTCATGCCATACTCCCGTAGTATCTTAAAACATTCTTCCAGGTCGGAAACATGGTTATCGACATTCTTTAACTTGACTAGCATGTCATCAACGTACACTTCCATGTTTTTTCTGATCTGGTTTGCGAACATTCTATTTACTAACCTTTGGTAGGTAGCTCCGGCGTTCTTCAGCCCGAATGAGATGACCTTGTAACAATAAACGTTAGTCGGGGTCATGAAACTGGTGTGCTCCTGATCTGCCGGATTCATGGCGATCTTATTGTAGCCCGAGTACGCGTCCATAAAATGACATGAGCTCGTGCCCCGCCGTGGCATCTACCAAGTGGTCAATCCTTGGTAGTGGAAAACAATCCTTGGGGCAGGCTTTATTCAGGTCGGAGAAGTCTATGCAGGTCTGCCATTTTCCGTTGGGCTTCGGAACCAGCACGGGGTTGGCGACCCATATTGGAAACTTGGCTTCACGGATAAAGCCACATTTTTTGAGCCGGGCTACCTCTTCCTCCAAGGCTTCAGCCTGGGTTGTTCCTAGGCGTCTTTGCTTCTGGGACTTGGCGGGAATGCTTTTATCCAGATGAAGTGTATGCATGATGACACTCAGGCTGATTCCCACCATTTCCTCATGGGACCACGCAAATACGTCCAGGTTATCCCGCAGAAATCTGGTCAGCTCCGCCTTCCTCTTGCTGCAGAGGTTTTTCCCGAGCTTGACCATCCGTGATGGATTCTGCGGATCAATGTTCACTTCCTCGAGCTCCTCAATAGCGTGGAGCTCGGATCTGTCCTCGCCTATTCAGGGGTCAATATCCTCACTTAAGACGACATTTTCCCCTTCGGCGCTTTGATATTTTTCAATCTCAGGATCCGCTAAGGGTTCCTGAGATTCCTCTTCACCACTTTGGATGGCCATTGCCAGCTGCCCAGGTTTAGATTTTCCCTTCATGGAAATGCTGTAGCATTCCCTGGCAGCGAGCTGGTCGCCATGGACAGTGCATATTCTCGTGGAAGTAGGGAATTTTATCGCGAGATGGCGGATGGAAGTGACGGCCTCAAATGCCATGAGCGTAGGTCGTCCCAAAATTGCGTTGTACGCAGCGGTGCAGTCAATGACCATGAACTCGAGGAGTTTCGAGACTGTTCGAGGTCCTTCTCCCAGGGTGATCACCATCTCGATCGTCCCTATGGCCGCCGATCCTTCTCCCGAAAAACCATATAACATCATGGAGGTCGCCTTCAGCTCGGCGACGGTCAAACCCATCTTTTCTAACGTGGATCGGAATAGGAGGTTCACTGAGCTCCCGTTGTCGATCAGCACCCTCCTCACTCTCCGATTGGCGAGCTGAACTGCCATGACCAAAGGGTCATTGTGAGGGAACTGGACATGGCCCGCATCTTCCTCCGTAAAAATGATCGGTTGCTTCTCCAATCGCTGCTGCTTTGGCAGGCGCTGCTCTGGGACGAACTCTACTCCGTTATGCGCCTTCAGTTCATTCACGTATCTCTTTTGGGCACCCCTGTTCGTGCCAGCCAAATGCGGTCCTCCAGAGATGGTGGATATCACCCCTCCAACCAAGGGAGGAGGGACGTCCTGATCTATCCGAGACCCGGGCTGACTGGCCGGGACTTCTGGAGCAGGTCGACCTGCTAGGACTCTATTCCGCGCGTATTGAGCCAAGGGGGCCAACATCCTTTAGATGCCTACAATCATCGGTGTTGTGGCCAACATCGTTGTGAAAGCGGAAAAACTTGGAGGTATCTCTCTTCCCCTTTTGGTGCTTCAACGGCTCGGGCCTCTTCCAGGGGAGGTGAGTAGAATTAGCTAGGAAAATGTTCTCCCTAGACTGGGTGAGCTCTGTGTAAGTAGCGTAGACGGGCTTAAACTTGTCTATGGAATTATTCTTCTTTTGGCTGTGCTGGCTGCCTTCACCATTCCCCTTTCTTTTGCCTCCACCGAGCTGGTTATTCTGTGTGACGTTTTGGGTCGCTGCCACAACCTCCGTCCCCACTCCAGCGGGCTGATCAGGGATCTGCCTGGTTCCTGCAGCTGAGGCTTCGGCTTCCTCCAAGTTTATCCATTCCTGGGCCCTGTTAAGGAATTCGTTAACCGAGTTGACTCCCTTTCTTTGTATGTCTTTCCAAAGATCCCCTCTGACGAGGATTCCAGTTCTCATGCCCATGAGCTTGGAGCTATCATCCGCGTCTCTGGCCCGAGCAGTGACGTTCGCAAATCTGCTCAGGTTGGCCTTCAGAGTTTCACCGGGCTATTGCCTCACGTTAGCCAAAGAGTCGGCCTGAACGCGGGCAGCCTGGGAGGCTCGGAATGCCCTTTTGAAATCTGCCGAGAAAGTCTTCCAGGAGTTGATTGAAAGTCTTTTACCTAGCTTGAACCACTGCCTGGCAGGTCCAGTCAGTGTGGAAGGAAAGATTGGACACCTCATCTCGGGGCCAATGTTGTGGGCCATCATCAGGGTGTTAAACATCCCTAGGTGATTTGACGGGTCTCCGTCTCCATTGAACTTAGACAGGTGCGGCATACGGAAACCAGGTGGGTAAGCCGTTGCTGCTATGCTGGGGGCAAAGAGCTCCATCTCATCCCCAAAATCATATTCATCTTTTTCTTTTTCTAACAGGAGCTTCCTCATCAGCTCCTCCATCTGGGCCAGGCACTCGAGGGTTTGGTCCTGATGTCCTTGGTTATTCCGGGGTTGTTCAACAACTCCGGATCCATTGTACATATTTGGTGGGTTATTACCCCTTCTATCTTGAGATAGGTTATTTGGGGCATTCCCTCCGTTACGTACTACGGACAGGGCCCCCCCTGAGCGAGCATGGCTGTCTCATCCTACCTGCTCCCCTCTATGGGAGTTAAGGCGATCCTGCAGATCGCCTCCCTGAGTGTCTTGTGGGCTTTGTGCCGAACTTAGGCGCTGATGCAGGTCTCCGCCAGAAAGGTCACTCCGGCGACTGCCGATCCAGTAGCTCCTGCTAGAGAGGCTTGGAGCTCGCCTTTGGTGCTGAGGACCTGGGCTTTCCCTTGGCGCCCTGCTACGCCGGGAATGTCCAGCTGATGGCGGATCTCTCCTGCTACTTCTGTAGGCTGGAATATCTTGGACGGGCTGAGGAGGAGATGGATATCTGATTGGAGACGGAGGATGCCTGACTGGAGAGGCGATCCTGGTTCTGTCTGGACGGATCAAGTTCGGTGGGGGCCTTTCAGCCCTGCCAACCTGCTGGTCCCGAGCCTGGCGATCTGGACGAGGCGCAGGACGGTTATTGGGGAAGGGCTGATGCTGCGAGCCCTCCCCGGATCTCCTTCGGGAATTTCCTCGAGCTCCCCTGGGCGCTCTCGAGGATGGTTGGGAGCTAGGAGTCGACATTCTGACCGAACGGCTGTATTGCTGTTGCCTGGCTCCAGGCACTTCTTCGAAGTTTGCCTCTCGATGGTGTGATGAAGGAGTGGAGTTGGCTGTCGAAAATCTGTCCGAGCGGCTATGCCTGGACCGGTTACCCCGACGAGACTTAGTATCCTCGCCTTGCCTTTCTCTGACGTTTGCGTCGGTTGTGAGAGGGGGTAGTCGGGCTAGCGCATCCTTGATCTGCTGGCTAGCTATTCCTAGCTGGCTCCTTAGCTGAGCATTCTCCATCTCCACCGCAGTGTAATAACACGGGTTTGGATTAGGCGGCCGGGGTGCCGAACTTCCAGTGTCATCTTGGCCCGCCAGCTGCTTTCCTGGCCGCTGCTGGGCTTTAGGAACTTGTTCACCAGGGGTGGCAGTATGATGAGCCTCCTGCCCATCATGCTGTTCTGCCTCGTTACCGTGCCTGGATCGAGTAGTCACCATAGTTGGATGTTTGCGACAGCACTAATCGAACTTGCTCTCAATGAAAGCACCAAACTGTTGATGCGGTTCTTCACCAACAGGAAATTAAGAAAAGAAGAGAAAGGAATTAGTGCTTGTGTTGAACCAAAACAGATATATGATCTTAGGAAATGAAATGGTGACTCAAAGTACGTTTTTAAGTAGTTCAAAGGTTAAAGTCCTTCTACTCCACTAGTCAGTATTATTGCTATATACTGGATATTTGATTACAGGCTCCTTTATTACAATAAAGAATCCAACCTCTATTAACTCCCAAGGTCTCCATATTTATAGGAGAAGGCACCTGGGAGTTGGTAAGAAGGTCATCCCGTGACCTTCTTACCTATCATGTCAATTATGTGATATTCATGATTAATTCCTAAACCTGACACATAAGTGTGGTCAAATCAATAGGTAAGGAGATAATGGGCCACACGGCCCAACCCAGTCGTGGGTGTCTGAATACGCACGTTCCTGCTGCGTGTCCGAGAAGTCAGGGACATATTAGACACGTGATGTCTGATATATGCACGTTTACCTTGCGTGGCTGACTTTATAAAAGGTCACACCCTCCAATTCTAGCTCGTACTACGAGCTGGATACTTAACTCTACCTTCGGCCTTCAGAGCCCGGACTCTGTCCTTAAGTTAGCAGAGACGAACCCTTAGGTTACCTCGAGTTAAGGAGGTATGATCTTATGACGGCAGCTCCGGTTTTGGGGATGTCCACGAGATAATTATGATTAGGTCGCAGCTCAGCTTGCTAACCAGCCCGTGGGAAAATCAGGGCGTACAGAATGAAATTATAATATAAATATGTAAAATTTTATTTATATTTTTATAATGTATTTGAATATTTATTACAATATAAAAATAATGTGTATTGATATATTCAATTTATATTTATACATAATATGAACAATAATAATAAAATAAAACTCGAATGAAAGAAAAAATTATTATAAATAAAAATATATCATCTTATAATTTTTATTTATATATGACTAACTTAACAAAAATAAAAAATAAAAAAATAGCCTTAAATAAAGGAAAATTATTTAATTAATGAGTTTAGTAATTAATGACCCAAAAATGAATTGAAAGAATTAGACTCAAACTAATATGACTATTATTATTATTATGATCAACACGTGTCACTGCTAGAAATATAGGCTTTAACTTCTGTTTTTACACATGAAATTGTTGGAAAATACATGAAAACTGAAGTTAAAGCTTTCAATGGGCTTTTAACTTCGATTTTAGGTTTAACTCTTAAAAAACGAAAGACTTTTTTGTAATAGAAAAAAGCAAGAGACTTTTAACTTTGGCTATTATCAAATAACCGAAGTTAAAAGTTTTATATATCCGACCCTACCACTTCTCTTCTTTATTAGTCTTAAACGAAACCCAAAGGAAAACCTCCATAGCCACCGTACGGGAGAAGAGGGTTTCACACATTTCTCCTATTTTTCTTGTTTTGTACTAATTTTTACCACTATTCTAGCTAAAAATCATAAATACATCATAGATTTTGGATTATTTTTATTTTTAGGGGTAAAAGAGATTATTTGGCCGTGGGTATGAGTGTGGTCAGATTTAGCAATTTATTTCTGGATTTTGAATGGATTTTAAGCATTCAAACGTGTTCTTCAACTTGAAAATAGGTATGGATCACTAAATCTATGTTTTTAAGGTTTTATTTTCTTTATTTTTCAGATTTATTTTATTTTTTAATTTTATACTTAATGTTTTGATAATGTATAGGTTTTAAGAATTTATAATCTTGATTCAAATGTGTGTTTGGGCATTGAAAAATGTATGAATCTCTAAAAGTTTGTCTATGTTAATTTTTTTCTAAGTTTTTTATTAATCCAAATTTAATAAAAAATTATTTGTAATTTTCTCACTTTTTATTTATTTTCAAATATTTATGATTATTTATTATAAACTCAATAATTGTAATAATTTATTTTTGTTTAAACTTTTTAGGAAATTGTTTTTGTGGTGGTTTTTGGATTGACAATTGGATTAAATTTTTTGTTATTTGGGTTAAAAATTCGTCTAAATACTATTTTTTTAGAAAAAATAAAAAAGAATAGACTTGGGTTATTTGGAAAAATTCTAGACTTTTAACTTCGGTTTTTACCCAATAACCGAAGTTAAAAGTCCTCAATTCCTGACATTAGCATGTATCCAAGACTTTTAACTTCAGTTATTTAGTAAAAATTGAAGTTAAAAGTCTACAATAGATTTTGGTTCTTTTCAAATAATCGAAGTTAAAACCCCCTTTTAACTTCAGTTTTTTGAAGACTTTTAACTTTGCATGGATAGACTTCGGTTTGTATTTATGCGAGAACCAAAGTTTATCCGCGTTAAAACCCAAAGTTAAAGTCTCTTTTAGTAGTAGTGTGTAGACAAAAACAAAAATAGAAAATAGAACAATACATTAATACAAAAGCTTTGATGATTTTTTCAAGGGTATATCAATGCTTAGTATCTAGTAAGGATATATATATATATATATATTTATGCACTCTTACATTTACACCCTATAATTTTTCTAAAGTAACCCACTTGCTACTTTCAATCCGTCTTTTGTTAGATTAATTTAATTTAGATGCATTAACAATCCTAATATGCAGAATAAGTTGTATATGATTGTTACAAAATAAAACAAATCAATAAATTATACCTCCAACTATTGATTTGATAACCTCGATCTAAAAGTTTTAGATCTGCAAAATGAAAACAAAAGAGTATTAGTGAGGGTAAAGAACCTCCAAGCTCTCACTAGCTCTTTAGATGGAGTATGAGAATGAGAGTTGAGCTTGGTGACCATAACCCTATATTTATATAGTTGAGACCTTCCGTCAAGGTTTCTGCCACAATTGATGTCAAAATATATGACAATCAATAAGATATGAAATATTGGGTATCTCAATATTGAGCAACTACCTTAAATCTGATCATATTGAGAATATCTATCAATTAATCCCAATATTGACTTTAATCATAATTAATTAGAATTATAAGTTTTGGTAACTATAATTAAATTAATAAAATACTCTAACATCCTCCCACTTGGTCTGCATTTTAACTAAAGTACCACTTAAGCCCTATGATTATCCTTGTTAGGCAACAAACACATGAATCACAACGATATGTCCTCTTTATGACGTGTATTATCTTCCATGTATTACAATGTATTTATTACTTAACAATAAGAATTATTTGGCAATGCAACTTTATGAATAAACCCTGTGTTTATTTAGGTCTAATGAAGATAAATTTTCTCAAATGAAATTAAGGTGCACATGAATATGAGAAAATATCCAAATAAGGGTTTCATTGATAACTTGTAATGAAAAATTACATAAGGGAAATCCCATATATTAACTTTATGATCCTTGAATTTATGTAGTGGCATGCCTTTAGTCAAGGGATCTGTGATCAATCAATTTTAGTGTTTGCGCACTTACTAACCACTTTCATTTTCTTTAACACGCTCCTTCATGGCTAAATACTTAATGTCAATATGCTAGCCTCAACTACAACTATTGTTGTTTCAAGCCATAAATTGTGCAACTGAATTTGCCGCAAGGTTTTTCTAAATGGCTAAGAAATAGAGTCTACAACTCTAAGACCTGAAACTCTAAAATTATACACCATACGATGTATCCTCAAAATAGTAAATGAATCCGACTTCTAAAGTGGAAGTAGCAATCAGGGTTTTCTGTGACACGACTCTGCTAGTAAATATAAAACTATTTCTAAATTGTCAGTTTGTCTCAAAATATGCATGTAATCATTTGTATCATAAAGATACCTCATCACTTTCTATGTAGCTCTTAGGTGATCTAAACTTAAGTTATTCTAATATCCCATCATTTTGATAGTAAATTCAATGTCAGGTTTTGTGGAGACATTAGGCTTCCTACAGTAGAAGCATAAGGAATGTTCTTCATTTCTTCCATTTCCATATCATTACCTGAACACTGGCTCAAATTTAATTTATCACCCTTAACAATAGGAGCAACACTTGGTGAACAATCTTTTAACCAAAATCTCTCTAAAATTTTGTTGATGTAGGTTTCTTGAGATAGACCTAAAATAGATTGATATCTATTTCGATAGATCTTAATGCAATGACATAAGATGCATCACCCATATCCTTCATCTCAAGTTCTTTGAGATGAACTGTTTCAACCCCTATCATTGGTTCCAAGAAGAATATCGTTCACATATAAAACATGGAAACAAATCTTACTCCCACTGCCCTTCTAGTATATGCATTGATCCATGACATTCTCTTCAAATCTAAAGGAAGAGATGACATTGTTATAGAATTTTAAGTACAATTTGTGCGTGAATACAAATTAATTACTCCAAGCCATTTATAGACGTGGTTGTAAGAATATCTTACCCTAATTCAGGGAAGTTACAATCAATCAATTAAATTTGAAATAAATACAATAAATGTATTAATTACATAATATCCCAGGGCAATAGGGATTTAATATGATAATAATGAATCCCTACAAAATAGGGATTTAGTAACAGCCTTTCCGCATGCCAAATGCGTCATTGAGCTTGATTGTTGTGCTGATACACTTTTGAGACTGGCCAAGCTTCATGCTCATCATTCCAATTGTAACCTCCTCCCCATCCTGAAATTTGGTCGAATACGTTCCTCGGAGAAGGTTGGTGTCCTCAAGCCTGCAACTCAGGCTCAAATGATGCGACTCATGCTCGAGTGCTAATAATAGATCTAGAACCACTTGACAATTCGTATAAGTGTCCTGCTAACATTTGTAGATCTCGAGCTTAACCTTTTCAGGGCTAAATTTTGAGGCTATTTATTTTATTATCGAAATTTGGGTGTAACATTTTTCCCCCTCAAAAGTGTTGGTTCGAATCCTCTGAGAATAAATCTTTTAAACTTCACTTACGGACATGTGTCACTGGAGGATTTATTACCGAGAGTACTTGAGTACCCTTTTACTTGTGCACGTCATTTCCCATTCTCTTTTTGTCGCCATCTCTTTGAAACACTTTTGCATTTTAGCTTTCAGAAAAAGAGACACGAACCACAGTCCTCTTTGCATGTTCTCCAAACTTAAGAAGCAAAGTACTCACACCTCCTTTAGTTCCGTGGGATCGTTCCTGCTACCCCTTCTCCAGTCGACGATCTCTTCATTCCCACAATCTACATTGTCTAAATTTTCTGATTTTTACCAATCATCAAATATATTTTTCTTTATCTATTTCCTCTGTACGTAACAAAATTTTTCGGGTTACTGCTTCACTCTAGAAATCTACTTTGGAAGAGGCAACTCTTGACTTGAGTAGGATTGTATCGACTAGAAACATGCTTTAGGCAAAAGATTTTTTGGTAAAAACAAATAAAAATGTGATCTTTTTTGGGTTGTGGGGTATTGGATTTTAGGCTTCATGTTGCTTAAGGAAAAGGATTTTGGATTAGGGTTTTATCGCATGTATCCCAATAGTATCTCCTTTTTGGATAAATGCCCACTTTTCCCTATAAACTAGGGATACTCCAAACTGACACTAACCGCCCCACTCTCGTGTGGGCACACTCTCAATGCCCCAAACTTATTAATAGTTCGGTGATGGTGCTTGAGTTAATTCTTTTTGTTTCGAGTCTTCAAGCTCGATTAAGGCGATCTCGTTATCTCGAGCTTGCAACCTCAAGTTATCAAGATTTAAGTTTTTTATTCTTTTAAATAATGGGCCCTCACATTTTTCCATCTTGTTAGATATCGCAGTCTTTAGAGAATCGTGGGTACCCGAACTTGCCATTCCTTACCATCCACCCTCTCCTCAACCTGAATTGTCATTTACACGAAACCAATGATTAATCCACGAGCATAAGGAACAAGTCGAACGAGAGGACATCTGAGCCCACTTCGGCCCTAGATCGACGAGGTCAAAGAGGGAAAAAGAAAGAAGCTTCAGGTTGCTGTGTACCATGACCCGGACCTCGAGATCCGACCAATTCCCTTAGATCCCAAGTGTAGAGTTACCATAGCCTTTTCTCTGGTCGAGCTTTCATTCAGCCTCATAGAGAACATTTTGAACAAGCCGACCACCTATAAGACATTTTCCATTCATGTCTTGGAGGACAATTTCTTCAAAGCATTATCAAAGCTCTGTCACCTCCTCCGGGTATATTTCAGAACTTCTGGCATACCATGGGTAAAAGTTATTTGGCAAGCTGATGTGTCAGTCTGCAAGCTCCAACGAAAGGAGCTGCTATGCTCCGGGTGACAACGATCCTAAGAGGAAGGTTAAGCTCGCAGTCTGGAATCGCGAGCACATGCGAGATGGGGCCTTGCTGCCCCTAAGGGACTATTTCCAGAGCTTCTTGGATTATGAGGGCATCACCCCGTTCCAGCTCCAGACCAATTCCTACAGAATCTTGGCCGCTCTAAGATCATTGTACCACGAGATGAAGTGGGACGTGCCTTCGGCACAGGATATTCTATATCTCTTTTGTCTTAAGAGTAACCCCTCTCAATCTCATGGAGGAGATGGGTTTTACTTTCTCTCGAGCTACCCAGAGGAGAAGCGGTTGTTCGAGGATATTCTCAATCATCCTCCAAACTTCAAAACCATCTTCTTTTTTATAGATGGCCTCGCTCCTTCCCGACTTCACTCCTTCCAGGGAATTCGTAAGTATCTCACCATGGTCCTTTTTTATTCTCTTTTGTTTTTATTTTTGAGCTTGAAATGCTCTCTCGAATCTTTCCTACAACCAACTGCCACTGACCAGGGGCAATTAAGGCCATGAAAGAGCAGAAGGAAGCAATTCTCAAGCTTCCTTACGGTCGGAGACCCTCACTTACCTCCGTCACAAGGATAAGCTCCGAGCTTGCGGTCTCTTAGGTGAAGGCAAGTTCATCAATGACTCAGGAATTCGTCAGTTCATGAGATAAGAAGACGTCCCACTTCCAACTACCAAGCTTCCTTCCAAAATAAGACCCTCGAGCTCGCAAGCCCATGCCTTTGTTCCTCATCTACCTGACACCCATGCTCGGGAAATGAAGCTCAGGATGAGGCTTCACCGAGCTCGGTGGATAGAGGTAAAGTAGTGTTGGACCTGTCCAAGTGGTCTCCCACTCTTTTTAGGCAGGAACCTAATGTAGTGGTTCTTTTTAATGACCCTAGGAATAATTTCATGGTCTGGTGGGGGGTAGAACTTAAATTCCATATGTTCGATAGTTGGTTAGGGAAATACCAGACTATGTATAGTCTAAACGAAGTCTGGGATGGGATTGTGTCCAGTATGGGACCAATGATTATAGGGATTTAACGAGACTGCCTCCCACCTATAGAGAGGGAACACCTTTAGAGTCGTCAAAAGACAGAGGGATTTCCTTGTCCCCGAGCTCAAGCTTGTCAAAATCCTCCAAATAGGTTTCTTTTCACCTAAAAGTCTGATCATACACTAAAATATAATAAACTCCTGATGTTTTATTTTTCCTTTTTTTAGGTGACATGGATTTGGACTTGGACAACCTCCTCAACAAGCCTGTTGCCTAGAGAGAAAAAAACACCATTGGGCATCTCAAAAGGGAGGTCGCCCTTCCAAAATCACTAAGAAGTCCGAGCGGCCCCCACCAGTCTTGAAGTCGTTCGACCTGGGCCAGGTCACTGATCCCAAAGCATTCTTGGAAACTGTGGCTTATCCTCTTGTGGGTCAACCAAAGCAAGCTCGACATGCCCAGCCTTCTATCCGAGACTGCCATCTTACGGTCTCAACCTACGTACCTGAATTTGTGGTCGACAGTGCTATCAGTATCTCTGGGGTTCAGCTCGGTTCTGAAGCATTGACTTGCTTGGGTCATTGCCTTAGCAACCTTGGGGGTCCCCAGAGGGAATTCTTGACCACCTACCAGAATGCCAACACTCTTTTGATAAGAATGGAGAGTTACTCTCTTTGATAAGTTATTTTCTAAGAGTCGATAGGCTCCCTGTTTCCGCGTCAACTTTAATTTATCTCTCTAACATCGATTTTTAATTGCAGGCCCTCTTATCATTTGTTCAGCATAATTTTATTCTGAACCATGAGGTTGCAACAAGCAAAATGCAGGCCTAAGAGGCCAGAGACGCACAGCTCAGGGCTGAGGACGATCTTAGAAAGGCTTAGCTGGAGCTGGAAGCGGCTCGGAAGGAGGTGGAGGCCAAGGACGTGAATATCAAGAGGGTCCAGGAGCAAAACACCAAGGTGGAAGCGACTCAGAGGGAGGTGGAGGCCAAAGATTCGGAGATCAAAAGGGTCCAGGAGCTTAACGCCAAGTAGGAAGAGGACAAGAAGACGACTTTCGAGCTCATCGAGTGTGAGAAGGCTCGTCTTCTTAGGTTGTTTAAGACCAAAAAAAGATCGCGTCATCGACATGGCGATGTATCGCATTTGGGCCAACAATCCTGTCCTTGATACCAGCTTTCTATCCGACAGGGAGACCAAATTTATCACCAGGTCGCATGCTCGACTGGAGCAAGAAGAGGCCAGGCTTGACGCTAAAGAGGCGGTGGAGGCCACTGGGCAAGCCAAGACTGTGGTTGATGGGGCTACTAATCCTTGAAGTTCAAATCATGGGTTGCGACCCATTTTGTTTCCCTTGTAATCATATATTTATAATTTCTTTTTTTTTCATTCCCTTGGGGCAAAGACAATTATAACTCAAAGTTTGAGTTATTTATACTTTAATGGTAGTTTAATTTTATGCTTAAATCTCTTTCTCGAAATCTTTATGCATACTATCTACCTTTATCAGTTTTTCCTTTATCGCATACTTCATATTTCTAGCCTCGAAATATTTCGAGCATATCCATAAAGTACTATATTTGTTTATCTACATAAATACTTGTCGCGCTTGGGTTTGAACTTCCATGTATTCATACACAGTTCATTCAAATGCATATTTTTTTTGACTTCATTAACCTCAAAATCGAATATTACTTTTTAACGTATTTCCATTATGAAACACTTATTGGCACGTAATCTCGTTAGTCTAGTTATTCCTTGCTTAATTATAGTAACTTGTCCTCTTCCTCAAGTATGGCCTTGAGGTTGCGAGGTTGAAACTTATTTACAAAATTTTCCAGCTCTGTCTGGACTTATAAATTTTTGTTGATTTATCTAGAATTCCAACTTTTAATTATCTCGAATAGAGTTTGTCGGTTTGTTCCAGACTTGTTTAGTGCATGTTTGTTTAATAATCCATACACTTGTTTAATTCGTGCCTACTTCATAATCAATACACTTTGACTTATTTTGTTTTATTTTTATTGTGGGCACATTTTGGAGCTTATGGTATTATTATATACCACTTATACCCCTTTAATATCCTATGATTGAAATATTAGGTTAATGAATTTTGAGAGCTTGCAAAAAGTATAACAATTAAAATACACAAAATTTAAATAAAAATCAGTGCTTTATTTATTAAAAGCAAAAATTAAGTACAAGCTTGGTTATAATAGAATAAACATCATTCCTACATTATTGATAATAAGGTCATAAATGTTCACCATTCCATGCTCGTGGTACCAATTCCCCATTTAATCTCGCTATTTTATAAACACCAGGTCGAATAATGGATTAAAGTTGGTATGGTCCTTCCCAAATAGGCTCGAACATGCTGGCCGAGGGGTCTTGTGTGGCCAAAAACACATGCCTGAGCACCAAATCTCCCAATCAAAATTTTCTCTCTTGAACCCGCTTGTTGAAGTATCTTGTAGCCCTTTGCTAGTATGCAATGTTTTTATGTTGGGCTTCGTCTCATTTTTCTTCAATTAGGTCTAGAGTTTCTTCGAGCTGGGATTGGTTTGAGGTCTGTTCGTATGTCTTGCATCTGATTGTTGGGATTTTGACCTCAATAGGTAGCATAGCTTCGCAACCGTAAGCCAGGGAGAAGAGGGTATGTCCTGTTGAGGTCCGAGTTGTCGTTTTATAGGCCCATAGGACTTGTGGTAATCCCTCTGGCCATTTCCTTTACCCTCTTTGAGCCTTTTATTAATAGAACTCTTCAAATTCTTGTTCACTGCTTTAACCTGTCCATTTCTTGTGAATGGGCTACTGAGGAATTTTTTATTATTATCCTATTCTTTTTGCAGAACTGTGTAAACAATTCGCTATCGAACTAGGTTTTGTTGTCTGATATTATTTTCCTTGGTACCCCGTATCTGCAAATTATATTCTTAACCATGAAGTCCAGAACTTTCTTCGAAGTTATAGTGGCCAGAGGTTCAGCCTCGGTCCACTTCGTAAAGTAATCAACAACAACTACAACATAATTTACTCCTCCTTTTCCCGTTGGTAGGGATCCTACAAGGTCGATTCCCCTTACCGCGATTGGCCATGCAATGCTCATCATGGTGAGCTCGATTGGTGGAGTGTGTGGGATTGAAGCGAACTGGTGACACTTGTCACAACACTTGACGTATTCGAACGATTCTGCTTTAACTGTAGGCCAGAAGTATCCTTGCCTAATCACCTTTTTTGATAGAGTATGCACCCTAGTGTGGTCTCCACAAAATCCTTCATCGATTTCCTCTAAAAAAAATTATGGCTTTGGGTGGAGTTACACATTTAAGAAATGGCATAGAATACCCTCTTCTGTACAATTTCCCTTCCAATATAGTGTACCTTGGTATCCTGTATATAAGTTTCCTAGCCTCATTCCAATCAGTTGGGAGGCTCCTGGTTTTGAGGTACTCAATTATGGGGGTCATCCAGGTAGGTTGTGAGTCGATCTTGTTGACATCTTCTTCCTCAGGCTCGAATATGCTTGGGACCAGTAGAAACTCGACCGACACCACATTGAGTGCATCAACTTCCTTGGTTGTGGCGAACCTAGCTAAAGCACCTGCATTCGATTTTTTCTCTCGCGGAACTTGTTCAATGGCATAGAACTCGAATTGTCTGAATGTTGCTTTGACCTTCTCCAAGTAGGCTGCCATTTTACTACCATGAGCTTGATATTCTCCTAAGACCTGGTTAACGACCAATTGGGAATCACTATAAAAGTGAATTGCTTTTGCTTTGAGTTCAGAAGCTATCCGAAGTCTCGCTAATAGTGCTTCCTATTCATCCTTGTTATTTGATGCCTCGAAGCAAAACCGTAAGGAGAAATGAAAATGATTTACAATCGGAGTGATCAAAATAATTCCTACCTCCAATCCATTCTCACTTGAAGACCCATCGATGTAAAGTCTCCACAGCTCATGGGCTGGGGTTATGACTTCCTCATTGGTGATTCCCGTACATTCAACTATGAAATCTGCTAAGGCTTGTCCTTTGATCGTTGATCTCAGGTGATAAGCAATCTTGAATCATTCGAGTTCAACCGCCCATTTTAACAGTCTTCTAGACTTCTCAGGTTTTGACAACATCTGCCTTAATGGTTGATTAGTTAAGACGTGTACATGATGTGCCTGGAAGTAAGGTCGGAGCTTTCAAGATGCATGTATCAAGCACAAGGCCAGCTTTTCCATTAATGGATATCTCAACTCTACTCCCAGTAACCTTTTACTAACATAGTATACAGGTTTTTGTACTTTCTTATCATCCCGAACAAGTATTGCACTGATTGCATGCTCGGTTGTGGCAAGGTATAAGTACAATAATTCACCTAAATTGGTTTGGATAAGATTGGTGGTTCGGCTAGGTGCTTTTTAAGGGCTTGAAAAGTGAGCTCACACTCGTCCGACCATCCAAATTTCTTGCCCCCTCTCAAAAGCTAAGAAATGGAAGGCATTTGTATGTAGAATTCGATATGAACATACTTAAGGCCGCCATTCACCTAGTTAAACTCTAAACATCTTTATGTTTTCTAGGTGAGGACATATCGATTAAAGCCTTGATCTTATCTGGGTTTGCCTCTATGCCTTGAGCATTTACTATGAATAAGAGAAACTTTCCCGAGGATACTTCGAATGAGCATTTATGGGGGTTAAGTCTCATGTTGTATTTCCAAAGTATAGCAAAGCATTTTGCGAGATCATCAACATGGTTATAGTTATGCTTGGACTTAGCTAGCACGTCGTCCACATAAACCTCCATGTTGTTTCATACTTGCTTGGCAAACATCCTATTTACCAATCTTTTATATGTGGCCCCGATATTCTTGAACCTGAAAGGCATCACATTGTAGCCGTATATACCCTTATCGGTCATAAAGCTCGTATGTTCTTGGTCAGGTGCAATCATGGCTATCTTGTTACATCTAGAATACGCATCCATGAACCACATGATCCCTTGACCCGTGGTAGCCATCTACGAGATGAACAATTCAAGGTAGGGGAAAGAAATCTTTTGGACATGCCTTGCTGAAGTTCGAATAATCAATGCAAGTTTGCCACTTGCCATTAGACTTCAAAACTAATACAGGATTGACTATCCAATTGAGATAGAAAGCATCTCGAATAAACTGATTTGCCTTTAGCCTTTTGACCTCTTCTTTCAACGATTTCTTCCTTTCATCGTCCATGAGCCTTATATTTTGTTGCTTTGGTGGGAATCCTTTGTCTATGTTGAGTGCATAGCTTATAATGTTTAGGCTGATCCCAGACATGTCTGAACACAACTATACAAACACATCTTGATATTCCCTAAAGAAGAGGATTAATTGTTATCTCGCATCCTTTGGGAGGTTCTTCCCTATCTTTACCACCCTAGTGGTATTCTTTTCATTGAGTTCTACGTCCTCGAGCTCCTCGATTCGTTCGAGATCGTCCCTATCCTATTCTATCCTGGGGTCGATATCTTCTTTGACTTCATAGACTGTCTCACTTATTTCTCGGATGACAACAAGTGATTGTGCTTTTGTTTGGCCCTTCCACCTCATTGAGATGTTATAGCATTCTCGGGCAACCAACTAGTCTCCTTTCAGTGTCCCAATGCCACTAGGTGTTGGGAACTTGATGGTAGGTGCCTCATAGATGAAACTGCCCCTAGCCCAATCAAGGTTGGTCTCCCGAGCAGTACATTGAAGGCCGAGGGGGTGACCACCACTATGAAATCCATTATCTTGGTTACTGAGACTGGATAGTATCTCAAGGTCACCTGGAGCTCGATAGACCCTATGCTGGCTATTCCTTCTCCTGAAAATACGTACAACGTCGTTGCACATGCTTTGAGGTCCTGAACTGAGAGTCCCATATTTTCCAAGGTGGCCTTACAAAGGATGTTAACTGAGATCCCATTATCTATCAGGATTCAGCGCACTCATTTATTGGTGAAATGGAAGGTGATGACCAAAGGGTCATTGTGGGGAACTGGACGTGTGAGGAATCTTCTTCAGTTAAATTAATGGTTTGGGTTTCAACCCTTTGTTATTTCGGAACTCCGGGTTCAGGTTCGTAGGGAGATCCATCCCCCGTCTTCAGCTCGTTGACATATCTTTTCTGGGCATTTCTGTCCAACCCAGCAATATGCGGTCCTCCGGCGATGGTTACTACATCTTCCTCATCGATCAGAGGTAGGCTATGCAAGAGTTGCCCTCTGCCCAGCCGAAGCTTTGGCTGGATTCCTGTTTCTAACATATTGCCCTAAGTAACCTCTCGAGATCAACCATTTGATCTCGTGTTTCAGTTGTCTGCATTCATCGGTGGTATGACCAATGTCCCTATGGAAACTACATAATTTAATGGTATCCCTTTTAGACTTCTGATTTCGCATTGGATCAGGTTGTCTGAAAGGGACCTGGTTTTCGTTTGCGATAAAAAATTTCTCCCAAGTATCTATAAGCTCGGTATAAATTGTGTAAATGGAGAAGTATTTATCTCCCATTTTATTCTTAGCCTCATCTGCCTGCGAGTTATTCCCTTCATTCTTTTTTCTCTTTGAAGGGTTATCTCTTGGGGGTCGCAACGTTGAGGGCATAGCCAAGGTCGAGGTTGAGTTAGCATTCGTTGTTATAGTTATTATGGGCTGAGGAGTCAGTATTAATGCCGACTTCATCTCTTGTACATTGACAAATCTTTGAGCAGAGTTATTGAACTCGGTTATTTTCCTCACAGTTTTGCTTTGCATGTCGTCCCAAAGGGGACTCTCGAGGAATACTCCAGCTCATACTACCATGAGATGACCACTGTCATTGACATTTCGAGCTCGTGCCACTTCTATGTAATCTCGTCAGGTAGCTTTTTAATGACTCCCCTTGTTGCTGCCTAACATTAGTAAATGATGAAGCCTCGGGCTTGACACTCTTTACGGCTTGGAAATGCATCTTGAACTCTTTAGTTAGTTGTTCCCATGATGAGATTGAATGTCTCAGAAACTTGCTGAACCATTTTTTCGCTGGTCCCGCGAGTGTGATCGGAAAGAGCATGCACCCTAGCTCATATCCGACATTGCTGGCCCGCATTATTATGTTAAATGTACTCAGGCAGCTATATGGGTCGGAAGTCCCATCGAAGCGCGGCACATTGGGTATCTTAAATGCATAAGGAAATGGAGTGTTTGATATGTGTGGAGCAAAAGGCTCGAGCTCCTCGTCAGAGTTGTGAGCCTTGTCCTTATTTCTTTCTTCTTGCAGGAGCCTGAAGGCTCTTTCAAGCTGGTTGATCCTATCTTAGACACAATGCACTGAAGGTTGAACTTGCATTTCTGATAGCTGGTTATTGTTTGAAAAAGCTCCAGCTCCTTGTCCCAGTACAAGGTTATACTGATTCCCATGTACTGGTTGCAAAGGCTCTTTTCAGTTATTTAAATGTGTTCATAAATTTGGGTTTGACAGGTTAGTCTACCCTCATTTTCGATTCAAATGATCTCAAATATCAGGATAATCATTTTCATAATTACCATTATTCTTGGGCTCGGTGTTGTACACACTCACCAATTAGTTGAGGTCCAGACTTCCACTAAGGAAGCTGACATTCATCTCTGGTTATTATTGTTGTGTGGTTCGATTGTTACGAGGTGGGTATTCTGCTTGCCTCCTCACCCAATTTGTTTGTTACCTCGACATATGATTTCCTATTGGCTGAGGTGGTCTAAGTCCTCGGTGAGCCTCTCATGGGGCCTCACGTTCACCCCCTTTTCTAGGTCGAACCCTATGGATTCTGTCTCAGCTCCCACTTTGAGAAGGTCTCTGGGGTGCCTGATCCCCTATCCGATCCCTTGCTTGGTTCCCATTGTGAGTTGGCTAGGGTGCCTTTCAAGGTGGAGATGGGTGTCTTATCGGAGAGTGCAGATGCCTTATTGGTGATGGTGGAAGCCTCCCGTTATTGGGTCTGGATGGTCCAAAATTGGCTCGCATAGGTTATGGGTTGTTACTGGCAGCTTCGAGGTTATCATTTTGAGCTACCGAAGGAACTTGGTTATTCCCAGTTCCAGCAGGTACATTTCTTGTAGGATTTCCCCTAGCAGCATTTTGAGAGTTTCCCCTAGGACGACTGTTGTCGATATTTTTCCTGGGTCTCGGTTGGGCTTCTTGGCCCATTTGCTCAGCCATCCTGGTTTTCGTACTTCCTTGGGGTTGTCCTCTGGTCCTTCGGGGCGGTGCCTATAGTTCAGTGACTTGCCTAGCCAATTCCTCATTTCGCCGTGTAGCCTCGGCCAACTATTCACGCAATTTGTGAGTCTCCAATTCCATGGATGGTATGTCCCATTCAGGATTACAATACAAATCCTCGTCAAGTCTAGGGGTCTGAGAAGGTTGCTCCCTGGAGGTCGATGATTCACTCCCCTCATTGGGGCTTTGATCTACCATAGGCTGCTTCCTAGGTCTCCGTGGATAGTTCTCAGTCTGAGGAGTACGTACCTTAGGGATTTGGGGTAATGGTCGCCCACCAGTTCCGGGTCTATTCGCGGCGGCCATTGATGATGTGCAGGTGGTTTTGATTAAACAATACAACGATTTTCTTAATACTCTCAACGAAAGCACCCAACTGCTAACGCCATTTTTCGTGAACTTAAATATGAAGAGCACTAAACAAGAATGTAAAAATAGTAGAAGGATTCTAAAGTTTTTTATGCAGTTTAGCATCTATTTGTGCAGCCAAATCCATGGTTGGTGCAATTGGGGCTGCTAGTTGGGCTGGTGGCATTCCCAGATCAGGAATTTGTGCAGTGTTAGGACTTGCAGGCACCTCTTCCGCGACCTCTCCCTTTTCCCCTGGCTCCTGTTGCTCCTCTTCCATTCGTTGACATTACGAAATTCTAAGGCACCAGAAGAAATTCATAAGAGAGGATAAATCGCATAATGGTTTGGTTACATATTAGAAATTCACAAAAGTTGTCATACATTACACATCCACACCATTTAGAGTTTGCAAGAGAGAAAATATTAAACCATAATATTCAAAGTTTGTTTAAAATTTTCCAAAATTCAAACATCCAATAAAGTGTTTAAATAAGCATAAGAAAAATCCATAAGTTCTTTAAGGTTTTTAAGAGAAGTCCCAATTTATTCGTTAACATTTATTGAAATGAAATTCAAGATGGAATTTAGTCCTCAATCATGGACTCGTCCCCTGAGCTATAGTCGAAGACATCTTCTGGTATGTGGATGTAATCAGGAGTGTTAGCCAATGTCCTCATCCTAGTGCTCTCTTTTGGTATGGCGTGCACTGCTTCCCGACAGGCCACCTCCCCTTCCAGATCATGCAAGGTCTCGAATCGTTCCCCCATCCCTCTGTCATCTTTCTTTACCATGACTGGCTCTAAACAACTAAAATCGTAATTGTCTACGAGGTCGTAAATTGTGTATTCGATCGTGCTGAAATCCAAATCTTCTTGGAAGACATTGTGCCAAGCCATGGTCAAGTGGAGGAGAGCCTCGATATATATAGACAAGGATTCCCTTAACACCCAATATTACTCAATAGGCCACATGATTGCTTCTCTTTTGTTAATCAATCCTTGGATACATTCGCAAACTACCGTTGTCGTTTTCGGTACGATGATCCTCCAATCGTCGTGATCCTCATCAAGTGGAACCTTAGGTATCGCGCGACTCTCCTTGAGTAATTGTTTCTTAGTTATTCTAATAATAAGAGGCATCTTTCTAAACTGCAATTACAAAACAACAAAATTTAAAAGCATGAAAAATATAGATAACATTTAGAGCAAGTACTTACAACGCAGTGAGTGATAATTTCCCGCCTTTAGCATGTATGGGGAGGATCCTTGGAAACATCAACGATCGTTTCTCATGCTATTTTAAAAGCACCCTGTTCTATTACTTTGTAAAAACGTCTCTTATTTCATAGGTAATTAGAAGAAAAGAAAATACCACTTAATAAATAAATTAAGGGGGGCTTTGATAAAACATGCAAGTTTGGGCCAAATAGTTTAAAATAAAAATAAAGTGTTCATATGCAATGTTTAAAAAAAATTAAGTCCCACTAGCATATTTAAACATAAAGTCCATAACATAGTTCTTTAAATCTTGACGCTTATGTTGATCATTTATTCGTTCATAGGAAACCCCCACGCCATACATACTCAGATGTTTGAACTCCCCAGATCACAGCGCGTGCCAGAGAGAAACACTATTTGTTACCTGAAAGGGGAGAGTAAGGGGGTGAGCTAAAATCCCTGTAAGGAAGTACAACAAAATAAAAGATAAGACATAAAGACATGTGTAACATAACAAAAAAATTCATAATGTCACCATACTCATATCTCATAATCATAAATGAAACACAGCCATACATCACATTCACTTTAACATAAGCATACTCTTTGTGATCATGGCACCTCTGTTGTCCATGTCACATCTTGAGGTAACCAATATAACTGGGCTGGTGAAACCTCCTCTATGAGGTAAATAGGATCTCAGGTCCTTAAATAACCTCGGCGCACCTGCCCTCTGAGTTACGTCATATCCTTAGTAACTCCTTTGTTGCATTGCGTTCAACATGCTAGCAACCATCTATGTTCATTCATCATACAAACACATGTAATCCAGTTCACATCAAAACAAAGTAAATACATGTTGCATTAAACTCGTCATACATATCAAGATAGAATTCTATTTTCCAATATCACATGATTTATAATAAAAACATAACATCATCATATACATAGCATATTATTCCTTGTAACATGCAAGTCTTACCATTTCATATCATAAACATAGAAATTCTTTCCAACTTCCTTACCTCAGGTCTGAACAAAGAAAAATGAGAATACATCACAATGAGCCTAAAATTATAACCATATGTTCATCTCTTAGAATCATGCAAGACTACTCATGCCCAACATACATACCCCATGTGTGCATGGGCCATACACACGTGGCACAAGTTGCTCAATAATGCAAATATCCAACATTTCCACATACAATCATAAAAGAATAATGCTAATTCTACCTATTAACCTTCATGGTTACAAAGTAAAAGTCGTGTGTTTGAACAATAGGCATATATTTGAACGTAAAAATCCATTTACATGCGACATTAATATATGGGAGCATTATTAAAATCTAACATTTTAAAACGATAATTCCTACATGCTTATTTCTTGCCTCCTCAAACAAAACTCAGCAACAAATTTATTTACCTTGAATTGTTCTCTAAATCCCAAAATTTGTTAAACAAATTTTAATATAACATATTTACTTTATAAAATAATCCATTAAGCGTTTTCTAATTTCTCATAAAATAATAATTTCATTCATTATTTAAATAGCATAATAAAAAAAAAATGTGACAAAAGTTGTAGCTACTTAGAATAAGTAAAAATGAGCTTCTTGTTTCTTTTAGAAAATAATTTTTACTAATCTCTAAAAAAAACTGCATGTGTTTTAAATGTGAAAATTGATAATTAAATTGTGGAAAAATAACATTTTTACATATATTATTTAGGATTAATTTATTGGGGTGTAGGAGTTATTTAGCTTAAATAACATAATCATTTTATCTTAATACCCCAAAGTTTCAGAAACTAATAATTTGTTTAAAAATCACAGATGAATTTAAACCATAATATTTTTTTTACATTTTAATTAAAAAAACTACACATAAATAATAATGTGAAAAATACATATTTAAATTTTTAGAATACCATATTCATCATATACTTAGATTAGGGTTTAATTTTATTTGATGCACTAGTTTTATTTCTCAATTAAAAGACTTTTCTTATTATTTACCAAAAACTTCCAGCAACTATTTATTCAATCAAAATCACAAACTTGGATTAAAACTATATTTTCTTTTATACAATGTACAAATAATCTCAATGTATTAATTTGATTAAAAACACCATTAACATGTGAAATATTATGTCCTTTTTATTAACTTAAAATCAAACATTACTTAAGGCATCATATGTGCATTTCAAAACATTATTTCATCATTATCGTCACAATATATATATATATATATATAAAAACAACAAGCACAATTAAAAGAAAACAACTTTTAATCATGTTAAACAAATGCTTAGACCAAAACTTCGTATGCCAATTAGATAATCATTTGTAAGGGACTTAAAACCAATTCTCAAATTTATCAAAATACCCTAACATGTGTTCTAATGATTTTACGTAACATCAAATACAAAAAAAAAATTAGCATGCAATGATATTCTCTGTAGGCCAAATTCCCATAAGCAAACAAAATACATCTCATGCTTCAAAGAGAACCCTTAATAACACACACCTTATCATGCCTTATATGCAACTTCACAGACTAAAAATTAGAATATAGGTATATCATTTGGGCCGAACATACATATAGGATTCAATAGCAAAATTTATCATCATAAATCTCATGATGCTTCTTTATTCTATGCATCAAAAGAATTAGAGCCCATTCTGATACTCCTTAGGCTTAAACATGCATAGTACCATTTACAAAATATATCACAAAAATTTTCATGCTTTTTAAGAAGATAAAACATTAGGTTTATAACAAGAGCATACAACAAGATCATGATTTCTAAGGCATAGTCTAGCCGAAACATACATTCTCGCAACAACAACAACAAAAAAAGCAACCTTCCAAGGCCAACAACAAGAATCTTTAGCATGTTTCTATGAATATCAAATTAAATAGAATCATGAAGAACATTCTAAATGCATAGAAATAAACCATAGACAATCCCCAACATGTCCAAAACCATAAACAAGATTAACAATATACCACCATGGTAATTAGCACAAGACTAGGATTCTCCATTATCTCCTTGTTAGTGGTCAAAGAGACATAAGAATTGATCAATCCTTTGGAACCTCAAGACCTAGGTTAAATCAAAAACCCAAAGAGACAGTCTATAGCTTAGAACATAAGATGAAAAGAAAGAGAACATTAGAACACAAACCCTAGGTCCTCGAAATCCCCTTCTTCTTCTTCTTCTTCTTCTCCTCATTTCTCTTCTTTCTTTCTCCCACGAGCTCTCTCTCTCTCTCTCCTTCTCTCCTCATTTGCGTTCTTCTTTCCCCTTCTCTCTCTAGAACTCGACCGCCAGTAGGGTTCTCACACTCCCATCCTCACCTATAATAAGCCTTCTTAATCGAACCCTAGAGCTAGGAAAAGAATAGAAAGTTTCCCAATTATGTTTGTAATTTCCCCTTGATTCCTTCCACTAATTTCATCCCATTATCCCATCATAAATCAATTCTCATAATTCAAAAAATTAATAAATGAAACTAATATAGGATTTAAAAGGTAAATCTCTCTTCCCTTTTTCTCCATTCACACGCCCATCACTCATTTCCTCTTCTGTTTTTATTTTATTTTTAATTCTTATAATTCCTTAATTAAATAAAATAAAAATGAAATAATGTGTAGGAAAACTATTGCATGCTCACCACGCAAACGCACACACCCAATTGTTCATGTGCATCACTACTTACCATGCACCTTGGTGCATTCAATCAAAACTCATTTACTTACAAATTGAATTAATAAATAAATAAAACAACTAACAATTATATTCACATAATTCCTACCAACAATTAAAACAAATAAAATAATTTCTAACACTTAACAATTATTAATAACACAAAGGAAAAAATTAATTAATCTAAGAAAAAAAAATTGGTGCGCTACATTTTCACATCCATTTGTTGTAGCTCTAAATCAAAATAAGCAATTAATGCCAAGATTACCCTAAGGGAATCTTTCTTAGATTTATGAGAAAAAGTCTCCATGTAATAAATTCTTTCTTTTTTACTAATCCCTTGACAACGAGTCTCGCTTTATGTCTCTCAATGTTGCCTAGTAAGTTTTTCTTTGTTTTGAAGACCCATTGACACCCCATGACCCTCACCCCATTAGGTAACTCAACAAGATCCCAGACATCATTGCTCTTCATATAATTCATTTCTTCATTCATGGCGTTGTACCGCAGTTTCAATTCTTAACTATCCATGTTTTGTGAAAATGTTTCTAAATCTTTTCCAGGTCCAATATTGTAGTTAGATTTGAGCAAATACACAATGTAGGCACTATGAATTGGATGTTTTGTCGTTCTAGTGGATCTTCTTAAGGCCACACCAGCAAGCTTTTGGGGAGCAGGTGGTTCAACTGGTTGTTCATCAACTATAGGTAATTCGTGGACAACACGATCCATTGGAACTTCATCATCGACTTATGGATTTCCAATGGCTTATTGTCATTGTTCAACATCCATTGAACTTAAGGGATGTTTTGAACCACTATCAATCTTGATCCTGAGTTGGAAGTTTTTAAATGATCTTTCTCAGAATTTTGTGTCCTTTGATTGATCACTACCACTAATCAAGTCATTTAAAAAAAAAATCATTTCTTGATTCAACAATCCTAGTGCTATGAGATGGACAATAGAATCTGTAACCTTTGGACCTTTCATCATATCCAATGAAATACCTACTAATGGTCCTAACGTCCAGTTTCTTTTCTTGTGGATTATATACCCTGACTTCAGACGGGCATCCTGGATGCATACATGTTGCAAACTCGGTTCCCAACCATTCCATAATTCAAAAGGCATTTTTGACACTGGCTTGGTTGAAACACGATTTGATATGTACACAACTGTTTTTGGAGCTTCAATCCACAAGGATTTAGGAAGTTTGGAGTTGCTACTAGGCATACTCCGCACCATGTCAAATAGTGTTTGGTTTCTTCTTTATGCAAAACCATTTTGCTTGGGTGTACCAAGCATTGTGATTGGGAAACAATCCCATTTTCTTCAAGAAACCTCGCAAACGGACCAAGTGCTTGTCCATCCTCAGTGTATCAACCATAATATTCTCCACCTCTATTTGATCTCACTATCTTAATTTTCCTATTACATTGTTTCTCTACTTAAGCTTTAAATGTCTTAAAGGCATCCAATGCTTTGCTTCTGTTATGAAGTAAGTAGAGATACATGTAACATGAGTAATAATCTATAAATGAGATGAAGTATTTTTGACCATATGAGTTCATATCTAGACTACATATATCATGTATGTATGATTTCTAATAATTCAGAACTCCTACGGACACCATTTTTCTTAGACTTGTTGGTATGCTATCCCATAATGCAATCCACACAAGTGTCAAAGTTAGTAAAATCCAAGGTATTAAGTACCCCATCATTTACTAACATCTTAATCCTATCAATGGAGATATGTCCCAATCTCCGGTGTCACAATGTAGAAAAATCCTCATTCATAATTGTTGCGAAAAATAAGGAATATGCTTGCAAGTGCACAAATCGAACAAGTAGTAAAGTAGTCTAAAGATAGATATCGTCCCACGAGGATTCAATTCAATTAAATATAACAAATACTAAATCCTAACTTTATCAAAGCAATGAATTTCAGAAGATAACAAAAAGCAAAATAATAAATAACTATGAATTTTAAAGAACAAATAACTAAATGTGAATAGACTCAAGATAATAACAATAGTTAAGGTTTCAACTTCAATCTCTAACAATCTTACCTCTAATCATTAATGTTCCTAAATCAATCCAATCTGTTCAAAAACCTAGAGCATTGTTTTATCTCTATACCCTCTCTCAAGTGTTGCATAAAGAATGTCCAAGTGATACATAGCCTATATCTCTATACGACCATTTATCATTACCTTCATTAAGTTCCACTCAAGAAATAATCGTAAATATTCCACCTCTCGATTTCACAATCTAAAATTATCTTGGTTACCTAGATTTATGTTTATCTCTCGATCTCACACAACCTAAGTTGTTCTACCCGCTGTCGAATTGTTTGAATGTTCCCCTCTCGAGTAATAATTTTCACAATCTAAATACAACCATAATTATAATTCATATACTATAAAGAACAATATGAAAATCGCAATTAAAGCGACAATGATTCAAAGTAGAACATGAGAACAATATTGGACTAAAATTGACTTTGCATTAAATCATAGAAATAAAATCTTGTTAAGAGATCCATCTACACTATAACGACCCAAAATTACTAATAAGGCTTAAGGGCCTTGATTAGTGTGTTGGGAGGGCATAATTGGAAGATATGTGAATTAATGGTGAAAATGCATGATTATGTGATATGCATGATCCTATGATTATACAGATATGTGGAGTGCATGTTTAGGAGTATTAGATAAGCATGCGGGCCCTGTTTAGTCTGTAAGGGTATAATGGTAATTTTGACCCGTTAGGGCATAAATGTGATAAACTGTTGAGACCACATTATTATGTGGATATATTTATGTTTGAAGCATTTGGCACGAGGCAATCCTAGGGAGCAAGTAGCGGGAAAGTCACAATGGGACCCAGTACCCGACTCAGGGCGAGTCAAGGGGTATTTTGGGTAATGGACATTTATTTGGGTTATTGAGTTATGAAAATAAATAATTGGAGATATATTTGAGGTTAGGAAGACTAGGTGGGAATGCCGGGGAATTTTACCATTTTTCCATCGGGGATGTTTTTGGTACCCCGAGCTTTGGGATTAACTTAAGTAACCTAACTAAGACAAACATAAAGAAGGAAATAGCTAGAAACACCTAAAGCGACTCTTTTTCCTCTCCTCTCAGCTCATTCAGTTCTCTCTCAAGGAACCATTGGAACTTAAGGAAATTCAGTGAATTAAGCTGAAGTTTTGGAAGATTAACTTAGTATTTAGCTTAGGAGTTCAACCAGGATTGAGGTAAGACTTGAATCACACTCTTGGTTATTTAAATTATGTGGTTTTGATTGAGTTCTAAGAGGTTTTTGGGTTTTGAAATTGAAGACTGAATTGAAGCTAGGAACTTGGGAGTTAGCTCAGAAATTTCTTAGAGAATTGGTTCTTCAGAGAAGGTAAGCTCGAACTTACGATCTAATGTCTAGATCTTGGTGTTTTCTTGACTGGTTTTGATGTTTTTTTTAAGGTTTTGGGTTTCAGAGATTGAAGTGGGATTTTGATAAGTTTCTAGGCTAAGTTTTTGTTGGATTATGTTGCTGGAAACGTGTTAGAAGTTTTGTGATAATTGAGTTGTGAAATTGGGATGGTTTTGGGTGGTTTTGAGTGAGGTTTGAATGTTAAAAATGGTTGTTTTTTTGGGTTCAAGGGACTGGGCCGCAGCTCTGTTCTAGAGTGTCACGACCCTACGGAGCAAGGAAGAGCCAGTAAGGCTCTAAGGTAAGGGAGCGTCACGGCGTCACAGGTGCAGGGCCGCGGCGCGTGTTTGTGTAATGGGAGCCCTATCCTCTATTTCAGGGGGCGGGCCGCGTCATGGGTCTTAAGGGATGCGTCCCTTAAGAGTACTTTTGACCTTTTGGAGGTTTTAAGTGCAGGAACCTAGTCTAGGATGCTCGGGATTGATTCTACTACCGTGTTGGGTGGAATTCGACGTCCCGAAAGCTAGAACTTTAATCGGAAACCTTTTTACAATTATTGATGGAATCCTTTATCATGGTTGTGACTAGGTGTACGCTTGGGCTCGGGACAGGATCGTGCTCGGAGGTCATCTTTCTTAATCAAAGCACTTGGAATTAAAGGTAAGAAAATTGCACCCGTTTATGTGGATAGGTTGGGACTAAGTGTTCCCTATATTCGTATGCACTGTTGTATGATTGTGATAAACCATGTGAATATGTTGGGGACTAAGAGCTCCCTATAATTGTATAAATGTCATGAGGTGGTATTATGCCATGGGGACATGTGATAAATGTCCTAAGAGTGCTGGAATCAGTACTTGCATACAGGGCACGGCTCAACCACTGGTAGTTGAGGACAACTTATTAGTCACTGAGCTCGATTAAGCTGGCCGGAGTCAGTGGATATAACATTGGGAGCGACTTAAGTGAGCCGAAGACAGTGGGTTAATAGAGGGTGTGGCCTAAGGGCACCGACCCTTAATATTGTTTAATGGTTGTGATAAACTGCCGATTATGAACGTGGTTACTGTATTTGCCTGATGGATATGATATGTTGATTATCTGAATGACAAGTTGTTAGTTGTTGATTGTTATCACTAAATAGGTGAATTTATGAATAGTTGAGTACTTGGTTATGCTTTGTGGAATAACTGGTTATTGATATTGATCATGCTATGATATTATGTTTTCTTGCTGGGCCTCGGCTCACGGGTGCTACGTGGTGCAGATAAGGGCAAGGGTAAGATGAATTGACCATGGGTTGGAGAGCTCTGGGGGTGAGGTGTACATCGTTAGCTGCTCGGCCGCCACAGCCGAGGGATTGTGCAGGGACGGAAACATAAAATGTGTATTTTGCCATTAGAGTGGCTTAAATATTTATAACATTTGGAAATTCTGTAATTATGTCATTTCAACCATGATTTGGGATCCCATGTACCAAACACTTATTTTAATGAAAATTAATCGTTTATAACCAAAATCTTTTAAACCTTACCTGTTTATGTCTTTAGATTCACGTCATTATTTAAATGACTTGATTAGCTAGTCTCGCACTATTTCAAACACACAGTGTAATGGTCTTGGTTACCAGGGCGTTACATACACCCTAACAAAGTAAGAAAATTAGCCACACATGATGTGGTTTATAATCCTAAACATATTGTAATTATCTGTAAAGAACATAGAACATAAGGAGGAAAAATAAAGAACACTAAGGAACTCTGGTGATATTGATTTCTTCACTTCTTAGATCTTTCTAAAATGAGTCTCTTCCTTCTAAATGTGCTTATTTTCTTTTATATAGGTGTTGTGGTTGTGCCCTTGTCTCCAAAAATCTCCTTAGCTGCCCTACTTTTTAATTCAAGTGAAAAATGTGTTTCCCTATTGTTGTGGCGCAACAAGCGACGTGTCGCCATATCCCAGGCGATGCATTGCCTTATGTCAGGGGACATGTCGCGTGGTCTTTTCCAGGTTTTAATTTTCACGAATTTCAGCGTTTTCTTGCCACTCAAAAGCGACATAACGCATCCTTCTATGACTTGAACACCCAAAATAATATTCAAAACACCTAAAAACTCAATTCCCACACTTATATGAAACTCGTCAAATCTACACAAAAATTAAGGAAAAATAAACCAAATCAATATTTGAGTGCATAAAACATGCACTCATCACACCCACAAACTTGAACAAATGCTTGTCCTTAAGAAAAAGAGACTCTTAGTAATAGCAAACCATAAACAAAAATAGAATTCTTAAACACTAAAAATGACTAACGCAACCCAATCAAGAATGTTTATTTAGACTCAAGGGTTAATTTCTCAAATTACTAACTCTTTTCAATCACTCAATATGTGAATTAAAACATAAGACTAGAATTTCAATAAATTAATACTCAAATGTTAATATTACCATCTCATTGTATACAAACATCTCAAACAAATATGTACCTCATGTGCATCAAGACAAAAATAACGAACAAATCACATAGTCAAAACAACCATAAGCTGACTTGATCAACTTGTCTCCACTAATGTAAATCATATATCATGTAAATCCAAATGTCTTCATTTGGCTTATAACATTAGGCTCGGGTCAATGGTGGATGAGAATAGACGTTTAAGATTACTTTCACACCATAAACTTACAAAAGAACTAACTTTACACTATAAAACTTCCCCTTTTCCCTAAATATTATTTTCACTCTCTCATGCCTTGTGTCTATATTTTTTTCATCATTGAGTTACTACTTCTCCCAAACCTGTTTCTTTCCAGTCCGCAATTCTTTTTCATTTCAACATTTTTTTTCAATAAACATTCATCTTTCTTTTTTTTATATTTATTTTGAAAAGAAACTTTACAATCAACACAATTGAAGAGTAACTCACTTTTTACATTAAAACCCAAAAAATCATCTATTTTCCAATCACACATTCATAATATATCTCATTCACCTACTTTACAATACATTCCAAAAATCAATACAATTCAATCCTATGCTTATGGTGCATGTTGACGCGGTTCTTCGCCAACAGGAAATTAAGAAAAGAAGAGAAAGGGATTAGTGCTTGTGTTGAACCGAAACAGATATATGATCTTAGGAAATGAAATGGTGACTCAAAGTATGTCTTTGAGTGGTTCAAAGGTTAAAGTCCTTCTACTCCACTAGTCAGTATTATTGCTATATACTGGATATTTGATTACAGGCTCCTTTTTTACAATAAAGAATCCAACCCCTATTAACTCCCAAGGTCTCCATATTTATAGGAGAAGGCACCTGGGAGTTGGTAAGAAGGTCATCCCGTGACCTTCTTACCTATCATGTCAATTCTGTGACATTCATGATTAATTCCTAAACTTGACACATAAGTGTGATCAAATCAATAGGTAAGGAGATAATGGGCCGCACGGCCCAACCTAGTCGTGGGTGTCTGAATACGCACGTTCCTGCTGCGTATTCGAGAAGTCAGGGACATATTAGACACGTGATGTCTGATATATGCACGGTTACCTTGCGTGGCTGACTTTATAAAAGGTCACAACCTCCAACTCTAGCTCGTACTACGAGCTGGATATTTAACTCGACCTTCGGCCTTCAGAGCCCGGACTCTGTCCTTAAGTTATCAGAGGCGAACCCTTAGGTTACCTCGAGCTAAGGAGGTATGATCTTATGACGGCAACTCCAATTTTGGGGATGTCCATGAGATAATCATGATTAGACCGCAACTTAGCTCGCTAACCAGCCCGTGGGAAAATCAGGGCGTACATCTGCCCCCCAAGCCCCTGCTCGTGGTATACGACGTCGTATAAGGCCACAGTAGGGACTTTTAGGCTTCCCCATGAACTCTTCACATTCCACATTTTACGCAGGCGCCTGATACGTGGAACATCATGGTTGGTGACGGTACGTCTTCCGAGAACCGCATTTAATGGCCTAGCCTATGCCCAGGTGTCGTTTCGTATTTTGAGTGGAAGGCCTTGGATCCCACATTAGTGTCATGACCCAAATTCCCTAATAAGGCTCAAGGGCCTTGATTAGTGTGCCTGGAGGGCATAATGGGATTTTGTGTGTGACTTTAATGAGTTTAATGCATGATTATGATTTAATGCACGTTATATGACTATTTGATTATTTGAGATGCATTACTATGTGAATTAGTATGCATGTAGACCTGATTATCTTATAAAGAGCATATTTGTAATTTGGCCATTTTGGGCATGACTGTGTTGATATCTGTGATCTGTGACTCGAGACGATCCTAGAATGAGCGGGTTAGCGGAAAAGTCAAAGCAGGAATCTATACCCGGCTTGGGTTAAGCCTGGGGAGTTTAAATGAGAGTTTGGAAAATATATTGAGGTTAATCTTGATGGTGAGGAATGTATAATTGGTGATTAATCAGGTATTGGGTAGCGAGCGGGAATTATTAGGAACACTTGAGGAATTAGTGGGAATTTGGGTAATAAGACTAAAATGTCCCTACATGGGCAAAAAGGGTTTAGAATTATTAGGGAGGGCATTTTGGTCTTTAGGCTTGTTAGAGATAAGTTAAAGGGGGATTTATACTTAGTGGAATTAGTAGAAAAAGAGTTAAGGCTGAAAAAGAAAGAAAGAAGGAAGAAAAAGGAAAAGAGAGAAAAGCTGAAGGGTTTTGTTCCAAAAGAATCGGTTTGTGGCACTCCCACCATTCCCTTCATTTTTCTTGGAGTTAAGCTCAGTGGAGAGCTAGGGTAGGCTGAGCATCAAGGATCCTAAGCTAGACTTGAGGATTGGCAAGGGATTAGCAAGATCACATCAGAAATTTGAGGTAAGTTCTTAGAGATTTCAGTTTTAGGGCTTGATTGGTTTGAGCTGTGTATTTGAGCTAAATAGATGGGATTTTTGGGGAAATCAGGTCAAGGTTGTGAAGGAGCAAGCTAAGGAGGTCTAGGGTTCAACTCAAGGTCGAATTTCCATCCATGGTATGATTTCTAAGACCTTATCTTTGTTGTTTGAATGAATTTCTGGTTTTAGGGTTCATTATGGTAGATCTTGAGTTTTAGGTTGCTTGAGCTTGGGGTATGAGTTCTTGGGATGCTTGGGATGAGTGTGAGGTGTTGATAAGTTTGTTTTTGGGTTTGGAAAAGGTTTGAACAAGTTTGGGGTTGAAATGGTTGAAGGAAAATCGCAGAAACGATTTTTGGGTGTGGTCTGGCTGCAACTAGCGCTACAGCGCTAGTCAGTGGGCGCTGTAGCGCTAGGCCCTGTTTCTGGGGGGTGTGGTTCTGCTTGTAGCGCTACAGCGCCCTCTTTAGAGCGCTGTAGCGCTGCACTGTTCACAGAAAGGGATTTTTGGGCTTTTGTTGAGGCATTTTGACCTAGGGTTCGGGGCTCGATTCCACCACTTTGTTTTGGGGATCTAGGACTTCCCAGGGGCTCGGGATTGGTCCCGAGGCTAGGTTTTGGACTTGAGGTTTGGTGATGACTTTGACTTATGGATTTTGTTTAGGTGACCGCTAGGGCTCGAGTAGGATCGTGCTCAAGGAGTCAGGTGATCAAGGCTATCGAATTGAAAGGTAAGAAAACCGTAACACCCGAGGACAGGGCATGGGCCCACAGGGTTATTTCAGGGCATGGCCCTAGATTGTATTATGTGCGAATGTATAACCTTAAATAAATTATTATATGTTGGAATGATTATATCGAAATGTAATATATGTATGAATATAATGAAATGAACGGCTAAGGCCGAGAGCGGCGGAGGCCGAGAACGGCCTTGGGGCCGGAAGTAACACTTAGCACATGGAGTGCTTATAGCCAGGGTGGGACCCAATGGATACATGGGTTATCCTTATGGTAAGGATCGAGAACCCAGGCTTAGGTAAGGCCTCTGGGGCGGCATGGCCGTGCTTGTTCAGTCTGATGGTTTTCCTATTTATCAGTGGATTATATGTCAGTTATATTCTATGCATATGTTGCATATTGTATGAGTTTTCTTGCTGGGCTTCGGCTCACGGGTGCTCTGTGTGGCAGGTAAAAGCAAGGAGTCAGTCAACGGGCCATGAGTATGGAGAGCGTGGGGGCGGCGCGTACATGTTCGGCCTGCCCGACTGCTTTGGTTGGGGGAATTTTGTTTATGGCTGTATTAACTTATTCTTTTGATAGTTAACCTGGTGTAAATCTATTTTTGAATTGTAAATATTTTGTAAACCTTATTTTTGGGATCCCAGATGTTTGATACTTAACGTTTTCAATGAAACTAAACATTTTCAAAGAGTACAGCCTTAAACTCTAGTTTAGTCACGCTTTTGGTTTTAGAAACCTCGTAGAGTCTGTTAGTTGCACAATTTCCATTTTCAAACTCACTTAGTAACGGCTCTAAGGTAGTAGGGCGTTACAACTTGGTATCAGAGCGAGCCAAGGTTTATTGGTTCTGGAGATTGACCGAACATGTACGCACGCTGCCATTGAAAAGCTCGACTCAGGGTTGATTGGTATGGTTGATTATTATATATCTGAATATGTGTTTGAATGCTTTGTGTGCTTGCTTAGGTGATTATGAGCATGATGAATGACATAACATATGCATGATGCCAGGGCAAGGCCCGTTGTGTGCTGTATGGTATCTGTATGTTATTTGGATTATTGATCTTGGTTGTTGTTGAATTTGAGAGGTGGAATTGGACCTTGTTATCATGCTTGATGAGCGGTGTCACTGATTGCAGGAATTTAGTTATAATGCCTCGGCAATCATCGAGACTCCGCGGCATTCGGGCCGAGGATGACACCAGGGTCAGGACCCTCCACCTGCTCCTTAGAACTGGCAACAGATTTTAGCCGAAATGGAGGCTAGATTGAAGAAAACAGAGGAGGAGCTTAGTCAGTTGAGGCAACAAGCTCCTCCACCCGTCACCGGGCCACCACTACAGCCGAGTGTAGCACCAGCTCCGGTTCAGCCTGTGGTTGAGAACAGGTTGGAACCTTTGTATGAAAGATTAAGAAAACAGCAACCTCCTACCTTTGAGGGCGGAACAGACCCACTGCAGGCTGAGCAATGGATGAATATGATGTCTGTAATCCTGGATTTCATGAGGGTTGAAGGAAAGGAAAGGGTTGATAGTGCAAGCTATATGCTTAGAAATGATGCACGAATATGGTGGGATGTAGTAAGGCAGCGAAGGGATACTGCAACTATGACTTGGGAAGAATTCAAGAGCATTTTTAATGAGAAGTACTACAGTGTAGTAGTTCGAGCTGCAAAGGCTGATGAGTTTATCAACCTGACCCAGAGCAGGTTATCAGTCACCGGGTACGCCCTGATATTTGATAGATTGGCGAAGTTTGCGCCAGAGCTAGTGCCGACTGATGCGGCCAGAAGAGATAGGTTTATACGGGGATTGAATGTGATGATCGCCCGTGATGTGAGTATTACATTGGCTCCAGAGACTACTTATGCACAAGTGGTGGATAAAGCCCTTACTGCTGAGAGGGCTGAGGATCAGATCTGGAAGGATAGCGCTGCTAGGCGCAATACCAGGAGGGTAGTGCCTTCTTCTTCTGGGCCTAGTCGGGGCAGCTGCCCCAGTGAGTAGAAAAGAAGAGCACCAGATTCATTTGTTCCTTATGGTTCTGATAGGAGGGTTCGCGGTTCTGTTGGTGGCCGTCAGGGCGGAAATGACAGCTGGAGGAACTTTCCGATGTGTCCTCGATGCAGGCGACGGCATCAGGGCGAGTGCCGGACCAAGGCATGTTTTACTGGTGGGAGAACCAACCACTTGATGAAAGACTGCCCACAAGCCAGGAAAGAGGAGCCAAAGCAGGGAGACAGCCTCGCTCCTGCTAGGGTCTTCACTTTGACTCAGACTGAGGCGGAGGCCAGTCCCTCAGTTGTGACAGGTCAGATTTTTAGCGTCGGTTCTTTGTTTACTGCATTGATTGATTCAGGTGCTACTCACTCATTTGTATCTGCTAGGGTGATTGATCACCTTTGTAGACCTAGTATTTTGTATGCTAGGGGTTTTCAGACTTTATTGCCAACAGGAGAACTGGTAGTCTCTAGGAGGTGGGTTAGAGCATTACCAGTAGTTATAGACGGTAGAGAATTGTTTGTTGACCTGGTTGAACTAGATATCGACGATTTTGATATAATACTAGGAATAGATTGGTTAACACGGTATGGAGCAACAATTGACTGTAAGCAGCGAATGGTGACCTTTGAACCAGAAGGCGAGGCACCCTTTGTGTTTGTGGGAGAGGTGAATGGACCTCGGGTGCCTATGATCTCAACACTTAAAGCTAGAGACCTGATGTAGGAGGGTTGCATAGGATTCCTAGCGAGTATTGTAGATTCCTCCAAGTTGGCGGCAGAGGGACCGAATGAAACCAGAGTGGTCTGTGAGTTTCCAGACCTGTTTCCAGCAGATCTACCAGGATTGCCGCCACAACGGGTGATTGAGTTCGTCATAGAGTTGGTTCCGGGAGCTGAGCCAATGTCCAAGGCACCCTACAGAATGGCTCCGGCGGAATTAAAGGAATTGAAGATTCAGTTGCAGGAACTACTGGATTTGGGGTTTGTTAGACCGAGTTTCTCGCCATGGGGTGCTCCAGTATTATTTGTTAAGAAAAAGGATGGATCGCTCAGGATGTGCATTGACTACAGGGAGTTGAATAAGATGACCATCAAGAACAAGTATCCGTTGCCTAGGATCGATGATTTATTTGATCAGCTTCAAGGGAGTACAGTGTTTTCAAAGATTGATCTCCGATCAGGGTACTATCAGTTGAGGATCAAAGAAGAGGACGTACCAAAGACTGCTTTTCGGACACGGTATGGGCATTATGAATTTCTGGTTATGTCCTTTGGATTAACCAATGCCCCAGTAGCATTTATGGATTTGATGAACAGAATTTTCAAAGATTATCTAGATAAGTTTGTGATTGTATTTATTGATGATATCCTAGTGTACTCCCAGTCAGAGACAAAGCATGAGCATCATCTGCGCCTGGTGTTGCAGCGGCTGAGAGAGCATAAGCTATATTCTAAGTTTAGCAAATGCGAGTTCTGGTTATCGCAAGTTTCATTTCTAGGCCATATTATCAGTAAGGATGGGTTACTTGTCGACCCAAGCAAGATGGAAGCAGTAAGAGATTGGCCTAGACCCAGCAGTGTTCCTGAAGTTAGAAGTTTCCTTGGACTAGCAGGTTACTACCGGCGGTTTGTAGAGGGGTTCTCCAGAATTGCTACTCCATTGACAGAATTGACAAGGAAGAAGACCAAGTATGTGTGGACAGATCGATGTGATAATAGCTTTAAAGAGTTGAAGCGGCGGTTGATTACTGCACCAGTGCTGAGCCTGCCAACAGATGATGAGAAGTTTGTGGTCTACTGTGACGCTTCTAGACAGGGTCTGGGATGCGTGTTGATGCAGGCTGGGAAAGTGATAGCGTATGCATTAAGGCAATTAAAGGAGTATGAGTAGAGATATCCCACGCATAACCTGGAGTTAGCTGCAGTGGTATTCGCACTTAAGGTTTGGAGACACTATCTGTATGGTGAGAGATGCGAGATATACACTGATCACAAAAGTTTAAAGTATTTCTTTACCCAGAAAGACTTGAATATGCGCCAGAGACGGTGGCTAGAGCTGGTAAAGGATTACGATTGTGATATCCTATACCATCCTGGGAAGGCTAATGTAGTGGCGGATGCATTGAGCCGGAGGGGCCCAGGACAGTTGTATAGTTTGAGGCAGATATCTAACAGACTAGCTGGGGAGATGACTAGGGCAGGTATAGAGTTAGTGGTTGGTAGGTTGGCCAGCATTACTCTTCAGTCAACTCTCCTCGAGAAGATTAGGGAAGCACAAGGAGTGGATCCCCAGTTAGTTGAACGTAGAGAGAATGTCCTAACTGGAGCAGCTAAGGACTTCTCTATTTCTGAGATGGGTTTATTGAAGTACAAAGGATGGATTTGTGTTCCGATTGATCCAAACATTCGGTGAGAGATTCTGGACGAGTCTCATACCACTCCCTACTCTTTGCACCCAGGTTCTACGAAGATGTACCACGACTTGAAGGTTTTGTATTGGTGGTCAGGCATGAAGAGGGATGTGGTGGACTATGTGGCTAGATGCTTAACCTGTCAGCAGATTAAGGCTGAACATCAGAGGCCAGGAGGATTATTACAGCCTCTAGGGATTCCCGAGTGGAAATGGGAAGATATTGCCATGGACTTTGTGGTTGGGTTGCCAAAGACCGTGGGTCAGCATGACTCGGTGTGGGTGATTGTGGACAGGTATACTAAGTCCGCCCACTTCTTACCTGTGAAGACAACTTATACTGTGGAGCAGTATGCAGAGCTTTATGTGAAGGAGATTGTTCGACTACATGGGGCTCCGAGGTCGATAGTATCCGACAGAGACCCCACTTTCACTTCCAAGTTTTGGAAGAGCCTACAGAAGGCAATGGGCACACCGCTTCGGTTTAGTACTGCTTATCATCCTCAGACGGATGGACAGTCTGAGAGGACAATCCAGATACTGGAGGACATGTTACGAGCTTGTGTGTGGGATTTTGGGGGATCTTGGAGTAGGTATCTCCCTTTGATTGAATTCTCGTACAATAACAGTTATCAGGCGACTATCGGAGTGGCTCTGTATGAGATGCTGTATGGGAGAAAGTGTAGATCACCGATTCACTGGGATGAGGCGGGTGAGAGGAGGTATTTAGGTCCTGAGATGGTTCAGAGGACCAATGAGGCACTTGAGAAAATTAGAGCTCGTATGCTCCCCTCCCAGAGTCGCCAGAAGAGCTATTCAGATCAGAGATGCAGGAGCGTGGAATTTCAGGTCGGTGATCATGTATTCCTCAGGGTTTCACCCCTGAGAGGAGTAAAATGATTCGGCGTTCGGGGCAAGCTGAGTCCCAGGTTTGTTGGCCCCTTTGAGGTTCTCGAACGAGTTGGGGAGGTGGCTTACAGGTTAGCAATGCCTCCAGCTCTATCAGGGGTTCATGACGTGTTTCATGTATCCATGCTCCGGAAGTATGTATCGGATACTACTCATGTGTTGAGCTATGAGAACTTGGAGTTGGATTGGGATTTATCATACGAAGAAAAGCCTGTTCAGATCTTTGATAGGAAGGACAAAGTCATGAGGAGCAAGACCATCGCCTTGGTTAAAATATTGTGGAGGAATAGCAAGGTTGAAGAGGCGACATGGGAACTGGAGTCGGATATGCAGGAGCGGTATCCCGAGTTGTTCAGGTAAATTTCGAGGACAAAATTTTCATGAGGAGAGGATAGTTGTAACGACCCAAATTCGCTAATAAGGCTTAAGGGCCTTGATTAGTGTGCCTGGAGGGCATAATGGGATTTTTTGTGTGACTTTAATGAGTTTAATGCATGATTATGATTTAATGCACGTTATATGACTATTTGATTATTTGAGATGCATTACTATGTGAATTAGTATGCATGTAGACCTGATTATCTTATAAAGAGCATATTTGTAATTTGGCCATTTTGGGCATGACTGTGTTGATATCTGTGATCTGTGACTCGAGACGATCCTAGAATGAGCGGGTTAGCGGAAAAGTCAAAGCGGGAATCTATACCCGGCTTGGGTTAAGCCTGGGGAGTTTAAATGAGAGTTTGGAAAATATATTGAGGTTAATCTTGATGGTGAGGAATGTATAATTGGTGATTAATCAGGTATTGGGTAGCGAGCGGGAATTATTAGGAACACTTGAGGAATTAGTGGGAATTTGGGTAATAAGACTAAAATGTCCCTACATGGGCAAAAAGGGTTTAGAATTATTAGGGAGGGCATTTTGGTCTTTAGGCTTGTTAGAGATAAGTTAAAGGGGGCTTTATACTTAGTGGAATTAGTAGAAAAAGAGTTAAGGCTGAAAAAGAAAGAAAGAAGGAAGAAAAAGGAAAAGAGAGAAAAGCTGAAGGGTTTTGTTCCAAAAGAATCGGTTTGTGGCACTCCCACCATTTCCCTTCATTTTTCTTGGAGTTAAGCTCAGTGGAGAGCTAGGGTAGGCTGAGCATCAAGGATCCTAAGCTAGACTTGAGGATTGGCAAGGGATTAGCAAGATCACATCAGAAATTTAAGGTAAGTTCTTGGAGATTTCAGTTTTAGGGCTTGACTGGTTTGAGCTGTGTATTTGAGCTAAATAGATGGGATTTTTGGGGAAATCAGGTCAAGGTTGTGAAGGAGCAAGCTAAGGAGGTCTAGGGTTCAACTCAAGGTCGAATTTCCATCCACGGTATGATTTCTAAGACCTTATCTTTGTTGTTTGAATGAATTTTTGGTTTTATGGTTCATTATGGTAGATCTTGAGTTTTGGGTTGCTTGAGCTTGGGGTATGAGTTCTTGGGATGCTTGGGATGAGTGTGAGGTGTTGATCAGTTTGTTTTTGGGTTTGGAAAAGGTTTGAACAAGTTTGGGGTTGAAATGGTTGAAGGAAAATCGCAGAAACGATTTTTGAGTGTGGTCTGGCTGCAACTAGCGCTACAGCGCTAGTCAGTGGGCGCTGTAGCGCTAGGCCCTGTTTCTGGGGCGCTGTAGCGCTAGGCCCTGCACTGTTCACAGAAAGGGATTTTTGGGCTTTTGTTGAGGGATTTTGACCTAGGGTTCGGGGCTCGATTCCACCACTTTGTTTTGGGGATCTAGGACTTCCCAAGGGCTCGGGATTGGTCCCGAGGCTAGGTTTTGGACTTGAGGTTTGGTGATGACTTTGACTTATGGATTTTATTTAGGTGACCGCTAGGGCTCGAGTAGGATCGTGCTCAAGGAGTCAGGTGATCAAGGCTATCGAATTGAAAGGTAAGAAAACCGTAACACCCGAGGACAGGGCATGGGCCCACAGGGTTATTTCAGGGCATGGCCCTAGATTGTATTATGTGCGAATGTATAACCTTAAATAAATTATTATATGTTGGAATGATTATATCGAAATGTAATATATGTATGAATATAGTGAAATGAACGACTAAGGCCGAGAGCGGCGGAGGCCGAGAACGGCCTTGGGGCCGGAAGTAACACTTAGCACATGGAGTGCTTATAGCCAGGGTGGGACCCAATGGATACATGGGTTATCCTTACGGTAAGGACCGAGACCCCAGGCTTAGGTAAGGCCTCTGGGGCGGCATGGCCGTGCTTGTTCAGTCTAATGGTTTTCCTATTTATCAGTGGATTATATGTCAGCTATATTCTATGCATATGTTACATACTGTAAGAGTTTTCTTGCTGGGCTTCGGCTCACGGGTCCTTTGTGTGGCAGGTAAAAGCAAGGAGTCAGTCAACGGGCCATGAGTATGGAGAGTGTGGGGGCGGCGCATACATGTTTGGCCTGCCCGACTGCTTTGGTTGGGGGCATTTTGTATATGGCTGTATTAACTAATTCTTTTGATAGTTAACCTGGTGTAAATCTATTTTTGAGTTGTAAATATTTTGTAAACCTTATTTTCGGGATCCCAGATGTTTGATACTTAACGTTTTCAATGAAACTAAACATTTTCAAAGAGTACAGCCTTAAACTCTGGTTTAGTCACGCTTTTGGTTTTAGAAACCTCGTAGAGTCTGTTTGTTGCACAATTTCCATTTTCAAACTCACTTAGTAACGGCTCTAAGGTAGTAGGGCGTTACAATTAGGGCCATCCAACGGCCCTTTTTACGTGACCCTTTGCGTATATAACAGGGGTGGCCACCCTACGCATGGGCCACCCTTTCATTTGAAATTTCTCAGAAACTCTCTCCTTCTTCTCTCTTCACCTCAGAAGAAAAAACCCTCTTCTTTGTGACTGCCATTTTTAGCGTTCAAGAAGCTCAGGCGTGAGGACTCCTTCAAAGCTTTGGAAACAAATACTCTTGCGAAGCTCCCACCTAGGTGACACCTTCATCCACCTCCCAACCAAATACTCTGTAAGTCCCCTGACCATGCGTGTTTTGAAAATATTTTTCACTGTAGCTTAGGTAAATATTTACTGTAGCCACATGGAAGGGTTTACTGGTTTTTGTGGGTACGAAGGGTGAAAGCCTTTTAGGTTAGGGTATTTTTGCCGTAGGAAATCATTTTAGGAGTATGGTTTACAGGATGTATTTTCTAGGGAAAATTTCTAGGTAGGAGTTTTGGAATTTTGGGTGCAAGACCGGGTAGCTTAGGGGACACGCTTCAAAGGCAGTTTTGCCTTTCATGCCTATTGGAACTTGCTCTCCAAGGAAAATTTTTAACCTGACCCTCCTGACACACGAATTCCGAGTAATCGGGGATCTGTTGGGAGCACAGGCACATGTTCATTGAACCGCGTGGTCTCACTCTCCACGGGCTGGGCTTATCTGAGCTCGTGCAAAGGACACTCCTTTTGACTCTTCCTTATGCTTAGGTCGCCTTTTCTGAAATCTTTTCTTTTGTTCGTTAGGTGACCAGATGGCACCGAAGAGGAACGCTCCAAAGAAGACCGTCGGCAGCTCAACCTTCCAGCAAGACAAAGGAAAGGCGGTGATGCCGGATTCCCCGATTCCCAACTTTGGGACGACAGTGGAGCAGGAGCTCGAGGTGGCTGCTGACGCATTCTTTGAGGCGGAGAGGATCGTCTCAAAGATTACCGACCAGACGAAGATCAACAAGCTATTCCTCTCCCACAACATCGGGCTGGGGAGAGCGTCAGTGATTGCCTGACCCCCCGCGGAAGGCGAGCGGAGCTGCGCACCGCTCGACGAGGAATTCGCCACCTGGAGCGGCGAGCATTTCAAGGCGGGGGCCTTCCTCCCGCTGGACCAGTATTTTGCTGACTTCCTAAATTATGTGAAGTTGGCCCCATTTCAGCTCCCCCCAACTCTTATCGGTTGTTGGCGGGGTTGAGATATTTATTTTTGAAGCACGAGTGGGAGGTCCCCACTCCTGCGGATATTTTGTATTTTTTCTGCCTCAAGGCCAGCTCGGATCAGCGGGGGCGAGGCGACGGGTTTTATTACTTGACCCGATTCCCCAACACGGCTGCGGTCATCGAGCTGCCCAGCCACCCCAACGACTTTAAGGATCAATTCTTCATGTCGACGGGGTTCAGAAACTGTGAGCTCCACTACTTCAATCGCCCTCGTCAGTGCTTTTCATCCATAGCTCATAAGTTAAGTATCGTTTAGCTCCTTCTGTAGCCCTTTTTGACTTAGATTAATCCTGCAGCCATCTTCGCGAGGACAGAGAAATCTGTGACCCTCGGGGCCCAATACGAGACACTGGCGGGCTTGCCCCCCAGTGAGAAGAATTATCGCGCGCTCGTAACAGACGAGACGATGGTGGCCTGCAAGCTGATTTTCCCAAATCAGACTTTGAACCTAAGGAGGCCCCGGGGGCTTCCACCAGCTCCCGACACTAGACCCATCATCGTGGAGGAGGTTGCGGGAAATGAAGATGAGGAGGACGAGGATGACGAAGTTCCCCTCGTGAGGAACAGGAAGCAGGCACTGGAGGTCGCCCAGAGGACGGGCGAGGAGAGGATCCAGTCCAGAGCAGCCGCGGGTCCTTCTGGCCAAGGTAACCCTTACTTGTTAAGGAGTTTAGATAAGGCAATAGTAGACCCCCGGCTAGCTAAATTCAATCCTAGGCAGCTCGTCCATCGTCACCGAAGTGATCCGGACCTGAATATAACCATGCTCCACTATGTCGATCGGCTTGTGTTGGACTACCAAGACAACCAGCCTAGGGGTACCATAGTAGTAGATAACACCCTAACCTTTAGTTCGATCCTATTCGAGGAGTATGGAACCAACCTTCGGTCATGGCCATCACTTCGGAGGGGTGCCGTAGCTCCGGGGCTTAGGCAATATGTAGAAGAATCTAGCCCGGAACTGGTGTCAGATCCAGAACTTGCACCAGCTCGAGAGATAATCGACTTAGATTCTCTCGCGGGAGCTTCAGAGCCGATGGTCGTAACCATAGGTTCTTCTAGCCCGGGGGGTAGGATCCCTTTTAGTATACATATACTTTTAATTTCTCTTTTCCCCCCTTTGTTTTTGTTTTTGTATGATTGCTAACTTTTGTACTAACCGTGTCTTTGTTTTGACAGAAGAGATGTCTCAGCCCGAAGAGAGCCTGCGAGGTGCGTTCATCGGGGGGAACCCCCCAGCTTGGGCCACTGGACCAAGAATGAAAAGGCTCCGGACGTCCAAGCACGCCGCTGGGACCCCCACTAAGTCTCCTGCAAAGGAGAAGGAGCAAGCCCCAGCTGCCCAGGTCGTGGGAGCGGATCCTCCTGCTTCCGGGGGAAGCAACATGCCCCCAACCCCACCGCGAGCTCCGGTCGCTGCCCGGGACGCAGGAACGGAGCTCGAGGCTTTGGCGATTGTACCCTCCAAGGTACGCATCCCAATCAATCCCCAGGACCTGGAGAAGATCCCAGAGGCCTTCCGAGGAATGGTGTATGAGTCGGCGAACTACGCCGTCAGCCACATATACTAGTTCAATGAGAAGGAGCTTCGGGCCATCGAGACAATGAGTCCGGTGGGCATGCTGGAGTCTTCCCTGGGCATGTCCCTAACGGTAAGCTGACTTTACCCTTTTATGGCTTTTTATTATTACGCTTTGCCTTGTTTTTTCTTTCTTCTCTTTTTTCTAAGGAAATTGCCTTTCCGCCCCATAGAGTGCCGTTGCCCTTCATCGGAGCATCGCCAGGACCAAAACTCATCTCGAGGACATGAGGAGCGAGCACCAGACTTCTCTGCAGGCGGCTAAGGATGCCCTGGCGGCCTCGCAGGCCGAGTTGGAAAAAACCCACCCAAAGGTTCAAGAGCTCCAGACTGCCCTTGCCACCGCGCGGACAGACCTAGATGCCGCGAAGGCTGAGGCCAAGGCCGCCTTGGATGCCGAGCGGACAACTTCGGAGAAGGCCTTGGAAGACCTGTTCTACCATTGCTCGGCCTACAATCTAGACGCTGACTTCTCCTTCCTATCAGCGAACCTCTGGGAGCGCTTGCTGGTGAAGTTCCAAGCTCGGCTTGATAAAGAAGCGCCCTCCAAGGCTGGGGACGGCTCCGGCGCAGCCGAGCAGGGCGAGACGGCGACCTCCAAGGGGCCACCTGGCGGAGCTTAGGGCCTTCCCCTCTCGTGCCCTTTCCTTCAATATTCCTAACTTAAAATTTTTTGTGTAACCTTTGCATGAGGTGCTTCCACCTTGAGACAATTTAACTCAATTTTATTTTTAATTGACTCTCTTTCTTGCCCCTACGCATTTTAGTTACAATTTTTTAAAAACTTAGTTCGCGTTAATCTTTATCCATATCTCGAGCTCTTTAGGGAGAACAACATTCAATAGATTTAAATCAACTTCTAAGTTTTTTGACCTGGTTTTATCCAGGAACTTAATTTGAAAGCTTAGTTCGCGTTAATTTTTATCCATATCTCGAGCTCTTTAGGAAGAACAGCGATCAATAGATTTAAATCAACTTCTAAGTTTTTTGACCTGGTTATATCCATGAACTTAATTTGAAAACTTAGTTCGTGTTAATTTTTATCCATATCTCGAGCTCTTTAGGAAGAACAACGATCAATAGATTTAAATCAACTTCTAAGTTTTATGACCCGGTTATATCCAGGAACTTAATTTGAAAACTTAGTTCGTGTTAACTTTTATCCATATCTCGAGCTCTTTAGGAAGAACAACGATCAATAGATTTAAATCAACTTCTAAGTTTTATGAGCTGGTTAAATCCAGGATAGGACTTAGTTCGCATTAATCCTTACCAATATCTCGCATTTTTTAAGAAAAACAACGATCAATCGATAGGAATCAACTTCTAAGTCGCTAAGGTGACCTGGTTATATCCAGGTACCATATGCCCCCCAAGTAATTGGGAAAGGGTCTTTCGTGGTTACTTTAGATTACACTTGAAAACATGTACAAATATAAACAAAAAGCTGATTCTCATTGCTTAATACATAAAAAATGGCCTTTTAGGCCTTACAAGTGAATCATTGATAGTATTTCTTTAAATGGATGGCGTTCCAAGTCCGTGGGACTGCCCCTCCATCAAGCCGAGCTAACTTATAAGTTCCTTCCTTAATGACCTCGATGACTTGATATGGTCCTTCCATGTTCGGTCCCAAGACTCCGTCTTTGGGGTCCTTACCGGCTAAGAAGACTCTTCTTAGGACCAGGTCGCCAACGCTAAAGGCACGCTCTTTGACTTTGGAGTTGAAATAGCGAGTGATCTTTCGCTAATAATGGGCGAGCTGGAGTTGCGAATCTTCTCGCCTTTCATCAATTAGGTCAAGGGAATTACACAGTAGCTCGTGGTTGCGGTCCTGGTCATAAGACTGGACCCTATGCGAAAGCACCTTAACTTCCACGGGGAGGACTGCCTCACTCCCAAAGGTTAGGGAGAAAGGAGTATGACCCGTAGAAGTTCGATGCGAGGTCCGGTATGCCCATAGGACCTGGGGGAGCTTTTCTAGCCAGACCCCCTTCGCTTCATCTAATCTCTTCTTGAGGCTCGCTTTTAGAGTCTTGTTGAGAGCTTTGACCTGGCCATTCGCTTGAGGATAGTCCATGGAGGAGAAACTTTTCACAATTCCGTACCTTTCACAAAACTTGGTGAACAGGTCGCTGTCGAACTGAGTGCCATTATCGGAGACGATCTTCTTGGGCAGGCCGAATCGGCAAACAATGCTTTTAACCACGAAGTCAAGTACTTTTTTGGACGTTATCATTGCCAAAGGTTATGCCTCAGCCCACTTCGTAAAGTAGTCGACGGCTACCATGGCGTAACGGACCCCGCCTTTTTCAGTAGGGAGGGCACCCACCAAGTGGATCCCCCAAACAGCGAACGGCCATGGGGACTATATCATCTTCAGCTCGACTGGAGGAGCTCGGGCAACTGCGGCGAATCGCTGGCACTTGTCGCACTTCTTGACATACGAGATCGAATCCTTGGACAGAGCGGGCCAGCAATATCCTTGCCTCAGGACCTTTAGGGCCAAGCTCTGCCCCTCAGTGTGATCTCCGCAAAATCCCTCATGCACTTCCTGCAAGATGGCCTTTGCTTCGCCTGGAAGAACACATCGGAGGAGAGGTAGGGAGTGCCCACGTCGGTATAGCATCCCGTCCACCATCATATACCTCGGTGCTTGATATGGGACTCGCCGTGCATCATTACGCCCTTCAGGCAGCTTTCCCTCGACGAGATACTCAAGGATGGGGGTCATCTAGGTCGGCCTGGCATCGATCATCTCGACCTCCATCCTGACATCTTCTATGGTTTGTTTTTCCAAGAATTCTATTGGTACTAACCCCAAGGTCTCCGTTTCCCCAGAGGTGGCGAGCTTGGCAAGAGCATCTGCATTAGCGTTCTATTCCCGAGGTATCTGTTTGATCGAGCCTCGCCTAAACGCGGACAGCTCACCTTTTACCTTTGCCAGATAGGCGGCCATCTTGGGTCCATGTGCTTGATATTCGCCCAGAACCTAGTTTACCACGAGCTGGGAGTCACTGACTGAGTTTGCGGAGTGTACAAAATCTCGAACTGACTGAGTTCGATTGCCCACTTTAACAAACGTCCCGATGCTTCAGGTTTTTGTAAAACCTGCCTTAAAGGCTGATCGGTCATGACGTGTATCGAGTGGGACTGGAAGTATGGCCTGAGCTTTCACGAGGACGTGATAAGGCAGAACGCCAATTTCTCCATCAACGAGTACCGGGATTCAGCCCCGAGAAGTCTCTTACTGATGTAGTAGACTGGTCTTTGAACTCGGTCTTTTTCCCGAACCAATACGACACTGGCTGCATCCTTAGTGACAGCCAGGTAGAGAAAAAGAGGCTCTCCTGCTTTTGGTTTGGATAGTACGGGCGGCTCAGCCAGATGCGCCTTCAGGTCGAGGAATGCGCTTTCGCACTCCTCTGTCCATTCGAACTTCTTGTTTCCTCGGAGCAGGTTGTAGAATGGCAAACACTTATCGGTGGACTAGGAAATAAACCGATTGAGGGCCGCCACTCTTCCTGACAGGCCTTGGACATCTTTTCGTGACCTGGGCGAGGGAAGCTTGAGCAGTGATCTAATCTTGTCGGGGTTTGCCTCAATTCGTCAGGTATTGACAATGAACCCCAGGAATTTCCCTGACGCGACACCAAAAGTGCACTTCTGTGGATTAAGCCTCATGCAATACTCCCGTAGTATCTTAAAACATTCTTCCAGGTCGGAAACATGGTTATCGGCATTCTTTGACTTGACTAGCATGTCATCAGCGTACACTTCCATGTTTTTTCCGATCTGGTCTGCGAACATTCTATTTACTAACCTTTGGTAGGTAGCTCCGATGTTCTTCAGCCCGAACGGCATGACCTTGTAATAATAAACGTTAGTCAGGGTCTTGAAACTGGTGTGCTCCTGATCCGCCGGATTCATGGCGATCTGATTGTAGCCCGAGTACGTGTCCATAAATGACATGAGCTCATGCCCTGCCGTGGCATCTACCAACTGGTCAATCCTTGGTAGTGGAAAACAATCCTTGGGGCAGGCTTTATTCAGGTCGGAGAAGTCTATGCAGGTCCGCCATTTTTCGTTGGGCTTCAGGACCAACACGGGGTTGGTGACCCATATTGGAAACTTGGCTTCACGGATAAAGCCACATTTTTTTAGCCGGGCTACCTCTTTCTCCAAGGCTTCAACCCGGGTTGTTCCTAGGCGTCTTTGCTTCAATGACTTGGAGGGAATGCTTTTATCCAGATGAAGTGTATGCATGATGACACTCGAGCTGATTCCCACCATGTCCTCATGGGACCACACAAACACGTCTAGGTTATCCCGCAGAAATCTGGTCAGCTCCGCCTTCCTCTTGGTGCAGAGGTTTTTCCCGAGCTTGACCATCCGTGATGGATTCTGCGGATTAATGTTCACTTCCTTGAGCTCCTCAATAGCCTGGAGCTCAGATTTGTCCTCGCCTATTCGGGGGTCAATATCCTCACTTAAGACGACATTTTCCCCTTTTGCGCTTTGAGGTATTTCAATCTCAGGATCCGCTAAGGGTTCCTGAGATTCCTCTTCACCACTTTGGATGGCCATTTCCAGCTGCCCGGGTTTAGATTTTCCCTTCATGGAAATGCTGTAGCATTCCCTGGCAGTGAGCTGATCGCCATGGACAGTGCATATTCCCGTGGAAGTAGGGAATCTCATCGCGAGGTGGCGGATGGAAGTGACGACCTCAAATGCCATGAGCATAGGTCATCCCAAAATCGCATTGTATGCAGCGGTGCACTCAATGACCACGAACTTGAGGAGTTTCGAGAATATTCGAGGTCCTTCTCCCAGGGTGATCACCAGCTCGATCGTCCCTACGGCCGCCGATCCTTCTCCCAAAAAACCATATAACATCATGGAGGTCGCCTTCAGCTCGGCGACGGTCAAACCCATCTTTTCTAACGTGGATCAGAATAGGAGGTTCACCGAGCTCCCGTTGTCGATCAGCACCCTCCTCACTCTCCGATTGGCGAGCTGAACTGCCACGACCAAAGGGTCATTGTGAGGGAACTGGACCTGGCCCGCATCTTCCTCCGTAAAAATGATCGGTTGCTTCTCCAATCGCTGCTGCTTTGGCAGGCCCTGCTCCGAGACGAACTCTACTCCGTTATGGGCCTTCAGTTCGTTCACGTATCACTTCTGGGCGTCCCTGCTCATGCTAGCCAAATGCGGTCCTCTAGAGATGGTGGATATCTCCCCTCCAACCAAGGGAGGAGGGACGTCCTGATCTATCTGAGACCCGGGCTGACTGGTCGGGACTTCTGGAGCAGGTCGACCTGCTGGGACTCTATTCCGCGCATATTGAGCCAAGGGGCCGGCTCGGATGAGAGTCTTGATCTCATCCTTTAGATGCCTACAATCATCAGTGTTGTGGCCAACATCGTTGTGAAAGCGGCAAAACTTGGAGGTATCTCTCTTCCCCTTTTGGTGCTTCAACGGCTCGGGCCTCTTCCAAGGGAGGCGAGTAGAATTAGCTAGGAAAATGTTCTCCCTAGACTGGGTGAGCTCTGTGTAAGTAGCGTAGATGGGCTTAAGCTTTTCTACGGACTTATTCTTTTTTTGGCCGTGCTGGCTGCCTTCACCATTCCTCTTTCTTTTGCCTCCACCGAGCTGGTTGTTCTGTGTGACGTTTTGGGTCGCTGCCATGACCTCCGTCCCCACTCCAGCGGGCTGATCAGGGATCTGGTTGGTTCCTGCAGCTGAGGCTTCGGCTTCCTCCAAGTTTATCCATTCCTGGGCCCTGTTAAGGAATTCGTTAACCGAGTTGACTCCCTTTCTTTGTATGTCTTTCCAAAGATACCCTCTGACGAGGATTCCAGTTCTCATGCCCATGAGCTTGGAGCTATCATCCGCGTCTCTGGCCCGAGCAGCGACGTTCGCAAATCTGCTCAGGTTGGCCTTCAGAGTTTCACCGAGCTATTGCCTCACGTTAGCCAAAGAGTCGGCCTGAACGCGGGCAGCCTGGGAGGCTCGGAATGCCCTTTTGAAATCTGCCGAGAAAGTCTTCCAGGAGTTGATTGAAAGTCTTTTACCTAGCTTGAACCACTGCCTGGCAGGTCCAGTTAGTGTGGAAGGAAAGATTAGACACCTCATCTCGGGGCCAATGTTGTGGGCCATCATCAGGGTGTTAAACATCCCTAGGTGATTTGACGGGTCTCCGTCTCCATTGAACTTAGACAGGTGCGGCATACAGAAACCAGGTGGGTAAGCCGTTGCTGCTATGCTGGGGGCAAAGAGTTCCATCTCATCCCCAAAATCATATTCATCTTTTTCTTTTTCTGACAGGAGCTTCCTCATCAGCTCCTCCATCTGGGCCAGGCACTCGAGGGTTTGGTCCTGATGTCCTTGGTTATTCCGGGGTTGTTCAACAACTCCGGATCCATTGTACATATTTGGTGGGTTATTACCCCTTGTATCTTGAGATAGGTTATTTGGGGCATTCCCTCCGTTACGTACTACGGACAGGGCCCCCCCTGAGCGAGCATGGCTGTCTCATCCTACCTGCTCCCCTCTATGGGAGTTAAGGCGATCCTGCAGATCGCCTCCCCGAGTGTCTTGTGGGCTTTGTGCCGAACTTAGGCGCTAATGCAGGTCTCTGCCAGAAAGGTCACTCCGGTGACTGCCGGTCCAGTAGCTCCTGCTAGAGAGGCTTGAAGCTCGCCTTTGGTGCTGAGGACCTGGGCTTTCCCTTGGCGTCCTGCTACGCCGGGAATGTTCAGCTGATGGCGGATCTCTCCTGCTACATCCGTAGGCTGGAATATCTCGGACGGGCTGAGGAGGAGATGGATATCTGATTGGAGACGGAGGATGCCTAACTGGAGAGGTGATCCTGGTTCCGTCTGGATGGATCAAGTTTGGTGGGGGCCTTTCGGCCCTGCCAACCTGCTGGTCCCGAGCCTGGCTATCTGGACAAGGCTGATGCTGCGAGCCCTCCCCGGATCTCCTTCGGGAATTTCCTTGAGCTCCCTTGGGCGCTCTCAAGGATGGTTGGGATCTAGGAGTCGACATTCTGACCGAACGGCTGTATTGCTGTTGCCTGGCTCCAGGCACTTCTTCGATGTTTGCCTCTCGATGGTGTGATGAAGAAGTGGTGTTGGCTATCAGAAATCTGTCTGAGCAGCTATGCCTGGACCGGTGACCCCGACGAGACTTAGTAGCCTTGCCTTGCCTTTCTCCGACGTTTGCGTCGGTTGTGAGAGGGGGTAGTTGGGCCAGCGCATCCTTGATCTGCTGGCTAGCTATTGCTAGCTGGCTCCTCAGCTGAGAATTCTCCTTCTCCGTCGTAGTGTAATAACACGGGTTTGGATTAGCCGGCCGGGGCGCCGAACTTTCGGTGTTATCTTGGCCCGCCGGCTGCTTTCCTGGCCGCTGCTGGGCTTCAGGAACTTGTTCACCAGGGATGGCCGTATGATGAGCCTCTTGCCCATCATGCTGTTCTGCCTCGTTACCGTGCCTGGATCGAGTAGTCACCATAGTTGGATGTTTGCGACAGCACTAATCAAACTTGCTCTTAATGAAAGCACCAAACTGTTGACGCGGTTCTTCACCAACAGGAAATTACTAAAAGAAGAGAAAGGGATTAGTGCTTGTGTTTAACCGAAACATATATATGATCTTAGGAAATGAAATGGTGACTCAAAGTACGTTTTTGAGTGGTTCAAAGGTTAAAGTCCTTCTACTCCACTAGTCAGTATTATTGCTATATACTGGATATTTGATTACAGGCTCCTTTTTTACAATAAAGAATCCAACCCCTATTAACTCCCAAGGTCTCCATATTTATAGGAGAAGGCACCTGGGAGTTGGTAAGAAGGTCATCCCGTGACCTTCTTACCTATCATGTCAATTCTGTGACATTCATGATTAATTCCTAAACCTGACATATAAGTGTGGTCAAATCAATAGGTAAGGAGATAATGGGCCGCACGGCCCAACCCAGTCGTGGGTGTCTGAATACGCACGTTCCTGCTGCGTGTCCGAGAAGTCAGGGACATATTAGACACGTGATGTCTGATATATGCACGTTTACCTTGCGTGGCTAACTTTATAAAAGGTCACAACCTCCAACTCTAGCTCGTACTACGAGATGGATACTTAACTCGACCTTCGGCCTTCAGAGCCCGGACTCTGTCCTTAAGTTATTAGAGGCGAACCCTTAGGTTACCTCGAGCTAAGGAGGTATGATCTTATGATGGCAGCTCCGGTTTTGGGGATTTCCATGAGATAATCATGATTAGGCTGCAGCTCAGCTCGCTAACCAGCCCGTGGGAAAATCAGGGCGTACAGTGCAAAAGAGGGTAAAAGGATAAAAATTAGTCAAGTTTAAATTGGCATGTCACAAGCTCAAATTTGTTAAAATAACAAAGAATAAGAATGTCACAATAGCTCAAAAAGGGAAACAAAAGGAAATATATATATAGGTTAACTTTTTGGCTCAAACGATTCAAAAAAATGCCTCTATCATTTTTAAACAACAAAGTTCTAGGATTTCGCCTTAACGAATTGACCAAGCAAGTTGTAGTTGTATCTATGTCAGACAAAATGAATCCAAGTCTCTGCAGTACCCACAAAGCCACATATTGAATAAGAATTATAAAGAGATATTTCAATGAGAGATAATAATATTAACACCAAGTAAGATAAGCCAAGCAAACAGTCAATACGGTTCAAAACACGTACTAAGCAATATCAAAGAGTTAAGCATAATAGTCATCATTGAAACCCATGAGTCATAGAGTCAACATCTCAATTTAGTCAAGTACAGTCATCCAATAAAACCTAAAAATAAAATAAAAACTAAGAAAAATAAAATAAAGAAAAATAAAAGAAACATAAACTCTCCCCCCCCCCCCCCCCACCCCAACCTTAATAAAAACAATGTCCCGACTGTTTAACAAGAAAATATCAAGGAAAGAAAAGAATACCCCACAACCTGACTAAGGATCGTCGGCCATATCATCACCGTCATCAGCAAATGGTGGCTCCTCGAGCTCTGGAGAGCGGTATGGGTCATGAAACAGGTTCAGAATTTGTGGAAAATGAAAATCGAGAAAATGTTGCTGTCATTGCTTATGAATTGTCGTCGTGTAGTTGTAGAAGTGAAATTGATGCTCTTACATATAAGACACACGATGATGAAGACTCTGATTGGACAACTCCAAGTTAGAGAATCGATCTCCCTACTGAACCAATAGTTGACCAATGTCATAGATCGAATAATGCCTATCCTCAGCAAGTTGGGACGAAGAAGAAGCACACTGAGCTTTTCTATCACGAGCACATTGCCAAATTTGATTATCATAATTCAGTTGTTGGAAAGCACCAAGTGGTGGTCGGAGACATGGACGTGGACATGGAGTAGTAGGTGGTGCTGTGACATTCTCAGGATCGTCAACCTCAAACCCAAGGCTGGAAGGATGAGGAGTTTCACCTTGCTAGAACGAACCACGAGTCAAATTACCATGATCAATAGTGGTATTTTGCAAGCAGGGCCCAGTCTCATTCATCGGAACAACAGCCGCCCTACATAACCCAGTAATCAGACTGGCATGACCATGACCACCAGCAGCAACACCCCTCATAATCTTCCAAATATTGTCCCGAACTAATATTCCAACATTGATAGACTTGCCCGCACAAACACAATACAACAAAACCATTCAGTCAACCGAAATCTCAGACTAATTGGTAGAGGGCATCAATGTTTGTTGACGCCGTTTTTCATCAACTTAGAAATGAAGAGCAATTAAAAAAAATACCGGAGGAAACAAACAATATAGACACGATTGTTTATGTGGTTCAGTAGTTAAAATCTGCCTAGTCCACGAATTAGTGTTATTCACTTTTTGGAATTCTCTCAAAGCTTTCTAGAAGCAATTATTCAGATTCTTCCCAATACAAATTTCTCACTCTACAAATGAATTGTTCCACTCTATTTATAGAGTGGTTTACTGAATATCTCCCCACAGATTTCGGGGAGTTATAATACAAATCTATTAAATTAATGCAAATAAACGCGTATGGTTATTATGTATGCGTATAAATCCCATGATATTTGGGATTTAATAAGACATTACATCTGATCCCTTAAACATAGGGATTTTATAACAACAAACATGTTCACACACACAGCTTACGATCTTCACTACTACAAATATAGGCTTTCTCTGCGGTTTTTTTTAAACAATAAATAAAAAGCGCAGTGAAAAGGTTTGAAAGAGTCAAAAAAAGTATATTTAATGTCCGCGCCCTATTTTATTGCGGTTTTTTTAAAAAACGCAGTGAAAGGTTTGAATGGGACACTTTTCTCCGCGGTTTGGGGGCTAAAACCGCAGAGAAAAGTGTGGCACCTTTCTCCGCGATTTTATACCCAAAACCGCAGTGAAAAGTCCACTTTTCTCTGCGGTTTTGGGTATAAAACCGCGGAGAAAGGTGGTCTCCACCCACTAAAGCCCAAAAACCTATTTTTCCCACTCATATTTCTCATCTTCTTCTTTGTTGAACACGGCCGAAGCTCTCTCCCACCACGCCGTCCCTACCCACGGTAAGCCCCACATTGTCTATTTCTTTTTGTTTTTTTTTCCATTTTCTTGCATATTAAAGCTTGAAATCATGTATATATAGTTAATCTTGAGTTATTTTGAAGTTTTAGGGTTAAAATGAAGAAATATTGTGTGGGTTTAATGGTGGTTTCTATGTATGTTCATATGGTTATTTTTTGTAATATTTTTGAAATTTTATATAGGATTGGAGCACATTTTCATTGTTTAAAACGTGTATTGATCACTAAAACTTAATTTATTTAATGTATATTTCGGTTTAGGGTATTTTTGTATTATTTTATTTAGAATAATGTTGTTTACATAATTTTTTATATTATTTAGGTAATGATTTTTTTAAAGTATATTTTTGTTAATTATATTATTTTAGGATAAATTCAATTACCATATATTTACTAATGTTTAACTTTTTATTGTAGGAAATATTTGTTTGAGTGTGAGCTCCCACTCAAGGTTGAAATATTTGTTCGAGGTTGAAATTAGTGAATATTAATTCTTAAGGTAAGTAGTAATTACTACTTAATTTTTTATTTTTATATTTACAAACTATTGTTAGAGGAGTTTGAATATATTAGATATTCATCCATAGTGAAGTAGGTTCTGAGATAAAATTGTGTGCTGCGGAGATAACAGAAGGTTGAGAACATGTGTGCCTTAGTGAAGTAGGATCTGTGAATTTTCTGTGTGCTGCGGTGACTTATGGTTGAGAACATGCATGTTGTTTGTTATATGTTTTGTTTGATGTGAATTTATAGGTAGATAACTTGGGATATGCTATAAATACAGAGGAAACTCTGCCCAATTTTTTTTTGATGATATTAGTTGAACATGTTTTATAAGTTACTATATATAATAATGTTTTTGTTTTTGTTGAAATTTTAAATACATATGAATTTTGGATATGTTATAGAAATAAATCAAACTCTGTCCATTTCATTTTATAATTTAATAATTGAACATAATTTTAGAGTATTACTATACTAATTTTCTTTTCATTATCAACTTAGGAATTAGGTAGATATTATCATTATGGACAAGTCATGGATTCTTGAGAATAGAGAAACACAAAAATTTCAAGACGGATTCAACCAATTTTTAGAATTTTTCCAAACAAATTGTAGTGATCCGGAAAGAATTCATTGTCCATGTATAGATTGTGGTAATGGAACAAAAGGAAATATTACCATGATAAAAAATCATGTATTTTTTCGGGGATTTGATACAAGTTATCGTACATGGCATTGGCATGGGGAATCATTGAAAAATAATAATCCATATCCATTCGGGAGGCGAGGGGTTGATGATTTGGGTTATAGTGATTTTGACGATCATCCTATGGAATTGCTCGATGAAGCACAAGAAGAGATGCAGATAAACCATTATTCAATGGTTGTCTAAAACAAAGATTACCAACGATGGTAAAATTTTACAACATAAAAGCAGAAAATGGAGTTAGTGATAAATGTTTTAGTCAATTTTTAGCTGCTTTTAAAGAGATTTTGCCGTCAGATAATTGCTTCCCTGAGTCTACGTATGAAGTGAAGAAAACTTTAAATTGCATAGGCTTGAAGTATGAGAAGATCCATGCATGTCCGAATGATTGTGTGTTATATCGTAATGAGTATGCAGACATGGACACTTGCCCAGAATGTGATTCACCCCGCTACAAACCTAACAAGAGTAAGGAGATCAGGAAACTTATTCCTCAAAAAGTGATGTGGTACTTGCCTTTGATTCCACGGCTTAAGCGATTATATCGAAGTGCAGAACACTCTGAAAACTTAATATGGCATGAGACTAGGCGAGTGAAAGATGGTAAACTTCGACATCCTGCAGATTCGCAGGCTTGGAAAAAAGTTAATAACTTAAATCCAGAATTTAAAACTGAAGCAAGACATCTTCGTCTAGGTCTAGCTACTGATGGTGTAAATCCACATAAATCTCTAAGTAGTAGGCATAGTTCATGGCCTATCTTCCTTGTTATGTACAATCTTCCTCCGTGGTTAGTGATGAGAAGAAAGTTTTTGATGCTCACGTTAATGATTTCAGGCCCAAGACAACCGGGACACGATATAGATGTTTATTTGGCACCATTAATTGATGATTTGAAAGATTTGTATGAAAATGGTGTTGAGGCATATGACGGTTTTAAGAAAGAAGTCTTTAACTTAAAAGCTGTTTTGTTGTGGACTGTTAATGATTTCCCAGCTTATGGTAATCTATCAGGGTTAAGCACAAAAGGTTACCAGGGATGTCCAATATGTTGCACTAACACAAAGGCTATTCTTCTGTCTAATGGGCACAAAATTTGTTATATGGGTCATAGACGATATTTGCCCCTAAATCATCATTATAGGGACAAAAAAAAAGCATTTGATGGTGATAAAGAACAAGGTGTTGCTCCTTTGCCACTTTTGGGGCAACAAATTCTTAAAGAAGTAGAGAAAATTGATTTCAAGTATGGAAAAATGCAGAAAAATAAGAAAGTAAGTGGATGTTTCGAAAGGAAATCAATTTTTTTTCGTCTCCCTTACTGGAAAGATTTACTTGTTCGACATTGTTTGGATGTCATGCATATAGAAAAAAATGTGTGCGAAAGTATTATAGGTACATTACTTGATATTCCCAGTAAAACTAAGGATGGTTTAACTAGTCGTTTAGATCTTGTTGAAATGGGTATACGAACTGATTTAGCACCTGAACAGAAAGGTAAACGCACATATTTACCTCCTGCTTGTTTCACGTTGTCCAGAGAAGAGAAAAAAGTTGTATGTAAATCATTTGCAGAGATGAAAGTGCCTGATGGCTATTCATCCAACATTCGAAACTTGGTATCCATGGGAGATTTGAGGCTGATGGGTATGAAATCACATGACTGTCATATGTTGATGCAACAATTACTTCCAATTGCTATTCGGTCAGTATTACCGAAAAAAGTTCGAGATTGTTTAACGAATGTTTGCATATTCTTCAATCATTTATGTGGAAAAGAATTAGAAATGAAAAAATTGGATGCATTGCATTATAAGATAGTGGAAACTCTATGCAACCTTGAAATGTTTTTTCCGCCATCCTTCTTTGACATTATGATTCATTTAATGGTTCATCTAGTAAGGGAAGCCAAGTTGTGTGGACCAGTTTGGGCGAGATGGATGTATCCATTTGAAAGAAGTATGAAGGTGTTGAAAAGTTATGTGCGTAATCATTATCGTCCTGAAGCTAGTATGGTTGAATGTTATATATCGGAAGAGGCAGTAGAATTTTGCTCAGAATACATGAGTGGGGTTGAAGCAATCGGAATCAGCAAACCACGAAATAACTCAGATGGAGTTGATAAAGGACTACGAGGGAATGGAACAGTGACCACCGTGTCTAGGGTAGAATTAGATCAAGCTCAATTAGTTGTGTTGCAAAATAATCCTGAGATTCAATCATATATAATGTAAGTAGAAAATATATTTCAATCATATATATTAGAGTAGTGATTTTCTTTTTGTTGTTTAAACTTTTTGTTATTTCTTTTATGTTTCAGTGATCACATAGAGTTATTACGGTCGATGATTCCAAACAAGATTAAAAATAAACAAAAATGGGTTATAGATGAGCATAATAAAACGTTTTGCCAGTGGCTGAAGAATACAATTTTGACGAAGTTGGGAGAAAAAAATCATGGACTGTCGACTGAGTTGAAGCGCATATCTCTTGGAGCAAGCATTGATGTAATAAAGCATCAAGCTTACATTGTTGAAGGGAAACGCTTTCATACTAAGTCAAGAGATGATGCTCGGCTGGAAAATAGTGGAGTAAGTGTAGTCGCAGAAGCTATGCATTTTTCCAGTGCAAAAGATAATAACCCAATTTCAGGCACAATGACATACTACGGGGTTGTTGAAGAAATATGGGAGCTAGATTATTCATTATTTCGTATTCCTCTTCTTAAATGTTCTTGGGTAGACAACAATACTGGAGTTAAAACTGACGAACTTGGATTCGCTTTGGTTGATTTAAGCAAGAAGGGAAGCAAGAACGATCCTTTTATCATGGCTTCCCAAGTGAAACAAGTGTTTTACCAAGCCCACATTTATCATCAGTTGGATCTCACGTAGTCATCCCCGCTGAAATAACTCAACCAGAACCTTCAAATTGGTTAACAGATAACCAATGGGACAAAATTGATCTGAGTCTAAAATTTATAGTGAAGGAGTATTATTCCAATAAAGGAATAGATGAGGTTGTACAAGTTCCCATTGACCCGGAGTTTATAGGAGAACGCGAGGCTATCTTCATCACTTCAGAAGACGTTTATCAAGCAGCCTCCATGGATAATATTGGATCCTCAGCTATACTGTTTGGTATGAGGTATGTATCAATCCGTTATGTCATTACAAACTCTTAGAGGAGTTTGAATATATTAGATATTCATCCGTAGTGAAGTAAGTTCTGAGATGAAATTGTGTGCTGCGGAGATAACAGAAGGTTGAGAACATGTGTGTCTTAGTGAAGTAGGTTCTGCGAATTTTGTGTGCTGCGGTCGCTTATGGTTGAGAACATGCATGTTGTTTGTTGTATGCTTTGTCTGAATTGAATTTATAGGTTCTAATAATTTTGGATATGCTATAGAAACGGAGGAAACTCTGCCCAATTTTTTTTTGACGATATTAATTTATTAATTGAAAATGAAATATGAATGATTGATTCTCTACAGATGCATTTGGGAAAGCATGCACCCAAATTCACGGCAATTATATAAATTTTTTAACACCGAACATCTTTCTATTGGCAATGATGAAAGTAAAAACTATACGGTGGATCTTATAGCCAAATGGATGATGACTATGGATAGGCGAGGCCAAATATATTTCATTCCTTGGATTGTTGAGTAAGAACGAACTACTTAAACATTATCACTACTATGGTTGAATTTTAATTTTATAATAATCATATTTTATTATTATTTTAGTCGACATTGGATGTTGGTGCTCGTGATGATGCGGGGGATGACCATAATTTTGGACCCTTTAAAAAATCATAAATCTCCACCAATAATTACGGAGGTTATGGAAAAGTAAGTTCTTCCATTGTAATGTATGCATTATTAATTTTTAAAAGTTAAGAGCATAATATGTATTTAATTAATTTTAATTTTTGTAGAGCATACGCACAATGTTTGGAAAATGAATACATCGGCACATTTACAAAATTGGTGAGAGGTTCTTGTCCAAAACAACCTGAAAGTCATGAATATGGTTATTATGTACTAAGATACATTTATGATCTTGTAAATGCACCGAATCCAGCAGAAGTTATCAAGAAGAAAGTATGTTATATTTTAAACTCTTTTTTTCTTAAGAAAAACTAGTTATAGTATTTAATTATCTAATCTATATTAACTTTTCAATTTTGCAGTGGTTTGACAACAAGCAATTCAATGTCAAAGAGGATCTACTACCACTACAAAGTGATTGGTTAGCTAGATTAATGCCATTTGTTTATGAAATCTAAATTTTTGTATGTATGTAAGATTAAAGTGCTAACTTATATTGGTTAGAATGATTAAAGTCTTTGATTCATTACTAGCCAATTATTTTGTATTAGATATGAAATGTATATAAAACAATTTAACAAATTAGCTATACTATTGAAAATAATTATTTATAATTAAAATTGATAATTAATTATTTTTAGAAATAAAAATGGTGGGTTATCAACCGAAATTGAATATTTTTTTTTCAAATTAAGCTTTTTTCTCCGCGGCTTGCTTATTACAACCGCATAGAAAGCTTTCTTTTCTTCGCGGTTGGCTTACTACAACCGCAGAGAAAAGTGTACCTTTTCTCCGCGGTTTGCGTAACACTTTTCTCTGCGGTCGAATACACTGCGCTTTTCAATACTCTCGAAAACCGCAGTGTATTGAGTAAAAAAACCGCAGAGAAAGGCCTTTTTTGTAGTAGTGCTTGAACACCATACACACGCATTCGGGGTCGTTTACTCATCATGAGCTCGATACCTTGGTTCGCCTATGTTCTTCGAGATCATCTTCTTCGAACTCACAATCTTCGAGCTCGAACCGTCTCTGTGACTTTGAGCCTGACTTATAACCTTAGAACTCCTTCGAGACCATATAGTTTCTGAGGTCACCAATTCTGATGTTGTCACATTTACTGTTTAGCGAGACTATCCTTGACTTTCTCATTAATGCTGATTACATGATGAGAATGCTTATTTTGCGATTACACCTTTACGAGCCTGAGCTTCGAGATTAAAATCTCCATTCTCGAAATCTAGGTGTAACATTTTGCCCCCTCAAAAGTATCAGTTCAAATCCCATGAGTTGAGCCACCTACCACACTCGAGTGTGGACACGCATCAGCCACAGATTGTTCACTCAGAGTACTCGAGTACTTTTTCAACACACCCACATCCTTTCACGTTTAAGCTTTTTGCCACCAATATCACATTTTTTCCCCATCTGTCAGATCACACTCAAAATCAAAATAAAGGCCCATATATACTCGACCCATGACATCCCATGGGGTCATATATATTCTCTCTTCACCTTCATCATCTTCATTTTACTTTTCAGAGAAAAATGAAAAACCCAAAGCCAAAACTCTCTTTTCCTCTTTGCATGTTCTCCAAACTAAGAAGACAAATTAACTCCAGCACTTTCAATTTCGTGAAATCTTTCTTGCAACCGCTGCTTCAGTTGTCAATTTCACTATATCAACAAGCCTATATGTGTAAGTTGTAGTTCTTGACTCTTGTACTTTTATTTATTCATGCATTTTTATGTTTTTCATTTCCGTATGAATGTATGTTGTAGTTAGTAGTCTTAGCCACATTGTTTATCTGATACTGCATAAACTTTCAATTCAATGTTTTTGACAACACAGTTCTAAAACCCAGAGTTAGTGTAAAAAATGCAAACATAGGGTTTTTTTTCTTCTGATTAAGGGTAGTGAATCGTGTAAGCAAAGAAATGGGGGTTCTAAATTAGGGTTTTTAATTGCACAAATCCCAAAATTATCACCTTTTTGGGTAATTGTCAACTTTATCCCTGAAAATATGGGATTCTTAAAATGAATCCAAACTTTCCCACTCTCGCGTCAAGTACATGTTGGAAGCCTGAACTTTACAATAGTTCAGGGCTCCACTTAGAATTCTATCCATCCTTTCGAGACCTCGGTCTCGATTGTGTTTAATCCGTGATCTCGGGCTTTCGAGCTCGAATAACCAAAATTGTATTATGTGATTCCTTGCATGCCTAACCCTCACCCTATTTTTTCTTGTTAGATGTCGCAGAACTCTGAGAATCGGTGGGGGTCAGTGCTCGCAATTCCTTTCTCTCCATCAACTCCCAGTCCGGAGTCTACCTTCACTCGGAACCAGCAACTGATATGCATGCACCACGTGAGGTGCGAACAAGAGGACATCCGAGAAAATTTTCAAAGTCAGATTGACAAGGTCGAGGAAAGAAAAAGGAAAATACACTGGGTCGCGATTTATCCAGATCCAGAACCCAAGATCAGACCTATCCCACTCGATCCTATACTCAAAGTAACTGTTGCTTACAAGCCTGGTGCACTTTCCTTCTCGCTGATGGAGGACCCTTCAGATCGCCCCTCCACTTCTCGAGCTGCATCTATCTGACCCTGCAAGAGGGTTTCTTTGAAGCTGAGTATTATTGGAGCTCAGTTACCTCAACAGGCCAAATCTATAAGATTCTAGCTCGCCATGGACTGAAACTTTCTGATGCACTGAAGTGTCGACCTACGACTCCGAACAAGCAGAGTTGCTACACCCCGGGTGATGGTAACCCAGATAGAATGATTAAGCTCATGGCTTAGAGTCGTGAGCATATGAAGGCAGGGGCCCTACTTCCCCTAAAATCATTTTTTAAGGATTTTCTGGATTTTGTTGGGCTCGTCCCATTTCAACTCCAGACCAATTCATATAGGGTTATCTTCGCCCTCAAGTCCCTGTACCACGAACTGATGTGGAAAGGCCCCTTGCCACAAGAGATTCTGTGTCTCTTCTGTCTTAACAGCAACCCCTCTCGAGCTCGGGGAGGGGATGGCTTCTATTATTTGTCGAGCTATTCGAAGGAGAAGAAGATTTTCAAGGATATGCCAAACCATCCCCCAAACTTCAAGTTGTCATTCTTCTTGATGGATGGCCTCACTCCTTCCAAATTCTATTCATTCCAACGCATCCGTAAGTACTCACACTTATCCTTTTTCTTTTCATTTAATGACGAGGCTCGAAATAATATTATGTAACCTTTTCTTCAGCCAATTATCACTGTCCCACTCCCTCAGAGTCGATGGTGGTGTTCAAAATAGCTCTGCTCCAACTTTCATACGGTCGACGTTCTCTATCCTATCTTCTCCATGAAGAAGGGCTCCGACGGCCTCTTCGAGCAAGACCAGTCGATAGACGACCCTGCCTATCATAAGTACCTCAAGTGGGAGCACGTGCCACTTCCTACTGAGAGATTTCCCCCGAGAAAGAGGTCTTCGAGCTCACAGGCCCGTCCCCCTGTGGCTTGCCGTCATGATCGAGCTACCTCGGGAAATGAAGCCCAAGATGAGGCCTCGAGCTTGGGTGGTGGAGGTAAATTACTACTTAGCTCAGCCATGTGGTCCCCTTCTTTGCTTAAACACAAGCCCAACACACTGATCCTCTTTTTGGATCCTAGGGATAACTTTCATACTTGTTCCTGGGTAGATGAGAGGGTACATAGGTTTGATAGCTGGTTAGTTCAGCACCAAACCATGTATATTTTAAATGAGATTTGGGATGGGGTCGCCGTTCAATACGGGACCAATGTTTATAGAGACCTTTCGAGGCTGACTCCTACGAATAGGGAAGGGACTCCCCCAACATCCTCTGAAGATAGGGAATTTCTTGGTCGCCGAGCACAAGCTCCGTAGAGAGTACCAGTTAGGTTTCTTTTGACTTTAGTCTTGCTTCTTTTTGTAGTTTAGGCTCGATCAATGATGTGTAAATTCTGCATGTGCAGGCGACATGGAATTTAACTTAGACAAAGTACTCATCCGCCGCTCCGGAGCTAGGTAGAGTAAACGCCCAAGGGCGTCGTAGAGAGGGGGGCGCCCCTCCAAAGCCTTGAAAAAAATTTAGGCAACACCTCCTGCCTCGGAAACTCATGGCCCGAGCCTACCTGCTAATCCGAACCCCAAGGTCAGAGTATCCACTGTGGTCTCACTTCCCCACCTCCTCCTGAAGTCTAAGTTTCCCAACAGATGGCTCCGACCTCAAAGAAACAGGTTCCCACAAGGGAACGTTTGTTGTCGGTCTCGACCTATGTCCCTGAGTATGTGATCGATAATGTTGCGGGGACACACAGAGTCAGTCTGGGCTCAGATGTATTATCCTAAGTTGGCCAATGTTTTAGCAACCTTGGTGCTCCTCAATGGCAGTTTCTCAACTCCTGTCGCGATACCAACGCACTCTTTGACAAGGGAAATGATCTCTTCACCTCTGTGAGTCCTTTTACTTTGTCATGTTGCTTATATGGCCTTATCCTGTATGTTTACTAACCCCTTTTTATTCATGTGTACAGGCTTTCACTGCGTTTGCTCAGCTTAATTACAAGCTAAACAACGAAGTTCAAGCGAGACAATCCTACGCCGAGAAGGCGAAGAACCTCCAGATAAAGCTCACTAACAAGCTCAAGGCTATGAAGTCAACGATGTCTGAGCTCGAGTCAAAACTGGAAGCCAATGATTTTGAAATCAAGGAGAGAGACTTTAGAATCAAGGAACTTTAGGAGCTAAATGCCAAGCTCGAGGAGGATGAAAAGGCCACCTTCCATATAATCGAGGGTGAGAAGGCTCGCCTTCTTGAGGAGTTCAAGTAGAAGAAGGATCATGTTGTTGACATGGCCATGTATCGCATCAGGGCCAATAACGCTGATCTCAACACCAACTTTTTGGACAACCTCGAAGATGAGTTCCTTAAAAGTTGGTAGGCTTTGCTTGACGAGGAGGATTCCTGAGATGAGGCAGAAGAGACGGCAGAGACGTCCGGAGCTGCTGAGGGGGATGTGCCTGCTTTATGAAAGCGAGGTCATGGGCCAAAGATAATACATAGCTCGTTTTAGGGCTATTTTATTATTATTTAGATAGTAATTTTAATTTATATGCATTTGATTTTCTTGCTCGAAAACCTTTATGCATTTGATTTTACACTTAGCTTTTGCTTTAATATTTTTGCTTTACATTTTTTAGTCGAAATATTTCAAGAATGTTATACTAAAGGCTTGCTTTTATGTTTGTTTATTCGTAAAAACAAATTTGTTGGATTTAAGTTCGAGTTTTAATGCATTCATGTACAGTTTACTCGATATATCCATGTCTGACCTCGTTATTGTAAAGGTTGGACCTTACTTTTACCATGCACTCAAAAGTACTTATATGGCATGTAATTTTAGTAGTTTAGTTATAACACGCTTTTATAGTTACTTTTCCTCCTCCTCAAGTAGTTCCTCAAGGTTGTGAGGTTGAAACTTATTTCTGCAAAATTTTCCAGCCTCAGACTCGACTTAATTCAAAGTAGGTTTATTTACACTCCAACTTTCTATTGAGTAGTTTTGTCTGGTTTGTTCCAAACTTATTTAGCTCGTGTGCTAGGTTATTAATCCATACACTTGTAATTTTTATAATCTGGTTATGTCCACACCATCTTAGCTCACGTGTTTGAGTTATTAATCCATACACTTATAATTTTTATCATTTGCTTATGTCCAGACCATCTTAGCTTGCGTGTTTGGTTAATAATCCATACACTTGTAATTTTTATAATCTGGTTATGTCCAGACCATCTTAGCTCACGTGTTTGGTTATCGATCCTTACACTTATAATTTTTATGATCTAGTTATGTCCAAACCATCTTAGCTCGCGTGTTTGGTTATTAATCCATACACTTATAATTTTTATGATCTAGTTAATGATCCAGACACTATGTCGGGTTAATGATCTAGACATTTTATTCTATGTTATTTATTTTTCAAACTTTTGGTATGATTATATACCACTGATGCCCCAATAATATCCTATGAGTGTGACCATAGGTTATTGAATCGAGAGAGTTTGCAAAAAAATAAAACATTTAAAAAAGTAAAAAAATTGAACTGAATTAATCATTTTTATTAACAAACATCTAAAAAATAAACAAGCTTGGTTACAACAAAAATACCCTTCCTACATTATTGATAATAAGGTCATAGATGTTCATCATTCCAAGCTCACAGCACCAACTCTCCGTTTTGTCTCGTCAATTTATATACTGTAGGCCAGATGATAGACTCGATCTAGTATGGTCCTTCCCAGTTGGGTCCGAGTACTCCAGGAAATGGGTCTCATGTAACCGGAAACACGCGTCGTAGGACCAGGTCTCCCAATCCGAATTTCCTGTCTCGAACCCTCTAATTGAAATACCTGGCACCTCATTGCTGGTATGCATCATTTTTCAGTTGAGATTCATCTCGCCTTTCTACAATGAGGTTTAGACTTTCTTCGAGATAAGATTGGTTCGAGGCCTGATTGTACACATGGCTCCGTATTGTATGTATTTCGACTTTAGTAGGAAACATGTCCTAGCATCCATATGCAAGGGAGAAAGGAGTGTGCCTAGTTGAAGTCTGAGCTCTGGTTCGATAAGCCCACAAAACCCGAGGTAACTACTCAGGCCACCTTCCCTTAGCCACTTCTAACCTTTTCTTAATGGAGCTTTTTAGGGTCTTGTTGAATGCTTTGACTTGGCCATTTGATTGGGGATGGGCGACGAAAGAGAAGCTTTTTATAATCCATTTTTTCGCAGAAATCGGTAAACAGGTCACTGTCGAATTGGGTACCATTGTTCGACACTATCTCTCTAGGCATCCCATATCGGTAGATGATATTTGTTCTCACAAAGTCTAAGACTTTTTTCGAGGTAATAGTGGCCAAAGGATCAACCTTGGTCCACTCCGTGAAATAATCAACTGCGACCACAGCGTACCTTACTCCACCTTTGCCAGTTCGTAACGAGACTATAAATGCCCCACACTGCGAATGGCCATGGGGAGGTCAACATGGTAAGCTCGGTAGGTGGAGCTCGCGGTATTGAAGCAAATCGTTGGAACTTATCACATTGCTTGACATATTCACACGTGTCTACCATGACTGTGGGCAAGAAATACCCCCGTCTTATCACCTTCTTTGATAGACTATGCCCCCCAAAATCCATCATGAATTTCTTCCAAAATTTTCTTTGATTCGGGTGGAGTTACAAATCGGAGTAATGGTATAGAATACCCTCCTCGATTCAACCTTCCTTCCACAATAGTGTACCTCGGGATCTGATAGATCAGTTTCCGAGCCTCGTTCCGTTTTGCTGGGAGAATTCTAGTTTCGAGGTAATCGACTATTGGGATCAGCCATGTACGTTGAGAGTCGATCATGCATATGTCTTCTCTGCCAGGCTCGCTGATACTCCGGGTTGATAGAAACTCTATTGGGACCACATTCAGTGTATCAACCTCACTATTCGTAGTGAGCATGGCCAATGCGTCTGCATTTTAATTTTGTTCTCAGAGGACCTGCTCTATAGCATAGAATTTGAACTGTTTGGGCGCAGTCTTTGTTTTTTCTAGGTACGTGGCCATTCTTATGCCCCGAGCCTGATATTCCCCCAAAACTTGGTTGATCACCAGCTGTGAGTCACTATAGCAGTGTATAGCCTTTGCTTTGAGCTCCTTGGCTATTCGAAGTCCTGCTAGTAATGCTTCGTATTCAGCTTCGTTATTCTATGCCTCAAAGTTGAACCTTTAGGCTGAGTGGAATTGATTTCCTGCTGGGGTAATTAGTATAATGCCTGCCCCCGATCCATTTTCATTCGACGATCCATCAATATAAAGTTTCCATAGCTTGCGGGTTGGGGTTATAAGTTCATCATTCAAAATACCAGTACACTCAATAATGAAATTTGTTTGGGCTTGTCCCTTGATGGTCATTCTTGAGTGGTACGTGATCTCGAATTACTCGAGTTTGACGACCCACTTTAACAATCTCCCAGAAGCTTCTAGTTTACATAAAAGATGTCGTAGTGGCTGGTCAGATAGCTCATGAATGGGATGTGCTTGGAAGTAAGGTTAGAGCTTTCGAGATGAATGAATAAGGCTAAGAGCCAGTTTTTTCATTAATGGGTATCTCAATTCTGCCCCCAGTTACCTTTTATTGACATAGTATAATGGTTTTTGTACCTTCTTCTCCTCTCGGGTGAGCACGACACTAATGGCATGCTCGGTTGTAGCGAGGTATAAATACAAGACTTGTCCTGTGATAGGTTTCGACAAGATTGGTGGTTCGATGAGGTGCTTCTTTAGGTTATGGGATGCAAGCTTGCTTTTCTCTAACCACTCGAACTTTTTGCCCCCTCTTAAAAGCTTGAAAAAAGGAAGACAATGGTCTGTAGATTTTGAGATAAACCTACTTAGTGCCGCCATCCATCTAGTTAAGCTCTAGACAACCTTATGCTTTCGAGGTGATGGCATATCTATCAACGCGTTAATCTTGTCCGGATTAACCTCCATTCCACGTAAATTTACTATAAACCCAAGAAACTTTCCCGAAGAAACTTTGAAAGAGCACTTTGTGGGTTAAGTTTCATGTTATAATTTCGTAGTACCGTAAAGCATTCTTCGAGATCATCCACATGGTTATTGTTATGTTTGGTCTTGGCCAGCATGTCGTCAACATAAACTTCCATGTTATTTCCTATCTACTCAGAAAACATCATGTTTAGCAATCTTTGGTACGTAGCTTCAGCGCTTTTGAGCCCGAAAGGCATGACATTGTGGCAGTACAACCCTTTGTCGGTTACGAAGCTTGTGTGTTCTTGGTCCAGTGTGTGCATGGAAATTTAGTAATATCTAGAATAAGCATCCATGAACGACATGATGTTGTGACTTGCAGTAGCACCTATGAGTTGGTCTATCCAAGGTAGGTAGAAACAATCTTTAGGACATGCCTTGTTAAGGTCTGAGTAGTCGATACATGCTCGCCATTTGCCGTTGGGCTTCGGGACCAACACTGGATTGGCAATCCAATTAGGATAAAAGGCATCTCATATGAATCGATTTGCCTTTAACTTGTCAACTTCTTCCTTAAGGGCCTTTTTTCTATCATCGTCTAGGAGTCTTTGCTTTTGTTGCTTCGGGGGGAAGCTTTTGTCAATGTTAAGCACGTGGCTCATGACATTTGGACTGATTCCCACCATATTCGATTGTGACCATGCGAACACATCCTGGTTTTCTTTTATGAAGCAGATTAATTGCTATTTCGCTTCTTTAGAAAGATTCTTACCCACGCTCACCATCTTCGTGGCATCTACTTCTTTGAGGCTGACCTCCTCTAGCTCTTCTAGAGTTTCAAGGTCAGCCATTTTTTCTATTATGGGGTCGATCTCTTCATCTATCTCGAAGGTCGTCCCATCCTTGTTCTGAATAACTACAAGTGCCTGTGCACTTGTTTTCTTTTTTCCCTTTATGGAGATGCTATAACATTCTCTTCCCGCGAGCTATTCCCCCTTCAACATCCCGATGCCACTAGAAGTTGGGAATTTGATGGCAAAATGCCTAACAGACGATACTGCCCCTAGCCCAACTATTGTGGGTCTTCCGAGCAGTACGTTGTAGGCCTATGGGAGGTCCCACCACTACAAATTCCATCATCTTGGTAACTGAGACTAGATAGTCTCCCAAGGTTGCGGGGAGTTCAATGGATCCCATATAGGCAATCCCTTCTCCTAAAAAACCATACAATGTTGTTGCACATGCTTTCAAATCATGAAGCACGAGTCCTATCTTTTCTAGAGTGGCTTTATAGAGTATATTCACCGAGCTCCCATTATCAATCAGGACTCGACGTACCCTCTTGTTCGTGAGTTGGAGAGTTATGACCAGGGGTCGTTATGGGGAAACTGGATGTGTGATGCGTCCTCTTCAGTCAAAATTATGGGTTGAGTCTCAACCCTCTGTTGTTTTGGAGCTCGTGGTTTGGGTTCGTAGGGAGAACTGTCCCTTGTCTTGAGCTCATTCACATATTTCTTTCGGGCGTTCCTGCCCAAACCTGCGATATGAGATCCCCTCGAGATGGTTATTATATCCTCTCCATCAATTGGAGGGGGTCACTCGTCCTCCCAAGCTCGAGAGTTATTATTCTGGGCAGGTTGTGTAGCTGCTACCCTTTGGCTTGTCGAAGCTTGATTCAGATTTCAGTTCCTGACGTACTGTCCGAAATAACCCCTTGAGATCAAACCTACGATCTCCTATTTCAATTGTTGGCATTCATCAGTTGTGTGTCTGATATCTCTATGGAATCTACAGTATTTATTTAAATCCCTTCTTTCTTTTTGGTTCCTCATGGGCTCAGGTCGTCTGAATGGGACCTGGTTTTCGTTAGCCAGGTAAATATTCTCCTGAGACTCGTTGAGCTTGGTATACTATTTGTATACGGAGAAATATTTGTCCCATTTCTTTTTCTTTCCTTCATCAGGTTCGGGGTTATTCCCTTCCTTCTTCTTCCTTTTAGAAGGGTTATCCCTAGAGGGTTTTGAAGTTTATGGGGTTGCTGAAGTCGAGGCAAAGTTCACGTTTGTCATTGTAGTTATGGGCTGAGAAGTCATGTTCAGTGCTGACCTCGCCTCCTCTATATTGACAAACCTCTGAGCCCTCCAATTGAACTCGGTCAGCAACCTGATAGATCTCCTTTGTAAATCTTCCCAAAGGGGACTTCCTGGCAGTATACCCACTCTAACAGTTATTAGGTGACCACTATCATCAACATCTCGAGCTTGGGCGACCTCTAGGTTGAACCTCGCGAGGTAACTCTTTAATGACTCATTTTGTTGTTGTCAGACATTCGTTAAGGCTGAGGCCTCAAGCTTGATGCCAATCATAGCCTTAAATTTCTTCTTGAAGTCTCTAGATAATTGATCCCAGGACAAGATCGAATGTCTTTTAAACTTCTCAAACCAGATTTTTGCTGGTCCTATAAGTGTTGCTGGGAACAACATACATCTGAGCTCGTAACTAACATTGTTGGCTCGCATGATGCTGTTGAAGGTACTTAGATGACTATACGGGTCTGAGTTTCCGTCAAATGGTGGGACATGAGGTATCCTGAATCCCTAAGGGAATGGAGTGCTTGAGATGGGTGAGGAAAAAGGCTCAAGCTCCTCGTTGGACTCTTCAGCCTTGTCCCTATTATGCTCGTTCTGTAGGAGCCTGAATACTCTTTCTAACTGGTGACTCCTTTCCGGGACTAAATCCACTGGAGGTCGAGCATGGACTTGAGGGTGCTGGTTATCATTAATAAAAACTCCAGCTCCCTATCTCGGTATAGGGTTATACGCAGGCTGTTTGCGGCCATTCAGATGGTCACGCAAATCAGGGTTTGGGGAATTATCTCGACCTCGATTATGGTTTAGATGATCCTGCAGATCAGGATGATTCCCTCAATTCTTTGTATACCTTGGCTCAGTGTTATAAATGTTCATGGACCGAGTGTAGTCCAACCTTTCGCTTACATAACTCGCAGCCCTCTCTGGACGCATGGTTCAATGATTATAAGTTGGGTCGCTTGCTGGCCTCCTTGTTCCAGCAGTTTGTGATCTTGACATTTGGCTTCTCGAAGGCGGAGAAGTCATGCAATCTTCAGTAGCCTCTCCTTCGTTCCCCTGTCCAAGCCTAGCCTGTCTATTTCCCTCTCGACTGTCATTGTGAGATGGCCTCCGATGTGCAGTTCTTGGGACCTGTCGGACTGGCTCAGGGTGCCTTATTAGTGATGGTGGATGCCTTATGGGTGACGGTGGCTGCATCCCATTGTTGGGCCTGGATGGTCGAGAGTTTGCCCGATCAGGCTCCAGGTTGTTATGTGAAGCATCAAGATTTGGGTTCCGAGCCCCTGGGGTGGTTCGGTTATTACCAATTCCTATTGGTACTTCTGTAGTTGGGTTGGCAGTAGCCTCAGTCCAGTTACTCCTTTGGGGCCTTGGTTGATCTGGCTACAACGCCGGCTGCGACGCTTACTCCGCCCTCCTGGCGGCCATGCTCCCACGAGGACATCCCCTAGGCCTCTAGGGAGGTGCCTTGGCATTAGCAGCCTGCCTGGCTAATTCTTCATTGCGTTTTGTTGCCTCTGCCAACTGTTTGTGCAATTGGCGATTTTAAAACTCCACAATAGGAACATATCTTTCAGGATTGTAATACAAATCCTCGTCAGGCTTGGGGCAGGTGGCCCTCAAGAGTTGGACGGATCACACCTTTCTTCAGGATTCAGATCCACCATAAGCTGCTTTCTAGGCAATCGGGGTTAGTCCTCAGCATGACGAGTCTACTCCTCAGGTATCTAGGGCAATGGGCGCTCACCAGTACTGGGCTTACTTGCAGCGGTCATTGATGATTTAGGAGGCTTTTTGATTAAACAGGCTCACGTCTTGTTTAATGGCTCTCAATGAAAGAACCAAACTATTGACGTCGTTTTTTGTCAACTTAGAAATGAAGAGCAATTAAACAAAAATACTAGAGGAAACAAACAGACACGATTTTTTACGTTGTTCAATAGTTAAAATCTGCCTATTCCACGAGTCAATGTTATTCACTTTTTGGAATTCTCTCAAAGCTTTCTGGAAGCAATTATGCAGAGCCTTCTCAATACAAATTTTTCACTCTACAAATGAATTGTTCCACTCTATTTATTTAGTGGATTACTGAATATCTCTCCACAGATTTCAGGGAGTTATAATACAAATCAATTAAATTAATGCAAATAAATGCGTATGGTTATTATGTACGCATATAAATCCCATGATATTTGGGATTTAATAACAGATTACATCTGATCCCTTAAACATAGGGATTCTTTAACAATAAACATGTTCACAGACACAGCTTACGAGCTTGAATACCAGACACACGCCTTCAGGGTCGTTTACTCATCACAAGCTCAATACCTGGGTTCGCCTATGTTCTCAACAAACAACATTGTCGAGATCATCTTCTTCGAACTCACAATCCTCGAGCTCGAACCGTCTTGTCTGATGGCAGAAAATGAATCAGGAAATTTATACAAGTGTTGAACCACTGTCACTATGACTTCGAGCCTGACTTATAACCTCGGAACTCCTTCAAGACCATATAGTTTCCGAGCTCACCAATTCCGATGTTGTCGCATTTATTGCTTAGCGAGACTGTCCTTGACTTTCTCATTAATTCTGATTACATGACGAGAATGCTTTTTTCAAGCCTACACCTTATGAGCCTGAGCTTCGAGATCAAAATCTCCATTCACAAAATCTGGGTGTAACAATGTTGAAGAAATAAAAGTATTCCATGCTTTGGCATAAGGATTCTACACTGTACTAAGACATTATGGGGCACCGTCAGATCAGTAGTAGAATAATTCCAATCCACACCAGGGGGAGTAAGCTAACTTTAAATAAATCTATAATCCGGTCCCTCTCTCACCATAGTATGATATTCATCATCCGAAACTTGTGGTAACCCATAATATGCATTAATCACTGACGGAGAAAAATTCACCATTCGGCCCCTTACCATCACAGAATTGTTCTCTCTTTGTTGGGTGCCATTAGCATAAAATTCACTAACTACACTAATATTCCCCATAATGGATTGCCATCCACGTTCTTGAATCATGCTCAACAAATTTCCATCACATGGCGCCAACTAAAAGGAAGATTCTATGATCATTTTCATATTCCGATAATTATACAACTTATATTTAGCCTTGCCTTCATCATTTACAAAAGAATTTTGAACAATAAAAGACTCCGAGGTAGAAGGCTCGGTTCTCTTCTTTTTAAGCCCCATAGGCAATAATCAAAGACCCTCAGAACCACTCTTAAGATCAACAACACTCTTGAACCCAACTACCTCTCACAAAACACCAAAATTCTTCCCCCAAACCCCAATTAAAAGTACCAATCATAAAAAAATATCAACATCCTACATATACTAAATCAATGCATAATTGCCAAAATCAATCACCCCCAAACTTTATATGTATCTCCAAACATACACAAATTAAAACCACCCACAAAAAGTCAAGTAATTCCTAAAAAATCAATGGAAACTATCATTGGAGCATTTTATCAAACACTTGATAGGCCTTAAAGAACCACACACCTCCAACACCACTCTAGACATTAAATCTCCTCCAAAATTACATATCATCCCACTAAACAGTCCAAACTTCCAACTATCATCTTAATAAAGCAAAGAATCTAACCAAAAGAGGAGAAATAACCTTACTTGGGATGGAATGGAAACCCTTGTTCATCTCCACTTTGTCATTGAGAAAAACTTGAGAAATATAATGCAAAGTAATAAATGATAGAAATAAAGCAAGGAAACAATAATGTGAGGAGAATGCATCATAAAAGATGAGAAGTATGATGAAGATGATGATGAAAAAAAATGATGGTGATAGAGCTTGAAGAAGAAAAAGAAAAGAGAGAATGTGGGAATGTGAGAGAAGGAAAGAAAATGAAATAAACTAAATAAATAAGAAGAAAAATGAAATAAAAATACTACCTAACTAAAATAAAAAACGTGACTCTTGTGCTGAGACCTTTTTAAATTTAATTTTTTTTATAGAAGTAGTGATGTACCGCCATTCACCAGGCGATATATCGCCTAGTGCAATTTTTGTGTTTAAGGTTTAGGCGATGCGTCGCCAAAATCCGAGCGACGCATCGCCAAGCTCTCTGTTTTGTGGCCCAAAAAGGGCGAAAATTGTCACTTTTGGCAATTTATCGCCACTAGGCAAGTGATACATTGCTTGCCTCAATTTTTTCATTTTTCATTTTTTTATATAACTTTCAAAACTTAAATTAATATTAATCCTAAACTAAAGCACTAGTAAAAATTATGAAAAATAAATAAAAGTCATAAAAAATATGGCTTGTCTCCCATTAAGCGCTTAATTTAAAGTCTTTAGCTAGACATTGTACCTTAATACCAAACTACTCATCAACGAGCTTAATGCTCACTAGTTTCTCTACTTCTACTCCAGAATAATGCTTCAACCGTTGGCCATTTACTTTGAACGCAAGTTCATGACCTTATCGAATCTCAACAGCTCCATATGGAAAGACTTGAATAATTGTGAACGATCCCGACCAACAAGACTTTAATTTATCGGGAAAGAGTTTGCTTATCATGCCATTTTTTCATTCCTTCCTTATAAATCTGTGCCTTCTCATAAGCTTCGTGACAAATTTCTTCTAACTCATTCAGTTGGAGAAGTCTTTTCTCTCCTTAAGCTTTCAAATCAAAATTCAGCTTTTTAATGGCCCATTGTGCACGGTGCTCACGCTCAAATAGTAGATGACAAGCCTTCCCAAACACAATACAGTAAGGAGACATGTTGATAGGTGTCTTGAAAGATGTCCTATATGCCCATAAAGCATCATCAAGCTTATTAGACCAATCCTTTTGATTGGATTGCACCGTTTTCTCAAGGATAAGCTTAATTTCTCGATTAGGTATCTTTGCTTGTTAATTAGATTATGGATGATAAGCTAGGGCCATCTTATGTCTTACTCCGTACTTTGTCATAAGAGCATCAAAAACCTTATTAGCAAAATGAGTATCTTCATCACTATGTATTGCTCTCGGTGTACCAAATCTTGAAAAAAATATTCTTTTGAATAAATTTTACTACAACCCAAGCATCATTTGTAGTTGTTGCAGCAGCTTCTACCCATTTACTTAGATAGTCCACTGCCAAGAGAATGTATAGATTACCAAACGAAGGTGGGAATGGTCCCATGAAATCAATACCCCACACATCAATGATCTCCACTTCTAGAATATTTGTGAGAGGCAACTCATGTCATCCAGAGATGTTTCACACACGTTGACATCGATCACAACTCTTCACATATGCATAACAATCTCGGTGTAAAGTAGGCCAATAAAACCCACTATCAAGGACCTTTGCAACAGTCCTCACAACTCCAAAATGTCCACCCAATGTAGATTGCAATGGAATAGAATCTCACTTACTTCCTCTTCTAGTACACATCTACTTATAACAAGATCTGCACAATGCTTGAAAATAATCGGATCATCCTAAATATATTGCTTCACATCATGAAAAAATTTCTTCTTTTGTTGAGAGGATAGACCCTCTGGCAAAACCTTGCATGCTAAATAGTTGACAAAATCAACATACCAAGGGATTTGAGTTGCCACTGAAAATAATTGCTCATCCAGTAAAGCTTCCAAAATTAACAAACCTTCATCTCCACTATTTACCCCCTCAAAATGAGATAGATGATCAGCCACTACATTCTCACTTCCTCGCTTATCTCGGGTCTCCAAATCAAATTCTTGGAGCAATAGAACCCATCTAATCAAACGAGGTTTAGCATCCTTTTTCTCAAACAAGTACTGAATAGCTGTATGATCAGTATAGATTATCACCTTAGATCCAATTATATAAGGACAAAACTTGTCACAAGAATAAACCACCACTAACATCTCCTTCTCGATAGTTGTATAATTCTCTTGAGCTTCATTCAAAGTACGACTAGAGTAATAAATTTCTCTAAAAATCTTGTCTCTTCGCTGCCCAAGAACCGCTCCAATAGCAAAGTCACTTGCATCACACATTATCTCAAATGGCTCACTCCAATCAGGCACAATAAGAGCGGGTGTTGGACAAAGTTTCTCTTTAAGGACATTAAAAGATTTCAAACATGACTCATGAAAAAGAAAAGGCTCATCCTTCTCTAATAACTTGCATAATGGCTTAGTAACTTTAGAGAAGTCTTTAATAAATCGCCTATAGAAACTGGCATGGCCTAGAAAACTTCAAATCCCCTTCACATTAGTTGGTGGTGCTAAGTTCTCAATAGTGGAAATTTTTGCTTTATCCACCTCTAAACCCAAAGAAGAAACTCGATGCCCAAGTACAATCCACTCCTTAACCATGAAATGGCATTTTTCCCAATTAAGAACAAGATTGGTCTCCACAAAACTTTTGAGAACTATCCCAAGGTTGCACAAATAAGAGTCAAACGAGGAGCTAAAAACTGAAAAATCATCCACAAATACCCCCATTATATTCTCCACTAAGTTAGCGAAAATGACCATCATAAACCTTTGAAAAGTGGCTGGTGCATTACACAAGCCAAATGGTTTCCTACGAAAGGTGAACGTACCATATGGACAAGTAAAGGTGGTCTTCTCTTGGTCCTCTAGAGCAATAACAATTTGGTCATATCTCGAAAAATCATCTAGAAAACAATAGAAATCATGGCCTGCCAAGCGATCTAACATTTGGTCAATGAAAGGCAAGGGAAAATGATCCTTCCGAGTTGCCTTATTGAGCTTCCTATAATCAATACAAAATCTCCACCCTGTCAGAATACGAGTTGGAATTAACTCATTCTTTTCATTCATTACAATCGTCATAAATCCTTCTTCGGTACCACTTGAACTGGACTCACCCATGAACTATCAGAAATGGCATAAATAATTCCAGCATTCAAAAGCTTCAAGACTTCCGCTCTCACAACCTCTTTCTAGCCAGATTAAGTCATTGTTGATGTTCAATAGAAGGCTTGTAAGAGTCCTCCATAAGAATCTTGTGCGTAAAAATCGCAGGACTAATGCCTTTAATATCTGAAATTGACCAAGCAAAGGTGAATGAATACCTCTTTAAAGTTTCTAACAACTTCCTTTCATCTTCTTCATTCAATGATGCCAAAATTATTATGGGTTTGGTAGATCCATCTCCCAAAAATGCATACCGAACATGAGTGGGTAATTGCTTAAAAATAAGCCCATCACTTGTAGTATTACTTTTCTCTGAGATATTATCAAGAGTTGGAGCCTTATAGATATCTTCCTTCTTAGACACCTCATTTTCTACCGGCAATGTTCTAAATCAAAGACACTATCAACCACCTCCATATCATTCATTCACAAATTCACTTTAAGGTCCTCTTTAGAAATCAGCGTTGTCAAACATAGATCCAAAGGATCATTGTGAAAATGGTATTGAAAAAGTCTCTTAAGCATAGAGTAACTACATCCACTCTCTTACAATTATCTTGCTTTGGGAAACTTCATAGCATTACTAATGTTGAACTTTACTTCTTTGCCATTCAAAGTTACCATCGTGAACATCAATTAAAGCTTTCCCTATTGCTAGGAAAGGTCTTCCCAAGATTATCAGAATTTCTTGGTCTTCTTCCATGTCAAGCACAACAAAATCAACCTGAAAAATGAATCTATCAATCTTCACTAGAGCATCTTCAATGATACCTCTGTGATATGTTAAAGAACGATCTGCCAATTGTAAGGAAGTAGTAGCTAGTGTGACGTCTCCAAGATTGAGTTTCCAAAAGATAGAGAGAGGCATTAGATTGATACTAGCACCCAAATCACACAAGGCCTTCTCAATATGTAGTTCACCAATAACACATGGAATTGTAAAACATCCCTGATCTTTCAACTTTTTTGGTAATTGTCTCTTGATAATGGCACTACATTCTTGCATTACTTCATTGTTTCATAATCCTCTAACTTATGCTTCTTAGACATAACCTCCTTCATTACGTACTGTAGTTTGTTTTTGTTCAAGGACATCTACAAAAGGAATGTTAATATGTATTTTCTTGAATATATTCAAGAACTTTGCAAATTTTTCATAATTGCCTTCTTGTCAAATCTTTAAGGAAATGGTAATGGAGTAGTAATCTTGGGTGGGTTGTCCGGAAAAGTAATTGAACCCGGATTAGCCACCAATGGCTCCTTTTGCTTGTCTTCTTCTTTCTCACCATTCATTGGGATCTCATTAACCTTTTTTTTCTCAACTGTAGGAGCGTCCAATTATTTTCCACTCCTGAAAATAATTTCATTGAACTCTTTTGGATTCTTCTCCGTATCACTTGGAAAAGATCTAGACGTTTGAGTCTTCATAGTATTGGCCAAATGACCCACTTGTGTTTCCAATGTCTTCATTGTTGCTCCCATATTAGTACAATGTGTTTCAATATTGTTGAGACGAGTGTCTTGGAGTCCACTATATAAGTCTTCAGTAACTCTTCAAGTGATGGTGAAGACTTCTCCCCCATTTGTCTAGGTGGCTCTTGAGGTGGTTGGAGAACGTTTCTAATGTTGGCATAGGAAAAAATTTCATGATTGCGAAGGCCAGGATGGTAGTATGTGGGAAAGTTGTTGTTGGGCCTAATGTTGTAGTTCTGATTAACATATTGGCATTGTTCATCCACTAACCCATTCGAACTAGAAGCTTATGCCACATTCAATCTTTCTTGACTTCCACAAATTTATTTTCAGTGAGACCCTTAATCTGATTAGTCAAAGCAAACATCTGCGCCACCAATGATGTTATTTGATCTACTCCAAAAACCCTAGTGGCCTTCTTAACCGTCGATCTCTCACTCTGCCATTGACAACTATTCATGGCCATATCCTCAAACAAGATTAATGCTTCCGCTGGTGTCTTTAATAGAATGGTTCCGCCAGATGCGGCATCAATATGTGATCTTGTTGGACCATTAAACCCATTGTAGTATAGTTGAACCTGAAGCCAATCCTCTATGCCATGTTGAGGACATTTTATGGGCATCTCCTTAAATCTATCCCATGCCTCATACTACCGCTCGGACTCCATCTTTCTAAATTGAGTAATTTCAGCCCTTAGTGGTGATGTTTTAGATGGAAAGAAAAATTTAGTGAGGAATTTATGTGCCATATCCTCCCAAGTATTCACAATTCCTAGAGGTATAGATTGAAACCAAGCTCGAGCTCTATCTCTCAATGAAAATGAAAATAGCTTCAATCATATAGTATTTGTCGTGACCCCATTGATCTTGATCATGTCACAAATCTCTAAGAAAATTTCCAAGTGAATATTGGGGTCTTCATCATCTAGGCCAGAATATTGATTTTGCTGCACCATGTTGACCAAGGCTGGTTTAAGCTCAAAATTGTTGACGATAACTTGTTTCCTTTGAATGCCCGAATAATTGTCATTCACAACCAGCCTAAAATAGTATCTTAAGGTCTGGTTTGCTAGTGCATTCAAAAGAGCATTATTGATGTTGGCTGGTACATTGTTGTTGTTAACTTGGTCTGCCATTTTTCGTGATCTAGCTCGCCGTTCTCTCCTAAATTAAGTTATAGTTCTTTCAATTTCAAAATCTAATGGTAGGAGATTAAGTGGACGAGCGTTTCACATACACCTTCAACCACAAAAAATTTAGAAACCAAAGTTATTAAACAAATAAAAAAATACATATACTAAAATCAGATATTTTCTTTGCTATAGTAATTCAATTTATATTTCTTTTTAATCACCGGCAATGACGCCAAAAACTTGTTGCGAAAAATAATGAATATGCTTGCAAGTGCACTAATCGAACAAGTATAAAACTAGTCTAAAGATGCATATCGTCCCTCAATGATTAAAATCAATTAAATACATTAAATATAACAAATACTAAATCCTAAATTTATCTAAGCAATCTATTCCAGAAGATAACAATAAGCAAAATAATAAATAACTATGAATTTTAAAGAACAAATAATTAAATGTGATTAGAGTCAAGATAATAACAATTGTTAAGGTTTTGACTTCACTCTCTAACAATCTTACCCCTAATCATTAATGTGCCTAAATCAATCCAATCTGTTCAAAAATCTAGAGCGTTGTTTTATCTCTATACCCTCTCTTGAGTGTTGCATAACGAATGTGCAAGTGATACATAACCTATATCTCTATACGACCATTTATCATTACCTTCATTAAGTTCCACTCTAGAAATACTAGTAAATATTCCACCTCTTGATTTCACAATCTAAAATTATCTCGGTTACCTAGAGTTATGTCTATCTCTCGATCTCACACAACCTAAGTTGTTCTACCCGCTACCGAGTTGTTTGAATGTTCCCCTCTCGAATAATAATTTTCACAATCTAAATACAACCATAATTATAATTCATATACTATAAAGAACAATATGAAAATCGCAATTAAACCGACAATGATTTAAAGTAGAACACAAGAACAATATTGGACTAAAATAGACTTTGCATGAAATTGTAGAAATAAAATCATGTCAAGAGATCCATCTACACCCTAACAAAATAAGAAAATTAGCCACACATGATGTGGTTTATAATCCTAAATATATTGTAATTATCTGAAAAGAACATAGAAAATAAAGAGGAAAAACAAAGAAGACTAAAGAACTCTGTTGATATGGATTGATTCACTTCTTAGATCTTTCTCTAATGAATCTCTCCCTTCTAAATGTGTTTCTTTTCCTTTATATATGCGTTGTGGTCATGCCCTTGTCTCCAGAAATCTCCTTAGCTGTCCTACTTTTAATTCAAGTGAAAAACACATTTTCCTATTTTTGTGGCGCAACAAGCGACGTGTCGCCATATCCCGAGCGACGTGTCACCATATCCCAGACGTGCATTGCCTTATGTTAGGCGACATGTCACGTGGTCTTTTCCAGGTTTTAATTTTCATGAATTTCAGCATTTTCTTGACTCTTGGAAGCGACGTAACGCATCCTTCTCTAACTTGAACACCCAAAATAATATTCAAAACACCTAAAAACTCAATTCATGCACACTTAAATGAAACTCATCAAATCTACAGAAAAATTAAGGAAAAAAAAAACCATTCTATGGATAAATATCAATATTTTAGTGCATAAAACATGCACTCATCAATAACACATATCTTAATCCCCGTTTAGACATGCATGACGCTATGAGCAAAGACCATCAGACATTGTACCATTCCCGACACATTCAGATTGATATAATAGATTAAAATATTTTTCTAAAAATGTAATGGAATATCGAAAAGGTACAAGTCTTGAAACTAAAATTAGAGATGTTGTGGATACTCCCAAATTATTTAAAATTGTATGGTTCACTAGACATTATGTTTTAGGCTCTACTTGATTCCTAATAACAATTATGCAGCAACATAATTGGTAATAACTAAGAGTGCTCCTAGTGTGGTCATCTAAATATCATTAAAAATCGTTCTAGATTGAGCATTGTCTCAGTATCATGCTTTCCCATGTTAACCACAATTTTTTTTATGCATTATTCATAACTTAATTATTCCATTAAGTAATTATTCCAATTAATTTAGAGAAAATTTTATGAATTTTAAAGTGCTAATTTTTAACTAAACTGCATGTTAAAAATTTTATGAATATAATTTATTTAGCACTTATATTATAATTAGTGTCTAAAATATTTATGTGATCCTTATTGCCATAATATATAATTTTAGTTAACTAAAGATGTTATGGCTACTCTATAATTGAATAAAATTATATGAAACACTTAGATACATTTTATTTATACTTAAAAATTTATGAAATTAAGAAAGTTAGTAAGTTGGAGCATCTCGCTCAATTCAAAAATCCAAGATTTAATAATAAGGTTTTTCTTTCTCTCTCTCTCTCCTTTGGTGTCTACACCGGAGCTATGGCGAAAGGAGCGAAGGCAGCCGGAAAAACCAAATCGAAGCCGAAACCTAAGAAAACTGGTCCATCTTCTTCGGATAGGATCATTAAAACGAGATCAATGGATGACGTACTGGGAGTGAAAGAGCTGGAAGTTGATAACGAGAAGGAGCCGGATGAACAATGGGTGGAAACTCTGTACTCTCCAGAAGAGACGGAGGAATTGTTCAGAAAGCGAAGTGAGATTCGACAAAATTTCTCTGACTGGGTAACAATAGCGAACCGCATGGCACAGGATGTAAGTTTAGGTAAGAAAACCTCTCCTCCAATCTTGCGATCTAATATTGTTAAGAATTTGGAACCCTGTTTTGTTGGCCCGTCAAAGGAGCTGGGGGATGTTCAAGGGTCTATTGATTGTGAAAATGGTATGGGGCAGTTGAAGAAACAAAGCGATTGTATGAATATATCTTGGAATGATGGTGTTCTGCAGCGAGATACTACCCCTAAAGAGAAAATTAGTTTTGATGATATTGCTGAAGAGGTAAACTATTGGCAGCCATCAATAGTCTATTTTGTAATGGGAGTCAATCCGCCACTCCATATACTTGATGGTTTTGCTAGAAGAATGTGGAAAGATGCTGTGGTTAAGGTAGGTTTGATAGCTAAGGGGATCTTCATCATTAGATTCCAGAATATGGAGCAGAGAGATCAGGTCTTACAGGGAGGATATATTTTCTTTGACCAAAAACCTGTGGTTATGAAACCTTGGAACCCGATAGATGATTTCTCTAAGGATGAGATTACTAGTGTGCCGACTTGGATTCAATTACAAGGTTTGGACATCAAGTATTGGAGGGAGAAATGCTTATTCAAGATAGTTGGGCAGATTGGCAAACCTCTACAAGTTGATAATATCACCAAGCACAGAGATAGGTTGCTATATCCGCGTGTGCTAATAGAGGTCAATTTTGCTCAGGAATTTCCTAACTCAATTTCATTTACAGATGAGTTCGATCGGGATATTTATTTGGAAGTGAAATAAGAATGGCTGCCTCTTGTTTGTTATAGCTGTTCAGGTTTGGGACATGAGACTAAGCAGTGTAGGAAGAAGCTCACAGAGAAGGAAACAGAGAAACAACAATGGGTGCCTAAAGTTAAAGTGAATAACATGGAGAAACTGGTACCAAATGTAGATAAGGAGGGTTTTCAAAGAGTTGAGAAAGGGAAAAGAGTAGAAAAGGAAGTTGTTCCAGTTAAGACTAAGGTGACTAATAGATTTGATATACTGAATAGTCAGGAGCAGGAGACCTTAATATGTCTTAGGGAAGAGGGGGGAGATCCCTCTACTTCTAATGGATAAAATATTGTGTTGGAATGTTAGGGGGATCAATAGCCATCAAAAACATCGAGAAATCAAGCAGTTGATTTGTTCAAAAAGAGTTGGGCTAGTGAGTCTCCTTGAGACGAAGGTAAAGAATAAAAGCATGGGTTCTCTATACTCTAATCTTTTTCCGAATTGGTGTTTTACAAATAATAACCCTTGGCTTGATAAAGGGAGGATAGTTGTTGCATGGCTGCCAAGTTTGTTTACTGTTAATATTAGCTTATGTACAGCTCAATTAATCCACTATGTTGTGCACCCAAGACAGAAACAAGACAGATTTGATGTTACATTTGTGTATGGATTTAATGAAGATAAGAAGAGAGCTCAACTTTGGATTGAGTTGGAAGAGATTTCAATGAAAATACAGGGGCCTTGGATAGTAATGGGGGATTTTAATGATATTCTGTTTAGCAATGAAAGAGTGGGAAAAGGATCTACTAAAAGTCCTACTCAAAATTTTCGAGATTGCGTGGAAAAGTGTAACTTGGAAGACCTGAAATATTATGGGATTTTTTATACCTGGAATAATAAGCAAAAGCCAGAGGATCAAGTTTTCTCTAAGCTAGATCGAGCCTTAGTTAATCCTCAATGGGCGAATTGTTTTTAGTTTTTGGAGGCTAATTTTTTACCTGAGGGATGCTTTGATCACAGCCCCATCTTGGTCTCTCTTTACCAGGATGTGATTAGTGGAAGAAAACCATTTCGCTACTTTCGAATGTGGAAGGATGCAGAGGAATTTGGTGAACGAATTGCTAAGAGTTGGCAGGAAGGAGTTGATGGCACAGAGATGTATAAGCTGACAGTAAAACTTAAACATTTGAAGCCAATTCTTAAGTGCATTAATAAGGAAGGTTTTCATGATATTCACAAAGCAGAAATGATTGCTAAGGAGGAATTGGTGGTTTTACAGGAAAAAGTGAATAAAGACCCCCAAAACTCTCATTTACAGAATGAGGAACAAGTGGCTCGGGACAAATATGCTAAAGTATACAAAGCTTATTCTCTCTTCTTAGCTCAGAAAGCTAAAAGTTATTGGGCTAAAAATGGAGATGAAAACACAGCAATATTTCATGCTTCACTGAGGGCTAGGAGAATTCAGAACAGAATATTTTCAATAGAGGATGCGCAGGGGGTCTGGTGTGATACTCCTCTTACTGTTCAGGAACCCTTTTTACAGTATTATCAACAGCTCCTTGGCTCTGAGATGCAGAACAGACACCGGGTGAAGAAATGTATAATCAATCTTGGGCTAAAAATTTCTGAGGTGCATTCTAGCAGGCTTGAAACCGAGTACATAGCTCAGGAGGTAAAAGAAGCTATATTTTCTATCCCTGGTTTGAAGGCTCCAGGCCCGGATGGTTTTGGAAGTTGTTTCTATCAAGATAATTGGGATTTGGGTTGTTCTGATGTGGTATCTACTGTTCTATCTTTTCTGAGATCAGGAAGAATTCTTAAGGCAATTAATACGACTACCATTACACTTATTCCTAAGAGCAGTTGTCCGCGAAGTGTGAGTGATTTTCGGCCTATCTCGTGTTGCAATGTGATATATAAGGCTGCATCGAAAGTGATATGCGTGAGATTGAGACAAATTTTGCCTGACTTAATTGCTGAGAACCAGGGTGTTTTGTACATGGAAGATATATTGCCCATAATATCATGGTGTGTCAGGATTTGGTGAGATTATATGGGCGGAGCAATTGCAAACCTAGCTGTATGATAAAAATTGACTTAAAGAAAGCATATGATACAATAGAATGGGGGTTCATTGAAGAGATGCTCAAGGCTTTTGAATTTCCTCAATCCTTTTCAGATTTAATAATGGCGTGTGTAACAACTCCAATGTTTTCATTGCTTCTCAATGGCTCATTACAGGGGTTCTTTGCATCAAAAAGAGGACTTAGATAAGGGGATCCCATCTCCCCCTTGTTGTTCGTGCTTGGGTTGGAATACCTGTCCCGAATAATGTGTAAGGTGGGGTCTTTACCTGGATTCAAGTACCATAATAAATGCTCAAATCTGAAGTTGAATCACTTATGTTTTGCGGACGACCTCCTTATCTTTTGCAATGGAGATTTTGTTTCAATAATGCTTATGTTGAGGGGTTTGAAGTTGTTCTCTTCTTCTTCGGGTTTGATTCCTAATGCTGAGAAAACTGCTATTTGCTGTCATGGAATGTCTGATGCTGTTGTAGATAGAGTGCTGGCAGCTTCTGGTTTCTCTCGCAGTCACCTTCCTTTCAGGTACCTCGGGATACCTATATGTTCAAAACGAATTTCTGCTGCAGATTGTAAATGCATCTTGGAGAAGATGACTAGTAGGATTCGTGCTTGGAGCACTCGGAATCTATCTTATATGGGGAGAGTGTCTTTGATCAATTCAGTCCTTATCTCGATACATTCATATTGGGCTCAGATAATGATTCTACCAAAGAAATTGATCAAAGATGTTGAGGCAATTTGTAGGGCCTTTATTTGGAAAGGTATCTCAGACTCTCATATCCCAGGATTGATTGCTTGGGAGTATATTTGTTCATCAAGGGCGGCTGGTGGATTGGGCTTTCGGCGATTACATGATTGGAATTTAGCTACCATGAGAAAGTATGTTTGGGCAATTGCCAAGAAGAAGGATAATCTTTTTGTCAAGTGGATTAATAGCGTATATCTGCTGGATCAGAATTGGTGGGAGTACAAGTGTCCCTCAGATTGTAGTTGGTACTAGAAGCGCTTAGTAGCTGTGAAGGATTGTCTTAAAGCAAAAATCTCTTATGACTCATTCTTTTCACAGAAATATCATATCAAACTTGGTGTAAATCTGCTGGTTTCTCAAGAAGTCCGAGTTCCGTGGAGGAAATTTGTTTGGGATAGATTTATTATTCCCAAACATCGTTTTATCATGTGGTTAGTCATGTGGGAGCGTCTGCACACAAAGAATTGAATAGTTAGATATAATCCTAATATTGATCTGGTCTGTTTGCTGTGTGGGGCAGAGAATGAAGACATTGACCATCTCTTTTTCAAGTGTACATACAGCAAGAGGTGTTTAAAGGCTATTAAAAGCTGGCTTCATTGGAATGCACAATCCATCAATCTCCACCGGCTCCTGCATTGCATTTCTCATGCCAAGCATGTGTCGAATACATATAAAAGTATGTTCTTCTCCTGTCTTGTTGCGACAGTGTACCATCTTTGGAGAGTAAGAAATGATGTGCTTTGGAATCAAAAGTTGTGGCAAGTTCACCATACAGTTAGTAGAATTCAAAGTGATTGTAAATTTCGAGTGCTTAGTGTATTTCCTTGTAAAGCATCTAGGAAAGATAGAGAATTTTTTACCAGATTGACTTGATCTGCAATAGTCAGATTTTAGGGGTAATTGTCCTGATCTGTTAACCCGGTTGAGGTTTTGGGTTATTGTATATGTATTGGGTGTGCAAGTAGTGGCTGTATTGGTTTGTTTGAGTAATACAATGGCTTATTCATAAAAAAAAAAAAATTATGAAATTTTTATGAGTATATTTTATATAGCAAAAATTAATTATAATTAAATGAATATTGTATTAATATTTTATGCACTTAATTATACTCATAAAATGTAATAAATTACAAAACATGAATAACATTATGTCGATAGTATGTAAGCATAAAAGTACAAATATGGAATATATATCATGTATTTAAGCCCTAAAATCATACATATAATATCTCAAAATTAATTTTACTAATAAATATTGCATGAATTAAAACATAAATAAATATACAAAATTAGTACAATCCACTACATTTATGTGTATGATAAAAAATAAATGCAATGATTCCATAAATAATTAAATGGTAGAATTAATTTTAAAATAATAAGGCCACAAATAAATCAATTTGGGAAATTAATAAATAATTATACTAAAGCTTAATTGTAAAATATTAAATGTAATTGCATACTTAAATCAGTACAATTATAATTATTTCATGCTCAATAAATAAAAATAAATAATGCAATAAATATACCAAATAAAATTTTTGCACATTTTAATTAATTTTCAAATAACATATAAATTACCAAAATTATATGCATAATTAAAATAAGAAAAATTAAAAATTAAATTTAATGCCTAAATTAATGTAGAAATCAAGAAAAAATATAAATTCCAAAACTAATTTAAAAACTTAAATTTTTGGATTTTTCTTAATTAATTTTTTTTAAACTGCCGTGGGGAAAACGAGATTTTTCAGCCCAGATTGGTCCGAAACACTTATCTTATAAGATTTCTAGTGTTTGTTTGCTTAAAACACAACTGTAAACCATACTTCAAATTCAAAAATATATTCGGCCATTAACGGGTTATGAAGTTTCAGTGACTTTAAAGAGTTGGGAAACACGATTTTAATGCACCAAATCATTAGAAAAACATAAGCTTAAGAGTTTCTAATGTTATTTAGATTGAAAAACAATTAGAATCAAAAACCTAGAAAACGTAGGCCATGAACCTTCCTGTCTAATATCCGACAAGCACCATCTTGGTAAAAACTCAATAAACCTGAGATCAGGTTGAAAAAATGGATCAAAAAGTGAATGTGAAATTTGTTTTTGGAAAAACTTTTCAACTTCGTAAATGGGCAGAAAAAACTCAGTTTTTCCGAAATATCGAAAATCAATTTTTTACTTCGATTTTGTGTCCAAGTCAGTTAAAATATGGCTAAATACCATTCCTAAACATCATTATGTGCCATAAATTTCCTAAAATCCCTATTTTCTCCCATATAGTCCTATGCGTTTTACCCAAAACTGATTACCCTCGTGAACATGCAAAACATAGACAAAAATAGACAAATCACAGCCAAAATGCATGAAAATTGCAACAAAGTCAGTAGGAGGGGTTCAAAAACTTACTTAGAGTAAATATTGTTGAAGAAACCATGGAGAAATTGCTCGGAGTTGCTCGAAGATGCCTCAGATCGCACTAAAACACTTGAAGTTCTTGGAGGTTTTCTCTACATGTTCTTGAAATAAAGGAAGGCGATAGGTATTTATATCAATCAAGGTATCTGATGCGTAATGTGAAATTTGATGGTTTTTGCATGGGAAATAGCAATAACCATCAAATCGTGCCTGGAGAACCGAAAGGATCATGATTACTTACATTTTCCATAAAGTAAGTACAGTCGGATGTGACATGTTAGCAGGATTGATGGTCGAGTAAGTGTATTAAATGTTCTTCGCATTAAAATAAACTTGAGGGTAAAATATTTCCCAAAAGATTTGCATGATGATGTGGCATGTTGAAGAGGCACATGAGCGGCATGTGGTTATTATTAATCAAGGCCTAGTCAATCGACGACAAGAGTGTTAAGAGGAAATTAAGTTGCTCGATAGGGGCAAGGAAATTGCTAAGCATCAAGAAAAGAAGGGGTGCAGAGGCATACGACCAGAGCTTCTTGTAGGACTGAGATAAATGCTAAGAAACAATTATAAGTTAGATATTTCAGAGATATTTACTACTTTAAATGTAAATATCATTATTTATGTTATTATTTTGTTATCCTTGTAACGTCAATTGGATATGGCCCATAGGTCCATATGTACATCCATGAACTTATAAATAGGACTCATATGATTCATGGAGGACACACGCAATACTTTGTATTTAGAGAGAAATAGTGATTTTATACACAATACTTGTATCTATTTTCAGGGCTTGTGAAACTCAGTGAACCCTTGTTCGCTGATCACATGTTTTGGAATTCTTTTACATCAATAAAACACTAAGTGGGCATAGGTTATTACCAATACTTGGGATCGAACCACTATAAAATCCATTGTGTCGTTTATATTCTTGAATTCAGTTCTTTACTTCCTGTCATTTTTTGTGACTCCGTGTCATTGACCAAATTGAGGGTCAACATTATGTAATCTTAAAAATAAAATGAAATATAAAGTCCCACTGTGATGTAATGAAAACATAAACCATAGCATAAAAGTTCATAAACTTTCTTGGCATTCATCTAGATCGTTAATCGCTCATGGACAACTCGCGTCATACATTCCTAGACATTGGAACTCTCCACATCATAGTGCGTGCCAAGAAGGAAACCTATTGTCTACATTAAAGGGGGAAGTAAAGGGGTGAGCTAAAAGCCTAGTAAGGAAGTATAAATATAATACAACCATTTACAAGAAACACAAAACAATCAATGTTCATATCGTAAACTCATAGCATGTCATAATAAGTCATATCATAATCATAAAATTTCATAAAGCATAAGCATAATCATACTTCATGTGATCATGGCACCCCTATTGTCCATGTCACATAATGAGGGAACCAGTAAAGCATAAACCGGTAAATCCACCTGTGTGAGGTAAACAGGAACACTGGTCCTCGAGTAACCTTGGCGCGTCCTCCCTATGAGTTACGTCATATCCTTAGTAACTCCTTCGTTGTGTCGGGTTCAGCACACTAACAACCTACTACTTTTCATAAAAAATACAACCAGGTTTACAAACAACTCATATCATAACATAATAGCTCATACTTTTTCATAACACAATAGCTTACCATAACTCATACTTTTCATAATAACATAGTGGCTTAACATAGCATATACTTTTCATAACATAATAACTCATACAACATATTACCTCATACTTTTCATAACATAATGCATAGAAATTCTAGCTAACTTCCTTACCTCAAGTCCAAGCAAAAATAAAGGGACAGTACTTCACAACGAGTCTAGAATCACAATAAAATGTTCGTCTTAATATCAAGTGAGATTAAACATGTCCAACAAACATACCCCATGTGTGCATTGGCCATGCACACATGGCACATGTTGCACTACACTATAAACATTCGCTCATTTCACATAAAATCATAATAGAATAATCTCAAGTCTACTAGTAAATCCTCAATGTTTGCAAGACAAGAATCATGCACTTAATAAAATGGTGCATATTTAAACGTAAAACTTAGCTTTTATATAACATGCATACTGTTCTTAAACCGTGCTTTGAAGTTGGTAATATTTATTCATTTATTTTCTTGTCAATTTCACAAAAATTCAGCAACATAAAATAAATTGACGATTTGATTATTACTACTTTATTCCTTTAAATCATACATTTTCTATCCATAAATTACAAAAATTTAATTTACTAAAATAATCCTTTAGCTTTAATTGTATAAAATAATAATCACATTTATTATCTAAAAGAAGAAAAAAAAATAAAGTGACAAAATTTAATAGTTACTTGTAAAATAATTAATTTGGCATGATTAATTTATTTGACAAAAATCATTTTTATCTTGGCAAATGAAATAAATAATAAGACACGACATATTATTCTAAAAAGAGAACATTTCTAGATCACAAAATTTTACATGTATGTCATAAAATATATAAAAGTTGGAAATTCTAACTACATTTCCATTTATTAAATAAATTCTTTGGTCACCTTTTTTAAAAAAAAGAAATTGTACTTAATTATTTTGTAAATAAAATTGCATAAATATATATGAGAAAAATACTCATTAAAGTATGGAAAAATCACGTTTATCATATATAAATATTAAGGCATAAATTTCTAAGACATATATTTGATATCTTTTAAATAAAAGTGATTTTTCACGAATCTAAAAAAAAAATCAGCAAGCATGTCATCACATAATTTAATTATTTAGGTTTGGCAAAAGAACTCACAACATGTACATGTTTTTTTTTTAAAAAAAAAACACCTTAAGCATTCTTGTGTTCCAAATTTTACAACTTTTAAATATAAAGTTTCAATACATGTCATTATTAAAAAAGTTCAAGAACACATGTAAATGAGCTATCAAGCTCGATTTTTTTCCTTTTATTTACCCTAGTGGCTGCACCCTATTCTTCCAATGGGAATGACAAAGTTCATGAACTCATTTCCCTTAATCTTGCCTAAAATTAATTTAAAAGACAGAAAAATTTTCAATGGGAAAAAGATGTTAGCAACTAAATAATGAAACTTTGCTCCTTGCTCTTCCAAGCCTCTACATGCCCACTCCCTCTCTCTCTCTCTCTTCCTTCTTACTTGTTTCCTTTGCTCTATGTGAACACTAGTCCTTCTAGAATTTCCCATACTTACTTACCTTAATTTTCCTTTTCTTTTAATAATAAATATAAATAAAATAGAGAGGAAAATACATTATGCATGGAAAACTAATACAAGCTCACCATGCATACCTGGCACACGAACACACACAAGTGGTAGGGTGCATTTCTACTAACCATGCACCATGGTACACAGAACCAAAACTGAAGAACTCACATAATAAAATATTTAAACAGAATAGTTAACAATTTTAATTCACATAATTTCTACCAAACATTTCAAACAATAAAAGTAAATTCCTAACACTTAACAATTAATAATAAAATAATGCACACAAATTATTAAAAAAAAATATTGTGTGCTACAATATACCCTCCTTACCAAATAACTCAAGGTATCTTTCTCTCATGTCTTCCTTCAGCTCCCATGTTGCTTCTCTTTTCGTAGTATTCTTCCATATGACCTTAACTAATTGAATCATTTAGCATTTCAGTTCCTTGACTCCCTCTACGATGATAATCTCAGGTTGTTCATCGTAACTCAGGTCCTACTTCAATTGTAACGGTTCATAACTCAGAACATGGGAGGGATCCGACATGTTCTTACGCAACATCGAGATATGAAAGACGTTCTATGTTTAGGGTAGTGCTGGGAGCAGTGCTAAACGGTATGCAACTTGCCCAACTCTATCCAATAGTTGGAGTATTCAACTCATGTTTCTTTTGACTCAGCCTAATAGCCCAAGAGACCATTTTGCCCTACCCAAGCCAATACCCCTTCAACCAAACCAAGGGCATTTTGGTCTTTTGCCACCATTTCCCACTAATGCTCAATTAACATCATATTTCCCTAATAATTCCAGTATACCCAAATACTCATCAAATAATTTCCCATTACCCGATAACTCCAAATAATGTACTAAATTACCAAAATACCTCTAGGCTCACCCTAAGCTGGGTATTTTGCCCCGTTGTGACTAAGCCGCTACTTTGCTCACTAGGATCGCCTCGTGCCGAACAACCCAAAAATATCTACATAATAATGTAGTCTTAATTATAAAACGTATATATAGAATATACCCTTCTAATAAGAAACGGGCCCACATGCATGTTTAATACACCTAAACATGTAAGCATAGTCATATTAACTCACATAATCATGCATATAATCACATGAACACACAATTAATTCAAGTATTGCCCTCCTGGCCCCCTAATCAAGGCGTTAAGCCTTATTAGGGAAATTGGGACATTACAATTACCCCTCCTTAAAGAAATTTCATCCATGAATATTATTTGAACAACTAAGGATATTGATCCCGCATATTGGACTGCAATTCCTAGGTTGCCTCCTTGACCTTGTTGTTCCTCCATAATACCATAACCAAATGTATGGTTTTATTCCTCAAGACCTTATCCTTCCTGTCTAATGTCTGGACTGGCTGTCCTCATAGGATAAATCTACTTGCAATTCTAGATATTCTTAACTCAATACATGAGCCTCATCTGATACATACTTCCGAAGCATCGAAATAAGAAGCACATTGTGTACTGCTGACAATACCGAAGGTAAGCTCAATCCATAGGCCACCTGACCAATCCTCTATAGAATCTCAAAAGGACCTACAAATATAGGGCTCAACTTTCCCCTCTTCCCATACCTCTTCACCCTTTTCAATGGTGAAACTCTAAGGAAGACATAGTCTCCCAATTGGAACTCCACATTCCTGCTCTTCCGATCTGAATAACTTTTCTATCTACTCTTTGATGCGAGCATTAGAGTTCTAATCTTGTCGATATTTTCATTAGTCCTCTAAATTGCTTCAGGACCCAAGTATTTCCTTTCACGCATCTCATCCCAGTGAATGGGCGATCTACATTTCCTACCATACAACATCTCATAAGAAGCCACTCCAATGGTCGATTGATAGTTGTTATTGTATGAAAACTCTATTAAAGGAAAAAACTTACTCTAGGACCCTTCGAAGTCCAAAAAGCACGCTCAGAGCATGTCTTCCGATATTTGAATTGTCCTCTCAGACTGACCATTTTTCTGAGGATGATAAGTCGTATTAAATTTCAACTGCGTACCCATAGCTTTCTGCAAACCTCCCATGAACTTAGAAGTAAATGTGGGGTTCCGATACGACATAATCGATTTCAAAGCCCCATGAAGACATACTGTCTCTCTCACATAGAGATATGCACACTTGTCAACAATATAAGTCATCCTCACTGGCAATAAGTGAGCTGATTTGGTGTATCGATCTACGATAACCCATGTTGAATCATGCTAACCCACTGTCTTGGGCAACCCAACCACAAAATGCATTGTTATGTCCTCCCATTTCCACTCTAGGTATCCAGAGGCTGTAATAGCCATGTTGGTCTCTGATGCTTAGCCTTGACCTGCTGACACGTCAAGTACTTAGCTACATACTCAGTTACATCTCTCTTCATCCCAGGCCACCAATATAATGTCTTTAGATCTTGATACATATTTGTGGTGCCTGGATGCAGAGAATAAGGGGTAGTATGAGATTCATTCAGAATCTCTAGTTTGATAACATCATCCATTGGAACACAAATTCGATCCTTGTATCTCAATAAGCTTATCTCTAACACTGTATAGTCCCTAGCCACTCTATCTAGGACATCCATTCTAATCTTCATCAATAGACCGAAGTTTGATGCTGGCTAGCTGGCCCACCACTAACTCTATTCCTGCTCTAGTCATATCCTCTGCCAATTCCTTGGATATCTGCATGAACTGTATAATTGTCCTAGACCTTTATGGTTTAAGGCATATGCCACCACACTGCCTTTCCCTAGATGGTAAAGGATTTCACAGTCATAGTCCTTCAGCAACTTCAGCCAATGCCTCTGTCTCATGTTAACATCCTTCTGTGTGAAGAAATAGTTTAGGCTCTTGTGGTCAGCGTATATTACACACTTCTCCATATAAAGGTAATGCATCCATACCTTTAGTGCAAAGACCACCGCTGCTAACTCTAGATCATGAATGGGGTATCTCTGTTCATATTCCTTCAACTAATGTGATGCATAGGCAATCACCTTCCCTACTTGCATAAGGATACAGCCTAACCCTTGTCTCGAGGCATCACAATAAACTACAAACTTCTCCTGATATGTTGGAAGACTCAGTACTGGAGTTGTAATCACTCACCGCTTCAACTCCTGGAAGCTGTTCTCACACCTATCTGACCACGCAAACTTGAAGTTCTTGCGTGTCAGATCCGTCAATAGGATATCAATTCTTGAGAAGCCTTCCACAAAACATTTGTAATAACCTGCCAATCCAAGGAAACTTCTTATCTCTAAGGCATTCCTTGGCCATGGCCAATCTCTAACTGCCTGAACCTTAGTGGGGTCTGCCTTGATTCCATCTCTACTGACAATGTGACCAAGGGAAGTACCCTACAGTAACCAGAACATGCACATCTTGAACTTAGCATACAATTTGTGTTCCCTCATCCTCTGTAAAACCAACCTATGATGTTGTTCATGCTCTTTCTCCAACTGAGAATAAACTAAAATCTCATTGATGAAGACGATCACAAACTGATCCAGAAAATCTTTGAACACCCTGTTCATCAGATCCATAAAAGCTCTTGGGGCATTAGTCAAGCCAAATGACATAACCAGGAACTCGTAATGCCCATATATAGTGTGATAAGTTATCTTTGGTATATCCTCCTCCCTGATATTCAACTGGTGATAACCAGATCGAATATCTATCTTCGAGAATACCGTCTTACCCTACAACTAATCGAACAGGTCATCTATCCTTGGCAAAGGATACTTGTTAAGTTCCTTGTAATCAATACACATCCTCAAATAATCGTCTTTCTTCTTTACAAATAGAACTGGTCCGCCCCACGGAAAAAAACTGGGCCTAATGAAACTCATGTCTAACAACTCCTGTAATTGTACCATCAGTTTTTTCAACTTTGCTGGTTTCATTCTGTACGGTGCCGTACATACTAGCTATGTCCCTGGTGCTAGTTCAATAACAAACTCTATCTCTCTATGTGGTGGAAACGCTGACAACTCCTCCAGAAACACATCTAGAAACTCACAGACTAGTCTGGTCTATTATGGTCCCACTAGCACAACCTGAGTGGTATCCACCACACTGGCTAGGAATCCTATGCAACCACCTTGCAACAGGTCTCTAGCCCTCAATGTTGATATCATAGGTACATGGGGTCCATGCACAGTGCCAACAAAAACAAAGGGGTCCTCACCCTTAGGTTTGTAGGTTACCATCTTCTTCTTCCAGTCTATAGTTGGTCCATATCTAGCCAATCAGTCCATACCCAAAATCATGTCGAAGTCATTCATAGCCAACTCAATCAAATCAACTGACAACTCTTTGCCATTCACTGCCACTGGCAGTGAACTAACCCATCTCCTAAAAACTACTAGCTCCCTAGTGGACAGTAAAGTTCCAAACTCCACAGTATAATAATCAAATGGCCTACACAGTCTATCAATTATCCTACTAGAAAAAAAAGAGTGTGTAGCACTAGAATTAATCAAAATAGTATAAAAGGTTCCAATACTAGAAAGTTGCCCTGTCACTACTAAGGGACTAACCTCAGCCTCTGCCTATTTCAATGCGAACACTCGAGCAGCAGTCGAGCTATCTGCTTTCCTTAGTTTCTCTTTCTTTGCTATCGGGCAATCTTTCTTCAAGTTTCCCACTATCCCACACAGAAAGCAGGCCTTTGCCCGACACTTTTCAACATGGTGCCTCTTACATTTAGCACACTCTGGGTAGGTCCTCCAGACCTCATCGCCGCCCTAGCGGCCTATCTGTATACCACATGGCCTCCAATGAGGGCCTGAAGCTCAAAATGTATAAGGATCCTTCCTTTTCTGGTCACTAGGGTCTTCGCCCCGACTAGAACCCATAAATAGAGGTCCCATCCTCCTAGTTTCCCTCCTAACCGCTTTCTCACGGTAGATTTTGTTTTCTTTTCCCTTTGTAGTAAGGGCCTTCTCTACCACATGTGCATATGTCGTCACTCCAGGAACGGTGGTAATTCAAACATCCTGGCCTATCATAGGTTGTAGCCCCTCAAGGAACCTTTCCTTCCCTATCCCATCAGTGGGTACCAAGTCTGCAACAAACTTGCTCAATCTATCAAATCTCAGTGCATACTCTGTCACTGACATGTTTCCCTGTAGCAGTTTACTGAATTCTTCTGCCTTTGCAGTCCTAACTACGTCATTGTAATACTTCTCATTGAATATCATTCTGAACTCCTCCCAATCCATGGTATTAACATTCATGGTTTGGAATATCACTTCCCACCAAATTCGGGTGTCCTCTCGAAACATATATGTGGCACAAGCCATCCTCTCATTACCAACTACTCTCATGAAATCCAAGATAGCGGTAACCATTCCATATATTGTTCGGCCTTGGCCAGATCTGCACTACCCTCAAGAACTAGAGGGTGCTACTTTCTGAACCTTTCATAAAGTGGCTCCCATCTGCTCCCAGCCTCTAGCAGCTATAATACTACCAGTACCAACACAGGTGGCACGTCTGGCTGAACATTATTTGCTGCAACCTGTTGTTGTATAAGCAGTCAGAGCTCTTCCTCCTGCCTTTGTAATCTAGCCTGCATATCAGCAAGCACTTGCTGCCAGTTCTCTGGAGCTGGCGGAGGGGTCTGACCCTAATTATCATTCTCAACCTGTATTTCTCGGCCAGCTAATGCACCTAGCTGCCCAGGAAGCATACTTCCATGCTTATATCTCTTTACAGTAATAAATTTTTCCTGTTAGGTAGTAATAACAATACCTCTTTCCGCCCTGTGGTCCAAAACCGAACAAACAAGCATGCACACTCAACAATCAAGCTAATAAGCATTTCAATTCATATCCATACTCAAACATGGTGCTAATAAGCATTTTCTGATGTTTATAACGAATAACGATGCTAATAAGCATTTCTTGACATACATAAGTATATAACAGTGCTGATAAGTGTTTCCTTTTGCATTCACAAGCAATAATAGTGCTAATAAGCATAGTTTTAGCATACACACAGCAGTCAAGGGCCAAGCCCTATTAGAATATCTCAAGCTCCCTAATAAGGCAGGAAGATAAGGCAATTATATCTTATTTAAGCAGTTAAACACATATCCACATAAATAGTTACCAAACCCTGAGTCAACCTTGTCTTTAGTTGCGAGTGTACATGCCCAGCCAGTCTTTAGGAACCCATAACCTTGGCATGCTTTGATACTAAGTTGTAATGTCCTGGATAGCCAAGACCGTTACACTGTGTATTTTTAGTGCTAGACTCGCTAATCAAGTCATTTGGCCATAAACGTGTAACTAAAAGTGATTAACAGATTATGGTTAAACATTTTGGTCAAAAGGAATGATCATTTCATTAAAATGTTTAAGTTCGTACATGGGTCCCTAAATAAACATTTACAAAGTCATTTACATTTCAAAAGGGCAATAAGCCGGCCTAAGTGGAAAAATAGGGTTTAACCCTAGTTCCTCTTAGAAATCCCAACTGTGATGGTCGAGCAGGCGCATATGTACATGCCGCCACCGAAGCTCTCCAACTCATGGCTAGTCACACTTCCCTTTCCCCTTACCTGCACAACATAGCACCCATGAGCCAAGGCCCAGTAAGAAAACATAAAAATGCTCATAAACAGTTAACAACGTTCTACATAATCATAATTAGCATGCCTAGCAGTAATAACTCTACTCGTGCATCCATTCTATTCAGATAAGTGACTATAAGGTCACACGAGGGGCCCGCTCCCCTAAATAAATGACCATAGGGTCATACCGAGGCCAGTTGCCCTAGGATAAGTGACTATAGAGTCACCCTGGGGCCCAATGCCCTATCCTCTGCATAACTACCCATAGAGCTAGCCAACCGTACTTGGCGCTTAAATTTCCAAAGGACCATAGGGTCGGTCAAGCATATACCAGGTTTCTGATTAGGCATAACCATATCGGCCTGCACTCAACGCTCTATTGCCACCCTTGACTTATAAGTCAATCCTTTCGACCAGCGCTCAATGCGTTATTGCCACCATTGACTTATAATTAAAGCCCTTTCAATCAGATAAACAGATAAGCATACATTAAATACCAAAAGTATGCACAGCACAATTAATATGTCTAATAAAACAGTCCATGCATAGTCATAACCATGGTCAACAACTTGGCCAAGCCCTAATCACATATTTCACATATTCAGTGCAATATTCTTACCTCTGGTCCTAGCATAGAATAGATAAAATGACCCTCAAGCACGATCCTACCTTGAGCACTAGCGGTAGCCTAGTCACAACCATAAATGATATCCTCATTATGATTCAATCCCATAAAAAAACTCTGGGACCGATCTCGTGCTCTGAGGACTTCCAATTCCACCTAACAGTGTGGTGGAATCGTCCCTTGAGCCCCCAAGTTCTTCCCAAGCTCTAAATCTGAGTCTTGTTGAAACTGACATAGGGCAGGGGTACCCAAACAAAACATAAAGCCCCCAAGAACACCCCTACATAGCGTAGGGGCACCCATTACAAGGGTAAGGGTGCCCAAACCAAACAGAGAGCCTCAAAGCCCTCCCCTGCCTAGTACAGGGGCGCCCAAACCTAGGGCAGGGATGCTACAACGCGAACCCAAAATAATGGGTTCTGTTTACTACAGTTCCTCCGACCTAACTTCATCAAATTTTGACCCAAGACCCCAAAAAGTCATCAAACCAAGCTCCTGACTCAATTCTAGAAAAATCTTGACCCCTAAGATGGTTATCCAGGTGCCTAAGAACTCACAAACAACCTCTAAGAACTCAGAAAACCAGAAATGTCAAGAATCACACTTTGAGTTCTAAAACTCAATTTCTAACAAAAACTATAAATCAAGAGCTCTAATTCATGATTCAAACCACCACAAGCCTTTAAATTAGCTTATAAACAAAAGCACCAGTACGAATTTGGAAAATCAAAAACCCATTTATTCTTAAGAACACCAAGAACAAACAACAAAGGTTCCCTCTAAAATGGATTTTGAATTTACCTGGACAACAGAAGCACCTAGCTATAGATACCCCTTCTCCTTGAGCCCAAAATTTTCCTAGAATTCTCTAAGTGCAAGAGCTTGATCTTGGCTTTCGAAATTCCAATACTTGGCTTGCCCTAATGGTTCAAAGAAATTCCAAAATAGAGAGAGAGAGAGAGAGAGAGAGAGAGAGGAGGAACGGGTAAGTCCTGAAGTGTTCAGCTCCTATTTCTTTTGACTCAGCCTAATAGTCCAAAAGACTATTTTCCCTTACCCAAGCCAATGCCCTTCAACCAAGCCAAGGGAATTTTGGTCTTTTTCTACCATTTCCCACTAATCCTCAATTAACATCATATTTCCCCATTAATTCCATTATACCCAAATAGTCATCATATAAGTTCTCATTAATCGATAAATCCCGATAATGTACTAAATTACCAAAATACCCCTAGGTTCACCCTAAGTTAGGTATTTTGCCCGTTGTGACGAAACCGCTACTTTGCTCACTAGGATCAACTCGAGCTGAACAACACAAAAATATCCACATAATAATGTGGTCTTAATCATAAAACGCATATATTTACAAATATTCCCTTAACTGGTCAAAATTACAAAAATACTCTTATAATAAGAAACAGGCCTGCATGCATGCTTAATACACCTAAACATTTAAGCATAGTCGTATTATAATATAACTCACATAATTCACATAATCATGCATATAATCACATAAACACACAATTAATTCAATTATTGCCCTCCTGGCCCCTTAATCAAGGCGCTAAGCCCTATTAGGGAGATTGGGATAGTACACAAAGCCTCTTGCTTCATTAGGGCTTCATCTACCTTTTGCCCTTCTCTGAACTGTTCTAATAGGGAGGACTGTAGAGTGAGGTTTTGTATGCCCGTGTTACTAACTCAATACCAGCGTTAATAATTTCCTTCTGCAGAGGTTCCTGTATTATACTCAGAGCTGAGGCACTTCCATGTCCTCACCTACTCAATGCATCGGCCACCACATTGGCCTTACCTGGGTGGTATAGAATTTCGCAATCATATTCCTTTACAAATTCTAACCTCCTTCGTTGTATAATATTCAGCTCTTTCTGGGTGAAGAAGTACTTCAAACTTTTAAGTATCTCACACTTATCTCCGTAAAGGTGGTGCCTCCAAATTTTCAGTGCGAACACTACTGCAGGCAATTCAAGATCATGGGTGAAATATCTCTACTCATAACCCCTGAGTTGTCTCGAGGTGTATGCTATCACTTACGAATCCTGCCTCAACACAAACCGCAGGTCATTCTTAGATGCATCGTAATACACCACGAACTTCCCTCCCGCTGTGGGAACACAAAGGATCGGTGCAGAGATCAGCCTATCCTTCATAGTTTGAAAACTTTTCTCCCACTTCTATGTCCATGTGAACTTTTGGTGCTTGCGGATCTGGTTAGTCAAGGGCCTTGCGATCTTGGAAAATTCCTAAACGAACTTTCGATATTAACCCACTAGTCTTAAGAAACTTCAAACCTCGGAGGCATTCTTGGGATGGGGCCAGTCTCTAATAACCTCGATCTTTGTTGGGTCACTGTTATTCCATTCTTTGACACTATATACCCTAGGAAGGTCACTTGTTCCAACCAAAATTCACACTTAGAGAATTAGGCTAGAGTTGGTGCTCTCGTAGTCTATTGAGCGTCAACCTCAAGTGCTCCTCATGCTCCTCCTTAGTCTTTGAGTAGATAAGGATATCATCTATAAATGCCACTAAGAATTTATCCAAGAAGTTTTTAAACACTCTGTTCATCATGTCCATGAATTCCAGTAGGGCATTAGCGAGTCCAAAATACATCACTAAAAACTCATAGTGCCCATAGTGAGTTTTGATGTTGTTTTAGGAATATCTCCCTCCTTCACCCTTAGTTGACGGTACACGAACCACAAATCAATCTTTGAGAACATTTTTGCCCCTTGCAGTTAATCAAAGAGCTCATTTATCCTAGGCAAAGGATATTTATTCTTCTTGTCCTTATTTTCACCTCCCGACACGTGGAAACTCACAGTGACTGGCTTGGATGCTCGTAGACGTCTTCAGGGTATGTTACCCTCCGAGGCCACTGTTTGGGGTGAGGATCCTTCCAGGTGAGGTCATATGTCTTTGCCAGTTGGTAGGCTGTGGGTGCCTTAAAGAAAGATAACCCTCCGAGGTTTTCCCTCGGCACTAGAGGTTCTCCAAGTGATACAACTACGGAAATAACTCTCTTTCTTCAGACGTCCCCCAGGTCTGAGGTTCTAGTTCTCGAACCTAAGATAGGAATTAGGTGTTAGCCAATGCAGTTTTGCAGTGCCAGAGGATTGTCTGACAACCTTTTTGGCGATTCGTACACAGTGTTATTGAGGGTACGACTCGACAATTCACACTCCCACTATACTTTCTAACATGGAGATACGTACATCACGCCCTGACAGTACCTGGGGCATGTTCTCCATAAAGTAGGTACATTTTTACAGTGGACCTTGCGAATCTCGCCTGGGCCATGGGCCTTCTTCATTGCCGCCCAATGAATTGAATTGGTATTAATCCCCCACTAATGAGAAGAATGTGTATTAATTACAGATGATTAGCATTAATGACCCCAGTCTCTATAAATAGGGTTGGGAGTCTCATTGTAAAGGGTTCGGTGTTTTAGAAAGAAACACACCTTGTACTCAGAGAAATCTAAACGCTGCTTGAGAATACACCGTTAAAGCTTGCCTCAACAAGCTTACTGTGATGCCCTAAACTCCAAGGACCGTTACGGTGCGCATTTTAAACAGTGCTAAACTCGCTAACCGAGTCATTTGGCCATAATCGTGTAACTAAGTATGATTAGCGGTTTAGGATTAAAAATTTTGGTTAAGGTATAGCGTTTCACTAAAACGTTTACTGTATACATTGGGATCCCAAAAAAAATATAATTTAAAGGTCTATTACAAGAAAATATTTACAATCAGCCTATCTAAGTGGCAAAACAGGGTTTAACCCCAGTTCCTCTTTCAACCCTCGACCGTGGCGGTCGAGCAGCCGCATATGTACACATCGTCACCTAAGCTCTCCAACTCAAGGATGGTCTAGCTTTCTTTTTCCTTTACCTACACCACATAGCACCCGTGAGCCGAAGCCCAGCAAGAAAACTCAATATGCTCATGAACAGTAATAACATGTCATCAAATCATAAAGTGCATGCCTAGCAATAATAGCCTTAATCACGCATGCAAATAAGTTCAGACAATGAACAAGTGACTGATCAACAAGTCACTAACAGGGAGTTTGTTCCTTTAAACGAGTGACTAATCAACAATTCACTAACAGGGGGTCTGTACCTTTAAATGAGTGACTAATCAAAAAGTCACTAACAAGGGGTTTGTACCTTTAAACGAGTGATTAATCAACAAGTCACTAACAGGGGGTCTGTACCTTTAAATGAGTAACTAATCAACAAGTCACTAATACGGGGTCTGTTCCTTTAAATGAGTGACTAATCAACAAGTCACTAACAAGGGGTCTGTACCTTTAGCCATGTGACGAAGCAGCCACCTGAGCCTTCTGGCCCTGGCTCTGAGTAACTAGTCATAGACTAGACAAGCGCTTATAATTTTCATCGAACTTAGGGTCGGTCCAGCATTAATACTCCATATGAGTCATTCAATGTCAATGTCGATTAGATCTAATCTTTTATCGGCTCTACGTTAATGATGCTTATGCTGCTTCTGACTCTCAAGTCAGTGACACGCGACCAATGTCGATTCTGACTAGTCAGTGCCACCCACAAGTAAGTAATGCTACCAGGCATATATCATATGTCAAATATCCGAATACAGGGCATTCAACATGCTCATTTAACAATTGTTAGCATAATTAGGATCATGCACAAACACAGAGACTAAAGTTCTGATCAATCTTGCATTTAACATTCATGGCATGCCCTAACCACATGTTTCTTGTGCATTGCATGCATCACATTTAAACACTCGACATACCTCAATAATAACCATGCATGTCATATATATATAGGGTGCAGTTTTCTTACCTTTTGTCCAAGCACAGGTTAACAATAAATGAACCACAAGTACGATCCTGATTCCAAGCCTCTAGTGATAACCTAGTCACAACCATAAACGGTGATCCAATGAGCTCAAGTTCTAAAACCCAATCTCAGAACCAAGACCTAGCCTCCGAGACGTCGAATCCCACTAAACCGGGTAGTAAGAATGATCTTGAGACCTAAGGTTTGAGTTCCCATGATCAAAACATTATTTTGGCCACAAATGGCCTCAAGCGCCGCGGCCCCCAGGCCTTTCAGCAACCTCCACCTTCTTCACCGAGCCTGGGCCGCGATGCCCAAGAACAGGGTCGCGGCCCAACTGCGAACCAGCCATTTTTCCTCGATTTTACCATTTTAAAACCTACCCAAACATCTCCAAATAAAAAAAAATCAAAGTTCCCAAACATCCCCATGATCCAAAACCAACAAAACCCAAGTCTCAAAACATCCAAAAACTCATCAAAATACAAAATCCAATTCAAGCTTAAAAACTTTAAAAACTAAGAACATAAAACTTGAATTTGGGGAAAATTGGGTAGTGAAAGGATTGCAAGAATGAATGATGTTGACGGTGAAATCTTGTCAACGAAATTAGGTCGGAAAACTTAAAGGTAAATGCGGCGTAGTTTAGATAAGAACTTAGAATTAACTTATGAAAGGATAAACACAGATGAACAATGGAGTGAAAAATGTATATTGCTTAATAGCCTCTGCATACAATGAATTTTCCAACCCCCTTCTCTGTGGAAGTGGGGTACATTTTATAGTAGGCTCTAATGGCCCTGGGTACATGGTGGTCCACGGGACCAGATGGTACACGAGTACACTAACAGGAGAGTGGTTCCAGGGGTAGTGGTGTCGGCTCTGGTACAAGGTCAGAGATCATGGGAGCACCTCACCTTCTGTACCTGGTCATGCCTCCACTACCTGCCTGGTACGGGTGTCAGAGGAGTGGCTGGTGAGGACAACAGGTGGTACTTTGTTCGTACCTCCACTACTTATCTGACGTGGGTACTATATCCGTACTCTAACTCCTTTCAGTTCGTCAGTGGACACCGTACCTCATGAGAGTAATGCCATGCGACCCTCGTTTGCGAGGCGGTAATGACCCATGCACTGGCCGTGCCTTGCAAGGCTCCTAGTGGCGAGGGGCCTAGCTATACTTGTCTCCTTGCGGCATGATCCAGACTAGTGACGCGATGGTGCAACGGCCTCCCGAGAAGATGGTGGCCCATGGGCCTCGTTGGGGGCGTGTCCCTGATGGCCTCACTGGGGGCGTGTGCCTGATGGCCTCGCTAGGAGGCGTGCGTGCCTGATGGCCTTGCTAGGAGGCGTGCGTGCCTGATGGCCTCGCTAGGAGGCGTGCGTGCCTGATGGCCTCGCTGGGGGCGTGTGCCTGATGGCCTCGCTAGGAGGCGTGCGTGCCTAATGGCCTTGCTAGGAGGCGTGCGTGCCTGATGGCCTCGCTAGGAGGCGTGCGTGCCTGATGGCCTCGCTGGGGGCGTGCGTGCCTGATGGCCTCGCTAGGAGGCGTGCGTGCCTGATGGCCTCGCTGGGGGCGTGTGCCTGATGGCCTCGCTAAGAGGCGTGCGTGCCTGATGGCCTTGCTAGGAGGCGTGCGTGCCTGATGGCCTCGCTGGGTGCGTGTGCCTGATGGCCTCGCTGGAGGCGTGCGTGCATGATGGCCTCGCTGGGGGCGTGTGCCTGATGGCCTCGCTAGGGGCGTGTGCCTGATGGCCTTGCTAGGAGGCGTGTGTGCCTGATGGCCTCGCTAGGGGCGTGTGCCTGATGGCCTTTCTAGGAGGCGTGTGTGCCTGATGGCCTTGCTGGGGGCACGTCGGACCTCACTATGTGTGGGCCTTGTGCACCTATCCTCTTGCAATATTCATTGTGGCCCCTTAGCTTAGCAGGGCCAAACCTTGTGGCTCATAATGTGTTGTTTCTCATGAGATGATCTCCTGTATTCAACAAGGCCTACAGGCTCGAGCCCAATAGCATGAATAAGTGACCTTTATCCCTATGTTCCGACCAGGGACTAAAGAGTTTTTATTTGGTGGATTTTTGGCATCCACAAATGACGGCTATACTCTTGTGAAATTCAGGGATGAAGCTACAAGCGATATGGTGTTGGAAGCTGGAGTTGTCCATTTTGATAGGAAACCAGTAATCTTGAGGCCATGTTCTACTAATCTAGATACCATGTGGTTAGTGAAATATGTTCCCGTATGGGTTAGATTGCCTGGTCTTGGGTTGCAATATTGGGGTGTTAAATGTTTGAATGCCCTAGTGAGTACCATAGGTAATCCTATGCTAGTTGATAATGTTACTAAAGAAAGGTCAATGGTGAAATTTGCAAGGGTGTTAGTGGATGTTGAAATAACAGATGATGTTCCTAAATCCATTCATTTCCTAAATGAAGGAGGACAGTGGATGGAACAAATGCTGGAATTCGAATGGCTACCTACTCAGTGTAAAGGATGCAAAGTTCTAGGTCACTCTGAGGCATTTTGTAATCAAAAATAGGGAGTGGTTTGGAGGAAAAAAGAAGAGAAATCTGGAACTCAGCTTGCTGGAGAAGTACTTGTTCGAAAAACCACTGAACTGCATTCTGTCTTAGTTCAAAATGGTACTGATGGCGAGTTAGTCTCAAAGGATACACAGGAAGATATTGCTAAGGAGGTGTGTGATACCAATGATGGGCATGATGCAGGTTGGCTCACTCCTAAACGAGTAGGGAGTGTTAAACAATTGGCTCCAGCGTCTCAGAATCAAATGAAGAATTCTTATAGTGCTTTGCAAGATAGGATAATGGAGGTCACAAATTTGGGATTATCTACAACAAACATTTTCCAGGGAGGATTACAACATACTTAGTTGGAATGTCTGGGGCCTTAATAAAAGGGAGAAGCAGAGATCTCTTCGTACTTTTTGTTGTTTAAAGAACATTGGTATAGGAGCGTTTCTTGAAACCAAGCTTCGTGGTAATAATATAGAGGAGATGATGTCAAATAATTTTGTTGGCTGGAATTTTTATTTAGGTCCAGCTAGTGAAGGAAGACTTCTTCTGGTTTGGAAGTCTACTATCGTGTATGTTGAGGTTTTACAGGAAAGCGATCAGTTATTCACTCTCGAGTTAAAGATTTGGGAATGGGTAAAGAGTTTTGTCCGTCTTTTGTTTATGGGAGGAATACGGTTGAGGAAAGATTTCAGTTATGGCAAGATTTGACCGGGCTGAATTTTCCAGTTAAACCATGGCTTTTGGCTGGGGATTTTAATTCTGCTTTTGATTTTGATGATCGTCTTGGTGGTCGTGCTGTTACTGATATGGAAATGGCTGATGCTCAGAGGTGGCAGGCTCTTGGTATGGTTGATGAACTTCGCACTAGTGGTTCCCATTTTACGTGGTCGAATAAACAAGCTGTTGAGGCCATAATTTATTCCAAATTGGATTGAATTTTTAAAAATGAAGCTTGGATAGATCTATACCCTCATTCTGAAGCCTGTGTCAATTGGGATGTGTTATCTGACCACTATTTTTGTCTTATTAAATCCATAACAGCAGTGAATTCAGGAATTAAACCATTCAGATATTTCAATATGTGGGCTGAACATCCTGGTTTCATGGATATCGTGTTGCAAAGCTGGTCTAAGCCGATCGAAGCTGACGGTCTAGAGCGAATGCTGAGGAAATTGGTTAGACTTAAACATGTTCTTCGCCAGTTTATCAGAAGGGTAATTAGTGATGTTGTTCACAAGTATACAATAGCTAAGGATCAATACCAATCCGCCCAATGTCAGCTTCAAAAGGACCCTCATTCAGCTGATCTTCAAAGGGAGGAAAGTTCTGCTTTTGAGGTTTTTTCTGGCCAATCTAGATATTATGAAAGCTTTCTTAGACAAAGAAGCAAAATTAACTGGCTTTGATTTGGTGATGATAACACAACCTATTTTCATGCGTGTTTAAAACAGAGGAAGTTTACTAATCGTATCACCTCGTTTATAGATGATGCTGGGCAGATCAATAATAGATTTGAGGATGTAGTGTCTCATTTTTTTAATCATTTTCAAAGCATTATGGGCAGTCATAGTTCAGCCTCTGTGCCTATTCAGAAAGAGTGTTTTATTCATGGAGGTATATTGGCTTTGGATCAGCAACTAAGCTTGATGAAACCTTTCACCAAGAAGGATGAGGAAGCTGCAATGTTCAGTATTAACTCAATTAAATGCCCGGGTCCTGATGGATATGGTTCAGGTTTTTTTTAAAGTGGTGTGGAAAGACTTAGGAGAGGAAATTTTTCCTGCTGTCTTGGGGTTTTTTGATCATGGTGTACTGCCAGCTGAGATGAATAATACAACCCTATCACTTATTCCGAAAGTAGAGACTCCTACTAAGGCTGAGGACTATAGACCTATAGCATGTTGTGATACACTTTATAAATGTATTTCGAAAATGCTATGTAGTAGATTGGCTAAGATTCTTCCTCTATTAATTAATCAAAATCAAGTAGCTTTTGTCAAAGATAGATTGTTGGCTCACAATATTCTCATCTTCCACGATATTATTAAAGGCTACAAAAGGAAAAACATCTCCCCTAGATGTGTGATGAAGATTGACCTTAGCAAAGCATATGATACCATAGATTGGCAATTTTTGGAGGACATTTTGAGAGCCTACTGTTTTCCTAGCAGATTTATTCGATGGATTAAGATTTATTTGAAGGGAACCTCTTACTCTATTTTGATGAATGGTAGAATTCAAGGGAGTTTTCTTGGTAGAAAAGGCTTAAGACAAGGGGACCCTATCTCTCCTTTGTTGTTTGTGCTTGTCATGGAATACCTTACTCATCTTCTTATTCAAGCTTCTCATAGAAAGGAATTCAGATTTCATCCTAACTGTAAAAAGTTGAAGCTTGTTAGCCAATGTTTTGCTGATGACTTGGTGCTATTTTGTAAGGTTCTCCTGGTTTGGTTCAAGTTATAAAAGAGTGCTTCACTTCATTTAGTATTGCATCTAGTTTGACAGCCAATATGGATAAATCTCAGGTCTATTTTGGGGGTATGACTGAGGAGGATTCGAAGAGTATCTTGGCTATGCTTCAATTTTCTGAAGGTTCATTTCCATTAAGATATCTTGGGATTCCTCTCTGGCCTACTAAATGGAAAGTTGGAGACTATGCCTTAATAGTAAAAAAGATTCACCTCTGCCTTCACTCATGGTCCAACCGTCATCTTTCATTTACTGGTCGAGCACAGCTTATCCATTCAGTGTTATTGGGTATAAGAACTTTTTGGATGATCATATTTCTTCTTCCCAAGAGAGTCATATGTAGGAATTGACCAATTATGCAGAAAGTTTTTGTGGGGGTCTGTAGACAGCAATAGTAACAATAGTAAATTGCATCTCACTGCTTAGGACCATGTCTTTTTTCTAGAGAGTTTGGGTGGAATTGGGTTTAAGGAAGGGTCCAATTGGAACAAAGTGTTGTTAGCCAAGTATATTTAGGCTCTTTCCTCTAAATAAGATATTCTCTGGGTGAAATGGGTGGATGCTCTTTACCTCAAAGGGCAGAATTTTTGGGAGCACAATACCAAGAATGATGTGAGCTGGTACTGGAGAAAGATGGTTAATCTGAAATCTATGTTCTCTTTTGGTGATTCGGAGGCCGGGGTTAAGAACAGCAAGCTTAATCTGAGACTACTCTATTCTAAGCTGCTGAATAAGGAGAGGGTTTACTTTGCTAATGTAGTCCGGTGTAAGCTGGCTTTGCCCAAACACAAATTTATATTATGGCAAGCTATTCTTGGTCACTTACTCACTCGAGACAATCTTGTTCATTGCCATATAAAGCTTGATTCTTTATAGTGTCCGGTCTATGAGCTGGAGCTGGAAACTCATGATCATCTATTTTTTGAATGTATCTTTTCTCATCAAGTTAGATTAAAGGTTGCTTCTTGGCTGGGAGATGACATTTGGACGACCAAGTTTGAGGACTGGTCCATTTGGATGGTAGGGAGACCGAAAGGTCTCAAGCAAAATCTTGCAGCAGCAGCTCTTGCGGCTACAGTCTATGTGATTTGGTGTAATCGTAATGCTTGTATTTTTAGATTTACTGCTTTGACAGTAGCTAGTGCAGATCATTTAATCAAATCTTGTTTGAAACCTAGAATTTTAAGTCTTCCTAGGAAACAGCTTGGGAAAAAAGATCAGGCTATTGTAGAGCTGATTGACCAGTTGTAATGGCTCTGTCTGTTGGTGCTCCTTTTGAGTGTGTGTTGTAACTGTTTTGTTGTGGTTCAATGTATCCCCTTTTCATTAAAAAAACATGAATTACCTCCAATTGAGTTGTTTTCCAACGCAATCCTTTGTCTAATAAGCTTCTAATCTTCCCTATAATCGCTATGCCTCGATCCTCGCTTGAATCTGAGTCTTAGAACTCAAGTTTCCTTTGAAAATGCGATCAGGAGATGAAAATGGAACTTAGAGGGAGAGAGAACTTACTAAACGTTCTTTTTATTTCTTAACAGGTTACTTCAAGCTTAAGTAGCCTCAAACAAATCCTAACGCTTGGGGTCCCAAAAACGTCCCCGGGGGAAAAATAGTCAAAACCTCCAAAATTTCCCCGTGATCTTACTAACTCCCAATTTATCATCAAATACTTATTCCCATTACCCAATAACCCGGTAATGCTCTAAATACCTCTTGACTCACTCCGAGTCAAGAATAAATCCCATTGTGACTATCCCACTAGCTTACCTCCTAGGATCGTCTCGTGCTGAGTAACCCTAGCATAACCAAATAATAATAAAGCACCACACACATATCACATATATGCCAAATATGCCCGAAATGGCCAAAATATAAAAATCACCCAATTAATCAGAAATGGGTTCACATGCATATTTAATACACCTAAACATGCATATTATCATTAAATAGCATATTAAATCAAATATGGCCCTCCCGACCTCCTAATCAAGGTCCTAAACCGTATTAGGAAATTTGGGGCATTACACTTACAATCCTCTTAATACCTAAGACTCGTGGACTAGGGCTCTTTCATAGCCTAAACCATGTAAAAACCTTTGTGTTTTTGTTATTTATTTCTTCGATCTCTCGTTTTAAGGTTGATAGCGAAAAAGGCAATCAAAATTTTGGTGCTTTCATTAATTGTTTGAAGAAACATTTTAGAGCACTTAAAGCCATGGTATCTACTCAAAGAAAAGTTACAGATGACGTACTCCCTCCTACCGGAGTCGAAGGAGAGGAACCCAGTCGGCAGCCACCTCAGAACATGCTGAGATGGTGGAGGATTACGACGAAGATGCCGAGTACGATAGTGAAGATGACGGTGTCAACCAAGGGTATTATGAGGAACAATACCCTCATCCCATGGATGCAGAGGAGACACCAGAGGTGGTGGTGCTCTGTGAGCCGATGGGTACCCAACAACAAAAGATCGATGCTCAAGAGGGTAACATCGCTGCCCTACAAGAGATGGTACTTTTCATGAAAGCCACTCTTGTAGCCCAGCGACTGTGAGTGGACCCAATGGAAATGTACCAATCGGGCACGAGGACCACCAGAGTCCAAAACAGGCACGCAAGGATAATGGCCCAAGGGACCGAGGACACAGCTAGGCCGGCAGCACCCGTGGGACTTAGGGAGTTCTGCGCTGACGCGCCCATACAAATCGTATGAGGCCAGGAGGTGGTGTCCCCTCGGGACCTTGCCAACATCGTAGGAACTACTCATTGAACCGAGAATGTGGCATCACTATCTCAGTAAAGGATGAGAATGTCGAGTCCGACGGTGAAACCGAGGGGGCTCGTCCCAAGGTAACGGTGTGATCCGAGGTCAAGCTGTCCTGCAAGAAAACCTTAATGCCCGAAGGTGCAATAAGGCAAGTGGGCAAGAGCCCGCTGGGAGAGGTCTATTAGACCTCCAGGACAATCTCAATGCCCAGAGAAGAGATAACCTGTCTCAGAGCATCAACCGAGATTGTGACCTGCTTCGGGCGGAGTTAGAGAGCCTGAACCAGATCATGCTTAGAATGGTCAGGCGGCAGGGCCACGAATTTGATTCGGAAGACGAATAAGTGGATTCATGCGCTCCTCACATTGTTGAGGCCCCTCTACCACAAGGCTCCAAAATGCCTACCATGTTGCCTTATGATGGCGGCTGAGACCCCACAGACCCCTTGTCTAATTTCAACAGATTAATGTCGGTGCATTGTGTCTCCGATGACACAAAATGCCATATGTTCCTGATCACCTTGATAGGACTAGCGGATGAATAGTTCAAGAAACTCCGACCAAGATCCATTCAATCATGTCATCAATTTTCATCTGCCTTCCAAAGACAATTCATAGGAGTTTAGAAGGTGAGCTTCGAGGTTAATGCCTTGGCTAACGTAAAACAAGGGCCCTTCGAGACTCTCAAGGCATACATCAAACGCTTCAAGGAGGAAACAACGAGCGCCAAGAGAGTTGATGATGGCCAGTAATTAATGGCCTTATAGGCTGGCATCTGGTGCGGTCCCTACTTTGGGATGACCTTCAGCGGATAGGATGTCGACGACTTGACGACTTCATTCATCAAGCAGAAGAATATATAAGCTAGGAAGATGCCCAGATTGGGGCATTCGGAGTACCCATCGCTTTCCCTACTTCGACCATGCTTTGCCCCGTGGCTTGGGAATCCAATATTCCCCTTATGCTCCCATCCAACCAAGCTTGGGGGGGGGGGGGGGAATCCAACCCAACCAAAGTGTTCTGCCTTCCCGTTTTAGTGCCATGCCCACTCCTGGATTCAGTATGGCTCCAGCAGGATACGAGGCTATGCCTACTGGATACATCACTTTTTAGCTGCATTTAGGGTTAGAGTTGCTTGTCCATCCCAGTCTGTTGAATCAAGTCGACTTCCCGGCAGTAGTAGACACAAGGAGAAGGGTAAAGGTCGGCAGCCTAAGGTAAATGGAACCGCAAAGGCTGAGCAGGGAGCTACCTCTGGCGAGAAGTATGTCAAGCAATACTCCGATTATACTGACCTAGAAGACTCCCAAGAAAATATCTTCGTCACCATGGCGCAACATGTCCACCATAGGAAGCTGTAGCCCATCTGGAGAGACAAGGAAAGGCGGGACCCTGGTAAATTTTGTCGTTTCCACAACGATAGAGGGCACCACACCAATGCGTGCCGCCAGCTCAAGGATGAGATCGAGAACCTCATCAAGCTAGGACACCTCCATCAATATGCTTTGGGTTGATCGATTTAGGCACCAACCCCTCGCAACAAGACCACTCGTGCAACATGTTGCTCCGCAGATTCCAACAATTGTTCTTGTTGTCCCACAACATCCAGTGGCCCAAGGACCTCCTTCGGGGAACGAGAAAGTAGGAACCATCTTGGGAGGACCCCACTTAGGTGGTACCTCCCGAAGCTCGCGAGCTTTGAATCACAATGATGAGGTGATGGCTTTGGCTCAGCTGCCTACCTAAATACCCCAAATGACTGACCAAGTCATAACATTCTCCGAAGATGATGCTCGAAGAGTGCATTTCCCGCACCATAACTCGTTGGTAATTAAGAGCCAAATATCCAATAAAATGGTGGCGCGAATTCTGGTAGATAACGGGAGTTCTGTGAACATTTTGTTTAAAACAACCTTCAAGAAAATGGGGCTGACCACGACAAACTTGTCCCTGTGTGCCTCGATTCTCTATGGATTCTCAGGAGAGGCCCTCATCCCGATGGGAAAAATAAAGCTCCCTGTAATGCTTGGAGTGGTGCTTCACCAGGCCTTGAAATATTGCACATTTGTGGTGGTAGACTGTTCCTCAGTGTATAACGCCTTCTTGGGATGACCTGCACTGATGGAGTTCGGAGTCGTCACTTCCATCCACCACCTATGCATGAAGTTTCCCACAGAGTCAGGAGTTGGTATCGTTTGCGGAGACCAGATATAAGTGAGATAGTGTGACAATGTCTCTATCAAAACACCCGTAATGGTGGTGGAGGAAGAAGGCCCTGAGAAGCCTGAGGCATTGGAGGTACAGGCTGTCCAGGAGACCGAGCCTAGTGAATTGGACTGGAGGGTTCAAGAGGAGAGGCCCATTAAACCAATAGAGGAGGTGGAGGAAATGGTTCTTGATACCTCCACCCCCAATAGAAAAATAAAAGATGAGGGAAGCTTGAAAACGGAGGTCCGAGAAGCTTTGGTGGGCGTCGTCCTAGAAAACCAAGACGTGTTTGCATGAATACATTCTGACATGACTGGTATTGATCCAAACATCATATCCCATGCCTTGAATGTCAATCCCAATTTTGCTCTCGTCCAGCAAAAGCAAAGGACATTTGATCAAACTCGGAAATAGGCTCTCAAGGCCGAGGTAGACAAGATCCTATCCAACGAATTTATCCGAGAGGCCCAGTACCCCAAGTGGCTATCCAGTCCTATTCTCGTGCCAAAGCCAAATGGCGCCTGGAGGACATGCATCGATTTCTCATAACTTAACAAGGCTTGTCCGAAAGACTGCTTTCCACTGCCTAAGATAGATCAGATGGTCGATGCCACCTATGGCTATGAGTTGTTGTCGTTCATGGACGCATACTCAAGATATCCATGCATGTCACGGACCAAAAGCATACTAGTTTTCGAACTAATAAGGGTGTCTACTGTTACATCGTGATGCCTTTCGGACTGAAAAATGTTGGCGCCACCTACTAGAGGCTAGTTAACAAGTTGTTCAAGAACCAGTTGGGGTTGTGGACTACATGCTGGTCAAGTCTAAGACATCTCCAAGCCATGTGGGAAACTTCGAGAAGGTTTTCATAGTGCTCTGCAAGTTCGAATGAAATTAAACCCCCAAAAATGCACATTTGGGACTCCTCAGTGCAGAATCTAGGTACCCGTTGATGGAGAAGTTCACTTTTTGCCTAATTGTGGCTTCTCAATAGCTAAGGCCCTACTACCAGGCACATCCAATTAAGGTCCTCAGAAATCATCCCCTTAGGCAAGTCCTTCAAAAGCCAGAGTCGCCGAGAAGACTTGAAGTGGTCGGTGGAGTTAAGTCAATTTGACATCACCTACCATTCGAGGATTGTTATAAAAGGTCAGGCACTCATCGAGTGCACAGGGAATCAGGAGAAGACTGATGGTACCCCAGTGGTCAAACCAACCTGGAAGCTGTTTATGGATGGATCTTCAAACAAAAATTGTGTTGGGACTGGACTTATTTTGGTTTCCCCCGAGGGGCACAGAGTGCATAGTGCCCTCTGCTTTGGGTTCAGCGCCTCTATTAATGAAGCAGAGTACGAAGCCTTAATCATTGGGCTCTGCATGGCAGTGGAGTTCAAAGCCAAAGGCCTCGAAATTTTTAGTGATTCCCAACTTATGGTGAACCAAGTACTCAAAGAGTGCCAGGCTCGGGGCACAAAAAATGGCAGCGTATTTGGCCAAGGCTCAAGAATTGTTGCATAACTTCAGAAGATTCATTATTCGACAGGTATCGCGAGAATAGAATTCCAATCCTAACGCCCTGGGTAAGTTGGCCACAACCAAATATTTTTAGTTGATCAATGTGGTCACAATTGATTACTTGAAGTCTCCGAGCTTCTCGGCTCCCAACGAGGTGGAAGCTATAAAACCCCAAGATGGGTGGATGTAGTCAATAGTAAAATATCTTGTCTCCGGGGAGCTGCCCCAAGATAAGAAAGCAGCTCGGAAGTTGCTCTACCAAGCACGCAAGCATGTAATTGTGAGCAATAGGCTTTATCGGCAAGGTTACTCTTTGCCTTTGCTTCAATGTGTGTCCAAGCAAGAAGCCAATCTGATACTCTGAGAAGTACACAAGGGATTTTGTGGAGATCACGCTGGGGGGCAGAACCTTTCCAAAAAGATCTTGAGAAAAGTGTACTTTTGGCCCACCATGAACGGAGATGCGACGAATTATGTCAAGAAGTGCGACAAGTGCTAGTGCTTCACGAACATTCCCTGAGCACCTCCAAATGAGATTACGTAGATGACCAGTCCATGGCCTTTCGCTATCTGGGGCATCGACCTTATCGGGTCCTTGCCCACAGGAAAGAGAGGAGTTGACTACTTCACGAAGTGGGTCGAGGCTGAACCATTTGCTACTATCACCTCCAAAAGGCCCTGGACTTCATCATTAAGAACATTGTTTTCTGATACAGGCTCCTGAGGAAGATAGTCTTCGACAATGGATTGTAGTTTGACAATGAAGTATTCACGGACTTTTGTCAAAGGCATGGAGTTATCAAAAGCTTCTCCTCCGTGGCCCATCCGCAGGAAAATGACCAAGTGGAAGTAGTTAACAAGACACTCAAGTCCACTTTGAAGAAAAGGCTGGAACAGGCGAAAGAAGCTTGGTCTGAGGAGTTGCTTAGAGCAATGTGGAGCTACAACACGACTGCTATGACCTCCACCATCCATTCTCCCTTCTCAGTGGCCTACAAGTATGACGCAATGTTCCCAGTTGAGGTAGCAATCTCCACACACCGACGAGATATGTACGACCCAATCACGAACCATGCTTTATTACGGGAATCCCTAGACCTTGTGGAAGAGCTACGTGAAGCTTCTCAGCTACGAGTAGCGCCCTACCAGCAAAATGTAGCAAGGTATTTCAACACTAACATGAAAGATAGAAAGTTTGGGGTCGGAGACTTAGTGTTGCAAAGATTTTTCTTACCCACCCGAGACCTCGATGTAGGAGTGCTGGAACTTAACTAGGAAGGCCCATACCTAGTCAAGTGCATTGTGTGTCCGGGAAAATACAATTTAGCCCGACTAAGTGGGGAATTAATTCCCCATGCCTGGAATGTTGAGCATCATCGCCAAAATTACAAGTAATATGAGCAGTAAACCTTATTTATTTCTGTAGTATCCCTTGTAGCCTTTAGGCACATTTAATGGAAACCGTGTACGTAAAAAATGGTAAGAAATTTATTGTCTGCTTATATTTTTTGGTTTCCTTTATTCTATTAATGCTATGTAAGAGCACTCACTCGCCTGGACAAGTGATCGCAGACTAGTCTCCAATCACTTGGGGGCATGGAGTTAGGGCAGCATCACACCTCGCAGGGAACGACCATGGAATCTAAGCTTGTCAAGTGGAGCGCGCCTAGTGTCACCACTTCGAGAATAGAAAATCATAGGAAACTAGTTGAGTTTAGCCTAGAAGACTAAGCTTGTTCCAGGCAGAACATGGGTTAGCACCATGGAACTAGATAATCTTAGTAGCGCGAGAATAAACTTTTGTCACTTCCCGTGACATGGGGAGCTTTGCGAGTCAATGAGCGAAGTACCCCTAGTGTTGCTTGATCCCATAGCTAGAAAACCTAGAGAAAACCCACTGTAAAAAGTCCAGTAACGCGAACTTAGAGATTCAGGTTACCTCCCGAGGATAGTGCGCGCCTGAGATATGCAGTCGGAAAGACCAAGTATTGCATACTTAGGGGGCAGGAGATTTGATGTCCAAACACTCCTGAAAGACCAAGTCTTTGGATTGCGAGGACACAAGAGGACTTTGAGCCTAAGAACACTAAATGTCTAAAGGTTCGGGCACAGTAGGCCGGCTGTGCTAAACCAATGGTAAATTTTGCATTAAAGTTACTTCTAGGACTACGAGCCTATAAGAGACACTAAACGCTGGAATCACTTATAAAATGGTTTGAGCTATTTTTCTCGTGGCAGTCATGCTACGTTGAATTTAGATAACCAATTATTTAAAATGGTTTGAGTTCTTATTCTCGTGGTAGTCATGTTACGTTAAATTTATAGAACCAAATCAAGTATTTAAAATGGTTTGAGTTCTTGTTCTCATAGCAGTCGTGCTATGTTGAATTTATAGAACCAAGTTTTTAAAGCAGATTAAGTTCTTGTTCTCGTGGCAGTCGTGCTACGTTGAATTTATAGAACCAAGCTTTTAAAGTGGTTTGAGTGCTTATTCTCGTGGAAATTAAGTTACGTTTAATTCATAGAACCAAACCTCGTAAAACAGGACCTAAGTTCTGGTTCTCGTGAATGTAATATTACAACGAACTAAAAGAATCAAAGGAGTCAAAGTAATGCAAGATGCATAGTAATGCAATCAAAGGAGTGTTGTTTGTCTATACCCTAGTAAGCTATGGAATGCAGGCCTACTTAGTTTGAAAAGAAAAAATTATGAACAACCCTCGGGAACCTCCTCCACCAGGTTGATTACAGGGCTTGTTCTTGGAACACTTCCTGCCTGGTTGACCATAGTTTGGGCCGCTTCTGTAGCTAGAATTACCTCGGTAGCTTGAGCTGCCTCGGCGAGGGCAGTCGCCTTAGTAGACTAGATGGCCTTGGTAGACTGGGTCACCTCGGTCGTTTGAACCACTTAGGTTGCCTCAGCAACTAAAGTATCTTCCACGACCTGGGTTGCTCGGAGACATTCTTTGAAGAGGAGCCTATACTTCTCGGGATCTCTAGTGAAATCCAAGCTCATGTCTTGGTTATGGTACCATGCCACGTAGAAGGCATCCTTGGCGATTGTCTCAACTTCCTTCTTCAGCTTGTCCACCAAACGATGAGATGACCTATTCATCTCCATGGCTTGGAAGGTTTTCCTCTCCCCAAGTGCAACCCGGTCGGTAGCCTCCTTAGTCTTCTCCTGAAGCTGGAAGTTTTCAAGGACCCTTCGGGCAACCTCGACTGTGGCCATCTTTGCCTCTTCTTGGGCCCGTTGCATACCCTTTGTGGTCGGCTTCGCTTCCTCTTGGGCATGTTGCATGTCCTCGGTTGCCTTTTGGACACCCTCTTCAAGCTCCCGAGTGTGTTTTTGCTCGGCTTCCAGGGCAGCCTGAACTCAGGTGAGGTCTTCTTGAGGGCCTTGGAGCTTTTCCTTGAGGGAGGCTACCGTATCTTGGGATCGCTAGAGTTGATATGACTTCTCCATGATGATGTCTCCCAAGTGTTGGCAAGCCAAGGCGGACTGTAGAAAAGTAAAAGGTTAGCCCAAGCATTGTTGAACTAAATTAGATCGTTACGAATGAATGACTTACTTAGACAAAGGCATACCAACATGAGGCCATGAGAGAAGCCTCATTGTCGTTGCCCAATTGGGAAAAATTTCAGGCGGTTCGTTCACACATATTGTAGCTAACCCTCTAAAGGAGCTCGGCGACAAGAGGGGCGACGATCTCCCCAAGTTTGGTAGAGAATAAGGTCTCTAGCTCGGCCCAATCTATTGGAGGAATGATTGGTCTCTCCCGGGCTGACTTCAATTGGTGAAGGGCCTTTGCAGTCATTGAGAGCTTTGTTGCCTTCCTCCAACCTTGCTTCACAATGTTGAAGCATCCTCTCATATTGCTCCAGCAGGGCCCCCTCGTACTTCTCGGTATACACCAGAAGATGAACCTGGGGTGGCACTGCTTCTTTGTCTGAGCCTTGGACCACCTCTTCGGGCCCGGGTGAGGAAGGGATCTGCAAGGCTGGGGGTAAGTAGACCGTAGTAATTGCCATAGGGGGAGTAGGAACTCTCTGCCTCTTGGCTGGTGGAGAGGTTTCTGGATGCTCCCTAGGATGTGACAACCCCTCTACCTCTGAAGAGCTTGGGGGAGCTCCTAGCGTCAAGGCAAACCAGACAATGTCAGCTAATCCCATATGAGTTGCAATAACAAAACAATAGTTAGTGTATATTCCATAATAGGGTAATGCAATAACACAGGCTCCTCAGAGGTCCACCATGAGTTGAGCCTCGATGTAAGCATTGAGGATGCCTTATCCCATCTCTGATCTCACAACTCATGTTGGTTCCATATTGGAAAAACCAATCAGAGTTAAAAGACATCACTCGGTCTAAGGGTATGAACCTCGAGGAGGTGACTGTTTCCTCGGGCAGTGGAGGTACACGTCTATCAGATCTAAATAATCATGAAATTCTTTCCAAGTCCAGTGTTGATGTTAAATATGATCACAATGAAGGAGAGTAGGGGAAGCCCAATCGTGCTTAGGACTTATCCTATCCCCTACTCAGGGAGCATAGTTTAGGATGAGAGGTAGTTAACCTGGAGCAAGGTGAGAGGCCTCCATTCCTACCTGAAGCTCTTCATCAAGCTCTTGATCCTCCTGGGCTTCTCGAGCTTGATGAAGACTCTGAGCTAGCCCATCAATGTTGTTGATACTTAGTCTGCTCTAGGTTGTTGATTTCTTATTCCACACTAAGGAGCCTTCACCTAATGAGATTGGCCTCCGTCGCCAGGAGGCTGAGGTCCAGATCTCAGTCGAGGAGAGAATTCATCGCCTAAAGATGATCCTTGAAGAGATGAGCGTAATGGGTTCAGTCGAAGGGGCCTATTCAGAAGAATGACAAAGTAAAGAACACAAAAGAACCCCGAAAACATGAAAAATAAAACGAGTGGGAAAATACTCACCTTCCCTAGAAAAGTCGAGGATCAGGGTCGGATTGCTACTAGTCGGAAAGTCATTCGTGAATAAGAGGCATATTTGTAGTCCCGAGAATGGTTCTCATTGTGGTGAGGAGCCTTGTAGTCGAGATATGAGGCCGCATACTTCGCCAGAGCATAATACTCGTTTCGATTGGTTTTCTTCTTCCTTGGAGCGACACGAAAGTTATAGAAATAAAGGATCTTTGCCGATGAAGGCTTGGGCCATTTCTGCTTCCAATATAAAATGTACATCCCCACAAGAACCCTGTAGGCATTGGGGGAAAGTTGGAAAGGGGCTATCCCCACGAACTTCAAAAAGTTCACAAAGTACTGCTTGAGGGGCAGGGTAGCCCCAGCCATCAGGTGAGCCTGGCTCCAGGCCCCAAGGCCATTAAAGCTATGATGCGCTCTCTTGGACTCCCAACATAGACACATGAGACACTTGTCCTCGACCGAGTAGTGTGTCATGATGGCTTCCTAGGTGTCGAGGTGTCGAAGCAGGGTTTGATAGTTCTCCACTTCACACCCATCACCCTCGTACATCTAGGTAGGGTGTGGAATCAGATCTCTGTTGACTTTTTCCACAAGTCAATCACCTGCCTTCCGGCGTGTCAAGCCTCTATGCCATTTGGCTGTCAGGACGAACGACCAACTCCCTGGTTGGTTCTCGGGCTCCCGCCCTCACAAAGTCCCTGGAGGCACCTTGTTCTTGAGCCATATCAGAAATCTCCTGGTCAAAGAGGTAGAATCCGTGTTCATGTAGTTTTCGAATTTTCTCGAACATCTGAGACAAAAACCAAGCAGTTAGTATTCGGGACGAAAGGAAAGATGGCCAAAACATAGATGACTCTAAGGATACTGCTTAAGAAGAAGAGAAAGATTTTGGAAATACGGGTATCCTTGGAGCCTAAGAACAGGCCAGAGGGGATGAACCTATCAGATTCTAGGAATTCCCCAGATTCTGGTCGCAGGCCCAAAAGCGCAGAAGTGACATAAAAAATTAATATCAATATGTACCTAAAATGACTCGTGAAAACCAGAAACAGACTCTCAAATACCATACCATTGGCATTCCTAAGCATATATCAAAAATCCTCAAGCATACACAAAAAATAGAAAAACAGGTCAAAAGTACTTACTCGAGATGAAACGCAGGTAGGTACTGAGGTGTGTCCTAACTTTGAAGTATCATCTATCGTCTACCCAGAAGTATGAAAATTCACGCCAATCGTCCAGAGTTTCTGGAAAAAATGGTTGAAGATAAAGGAAGGGCGAAATAGTATAGAGGTTTCTGTGTGAGGGTTATTTATTTTCTTATGGCTACAGTGTGAGTCTAAAGATGGTTTTCCTGAGTTTTATACCCAGTAAAGCTTAGAGGGGAAGTCATTTCCCCACAATTGTCGGATTACTTACCTTGATAAGACCACAAGAGCGATCTGGCGGTCAGAGCTCAAAAGGCGTGGATCGTGATCATTTTTTCCTTAGGAAAAGATACCTCGGGTACGGAGTGGACATTTGGGATCATGGAGTTGACCCCTAATTAAATGCACGAATTGACAGGCTCAGCAATGGGGTGTTGACAAGTGGGTTTACTCTTCAGAGTGATGTCAAAGGAAAGCCCAAACGATTTTCCCTCCACTTTTTCAAATCACTCCTCCTAGTTTAAGTCTCCACTGCCCGAGGGCGAGTAGAGACTTGGGGGGAAAATGTTGTCTGTATTTTCACCTCCCGACGCATGGCAACTCACAGTGACTGGCTCGGATGCTCGCAGACGTCTTTAAGGTATGTTACCCTCCGAGGCCTCTGTTCAGGGCAAGGATCCTTCCAGGTGAGGTCAGTTGTCTTTGCCAGTTGGTAGGTCACGGTTGCCTTAAAGAAATATTACCCTCTGAGGTTTTACCTCAGTACTGGAGGTTCTCCAGGTGAAGCAACTACGAAAATAACTCTCTTCCCTCAGTCGCCCCCAGGTGGGAGGTTCTGGTTCTCAGACCTAAGATACGCGTCAGGTATCAGCCAATGTGTGTTTGCAATGCCAGAGGATAGTCTGACAACCTTTTTTACAATCTGTCCACAGTGTTGTTGAGCATACAACTCGACAATTCGCACACCCACTACGCCGTCCAACATGGAGATATGTACAACACGCCCTGACAGTACCTGGAGCATGTTCCTCATAAAGTATGTACCTTTCTACAGTGGGCCCTGCGGATCTCGCTTGGGCCGTGGTCTCTATTCAATGTCGCCAAATGCATTGAATTGGTATTAATCCCCCACTAACGGGAAGATTGTGTATTAATTATAGATGATTAGCATTAATGACCCCATCCTCTCTAAATAGGGTTGGGAGTCTCATTGTAAAGGGTTCAGTTTTTTAGAGAGAAACACACCTTGTACTTAAAGAATTCTAAACGCTAACTGAGCATACACCATTGAATTATCGGCTAGAGCTCTTTTATAGCCCGAGCCACGTAAAAACCTTTGTGTTCTTGTTATTTATTTCTTCAATCTCTCGTTTTACATTTGATAGCGAAAAAGGCAGTCAACAGTTCTTAATCATGACCTTATTGAGTTATCTATAATCGATGCACATTCTCATACTTCTAATGCTCCCCATGGCGAATGACTTGGTTGTATGAACCCCTTGTCCAACTATTCATGTAGCTAGATTTTGAGTTCTTTCCACTCTATAGGTGCCATTTGGTATGGTGCCTTGGATATTGTTACGATTTCTTGTGCAAGTTCGATCACAAATTTGATTTCTCTATCCAAGGGTAAACTTGGTAAGTCCTCAGGAAACACCTCAGGGAACTCACAAACAATGTGAACATTCTCTAGTATTAGCTCGGTCTCTCTAGACTTTTCCACAACATTTTCCAAAAAAATTGAACACCCATGTTGCATCATATTCCAAGCTTCTAATGCAGATATGATAGGGGTGTGAAATCCCGCCACTTCTCTCTTAAAAGAAAAGAGTTCTCATTCCTCCATTCTGAACTCGACGGTCTTTCTCTGATAGTCTATCGTTGCTCCATATTTGTCTAACCGACCCATGCCATGTATAACATCAAAATTTGATATGTCTAACTCTATGAGGTTTGTTGGGTACTCTCTGCTCTCAATACTGTGTAATCTAACTATAAAAACCTAGTTGACGACATAGTGTCTCCTGATACTAAAACTATGCTCAAACAGTTTACAAGGCAATCCCAGTTTATCAATTACATTTATAGCAACATAAGAGTGAGTCACTCCACAATCAATGAGGATTCTACATATCACACCAGAATAGGAAGCTGACCTATGACGATGGAATTACTGTTGGATGCTTCCTTTTGAGTCAAAGCAATGACTCTGGCAAGCACTAGATTGACATTGTTTCCTTGCCCTACTCCTGCTCTCCACTGTGGGCAATCCTTCTTCAGATGGCCTGCTTGACCGCACTTGTAACACTTTTTGGTGCTTTCTTGACAGTCTCCTTGATGTTGGCATGAGCATTTAGGATAATTGGGGTACTAAAATTTGTGGTTCTGGTGGTTTCTTTTGTTATGGCCATTGTTGTGATTGTTATGGTTGTTGTGGTGGTTACGGTGGTTATGATTGTTGTCATTCGAGGTCGGGGACCTAGGCCTTTTCTCATTGCCACTGCTCTGTCCTTCATGGGCCTTCCTCTTATTGACATCATTGAAGCCCATGTTTCTGTTGGCCTCCCTTCTTGCAGCACTATCCTTCCATATGCGGTCCTCTAAGTATTCTGCTTCAAGAGCCTTATCCAAAATCTCAACGTAAGTAACCGTCTCAACACTACCTAACAATCATAGGCTTTAATCCTCTCACAAACCTTTGGACTTGCATGGCCTCAGTTAGTACTATCTCAGGTGCAAATAGTGCCAACCTATCAAATTTTTGAGCATATTCGGTGACAAAAAGGCTTCCCTGAACCAAGGTCACAAATTCATCAACCCCGGTAGCCAGTATAGTTGCACTGTAATACTTTTTGCTAAACGATTGAATAAAATCTTCCTAGATCATAGTGTGTAGGTCACAGGTATGCTTCACCACACCCCACCATATCTTTGCATCCATTTTTTGTAGGTGATCTACACATGAAACCCTCTGATGGTCATTCATATCCATATGGTCAAAGATAGCCTCCACTAACTTCAACCAATCTTCTGCCACCATAGGGTCGGCTTTCCCTTTGAAGTTAGGTGGAGAATTCTGCCTAAAGCATTCATAGACTGGATCAAAATCATAGGCCATTGACAATGGTGCAGGTGGTGGTACTGGAGGCTCAGGTAGTGCCAACAGTACTCAGGGTGCTTGGTGTACTTGCCAAACTTAGGCAAACTCTTCATCCCTTTGTCTCAACTATTATCTCAATCTTCCTAATTTTGCAGCAAAATCCACAGCTAGTGCAGCTAGGACTGCTGGTTGTGCTGGTGGCATTCCCATGTCAGGGATTGCAACAGTATTAGGGTTTGCAGAGGCACCTCTTCCCCTTCCTCTGCCACCTCTTGTGCCTCTTCCTCTTATCGACATGATGAAATTCTAAGGCACCATAAGAAAATAATAAGAGAAGATAAATTGCTTAGTGGTTTGGTTTCTTAAGAGCTAATCATAAAGGTTGTCATGCATACTCATATCCATACAACATCTAGAGTCTTCAAAGAGAGAGAGAGAGAAAAAAATAGATAGAACTTATAACATCCAAAGTTTCCTCAAAAGCACCCCATAAGTCATCCAAAAAAATGTCCAAACATAACCATAATGATCCAAAAGTTTTCAAGGATCTTTGTGGAAGTCCCATTTATTTAAATAGAAATATTTGGTTGAATTTTGAAAAGGAATCTAGTCCTCTACTGTGGACTCATCCCCTAAATTGTAGTCAAACATATCCTCTGAAATGTGGAGGTACTTGGGAGTGGTTGCTAAAGTCTTTCTCCTATAATCCACCTCTGGAATGAGATGTAGCAGTTCAAGGAGTGTCATCTCACCTTCATCATCATGAACGGTCTCCAATCTTTCCTCCAACTCTCCTTTATCATTTCGTACCAAGACCATCTCCATTCGTTGGAAGTTGAAGTACTCTAAGAACTCATAGACAGTGTACTTGAAGGCGACAAACTTCAAATCCTCCTCAATGGCGCCATGCCACGCCGTGACCCACCAAAGGAGGGCCTTAGGATGCTCTGACAATACTTATCTCATACCCCAATGATGTTTAATGGGCTACAAGAGTGCCCTTGTTTTCTTGATGATCCATTGGATGCGTTCACAGACCATCTGCATCTTCTTCAGCACTGTAATTCGCCAGTCTCCATAACTGATATCAGCTTCGACCTTAGCTATTTCCCGAATCTCCTTAGCTTTTTCTTGGTAGTCCTAATAATAGGAGGCACCTTTTCTATATTGCAGTTACAAATCTAGCTATTTAAAAATAACAAATAACAATTAAAGCAAATACTTATGGCACAGTGAGATGAGATTTTCCAGTATTTACCATGTATGCGAAGGGTCTTTGGAAACATGAATGACAGTTCTCTAACACCATTTATAACAACACCCTAAGGTATTTACTTTGTAAAAATGTCGCTCAATTCATATTTATTAGAAAAATAAAATTTTCGAGAAAAGGTTCAGTGGGGCCTTGTCAAAACATGCAATTTGGGCCCAATAATTTTAAAATAAAAATATAGTATTTACGCAATCTTGAAAATAAAATGAAATATAAAGTCTCACTGTGATGTAATGAAAACATGAACAATAACATAAAAGTTCATAAAATTTCTTGGCGTTCGTCTAGATTGTTAATCGCTCATGGACAAACCGCGCCATACATGCTAGATATTAGAACTCCCCACATCACAGTTCGTGCCAAGAAGGAACCATATTGCTTACCTTAAAGAGAGAAAGTGTAATGCCCCCGAAATCCCTGATGCAGTTTAATGGCTGGATTAGTAGGCCGGGAGGGCCATAACTGTTTAATTATGCCATTAAATGATTATATGCATGTTTTTGTGAATTATATTATAATATGATGTTAAATGCATGCATGTGGGTCCACATTTGATTATTGGGGTGTTTTGGTAATTTGGCCCGTTTAGGGCATATCTGTGTATTTTGGTGCATATTGTGAGTTATGGATGAGATCCCATTATTATGGAGTTATATTCGAGCTATTCGGCCTGAGACAGACTTATATTGTGAATTAGCAGTTTTGTCATAACGGGGTCATTTAGTGGAATATTGGGTAATGGGAATGTTTATTTGATAATAAATTGGGAGTTATTGAGATCAGGAGGAAATTCTGTAAGTTTTGACTATAATGTTCCCGGGGGTGTTTTCGGGACCCCGAGCACTAAGTTTTATTTGAGGTTACTTAATCTTGAAGTAGCTTGTGAGATAGAACCGTACGTTAGAAAATACTTTCTCTCTTCTCGTCAGTTCCTTTTACCGTTCGAGGAAATTTCGAAGGAATCTCGAGTTCTAGGAGTCGGAATCAAGCGAGGATCGAGGCATAGCGATCCTAGGAAATATTAGAAGCTTCTTGACTGAAGGATTTAGCGAGAAACAACCAAATCAAAGGTAATCTAAGTTTTCAGTTTTGAACTTTTAGAGTTTCTAAGCTTAGAATTGGGTTTTGTGAATCGTTGAGCTTTTGGTTCGTTTGAGCCTCGGGATTTGATGGTTTTGGATCATTGGGATGTTTGGGGAACTTTGATTTTTGGGTTTGGAAGTGTTTAAGTATGTTTTTGGAAGGTTTGGGATGAAGGAAATCAGGTTTATGGCTAGTTCTGGGTGGGGGGTCGCGACCCTGTTCTTGGGCGCCGCGGCCCTAGCTCGAAGAAGCTGGTGGAGGCATTTTGGCCTTGCTGGGCGCCGCAACCCTTGCTCCTGGTGTGACTGGGGGCCACGGCTCAAGGAGTTAGGGCTGCGCCTCAGGTAGGGTTTTGAGGCTGTTTGGGTGTTTTGACCTCGGGAACTTGGTTTTAGGCCTCGGGATTGTTTCTACTACCCGGATTAGTGGGGATTGATGTCTCGGAGGCTAGATCTTGCTTCGGGAACCTTTGTTATTCATTTTATTGATGGTGTCCCGTATTTGGTTATGACTAGGTGACCGTTAAGGAACATAAAGTCAGATCGTTCTCAAGGGTCGTTCTTTTATTCATTCTCGCTCGAATTAGAGGTAAGAAAACTGCACCCTGTGTATATGTGATATACATGGTTATTCTTGATGCATGTTGGATGCTTAAATGTGACATGCATGGTTAATATTGAGGCATGTCAAGTATTTAAATGTGATGAATGTGATGCACGAGAAACATGTGGATAGGGCATGCCATGAATGTTAAATATAGGATTGATCAGTGCTTGAGACTCTGTGTTTATGCATGATCTTGATTGTACTAGCAATTATTAAGTAAGCATGTTGAATGCCCTGTACTTGGATATTTGACATATGGTATATGCCTGATAGCATTGCTTACTTGTGTGTGGCACTGGCTTAGTAGTCAAGTTCACAACGGGTTGAACGCTGGTCGTGTTTTACTACCTAAGAGTCAGAAACGGCATAAGCGTCATGAACGCAGAGCTGATAAAATATTAGATCTAATCGATATCAGCATTGAATGACTCATATGGGGTATTAATGCTAGACCGACCCGAAGGTCAAAGAGAAAATTATAAGTGCTTGTCTAGTCTAAGACTAGTTACTTAGAGCCAGGGCCAAAGGCCTAGGTGACTGTTTGTCACATGGCTAACGGAGCGGAATCCCATGTTAGTGACCCTGTGGTCACTCGATAGGTTTATGTTGGTGACTATTTCATCAAATACCTATCCTATTTAAGCTAGTGAAAGGATCACTTATCTACTCGGTAGGTTTATGTTGGTGACTATTTCATCAAATACCTATCTTGTTTAAGCTAGTGAAAGGATCACTTATTTATAAATGGAACGAAACCCACCTTAGTGACTTTTACAACTGTAACTCTTCTATTTAGGGCTATATGCCCAGTATGGTTACCAGAACCACCAATGTTAAATCACTTGTCTGGTTAGGATTGACTTGATAGTCATCCACTTAGGAGGGTAGGATTCTTTATCCTGGATACCCATCATTATGTGAACTTATTTGCCTGCTTGAATAGGGTTGTATTTGCTAGGCATGTGCCTTATGATTTGATGACATGTTATTACTGTCCATGAGCATATTGAGTTTTCTTGCTGGGCTTCAGCTCACGGCAAAAGAAAGCTGGACCATCCTTGAGTTGGAGAGCTTAGGTGGCGATGTGTACACATGCAGCTGCTCGACCGCCACGGCCGAGGGTTGAAAGAGGAACTAGGGTTAAACCCTATTTTTCCACTTAGATCGGCAAGTTGTAAATATTTTCTTGTAATAAACCTTTAAATTATATTTTGGGATCCTAATGTATACAGTAAACGTTATATCTTAACAAAAATATTTAATCCCTAAACCGCTAATCATACTTAGTTACACGATTTTGGCCAAATGACTCGATTAGCGAGTTTAGCACTATTTACAAGGCACACCGTAACGGTCCCTGGAGTTTAGGGTGTTACAGAAAATAAGGGGGTGAGATAAAAGCCCAGTAAGGAAGTACAAATATAATATAACAATTTACAATAAATACAAAGCACTTAACGTTCATATCGCAAACTCATAGCATGTCATAACAAATCATAATCATATCATAATCACAAAATATCATACAGCATAAGCATAACCATACTTCATGTGATTATGGCACCCCTATTGTCCATGTCACATCAGGAGGGAACCAGAGCATAAACCGGTAAATCGTCCTCTATGAGGTAAATAGGAACTCTGGTCCTCGAATAATCTCGGCGTGTCCGCCTTATAAGTTGCGTCGTATCCTTAGTAACTCTTTTGTTTTGTCTCGTTCAGCACGCTAACAAACTACTGTTTTTCATACAACATACAAACAACTCATATCATAACATAATAGCTCATACTTTTTCATAACACAATAGCTTACAATTGCTCATACTTTTCACAACATAGTAGCTTAACATAGCTCATACTTTTCATAACATAATAACTCATACAACATATTGCCTCATACTTTTCATAACATACTGCATAGAAATTATATCTAACTTCCTTACCTTAAGTCTAAGCAAAAATAAAGTGTAGGTACTTCACAACGAGCCTAGAATCACAATCAAATGTTCGTCTTAATATCAAGTAAGATTACACATGTCCAACAAACATACCCCACATGTGCATGGGTCATGCACACGTGGCACATGTTGCACTACACTATAAATATTCGATAATTAAAAAAAATCATAAAAAACTAATCTCAAGTCTACTAGTGAATCATCAATGTTTGCAAGACAAGAATCATGAACTTAATCAAATGGCGTATATTTGAACGTAAAACTTAGCTTGCTTGTAACATGCATACGTGGGATGGTTCTTAAAACTTGCTTTGAAGTTGGTAATATTTATTCTTTTATTTTCTTGCCAATTTCACAAAAATTCAGGAACATAAAATAAATTGTCAATTTGATTATTACTACTTTATTTCTTTAAATCACACATTTGTTATCCATAAATTACAAAATTTTAATTTACTAGAATAATTATTTAGCTTTAATTGTATAAAATAATAATCTCATTTATTATCTAAAAAATAAATAAAGAGACAAAATTTTGTAGTTACTTATAAATTAATTAATTTGGCATGATTAATTTATTTCACAAAAGTCTTTTTTGTCTTGGCAAATGAAATAAATAATAAGACGTGACATATTATTCTCAAAAAAATTAACATTTCTAAATTACAAAATTTGGCATCTATGTCAAAAATATATAAGAGTTGGAAAGTCCAACTACATTCCCATTTATTAAATAAATTTTTTGGTCGCCTTTTTAAAAAAAATAATAATTTCACTTAATTATTTTGTAAATAAAATTGCATAGATATATATATATGAGGAAAATACCCATTAAAGTATGGAAAAATCACATTTATCATATATAAATATTAAGGCATAAATTTTTAAGACATATATTTTATATCTTATAATTAAAAGAGATTTTCCATGAATCTAAATAAAAAATCAGTAAGCATGTCATCACGTAATTTAATTAATTAAGCTTGGCAAAAGAATTCACATGTACAAGTATTTTTGTAAAAAAAAAATAAACCTTAAGCATTCTTGGGTTCCAAATTTTAAAACTTTTAAAAATAAATTTTTAGCACATCTCATAGTAAAAAAGTGCAAGAATTCATGTACAAAAATTATAGATTTTCTCATTTTAACTTATAACATGAACTCACGACATAATTTACTCTCTTTTAAACCGTTTTTGCAAAGTAACATTCTAAAACAATAATGTTGCACCCAAGTTTCGATAATAAAGAAAATTTCATCGAAATGTAGGGTCGAAAAGGTTAAGGTCGGGATTAACAAATGTTGGCAGTACACTTATTTGAATTATCAAGTGGCTCTGGATTTGTTATTAGCACTCAAGCATGAGTCGCAACTTTCGAGCCTGAGTTGCAGGCTCGAAGGCACTAACCTTCTCTGAGGGATGAGTTCGACCAAATTACTAGATGAGGAGGAGGTTATAACTGGAACAATGAGCTCGAAGCTCAGCTAGTCTTGAAAGCACGTTAGCACAATGATCGAGCTCAATGACATGTTTGGCACGCGGAAAGACTGTTAGGAAATCCCTATTTCATAGGGATTCATTATTGTCATATATGAAATCCCTATTGTCATGGTATATTATGTAATTAATGCATTTATAGTATTTATTTCAAATTTATTTGATTGATTGTAAATTCCCTGAATCAGAGGAATATATTCTCACAACCAGGTCTATAAATAGCCTGAAGAATATCATTTGTATTCACGCACAAATTGTACTAGAGAATACTCTGCCAAATTTCTTTCATTCAAAAGCTTTGAGAGACTAGTGATAATAATAGTGACTTGTGGACTAGGCAGATTTAACTGCTGAACCACATAAGAAACCTCTGAATCCTTCTTCTTTTTATATATTCTTGTTTAGTGCATTTCATATTTAAGTTGACGGAAAATAGCGTCAACAGTTTGGTGCTTTCATTAAAGGCATTAAGCAAATCAATTTATTTTTTAATCAAAACTATCATGCATATCATTAATGGCCGTCGCAAATAACCCCGAAACTGGTGGGCGACCATTACCACAAATCCCAGAGGAGAGGACTCCTCAGACTGAGAATTACCCACAGAGGCTTGGGAAGCAACCCATGGTAGATTAAAGCCTCGATGAGGGGAGTGCATCATCGGCTTCCAGGGGAAACCTTCTCAAACCCCCAAACCCGACGAGGATCAGGATTATAATCCTAAAACGTACATACCAATCGTGGAATTGGAAAATCGTATATTGCATGAACAGTTTGCTAGGCAAGGCGCTGAAGTACCAGCACCACCTCGAATGACCTAAGGACGGCACAGAGGGAGTATGGCCACCAGAATGGCTAAGAAAAGGGCCCACCATGGCCAACCAATGCCCATGACAAATACTAGCAATGGTCGTCCTAGGGGAAACACTCAAAACGTCGCAAGGGGCAATCCTACGTGAAGTGTAACTGGTGGAACTGGGAATAACCGAGCTCCTTCAATAGCTCGAAATGATAACCCCGAACCTGTTAGGAATATCCCGGAGCCTCTTCGAGCCAATTCTGGACCATCCAGACCAAATAACGAAAGGCCACCACCATCACCAATAAGGCATCCACCCTCTCTAATAAGGCACCCATCTCCAGCTCGAGAGGCACCCCAGCTAGCTCCCAATGGGAACCGGGCAGGGGATTGGTCATCCAAGAGACCTTCTCGAAGTGGGAGTTGATAGAAACCATAGGGCTCGACCTAGGCAAAGGGGAGAACGTGAGGCCCCGCGAGAGACTAACTGAGAACATAGGGAACCCCAGCTGATGGGAAGTCATATGTCGAGGCACAAATGACTAGGGCAAGGGGAAAAGTGGAAAATCCACCTCGTAACAATCGAGCCTCGCAACAACAACAAGGGAGGAATGTCAACTTCCTCAGTGGAAGTTTGGACCTCAGCCGATCAGTGAGTGTTTACAACACCGAGCCCAGGAATACTGGGACTTATGACAATGATTACCCTGCTCTTTGAGATCATTTGAATCAAAACTGGGGACATACTAACCCATCAAACCCAGATTTAAAAACGCATTTAAATAGCCAAAAAGAGCCTTTGAAACTAGTACACGGGAATCAATATAACCCTGTACTGGGGCAAGGAGCGGGAGTTTTTGCAATCAATAACCAGCTACCAAAAATGCAAGCTCAACCTCTAGTGGACTTGGTCCATGAAAGGATCAATCAATTTGAAAGAGCATTCAAGCTCCTTCAAGAAAAAAGAAATAAGGACAAGGCTGACAACTCTGATGAGGTGCTCGACCCTTATTCTCCACACATATCAAACACTCCATTTCCTCATGGAATAAAGACACCCCATATGGCACCCTTTGATGGGACTTCAGACCCATATAGCCACCTAAGTACATTTAACACAATAATGTGTGTCAGCAATGTTGGATATGAGCTTAGATGCATGCTCTTTCCAGCCACACTCACGGGACTAGCAATAAATTGGTTCAACAAGTTTCGAAGGCACTCGATCTCGTCTTCGGAACAACTAACTAAAAATTTCAAGAAGCAATTCAAGGCCATGGTGGGTGTCAGGCCCGAGGCCTCGACATTAACTAATGTTAGACAATAGTCAGGAAAGTCATTAAAAAGCTACATGCCAAGATTCAACATAGAAGTGGCACGAGCTCGAAATGTAGATGATAGTGGTCATCTCATGGAAGTACACGCTGGAGTATTTCCAGGGAGTCCCCTATGGGGCGATGTACAAAGGAAACTCGTGAGGACGATAACCGAGTTCAATAACTGAGCTCAGAGTTTCATCAATGTAGAAGAGGCAAGGTCAGCATTAAAACTGACTCCTTAGTCCATTATAACTACAATGACGAACGTCAACACAGCCTCGACCTCGGCTACGCCCTCAACGTCGGGGCCCTCGGGAGATAACCCTACAAAGAGGAAGAAGAATGAAGGGAATAACTCGGAGGCAGACGGGGGTAAAAATAAAAAAGTAGATAAATACTTCTCCATTTACACAGTTTATACCGAGCTTAAAGATACTCAGGAGAACAATTTTATCGCAAATAAGAACCAGGTCTCGTTCCGACGACCTGATCCGATGCAAAACCTGAAGTCTAAAAGGTATACCAATAAAATCTACAGATTCCATAGGGACATCGGTCATACCACCAATGAATGCAGACAGCTGAAGGACGAGATCAAAGGTCTAATCTCAAGAAGATAATTTTGGAAGTATGTTAGAAATAGAAATCTAGCCCAAACTTTAGCTGGACAGAGGGTAGCTCTTACACAGCCTGCCAAACAGAATACGGCCCCACGCACAAGGGAGGATGCCCAACCTCCTCCGATCGATGGAGAGTGTAATGTCAAAAATTATCTAATGTGGCTTAATGCTTGGATTAGGGGGCCAGGAGAGCCATAATTGATTTATTATGCAATTATGTGATTAAATGCATGATAATGTGAATTATATAATGATAATTGCATGGCTATGGGATCACTTCTTATTAGATCTATTAAGGGCATAGTTGTATTTATGGTCATTTTGATCTATTAAGGGCATAGTTGTATATTTATGTGCATGTTGGTGATTTATGGGTGAGACCACATCATAATGTGGATATGTTTGAGCTATTCGGCATGAGAAAATCTTAGGTAGCAAGATTAGCGATTTGGTCATAACGGGATTAATTTCCAGGCTCGGGGTAAGTCTGGGCGTAATTTGATGCTTAGTACCTTACCGGGAATGAGTGTGTAATGGGATATGATTTAATTATTATTTGAGAATATTGGGAATAACAAGAATTCGAAGGAAGCTTGAGGATTCAACTTGGGGAATTAAGGCTTGTGAGCTTAGGGTTGTGTTCAGCCATTGAAAAGGGTTCAATTCTGTGTTTAAGGTAAGGATTTCAGCTAACGTTTAAGGTTTTTTCTTTGCTTTAAGGTTATGTTTAAGCTTTGAATTTTTATTGTAGAATTGGGTATTTGGTGAGGTTTTAAGTGTTTCAAAGCTTAGGTTTTGTTGGTTGAATGCTGGTAATGAAGTGATAGTGATTAGTTGTGATTTTGAGATTTATTTGATGATGTTTTGGGCTAAGTTTGAATTGAGAGAACGGCAAGGGAGTTGGGTTCGCAGGGTCAAGTCACGATCGAGTTCATGCAAGTCGTGACTTGAACCAATTCCAGAGCTTCCCCTAGGCTCTGTCTAGCAGGTGCGCCGCTACCCACTAGGTCAAGTCACGGCCCGCCCCTGGTTTTCCAGAAAGAGGGGTTTCTATCTTGGGGACACGTCACGGCCCGCCCCTCCCTTTTGTGCCAGGATGGGATTTTAAGGGTTTAAGCATGGGTTTTCATTTCCTAGGCTCAAGAACGAATCTCCTAATCGTTTTAGAACAATTCGAGGTCCCAGAAGCGGGGTTTAGACAATGTTCCTTTTGTAATTTATTTTTATTAATGGGATTTCATATTTGATTATGACTAGGTGACCGCTGAGGGACTTGAGGATTGATCATTCTCAAGGGTCATTCTTTTATTATTTCATGCTCGAACTAGAGGTAAGAAAATTGCACCCAGTATGTGACATGCATGGTTATTGAGTTCTCTATATACGGACATTGATTGCATTGTAAATGCATAGCATCTTTGCTTACTTGTGAATGGCACTGACTTATTAATCAGGGAACAACATTGGTGTTTAATATGTCGTCAAGTTGTGAATTAGCAATCAAGATCAGCGATGGTACTGATCACTGGTCGTATGGTATTGGCTTAAGAGTCAATAATGGCATTAATGTGTTTAACATACGCTGAAATGGTTAGATCTAATCAACATGAGCATTAAATGCTTGACTGGCCCAAAGGTCAAAGAAAACTAAAAGTGCTTGTCTGGTCTAAAGGCTACTTACTTAGAGCCAAGGCCAAAAGGCTCAGGAGACTGAAACTTCACATGGCTTAGGGTGCGTAGCCCCAGAGTGTAACTCATTAGTCACCTATCCAATTAGGGTGTGGAGCCCCAGAGTGTGACTCATTAGTCACCTATCTAATTAGGGTGCGGAGCCCCAGAGTGTAACTCGATAGTCACCTAGCTGATTAGGGTGCGGAGCCCTACAGTGTGACTCATTAGTCACCTATCTAATAAGGGCTGGAAGCCCCAGAATGATTACCAGAATCATTTATTGATATTACATACATGCAGTAATAAGTTTTCTTGCCGAGCCTTGGATCACGGGTGCTATGTGGTGCAGGTTAAGGAAAAGAAAAACTCACCTATCCTTGAGTGGAGAGCATAGGTGGCGATGTGTACATATGCGGCTGTTTGACCACCATGGCCAAGGTGTTTCTCATAGGAACTAGGGGTTAACCCTATTTTTGCCGCTTCAGTCGGCGAATGTAATTTTTATAATGTAATGATCATTTTGGATTGTAAATAACTTTGTAAACACTTTTATGGGCCCATGTACAGTTTAATGTTTTAAATAAAATATATCCAATCCTTTTGACTGAGATTTTTCACCTTGGCCTATTAATGACACCTAGATGCACGTTTATAACCAAATGACTCGTTTAGCAAGTTAAGCATTGTTCAAAGTCCACAATAATGGTCTTGGAGTAACCAGGGCGTTACAACTTGGTATCAAAGCATGCCAAGGTTTAGGGTTCCTATAGACTGGCTAGGCATGTACACTCGCCACTGAAGTCAAGCTCGACTCATGGTTTGGTAACTATTTATTTGTTTATATGTTTAACTACTTAAATAGAATATTAATGCTTTACCTGCCTACATGAGATACTTAAATAGAATATAAATGCTTTACCTGCATGATAAGCAAGAACGTGCTTATTAGTACTGATATAGCTATAACATGCTTATTTGCATTGTTAATTGTTAATCGTTAATTTCTAAATGCAAAATGTTAAATGTTATGATCATGAATCAATATGTTTATCTCTATGATTGTGGAACATGGATGAATATTTGCTTGATCTTGGACCGCGAAGCAGCAAGAGGTTTAGTTAGACTAGCCACGTTTATTATTGCAATAAGGTATAAGTTGATAGTATGCTTCCAAGACAGGTAGACTCATCAGCTGGCCAGGAAGATCAGGGCCAGAATGACAGGCAGGGTCAGGAAAATGACCATAGTAAGATCCCTCATCCAGCCCCTGATAACTGGCAGGAGTTGTTTGCTGTTTTGCAAGCCAGAGTTATGAGGCAGGAAGAAATCTACCTCCTGAGGCAACAACAAGTTCCTGCAGGGAATGTTTTACCAGAGGCACCACCTGCAACAGTGCAAGTAGTGGAGCAGTTATCAGTGGCTGGAAGTAAATGGGAACCTCTTTATGAAAGGTTCAGAAAATAGCAACCTTCAGTTTTTTAGGGCAGTGCAGATCCAGCTAAGGCTAAGCAATGGATGAGAATGGTTACCACCATCCTTGATTTTATGAGGGTGTCTAGTAATGAAAGGGTGGCTTGTGCCACATACATGTTTCGGGAGGGTGCTTGAATTTGGTGGGAAGTGATATCCCAGACCAGAAATGTCAATGCCCTGAGTTGGGAAGAGTTTCAGACTCTATTCAATAAGAAGTATTATAATGTTGCCATCTGGGCTGCAAAAGCTGAAGAGTTCAGCATATTACTTCAGGGCAACACATCAGTGAATGAATATGATCTGAAATTTGATAGATTGGCAACACAACAAGGAAAAAGGGCTTTTACTTCGGTTTTTAAGCTTGATTTACTTTGGTTTTCACTAAAATTTGCAACCGCGGTAGTTCGGAGCGAAGTAAAAACTAGTTAAAAACCGAAGTAGAATCCCCACTTTCTACTTCAGTTTTTACATAATAACCGAAGTAGAAAGGGAATATACACGTCCATCCTGGGCACTTTCTACTTCGGTTTTTAGGTAAAAATCGAAGTAAAAGGGCCACTTTCCACTTCGGTTTTTACCTAAGAACCAAAGTAGAAAGGAGACATTCTACTTCGGTTCTTAGGTAAAACCGAAGTGGAAAGTGACTCTTTTACTTCAGTTTTTACCTAAAAACCGAAGTAGAAAGTACCCTGCCTTTTTATTTTATATATATTTCTGATTATTATTAAATGGCCGATTTCTATTTATATATATATATATTTTGGCCTAATTTTATTTAAATGGTCTAATTAATATATGTATATTTTTTTTTTTGGCCTAATTCTTTTTCAACGGTTTAATTATATGAATTTACAGTTATATATATTTTTACAATTGAAATTGGTTAAGAATTTTTTTTGAATGAAAATATGATAACTATCATTAATTAAAAATCATACATAAGCATATAAAACACAAGTAGTTAAGTAAGATAACTAGCCTTAACATTAATACATTTACAAAAAACTAAACTTACAACTAAACGAACTTATAAACAAAATAGGCTTACTGATAAATGTATGTCATCAATTGACCTAACCATTCGCGTTGGATTGGCAAGAGGTCTGCAATCTCACAATATTGTGTCTTCCCATCAAACTGTAAAATTAATAAATATAAATTAATTTTATATATTATAGATACCAAAATAAGTTATAAAAAATGAACTTACTTTTTCTTTTAAGGTTTCTATTGCATTTGATGCCCGAACAAGATCTCTAATGTACTTCAACACATAAAAAACCACATTCATGACTTTGTGGTTGTCTTGGACATGAAACATTGAATATCTTTGTAGGATTGCCGAGTAATTTATTGGAAGAAGCCTTATAATATGCACTATTTAAAAAGAAAATTAACAAAAGTTATTAAAATGTAGTAACGTGTAATAGTTGTTGCATATTAAGAAATATTTTCCAAAATTTAAAACTTACCTCATTATCATTGAATCAATTTCTTCAGGACGTTTGTGTGATTTCAGTGGATCCAAGAACACGATTATTCCTTTTGGCATAGCAATCACCAACATCCAATGTTCCCTAAAATAAGAAGCGTGTCAAGTAAAATAATTAAATTTTTAATATATGAATAATCAAATAAGAAAAGTTTACACTATTTCTTATCGTATGTTCCAAGGTATAAAGTATAGTTGACCAACTCTATCCATGGTCATCAACCAATTTTCCAAGTCAATGGTTGATCGTTCTACATCGTTAACATTATTAATGCTAAGACATTCAATGTCAAAAAACTTGTAAAAGACACGTTGATTTGGAAATAGGGACTCCCAAATGCATCTGCAAAATTTTCTTAAGTGTTAAATATTTTGAAAAATTTCGGCAGAGTTTCCCCTATAAATAGGACTACCCAAACCTGTAAACATTCAATTTACTATGAAAATTTGCAACAGATCATAGAGCAGTACTCATAACTGATTCTAAATTCATATCATTCCAAAGAATTATTTGAAGGGATACCTTAATCTGAATATCATTGCTGAGCCTCCAATCATATGCAAAGTAGCAACTTGTTCCACATCCTTTGAAGTTAAAAGATTGACTCGCGATTCATGAATGATGGGTCCACTGGAATTGAGACGACTGTGTTCATTCCCTTAACTCTGCAAAATTCTCTCACCAAAAACTGAAGGCTAACATGGATGCGATTCATGATGTGATTGGCAAATGGTTGGCCTTCAGTCAGAGTGTTTTCTGGATTGACGTGAGACCCAGCTGATGACAGATGTGGGCTAGTCAAAGAATTACGGTTCGTCTTATCCTTGGATGGACTTTTTGACAAAGGAGGTTTCTTTTTTAGAGGACCCTACGCAACATCAAGTAAAAATAATATTAAAATAATGGACCAACAAATATTTTAATAGGTAACAAATTAAAGAATTCGTTTATACCTGATCAGTCATAACTAATTCTTTTGGCCAAGGAATGAATACGTCATAAGTATCTTGAACATAGCGTATCTCCCCAACAGAACATGGGATTTCAGCATCCTCTTGTAACATTTTGGTGACTCGCACCCTCGCGTATTCGTCTGTCAGTTGAACACCATGAATAGTCAGTGGACCCACCCCATCAATGATAACACCCTCTACCACCACATTATGAATATTATCTGAACAAAGTAACACATCCTGCATGTATGGTGTGTCATCCTGCATGTACGATGTGTCATCCTGCATGTACGGTGTGTGATATTCTTCGTCGTTCTGCTCGTCATCATTGTCGTGTTCATCCATATCATCTATCCCACCTGCTTGTTTAGCTTTTTCCTCCTCTAAAGCTTTAAGTTCTGCTCTGAGCCTCACAATTTCTGCATCTTTCTTACTAACAACATCAGCCATTTGTGTTGCTATTTTTGGTTTTCTTCCAAAGATGGACGAAATCTTTGCAAACGACCGACAATAATCAACCAAATTTATTTAAAAACTAAAATATTATAGAATGAAGTTAAATGCAACAAATAAAAAATAATATCATACCTGCCAATGATTGACATACGGCTTGCTTCTCTTCTTTAGACAATGTAAAACAAGCAAGAGGCAAATATGTGCGAGCCCCTTTTTCTTGAGGTGCCAAGCAGTGTCTTATACCCATCTCAACAAGATCTAAACGACTAGACAAACCATCTTTGGTTTTACCTGGGATATCAAGTAATGTACCGATTATACTTTCACATACATTTTTTTCTATATGCATGACATCCAAGCAATGTCTAACGAGTAAATCTTTCCAGTAAGGAAGTTGAAAGAAAATTGATTTTCTTTGAAAACATCCATTGAATTTTTTGTTTTTATTCTTCTTCCCATACCTAAAGTCAACTTTTTCTACTTCCTTAAGAATTTGCTCACCTGACACTGGCAAAGGAGCAAGGTCTCGTTCCACAGTACCGTCAAATGCTTTTTCTTTATTTTTGCCAGGATGACTTAAATGCAAATATCGTCTATGACCCATATAACACATTTTGCGTCCATTTGACAAGCGACCAGCCCTTGTGTTGGTGCAACAAATTGGACAAGCTTGGTAACCTTTTGTGCTTAAACCTGATAGGTTACCATATGCTGGAAAATCATTAACAGTCCATAACAACACCGCTTTCAAATTAAAAACTTCTTTTTTAAAACCATCATATGCCTCAACAACATTTTCATACAACTCTTTCAAATCATCAATTAATGGTGCCAAATAAACATCGATATCATGTCCTGGTTGTTTTGGGCCTGAAATCATTAATGAAAGCATCATAAGCTTCCTTTTCATGACCAACCAAGGAGAAAGATTGTACATAACCAGGAAGACAGGCCATGAACTATGCCTACTACTAAGAGATCTATGCGGGTTTACTCCATCAGCAGCTAAACCGAGACGAAGATGTCTTGGTTCATTTTTGAATTCTGGATTGATATAATCTACCTTCTTCCAGGCCTGTGAATCTGCAGGATGCCGGAGTTTACCATCTTTCACTTGTCCAGTCTCGTGCCATATTAAGTTCTTAGAGTGTTCTGCACTTCGATATAATCGCTTCAGCCGCGAAATCAAAGGTAAGTACCATAGCACTTTCTGAGGAATAAGTTCCCTAATCTCCTTACTTTTGTTAGGTTTGTACCGTGATAAACCACATTCTGGGCAAGCGTCCATGTTTGCATACTCCTTACGATATAAAATATAATCATTCGGACATGCATGAATCTTCTCATACTTCAACCCTATCAAACTTAATGTTTTCTTTACTTCATATGTAGACTCTGGAAAACAATTTTCTAGTTGCAAAATCTCTTTGAAAGTAGCTAAAAATTGACTGAAACACTTATCACTAACTCCATTTTCTGCTTTTATGTTATAAAATTTAATCATTGTGGGAAATCTTAGTTTATTGTAACCACTGAACAATTTTCAGTCTGCATCTCTAACCATACTATCAAATTTTTCTGGATTATGAAAAAACTCTTCTTGTGCTTCATCAAGCAATTCTATAGGATGATCATCAAAATCATTACTCTCAAAATCATCTACAGCTCGCCTACCTAATGGATATGGGTCATCATTTAATAATTCTCCATGCCAATAACATTTACTATAACTCATATCAAATCCCCAACAAAATACATGATCCTTTATCATGGTAATATTCCCCTTTACTCCATTACCACAATCGATACAAGGACAACAGATTTTTTGTGGATCACTACAATTCTTTGGGCAAAACTCTAAAAATTTGTTGAATCCATCTTGAAATTGTGATGTTTCTCTCCTCTCAAGCATCCATGATTTATCCATACTAATAACAATATTAAATTCCTAATAAGTTAGAAAAAACTTATATTAGGTTCTAGTCTTATAAATTTTTTTAAAAATTCGACAGAGTATCCTCTGTTTCTATAGCATACCGTAATTTCATAATTACCTATAAAACCAATACAAACAAACACAATAATCAAGCATAGATGAATCCATCATTATTAGGTTCTAGTCTTATAAATTTTTTTAAAAATTCGGCAGAGTATCCTCTGTTTCTATAGCATACCGTAATTTCATAATTACCTATAAAACCAATTAAAACAAACACAATAATCAAGCATAGATGAATCCATCATTATTAGGTTCTAGTCTTATAAATTTTTTTTAAAATTCAGCAGAGTGTCCTCTGTTTCTATAGCATACCACAATTTCAAAATTTCCTATAACAACAACACAAACAAACACAATAATCAAGCATAAATCAATACATCCTTATATCACCACAGCACGCAAATTTTCCAGAGCCTACTTCACTAATTTTCAAACATAACTTTCACTAAATCTAATATGCATGATTACATTAGCCTTATCTTTATACATAAATCTTGTAATAATATAAATAAAAAATAACTAACCTTCAATATTACTCTTCAATGCACCTAAAATGAACAACAAAGTTCACCACTCAATCAACGACCCTACTAAAACATTACATAATTAGTAAACTACATAATTAATTATCAAACCAATAAATAAAAAAAAATCAAACTAGTTAATGAAACTAATGAACGACACTTTGATCATCTTCAAGCTATTTAATTTTTTTCAAATATTTAAAAGGAAAATTTATCTATTGTCACAATTTCTAAAATTCACTAATATACATATATATATATATTTATAATAAACCTAATTTTTATCACATTATTTAACCTAACCAAATAAACAAATAATTAGAAAAGTTAACAAAATATTAATTATAAAATTCGGAATAATAAAAAAAAACATAGAAAAATAAAAAATTATCATTAAAACCATATTTTAGTAATTTGTACCTATTTTGAAGCTCAAAATTCCCTTGCAATGACAAAACTGCAGTCAAAATCCGGTAAGAAACACCAAGAAAGCATGGAGAAAATACCCACAGCCAAATGCTTTTTTTTTCTCTAAAAAACAAAAAAAAAAACAGATTTTTGGACTATATTTCGATTTATAGTGAAGAAATGTAGCAAGAAATAAAGAAAAAACAAAAAAAAAAGGTTTGGAGAATGAAAATGGGTGTTGGCTCACGGTTGTTAATGGAGGGTTTTGGGGGTTTTTTGCACAGAGGAGAGAGAAGGGTTTGAGGGAGATGACCGTTCGGGTTGGGGAAATGGGTTATAAAACCATTTTACTTCGGTTTTTAGGTAAAAACCGAAGTTAAAGGTGCACAAGGGCCGCGTTTGGCTTGGCCATTTTTTCACATTTTTATTATCTCTAAACATAAGTCACGGGCTTGTGCAACCAAACACGGCCCTCTTCACTATGAATTTTTCACTTCGTTTTTTTTAAAAAGCAAAGTAGTATGTAATTTTTTTTCAGAGCACCAATTTCAAAAGCGAAGTAAAAGAGTTTGAAAAGGTTTTTACTTCAGTTTTTTTGTATGCTCACTATAAAAACCGAAGTAAAAGCCTATATTTCTAGTAGTGCAAATTTGCCATGGAACTGGTGCCCACTGATGGGACCAAGAGGGAGAGGTTTCTCCAGGGGCTACAATCTAGAATAGCCCAGGATGTTCGTATTAGCACTTTGTTTGGCGTTACTACTTATGCTTAGATGGTTGAGAAGGCGCTCATAGCTGAGAGGGCAGAGAACAAGATCTGGCAGGAAAATGTAGCCAGAAGAGAGTTTAGGAGGACAGGACCTCCATCTATGGGTTCAGGTAGAGGCGGAGGCACCAGTGATCAGAAGAGGAAGGCTCCTAATGCCTTCCCAGCCTCAGGCCCTAATAGGCGACCACGTGGTATTTCAATGGGCCGCCAGGGTGGCAGTGAGGCCTAGAGGACTTATCCTAAGTTCCCTAGGTGCAAGAGGCGCCATATGGGAGAGTGTAGGGAAAAAGCTTGCATCTTATGTGGGACAATGGCATATTTCAAGAAAGATTGCCCGAAACCAAGGAAGGAAGAGCCAAGGAAGGCGGATAGCTCGGCCCCAATTCGAGTGTTCGCATTGACTCATGCAGAAGCTAAGGCTTCACCCTCAATAGCTACAGGTCAGAATTTTAGTGCTAAGACCCCTTATATTGTTTTGATTGATTCTAGTGCTACACATTCTTTTGTTCCTAGTAGAATTATTGAGACCATGTGATTATTATGTTGTGGGATTCGGGACCTTATTACCCACTGGGGAGTTAGTAGTATCCAGAAGATGGGTCAGATCACTGCCAGTGACAGTAGAGGGTAGAGAATTGTCAATTGATTTGATAGAGTTGGTTATGACTGACTTTGACATGATTCTGGGTATGGATTGGTTAGTGAAGTATGGCACAACCATAGATTGCAGAAGGAAGATGGTAATCTTTGAGCCTGAAGGTGAAGATCCTTTTTTTATTTTTCGGCACTGTGCATGGACCTCGTTACCTATGATATCTGTTCTGAGGGCTAGAGATCTATTGCAAGGAGGTTGCATAGGATTCTTAGCCAGTGTGATTGATACCACTCAGGCCATGCCAGTGGGACCAGAGGAGACCAGATTAGTCTATGAGTTTCTGGATGTGTTTCTAGAAGATCTACCAGGGTTTCCACCACACAGGGAGATTGAATTTGTGATTGAACTAGCACTAGGAATGGAGCCGGTGTCTAGAGCCCCTTACAGAATGGCCCTAGCAAGGTTAAAAGAACTAAAGGTATAGTTGTAAGAGTTGTTAGGCTTAGGTTTTATCAAAACTAGTTTCTCACTTTGGGGTGCACCTGTTCTGTTTGTAAAGAAGAAAGATGGTTCTCTGAGGATGTGTATTGATTACAAAGAACATAATAAGTTAACAATCAAGAATAAGTATCCTCAGCCAAGGATAGATGATTTGTTTGACCAGTTGCAATGTAAAAGGGTATTCTCAAAGATAGACCTTCGATTTGGTTATCATCAGCGGAGGGTCAAGGAGGGAGATGTACCAAAGACTGCTTTTCGCACTAGATATGGGCATTATGAGTTCTTAGTCATGTCCTTTGGATTGACTAATGCCCCAGCTGCTTTTATGGATTTAATGAACAGAGTGTTCAAGGATTATTTGGACCAGTTTGTGATCGTCTTCATTGATGATATTATGGTTTCTTCTCAGTCAGATTCAGAATATGAGCAGCATCTCAAATTGGTTCTACCAAGACTGAGGGAACACAAATTTTTTGCAAAATTCAAGAAATGTGAATTCTGGTTATCTCAGGTAACTTTCCCTGGGCACATTGTCAGTAAGGAGGGGATTAAAGTAGACCCCACTAAAGTTGAAGCGGTTAGAGATTGGGCAAGGCCAAAGAATGCTTCAGAAGTTAGAAGTTTCCTTGGATTGGCAGGTTATTACAGACGTTTTGTGGAAGGGTTCTCAAATATTTCCACTTCGTTGACTGAGCTGACACGCAAGAATCAGAGATTTGTGTGGTCAGACAGGTATGAGAACAACTTCCAGGAACTGAAGCAGAGATTAATTACAGCTCCAGTCCTGAGTCTTCCTACAAATCAGGAGAAGTTTGTGATATACTGTGATGCCTCACATCAGGGTTTGGGTTGTGTTCTAATGTAGTTAGGGAAGATGTTTGGTAATTCCTCACGCCAGCTGAAGGAGTATGAAGAGAGATATCCCACACATGATTTAGAGTTGGCAGCAGTGGTCTTTGCATTGAAGGTATGGAGGCATTACCTTTATAGTGAGAAATGTGAGATTTATACTGACCACAACAACCCGAAGTACTTCTTCACACAGAAATACCTGAACATTAGACAAAGGCATTGGCTGGAGTTAGTAAAAGATTATGATTGTGAGATTTTGTTTCATCTAGGAAAGGACAACGTGGTAGCAGATGCTTTACGCCGGAAGGGTCCGGGGAAAATTTTTAGTGTAAGTCTGATATCCAAATAATTAGCAGAGGATATGACCAGAGCTTGTATAGAGTTACTGGTGGGCCATTTGGTCAACATTACCCTATAGTCTACGCTGTCGGAGAGAATCAAGGTAGGTCAGCTGGGTGATCCACAGCTAATCAAGATCAGAGAGGATGTTTTAGCTGGAGTGTCTAGAGATTATTCAATGTCATACATGAGCTTGTTGAGATACAAAGGTCGGATATGTGTTCTGTTAGACACTGCTTTGAGGCAAGAGATTCTGGATGAATCTCATACTACTACTTACTCTTTGCATCTAGGCACCATAAAGATGTATCAGGATGTGAGATCACTGTATTGGTGGCCTGGGATGAAGAGGGATGTAGTAGAGTATGTGGCTAATTTCTTGACATGTTAGTAGGTCAAGGCTAAGCATCAGAGCCCAGCAGGGCTATTGCAGCCTCTAAACATCCCAGAGTGGAATCGGGAGGACATCACCATGGATTTTGTGGTGGGATTATCCAAGACTATAGGTCAACATGATTTAGTATGGGTTATTGTGGATCGATATACCAAGTCAGCCCACTTCTTACCAGTGAGGACTACGTTTACAGTTGACCAGTACGCAAATCTCTATGTCAAAGAGATCGTGCGCCTCCATGGAGCATCGAGGTCGATCGTGTTAGATCGGGACCCCACATTCACCTCCAAGTTTTGGGGAAGTTTTAAGAAGGCCATGGGAACACAATTGAAGTTTAGTACTGCTTATCATCCTTAGACAGACGGACAATCTGAAAGGACGATCCAGATATTAGAAGACATGCTGCGAGCATGTGTGCTGGACATTGGTGGGTCCTGGAGTAAGTAGCTATCAGTCCACCATTAGGGTGGCTCATTATGAGATGTTGTATGGTAGGAAATGCAGATGTCTCATTCATTGGGATAAGACAGGATAAAGGAGATACTTAGGTCCTGAGGCAAATCAGAGGACCAATGAGGCCATTGGAAGATTAGAGCTTGGATGCTCGCTTCTCAAAGTAGACAGAAAAGTTAAGCAGATCCCAAACGCAGGAACGTGGAGTTCCAAGTGGTAGACTATGTCTTCCTTAGAGTCTCGCCATGGAATGGGATGAGAAGATTTGGGAAGAAGGGTAAGCTGAGACCTAGATTTGTAGGTCCATTTGAGATCCTGGAGAGGATTGATCAAGTGGCCTACAGGTTGGCCTTACCACTGGCATTGTCAGTCGTGCATAACGTATTTCATGTTTCAGCTCTTCGGAGGTATGTATCAGATGTGACTCATGTGTTGAGTTACGAGGATCTGGAGCTTGAGGCAGATCTCTCCTACGAGGAACAGCCAGTCTAGTTACTAGACAGAAAGAACAAGGTCCTGAGGAATAAAACTATACCTTTGGTTAAGGTATTATGGAGGAACAGCAAGGTCGAGGAAGCTACCTGGGAGCTGGAGTCAAATATGCAGAGTCAGTATCCTGAGCTGTTCAAGTAAATTTTGAGGACGAAATTTCTGTAAGGAGGGGATAGTTGTAATGTCCCAAATTCTCTAATGTGGCTTAATGCTTGGATTCGGAGGCCAGGAGGGCCATAATTGATTTATTATGAAATTATGTGATTAAATGCATGATTATGTGAATTATATGATGATAATTGCATGCTTTTGGGCCCACTTCTTATTAGAAGGGCATTTTCATAATTTTGAACTATTAAGAGCAGGATTGTATATTTATGTGCATGGTTGTGATTTATGGGTGAGACCACATCATAATGTGGATATGTTTGAGGTATTCGGCATGAGACGATCTTAGGTAGCAAGATTAGCAGTTTGGTCATAACGGGATTAATTTCCAGGCTCGGGGTAAGTCTGGGCGTAATTTGATGCTTAGTACCTTACCGGGAATGAGTGTGTAATGGGATATGATTTAATTATTATTTGAGAATTTGACAATATTGGGAATAACGAGAATTCGAAGGAAGCTTGAGGATTCAACTTGGGGAATTAAGGCTTGTGAGCTTAGGGTTATGTTCATCCATTGAAAAGGATTCAATTCTGTGTTTATGGTAAGGATTTCAACTGAAGTGTAAGATTTTTGCTTAGTTTTAAGGTTATGTTTAAGCTTTGAATTTTGATTGTAGAATTGGGTATTTGGTGAGGTTTTAAGTGTTTCAAAGCTTAGGTTTTGTTGGTTGTGTTGACCCTTGATTTGGCCAACGACATGGAGTCAAAAGAACGACAGTGAAACAAACAGAAATCAAGAGTATAATCAAATGGTAAAGAGGTGACACAAATGATTTATAGTGGTTTGGCCCCAAGAGTGTGGTAATAACATACGTCCACTTATTGTTATTATTGATGTTGAATCCTAATGTCGTGATCAAAGAACTAGGGTTCTTGAGTTTCACCAGCCTTAGGAGAATTGCAACTTTTTGGTGGATAATCGCACTATGCTCTTTCTATGAGTATTCAGATTCAAGGTGCAAAAGTCCCTTTCTTGAGCCTTCTCATTCATATTTATAGGCTCAAGGGGGTTACATGGGCCAATGGGCCTTAATTATCCTTAATATCAGCGTCTTAAGGCGATAAAGAGAAAATATAATAAACATAGTTATTACATGATTACATATCTTTAAAGAAAATAAAATGAAGCATGAGACCAGACTAGTCGCATCTAATCGCGAGATTTGATGAGGCAACAGACACCTGGTCGATAGGCGAACAGCATTCCTTCATTTTGACACTGCCACGTGCCAACCATGTGTAATAAATTCTTGCCACATCATCAGGAGCCATTTTTAGGTAAACATTTGCCCCCCAAGTTTATTTTACTGCGACCAGCATAAAGTAAACTTAAGAGACTGACCCTTCGCATACCTCGACAAATCTGTCAAAGCCGCCCATGTTTTCTCAAAAAAAGCAACCAATCATGTCTTTCCAGCTTCCCAAAAGTTGTCTGATGGTTATTGCGTTTCCCCATGCCTTGAAAAGTTAATCTCATTATTATCTCTTATCATTATCTAGGTAACTGCTCCTCGATCAATATAAATAACCCCTCAGGATCATTTTTCACTTTTTACTATTCACTTTCTCCTCAAGAACACTGAAGAACAAGGCGTAGAAAACTCATAAACTCAGGCGACCTTGACGATTCACGGAATTTCTGCCCAGCCAACCGACTTAGTGTCTTAGAAACTTGCTCCAACCTTTATCCAAATAAGTTTATCGACCTTTTTAATCGTTGAAATTGCACACAATATCTATTTTATATCTGTTTCATATCCTGAGTTCTTGAATGTTCTTGAAAGAAACTGTTTTGGGGTAAATGGGCATATTGATTTGCACTAAGTTTGGTAGGAAAATAACATTTTGTTGGGACGATGAATTAGTTGGGTAGTTAAGATTATAACCTTAGGGCGTGAAATCGAAGTAAAAATTTGATTTCTAATCTTGTAGAAAAAACTGGGTTTTTCCCACCCTTTCAGAGTCGAAAATGAAAAACTTTTCGCTTCTGCTTTTTAATCCATCTTCCAAATTGCTCACTTTAAATGTAGTGTTTTTTGTCAGAATGTTACTGGTCGTATAAAAGCTTAACTTTTATACACGAGCAACGTTATTCCAACTTTTAAACATCTTGATCCTTTTGCCCATTAGATTCTCATCTCCTCTTTTCTATTCGCAAACTTTCATGCAAGATCTATGGGAAGGTGAGAGGCCAATTGACGATGATCTGCTGGCCCAACTGCTTAAGGATGAAGAACAACTGTTGTTGCTAGCTCCAGAGATCCCTTTTTCTCAAAACACCCCAAATAATCCTTTGACCTCACCTCAAAACATGGGTCGAGTAAAGTCTACAGCCGAGAAAAAGAAATCACCCAATCCTCCTTCAAATCAGCCTACTCCTCGGGCTGAAATTCCTTTGACCAGTGGTCGAGATGAAAATACCCCTGATCCAGAAATCCAAAATCAAGACCAACTCTAAAACGTCCATCGACCAGATGTCGAATGGTACATTGCTCTTCCTAGCCAAATCTCGGTTAGGATGATTGCCAATTATATCAGGAAGTACAGACTTCCTGGGGTAACCTTAGTCCAACCCACCAGAAACCAGTGGGCAAACCTGCTTGGAGGCGCCTTCAGCGCCTAGTCGAGGTATCATATTGAGGCAGGAGCGATCCTACCTCTCCATCCTTTCTTCCAAGGAGTGGCCAATTATTTTGGGGTTGCTCCTTTCCAAATAACCCGAAATGGGTATAGAATGCTCTCCACACTCTATATCCTTTACAGTCATAAAAAGTGGCCTGTTCCTACGCCACTTGAGGTCAACTACCTATTCGACCTCAAATCCAACCCCAACCAAGAAAATATAGGGTTTTTTCATCTTTGCCACCAGGAAACGACCCGCACTTTCCTGAGTGAGACCACAATCCAATGTGGGGAAGTACCATCTAGAGTAATTTTTGACTACCGGCATGGTCGCCAACAACCTAGCCTTCACCCAAGGAGGTAACTACTTTGTTTTTCTGGTTGTTTATTTTCCTTGTATTTTATCCGCATTCCCCTTAGAGAATTAGCATATTTCAGGTCCATCGCTGCGACTGGCTCCTACTCTATAAATGGAGGTCTGAGCATCACTACTGGCCAGCATGACTGAAGTAGAGAAGAACGTCAAATAGCTGGTCACTGAAGCCAACCTAAGTCTGGTCGGGCTTCTAGCACCTCACTAGGACGTGAGGGAGTCAACGGCGGGGAGTGCCACTGGCAAGGAAATTTTCAAGCAGCACCCAGATGTGTCGCAACCTAAAAGGAGTAGACCAACTGGAGTGACCATCAGGGAACCCTCCAGCACCCTGCGAGTGGCTGCGCCCCCTGCCCCTTCGGGAAAGGGAAAAAAGAAAGCTTCCGAATTCCTTGCACCTATCGACGAGTCTTCGGATGAGAATGATACTGATCTCTCGCTTTTAGATAGTTTGCCTATTCCCTGTCACTTATTTGACAGGGACGGCAACTTTAAGTACACTCCCACTTTAGATTCAGACTTCTTCATGCCAGAGAGTGAGTGTAACACTAGTAAAGTATATAATGTAGTGACTAGTAATTATAGCTTGGGTATTTTACTTACAATTGCCTTTGTTTCCTTCTCTGACATAGCACACTCACTTATTTATACTATCTAACTGTTTGTGTATTTGCCTTCTTGCAAACATGCCATCCGAAGAGACGTTCGATCTTTACAGTGCACCTGATGCTCCCGTGAGCAAAAAGCATCGTGAGGAGTTCAGCAAAGAGCCTCCGGCCAAGAAAACCCACATTGAGGACCCTCCAGGAACTGTTCCTTCAAAAAATACAACACCACCTATATCTCCCTCGAGCAGCAAACTCTGCCTGCCCCAGTCGAGTCGCCCCTTTGCCACCGGCTCCTGTTGATCAGACACAACCAGCAGCCCCTATTCAAACAGGGGATGACTTATGGAGCCGTGCTCTAAGATCGGCCAAGGATAGGATGACAAGGATCCTGAGGCACGAGCACAGCCGAGAAGCCATGGCTGGGACAGAGTCGATGGATGTCGACCAGATCTTGAACCGCGTATTAAACGAGCTTGCCAGTGTAAGTTTTCTCTTCCTATTGAGACTCAATCTTTTTATCTATTATAGTCATTTTAACTTTTGTTCTGATCACAGGCAATGCTGACCATGACTGCTGGTCGGCTCCGCTTGGGGGTCATCACGAAGCAATCCAAGGCATTCGAGCAATGGCACGCTGAGGAGCTTAAGGCCGTTGAAGCGAAATATGCAGAGCAGCTTGAGGCGGCTCAGAAGGAAAATGCGGCATTGCTTGAGGAGAAAAATAAACTTGCCGAGGAGATGAAGCAAATGCATGCTGCTCTGGACAAAGCCCTTAAAGCAAAGGAGAAGTACAAAGAGTCCCATCTCATCAATTTTTACGAAGCCAAAAGCTCGAGGCGAACCTGATCGAGAGCAGGCAGGAGACTGATAAGTTGGAGGCTCGGATCAACGATCTCGGAAAAACCAATGCCAGCAATCTGGAGAGGTACAAGGGCGCCACATCCAAGTGCTTCTATGATTTCTGGAAACACAATCAAGGGGCCGATTTCAGCTATCTCCCTAAGCGCACGAGGAAAACTAAAATAGCCCGGTGCGTTGCTCGCTTGGAGGAAGAAGAAAGAGTGAAGATCCCAGCCTCGCCCGAAATCTCATTGGCCATGGGCGTTGAAGGCGTGGAGAATGAAGTCGAAGCTGCAGTAGACTAGGAAAATCCACAAGACCCTCTTGCCTCATGATTATAATAATTTTTTTTATGTACTTCAAGACAATTATATTTATTGATGCACGAGCAGCTTTAACTTTTAATCAGACAATTACATCCGAGCAGTAACTGCTCGTGGTGTAAAAGGTTTCCTTTATGATATTCTAAAACTTGCATTTTATTATAACATCTATTCGCATGACCGAACTTAGCATAGTACTTTGGTTTGATTGAAAAAAATACAAAATTTTTTAAAAATACTCTAAGTATCGTAGCATGCTTTCACTTATTTTGCTCGCGTGTTTACCTAACTGTCGATATGCTTTGCTTACTAGATGCCTTATATGCCCCCCAAGTGATTAAGGAGCTTTAGGTCCTTGGTCACTTGCCTTGACCAAAACTTGTTCGAACATTTCTGCTTGCAGTAGAGAATTTAAAACGAGAATATAGCAAAACAACACAAGTAATGAGCAGATACTTGTAATCAATACAATAATTGGCAAGAATGACTGGCTACGCACAGTCCCTTTTATTTCTCGTAATAAATGGACAAAACATGTCTGTACGAGTGATCAACAAAATGATCTTACACTTATAAGCGATCAGTCACATAAAATGACCAACCCTTTTTCTTAACTTGTAAAAAGTAAAATTAATACAAGCCAATTCTCTAAGAAGAATTGTTTATTGATAGTACTTGCATAGGTGTTCTCCATTCCAATAGTGAGGAATGAGATCTCCATTTAAGTGAGCAAGTTTGTAAGTGCCTGGATGGAGGACTTCTTCAATTTGGTATGGTCCTTCCTAATTAGGTCCGAGCACTCCAGCAGCCTAGTCGCGGGTGCTGAGGAAAACCCTTCGAAGTACTAGATCTCCGACATTGAATTTCCTTTCGCATACTTTAGAATTGAAATACCAGGCGACCTTTTGCTGGTAAGCTGCTACTCGGAGTTAGGATTGCTCTCACTTTTCATTGACCAAATCTAGAGATTCCATCAATAGCTGGCTATAAGAGCCTTGATCGTACGTTATTCTTCGATGCAATGGCAAATCTAACTCAACAGGAAGCATAGCCTCATATCCGTAAGCTAAGAAAAATGGGGTATAGCCTGTTGCTGTGCGATGGGACGTTCTGTATGACCAAAGGGCTTCAGGCAATTGCTCTGGCCATGCCCCTTTTGCTTCTTCAAGTATTTTATTCAGAGTATCTTTCAGCATTTTATTGACTGCCTCGACTTGTCTGTTTGCTTGAGGGTGAGCAACTGAAGAAAAGCTCTTGATAATTTCATGTTGCTCGCAAAAATTTGTGAACAGATCACTATCAAACTGGGTGTCGTTGTCTGAGAAAATTTTTCTCGGCAATCTATAGCGACACACGATGTTTTTGACTATGAAATCCATCACTTTCTTCGTCGTTATGGTTGCAAGTTGTTCAGCTTCGGCCCACTTAGTGAAGTAATCGATGGCCACTACAGTGTACTTGACGTCGCCCTTTCCTGTGGGCAGAGATCCGATTAGATCTATACCCCAGACTACAAACGGCCACGGACTTTGCATTTGTTTTAGCTCATTAGGGGCTGCTCGTGGAATTTTTCAGAACCTCTTGCATTTTTCACACTTCCGCACAAATTCCATCGAGTCTTCATTCATTGTTGGCCAGAAGTATCCTTGCCTTAGGATCTTTTTTGATAAACTCTGCCCCCAGCATGGTCCCCACAAAAACCTTCGTGGACTTCTCTCGTCAATTCTTTGGGCTTCTCTTTCGAACTACACTTGAGGAGTGGCATTGAGTATCCCCTTCGGTACAAAATTCCATTGACCAGGATATACCTAGCAGCCTGCCGCTGAAGTGTCCAGGCTTTGTTTCTGTCCGTTGGCAACACACCCTTCGTCAGGTACTCTATGTAAGGTGCCATCCATGTATCCACCGCCTGAATCACCAAAGAGTTCTCTTTTGCTCGGATGCTTGGTACAGATAGTCGTTCAACTGACACTATGTTTAGGGTGTCAGCATCCTTGGTACTTGCTAACTTGGCCAAAGCTTCAGCGTTTGAATTTTGGTCACGAGACACTTGGTGGAGAGATTACTTATCAAACTGCGCCAATAGATCCTTTGCTTTATTTAATTAAGTGACCATTTTTAAACCTCGTGCCTGGTATTCTCCAATGATTTGATTGACCACTAACTGAGAGTCACTATAGATATCAAATGTCTTTATGTGCATGCTTCTGGCTAACCGTAATCCTGCGAGCAGTGCTTCGTACTCAGCTTCGTTGTTACAAGCAGTGATGTCAAATCTGATTGCGCAGTGAAATTGATGCCCCTTAGGCATAATCAAAATCACTCCTGCTCCTGCGTGGTGCTCATTAGAAGAACCATCTGTAAACAACTTCCAAGAAGAAGTTTGGCTTTGAGACTCAGGCCCTTCTGGCTGCTCGCTGTCTGGAAGCCCAGTCAGTTCCGCGACGAAATTGGCCAGAACCTGTCCTTTTATCGCTACTCGTGGCAAATAAGAGATATCAAACTGGCCAAGTTAGACCGCCCATTTCAATAATCGGCCCGATGCTTCTAGTTTCTGCAGAACTTGCCGTAGAGGTTGGTCGGTCAAAACTATGATTGGGTGAGCTTGAAAGTATGGCCGCAATTTTCTGGAGGCCAAGATCAGGCAATAAGATAATTTTTCAATAGGTGGATACCGCAGCTCCACTCCTATTAGCCTCTTGCTTACATAATAAATAGCCTTTTGTAGGCCTTCCTCTTCTCTTACTAGGACAACACTAGCAGGGTATTCTTTTATCACCAAGTACATGAACAAAGTTTCTTTATCAATCGGCTTTGATAGAATCGGTGGTTGTGACATGTGAGTCTTTAAGGCTTGAAAAGCATGTTCGCACTCCTCCGTCCATTCGAATTTCTTGTTGCCTCTGAGTAGATTAAAAAATGGGACACATTTGTCTGTTGATTTGGAAATAAATCTACTGAGAGCAGCAATTCTTCCGGTCAGGCTTTAAACATCTTTGATTTTTGTTGGCGATTTCATATCGACCAGGGCTTTGATCTTCTCGGGATTGGCTTCAATTCCTTGTGAGTTTACTCTAAATCCCAGGAATTTCCCTAATCTAACTCTGAAGGAACACTTGAGGGGATTCAGCTTCATCTAGTATTTGTTCAATACGTTGAAGAACTCTTGCAAGTCCCCTATGTGCCCTTCTGCCTTCTTCGACTTAACTAGCACGTCGGCAATGTAAACCTCCATGTTTGTTCCGATCAGCTCCTTGAACATGTGATTGACTAGTCGCTGGTAAGTTGCACCAGCGTTTTTCAAACCGAAGGGCATTACCTTGTAACAGTAAAGCCCTGTATTAGTTCGAAAGCTAGTGTGATCCTCGTCAGGGGGATGCATACTGATTTGATTGTATCTGGAGTATGCATCCATGAATGAAAGAATCTCGTGTCCTTCAGTGGCATCGACCAGCTGGTCGATTCTAGGGAGTGGGAAATAATCTTTAGGGCAGGCTTTATTAATGTCTGTGAAATCCACGGACGTTCTCCATTTTCCAATCGGCTTGGGAACAAGCACGGGATTAGAGACCCATGATGGATAAAATGCTACCCTTATGAATCCATTCTCCTTTAGCTTCTCCACTTCTTCCTTTAGAGCTTTTGATCTGTCTTTGTCGAGCAGCCTCCTTTTCTGTTGTACTAGTGGAAAACTCTTATCTATGTTCAAGACATGGCTAATGACTACAGGGTCTATTCCAACCATGTCTTTATGCGACCAGGCAAATACTTCCTGGTTTTTCCTCAAAATTCCACCAGTGCTTGCTTCGTTGTTGTCTCTAAGTTTTTACCGACTTTCACAACCCTGGTCGGACCTTCTTCATCGAGTTGGACCTCCTCAAGGTCCTCGATGGGTCCTATTTCTTCATCAAAATCCCCAAAGCAAGGATCCAAATCCTTGTCTTCACTTTGGGCAATGCCCTATTTGGTGACACAAGCACCTGATTGGGTTTGTACATCAATAGCCGTTTGCAACTATTTTCTAGCAACTTCCCTCCATACACCATTCTTCGCCTTAGATATCAAGGCGTTGTAGCACTCCCTCGCTTCTCGCTGATTTCCCAACATGCATCCTACCCCTGCGCTGGTTGGGAATTTCATGGTAAGGTGCCATATCGAGGTAACAGCTCGCAGGTCGACCAAAATTGGCCTTCCAATTACAGTATTATACGCTGAAAGAAAATAAACTACTATGAAAGTAGTGAGTAATGTCCTGTTTGCGGTGCAGTTCCTATTGTAACTGGGAGCCTAATCGACCCAGTTGGGGCGAGCCCTTCGCCAGAAAAACCATAAATGGTTTGGTTGCATTGCTCCAGGTCCTTGACGGACAATTTCATTCATTCTAGTGAAGACTTGTATAAGATGTTGACTGAGCTTCCTGTGTCAACCAATACCCTCTTAACCATCATGTTGGTGATTTGAACGTCAATGACCATCAGATCAGAGTGTGGGAATCGTACGCACTGGGCATCATCCTCAGAGAAGGTTATCAATTCCTCCCCTGTTCGACCCTCCTTTGGTGCTCGATCCTCCACATTCATCATCTCGATGTTCTGGTCGTGGCGTAAGGTTCGAGCGTATCGCTCCCTTTCCTTCCCACTGTCCCCTGCAAGGTGTGGGCCACCACAGATGGTGAGTAACATATCTGCCGCAGGAGCTGGCTGTAAAGGTGGCGAGCGTTGGCATGCACGCGCCTACTCATTGCCACCTTGAGCCTCTCGCTGAGACACTCATGCGGCTCGCATGTATCTCCTTAGATGTCCCTACCTGATCAGGAACTCAATCTCATCCTTCAAATGGTTGCACTCATTGGTGTCATGTCCGTAGTCGTTGTGAAAAGGATAGAATTTTGTGGTATTTCTCTTGGAGATATCCTTACTTATAGGAATTGGTCACTTATAAGGGACATTGGCATTGGTCGCCTAGTAGACCTCTGCCCTACTTTCGACAAAGGCCATATAGTTGGTGAATCTCGGCTCATATATATTGCCTTTGGGGTGTTTATTCTCAAACGTTGACGGCTCATTGCCCACCCTTTTTCCACCATTTCTGCCATTTTCATTCTTGTTGCCTTTACCATTGCCATTGGGTTTGTCTGACCCGTTGGCAGCCTTAGCGGGTTCTTTCTTCGGTCCCTTATCTTTTGTAGGTGATTTCCCCTTGTTGGCAATCGCGTCCTCGAGCTTGATGTATCGATCAGCTCGATCCAAAAACTACTGGATACTCTTTACCCCGTTCTTTCTTAGGCTGTTCCATAGGGGAGAATGGTGTCTAACCTCAGCAGTTAGGGCCATCATCTTTCCCTTGTTGCCTAATGTTTTGGCTCCAGCTACTACTCACATAAAGCGCTGGACATACTCCTTTAAGGGCTCTCCCTCTTTTTGGAGTATCTCGACCAGCTACTACTCACATAAAGCGCTGGACATACTCCGTAAAATTCCTTCACGAACATTTCCCAGGATACTATACTAGCAGTAGGGAATTTAAATAACCACTCCTGGGCGGTGTCAGATAGTGTGGCGGGGAAGATCCTGCAGCGGGCATCGTCTGACACCTTCTGAATATCAATTTGTATCTCAAATTTGTTGACATGAGATACTGGGTCTCCGTACCCATCATAATTTGGCAGTACTGACATTTTGAATTTGTTGGGGGTTTCTACCACAGCAATCATCTGCACAAATGGAGTGCCTCTCCTCGGGTCGTACTCTATGTAGGATGTTCGAATCCTGACCAGCTGCTGTACTGCCTGGTCTAGAGCATCAATTTGAGCCTGAACCGTGTCTGCTGGGGCGGCCGGTTCTGGAGGAGCATACTCATCGTGCCTTTCATGCCGATCGTTAAGTACGTCCCTCAAGTCATCATCTCTGTACCTTTGCTCACTGGCACCTAGCCGGTCAAAGACGTTGTGTTATCGGGGTTTCCCCCCAGCGTTATGGCTCACATGCCTATTTTCTATAAGTGGGGGATTTCTATCTCCACCTCTTTCTTCATTCCCCCGACCAACATTCTTCCAGCCAGAATTAGCCTCATTATAGTCATGGCTGTCTTTAAACTGTGGACAACTATAGCGCAACCGGGTAGTCACGATGTTTCCTCCTCGGGCTGGCATCTCCCGAGCGTCAAGGGGAGGGCTGCACTAGTCATTGGGTCCCCGTGCATTATTATGATATGGGGAGCCCCTAACCACAGAACCTGACTCGTTATGCCTTTTTTTGGCTGAAGGACGTTGCCCCCTGCTCGGTGGATTTGGCTCTTCGTCCCCTGGACGTCTAGGGCTGCGGGGCGGCTACCCGACCTTATTCTGCCTCCGGCGCTGGGGATTTCCGCGACCAGCTTGAGATGGCGGCTGTTGCTCAGGATCCCAAATTGGGACATCATCCTGAGCCACAGGTGGCTGCTCCGTCCTTTGAGGGCTTGCTGGTTGTAGCAGAGGACTTGGATTGGGAGCTCGCTGTGGTGGCGCACTCTAAGGCTGATCCGGTTGAGAGGCCGGTACAGCCTGTCCTCGAGCCAATTGAATGGATGCTTAAAGAGCGTCTGTGGCATCCCTCTGCCGACAGTCCATGTCCCCCTACCGCTCATTCAGCTCCTGGCACTGATGCTCAATCTCCTTTTTCTGCAGCGCCAAGGTCTCTGCTGCATTCTCCTGATTGGCCCTCAGATTGGCCAATTCATCCTGCAACACCCCCAGTGTTGCCCTCAGCGTTTCCGAATCCAATTCCTCCTCTTCAAAATCTAAATGTGGTTCATTCTCAACCACATTTGGAGGAGGTTGAGATGACGCAGCGCCAGCATCCTGTCCAGCTCTCTTCGATGTCTTTGCCATTTGATTTTCTTAAAGCTTCTTGATCAATATCTCAACGAGAGCACCAGAACGTTGACCCTTGATTTGGCCAACGACACGGAGTCAAAATAATGACAATGAAACAAACAGAAATCAAGAGTATAATTACATGGTAAAGAGGTGACATAAATGATTTATAGTTGTTCGGCCCCAACATTGTGGTAATAACCTACGTCCACTTAGTGTTATTATTGATATTGAATCCTAATGCCGTGATCAAAGAACTAGGGTTCTTGAGTTTCACCAGCCTTAGGAGAATTACAAATTTTCGGTGGATAATGCTCTTTCTATGAGTATTCAGATTCAAGGTTCAAAAGTCCCTTCCTTAAGCCTTCTCATTCATATTTATAGGCTCAAGGGGGTTACATGGGCCAATGGGCCTTAATTATCCTTAATATCAACGTATTAAGGCAATAAAGAGAAAATATAATAAACGTAGTTATTACATGATTACATATCTTTAAAGGAAATAAACCAAAGCATGCGACCAGACTAGTCGGATCTAATCACGAGATTTGATGAGGCAACAGACACCTGGTCGATAGGCAAACACTGCCACATGCCAACCATGTGTAATCAATTCTTGCCACGTCATCAGGAGCCATTTTTAGGTAAACAGGTTGAATGCTGGTAATATTGTGATAATGATTGGTTGTGATTTTGGGATTTATTTGATGAAGTTTTGGCTGAGTTTGAATTCAGAGAAAAATAGGGGAGTTGGGTTCGCAAGGTCAAGTCGCAACCAATTTCATGCAAGTCGCAACTGAGTTCATGCAAGTCGTGACTTGAACCTATTCCAAAGCCTCCCTTGGGCTCTGTCTAGCAGGCGTAGCGCGACCCACTAGTTCAAGTCGTGGCCCACCCCTGGTTTTCCACACAAAGGGGTTTGTGTCTTGGGGACGCACCGCGGCCCTTAGGGGAAGGTCGTGGCCCACCCCTCTTGTAACGCACTGGATAGCCAAGACCGCAACACTGTGGATTTATAAAAGTGCAGGACTTGCTAATCAAGTCGTTTAGTTAAAAACGTGTCACTGAAACCATTAATGAGCTGGGGTTAAAAGGTTTTGGTCTCAAAAGATACATTTTATATAGTTAAACATCCCAAAAGAAACAGCGTTTAAAAAGTTAGTTTACAAAATTTCCAGAGGACAAACAACCACTAGCCACTCTAAGGGCAAAACAGACATTTATGGTTCTCATGTTCCTGTCTCCTCCTCAACCGTGGCAGCTGAGAAGCTGATCATGTTCATTCTACTCTCAGAGCTCCTGAATCAGGGCTGATCAAGCTTGCCCTTGCCTGTACCAGCACCACATAGCACCCGTGAGCCAAGGCCCAAAAAGAAAACATAACATTATAGTACAAACAATGATATCAACTAAATAATCCTTAAAGCATGTTCATACACTTAGCATATCACACAAATTACATAGCCCATAGACATAAGCAAAGAATCAACAAACCAACACTTAGCTATTTAGCATGACAAATCCACCAATCAATAATAACAATCAAATCACATGATAATCAAGGTCGACACCCTTAGGTCGCACCCTCTGTTTACCCCCACTGACTTCGGTCCGCTTAAACCGAGCTTAGTGCATAATAAGTTCTCCTCAGCTACCACTGGCTGAGTTGCGCCCTGTGCGCTAATGTAAACTCTGGCACTCTTAGGCCGTTTGTTTATTATTTACATTGCATAATACCATCCTTTATAAAGCATACAAAATAGGGAACCCTTAGTCCCATTATAAATCCACAACCTGGTGCAGCTTTCTTACCTTTAGTTTCCAAGTGTATTGGTTATGTGAGATGCCTCTTGAGCACGATCTGTTTCCCGAGCCCCTAGCTTATACCTAGTCACAACCGAGATAAGGAATACCATTAATAATTGTGAAAGGACTTCTAGATAAGGTTCTAGTCTCCGGAACATCGAATTCCACCAAACACGGTAGTAGATTGGATCCCGAGCACCCTAGATTAAATTCCCATGCTAAAAATCCCAAAAACCCAAATTTCCTTAAGGGTCGCGGCTCAGGTTCCCTATGCCGCGGCATGGCCCCAACCAGAGGCTCATCCATCCCCAGAACCAGATACGGGCCGCGGTCTGCCCTCCATCTTCAGCACTCATCAGCCTCAGAGGGTCACGGTGCTCCAAGAATTATGCCACAGCTAGACCCCTTCAAACCCAGAAAAACCACCATTTTTTACTCTCAAAACCATCCAAAACTATCCCAATTCCACAACTCAATTATCACAAAACTTCTAACACGATTCCAACAACACAACCCAACAAAAACTTAGCCTAGAAACTCACCAAAATCCCACTTCAATCTCTGAAACTCAAAAGCTTAAAAACATCAAAACCAGTCAAGAAAACACTAAGATTCAGTCATTAAATCATAAATTTGAGCTTACCTTCTCTGATGAACCAACTCTCTAAAAGATTTCTGAGCTAACTCTCAAGTTCCAAGCTTCAATTCAGTCCTTCAATGTCAAAACCCATAAACACCTCAAAACTCAGCCATAAACATACAATTTAACCACCATGCATAAAGCTTATGGCATACCTTAATTCTTGATTGAATCATCAGCTAATCCTTGAGCTCATCTCCTAAATCACAGCTCCAATGCTTTGAATCCCAGCCAAGTTTTTCTTAATTTTCTTGTGGTTTTCTTTTAGAGAGAAAGAGAAGAGGAGGGAAGGTCGGTTCCTAATGTTTCCACTGTGTTCTGTGTTTTACTTAGTCTATCCTTAGGTAATTAAGTCAATCCCGAGGCTCGGGGTACCGAAAACGTCCCCGAGGGAAAAATGGTACAATTTCCCAGTATTCCCACCTAAGCTTCCTAACCTCAAATTTATCTCCAATTATTTATTTCCATAACCCGATAACCCAAATAACCATCCAATACCCAAAATACCACTTGACTTGCCCCAAGTCAAGTATTAAGTCCCGTTGTGACTTTCCCGCTAACTTGCTCCCTAGGGTCGCCTCAAGTCGCATGCTGCAAATTTACCCACATAATAATGTGATTCTCACAATTATAGCATATAATCACATTTACATTCATATAACCATTCAAGCATGCTTATCATAAAAGCATGCATTAAACTTAATAAATTCACACACAAACCAATTATGCCCTCCTGGCACACTAATCAAGGCCCTTAAGCCATATTAGTGAATTTGGGTTGTTACAACTATCCCCTCCTAGTGAGAATTTCGTCCTCCAAATTTACCTTAATAGCTAGGGATATTGATCCCGCATCACTGTCCCTAGCTCCCAGGTCGCTTCCTCGACCCTGCTATTTCTCCACAATACTTTAACTAACGGAATCGTCTTATTTCGTAGAACTTTGTCCTTCCGATCCAAAATCTGAACCGGTCGCTCCTCATAAGACAAATCTGTCTGTAACTCTAAGTCCTCATACTTCAGCGCATGCATCGTATCTGAGACATACTTCCGCAACATAGAGACATGGAATACGTCTTGAACTCCCAACAACGACGGTGGCAAGGCCAACCTGTAAGCCACCTATCCAATCCTTTCTACAATCTCGAAAGGTCCAACAAACTGAGGGCTCAACTTGCCCTATACTCCAAACCTCCTCACCCCTCTCAGTGGTGAGACTCGCAGAAACACGTGGTCCCCAACCTGGAACTCCATGTTTCTACGCTTAGGGTCAGCGTAGCTTTTCTGTCTACTTTGCGAAGCAAGCACTCTGGCTCAGATCTTCCCAATAGCTTCATTTGTCTTCTGAACCATGTCTGGCCCCAAATATTTTCTCTCACCCATCTCATCCCAATGAATGGGTGACCTACACTTTCTTCCATATAGCATCTCATTAGGAGCCACTCCAATCGTGGACTGATAACTGTTGTTATACGAAAATTCAATCAACGAAAGATACTTACTCCATGATCCCTCGAAATCAATCAAACACTCCCTAAGCATATCCTCCAACACCTGAATCATCCTCTCAGATTGTCCATCAGTCAGAGGATGAAAGGCTGTGCTAAACTTCAACTGAGTCCCCATGGCTCTCTGCAGAGCTCCCCAGAACTTGGAGGTAAAGATAGGGTCTCAATCAAATACGATAGACTTAGGAACCCCATGAAGGCGAACTATCTCCCTCACATACAACTCTGCATACTGTTCCATTGTGTAAGTCGACTTTATTAGCAGAAAATGAGCTGACTTGGTGTATTTGTCCACTATCACCCACGCCGAGTCATAAAGTCCCACTGTCCTGGGTAGACCTCCCACAAAATCCATGGTAATGTCCTCCCACTTCCACTCTGGAATACCCAAAGGTTGAAGCAATCCTGCTGGTTGCTGATGCTCAACCTTCACACTTATTAACATGTCAAACATTTGGCCACATACTCCACCACATCCTTCTTCATCTCCGACCACCAATATAATGTCCGTAGATCCTAATACATCTTTGTGGTACCCAGATTAAGTGAGTACGACGTCATGTGAGACTCATCTAGTATCTTTCGTCTGATCCCTTCATCTGCTGAAACACAAATTCGTCCCTGATATCGAAGCCTACCAGCCTTAGAAACAAAATAATCCCTAGCTACCCCCGCTAAGACATTCTGTCGAACTTCTGGTAATTGCACGTCTACCAATTGACCCTCCTTGGTCCGCTCTAGTAATGTCGACTGCAAGGTAACATTGGCCAACCGGCCCACCATCAGCTCTATCCTTACCCTGGTCATTTCATCAGCTAACTCTCTGGAGATCTGAACTGAACTAAATAACTGCCCCGAGCCCCTCTAGCTCAATGCATTTGACACAACATTGGCTTTCCCTGGGTGGTAAACAATGTCACAATCATAATCCTTAACCAACTCCAACCAACGCCTCTGCCTCATGCTCAAATCCTTATGGGTGAAGAAATACTTCAAACTCTTATGATCAGTGTATATCTCGCACTTCTCCCCATATAGGTAATTTCGCCACACCTGAATCGTCCATTGCTGCCAGTTCCAGATCATGCGTAGGATACCATTGTTCATACTCCTTTAGCCGTCGTAATGCATAAGCTATAACTTTCTCATTCTGCATCAACACACAACCTAAACCCATCCTCGACGCATCACAATATACCACAAACTTTCCTTCCTCTGAAGGGAGACTCAACACGGGTGCAGTAATAAGTTATTGCTTCAATTCATGGAAATTGTGCTCACACATTTCTGACCAAACGAACCTCTAATTCTTCCGTGTCAACTTTGTCATCGGTGAAGCAATCTTCGAGAAACCTTCTACAAACCGCCTGTAATAACCTGCTAACCCGAGGAAACTCTACACCTCCAAGGCATTCCTTGGCCTCGGCCAATCCCTTACTGCCTTCACCTTGGACAGATCCACCTTAATCTCCTCCGCACCAACTATATGCCCAAGAAAAGTCACCTCTGGCAACCAGAACTCACACTTCTTAAACTTGGCATATAACCGATGCTCCCTTGACCTTTGTAAGACCTATCGAAGATGTCGCTCGTGTTCTGTCTCTGAACTGGAGTACACCAAGATGTCATCAGTGAAGACAATGATGAACTGATCCAAAAAGTCCTTGAACACCCTGTTCATCACCTCCATAAAAGCTAACGGGGCATTGGTCACACCAAAAGACATGACCAAGAACTCATAGTGCCCATACCGTGTTCGGAAGGTCGTCTTCAGTATATCCTTGTCCTTGATCCTTAGTAGGTGATAACCAGCTCGAAGATCAATCTTTGAGAACACCGTCTTTCGCTGCAACTGATCGAACAAGTCATGGATCCTTGGTAGAGGGTACTTAGTCTTGATGGTCAACTTGTTCAATTCCCTGTAGTCTATACACATCCTCAGAGTCACGTACTTCTTCTTAACAAACAAAACTGGAGCACCCCATGAAGATTTGTTAGGCCTGATGAATCCCAAATCTAGAAGTTCCTGTAGCTGTATCTTCAGTTCCTTCAACTCTGTTAGTGCCATCCTATATGGTGCCCTTAATACTGGTTCTGTCCCCGGTGCTAACTCAATAACAAACTGAATCTCCCTGCGTGGCGAAAATCCTAGCAACTCATCAAGAAATACATCTAAAATCTCATAAACCACCCTGGTCTCTCCCGGCCCCGCTGGCAACACCCTGGTAGTGTCCACCACACTAGCCAGAAAACCTATACATCCACCCTGTAACAAGTCTCTGGCTCTCAGCGTTGATATCATGAGTACGCTGGGTCCACATACTGCACCCACGAAGACAAAAGGATCTTCGCCCTCAGGCTCAAAAGTCACCATCTTCTTCCTACAGTCAATAGTAGCCCCATACCTGGCCAGCCAATCCATCCCTAAGATCATGTCAAAATCCTCCACATCAAACTCAATCAAGTCAACTGAAAGCTCCCTACTATCAACCATCACAGGAAGTGCCCTGATCCACCTCCTAGAAACTACCAATTACCTAGTAGGCAATAAAGTCCCAAACCCCGCAGTCTAATACTCACTAGGTCTACACAATCTATCAATCACTTTACTAGAAACAAATGAATATGTAGCACTAGAGTCAATCAATACAGTAAAAGGAGAGCTAGCACTAGAAAGCTGACCTATCACCACCAAGGGACTAGACTTGGCCTCTGCCTGTGTCAAAGTGAATACTCGAGCTGGAGTCAAGCTATCCACCTTCCATGCTTCCCCTTTCTTCACTGTTGGGCAGTCTTTCTTGAGGTTCCCCACTGTTCCACAAACATAGCAAGCCTTGGCTCGACATTCGCCCTGATGGCGTCTTCTACACTTCGGGCACTATGGATAACTCCACCACGCCTCACCGCCGCCCTGATGGCCACCCTGACTACCCCAACCCCTCCTATCAGGACCAGCAGCGGTCGAAGTATCAGGATTCTTCCTCTTCACATCACTGGGGCCTCCGCCCCTACCTGACCCAGAATAAGTAGGCACCACTCTGCGACCCTCGCGCTTCGTTGCACTTTCCTTCCAAATCTTGTTCTCCGCTTCCTCAGCAGTAAGAGCCTTCTCAACGGCCTGGGCATAAGTTATTTCCCCAGGTACCGTTGTGATCCTAACATCTTGGGCTATCATAGCATTAAGCCCTCGAATAAACCTGTCCTGTCTGGCTACATCTGTAGGCATAAGATCTAGTGCAAATTTTGCAAGTTTATCAAATTTTAGGGCATACTCCGTAACTGTCATGTTGCCCTGCACCAACCCCACAAACTCATTAACTTTTGCTGCCCTGATGGCAACATTGTAGTATTTCTGGCTGAACAGATCTTTAAATCCTTCCCAACTCAAAGCAGTGATGTCCCTGGCCTGTGATGCCACTTCCCACCAGATGCGGGCATCGTCTCTCAACATATATGTGGCACAGGCCACTCTGTCATATCCCTCTATCCTCATGAAGTTCAGGATAGTAGTAATCATAGTCATCCACTGCTCGACCTTCATTGGGTTAGGTCCTCCCTCAAAAGTTGGGGGACACTGCTTCTGGAACTGCTCATACAATGGCTCCCATCTATTCCCAACCTCTACTAGCTGAATAACTGGTGCCACTACAGGTGGCACAATAGGTGCAGCACTCCCTGTTGGAGCCTGCTGTCGCAGAAGACGAATCTGCTCATCTTGGCTCTGAAGTCGCACTTGCATCTCTGCCATGATCTGTTGCCAGTTTTCAGGAACTAGCGGAGGAATTCGGCCCTGATCATCACCTTTAGTCCCAGACCTAGTGCTAGCTAGTCGCATAGATTTTCTTGGACGCATAGCTATCCAAGTCAATTTGCAATCAACGACTTGGCAATCAGACCATGATGACAGGGTAAAAGCTTCTCCAAAATCCACCAATGGAACATAATCAATCACAAACAATCAAGATATAGGCATTTATCCGCATGCACCGGCATTGCTAATAAGCATGCCCCAACATCACCACACAATAGTTAAGATATAACCACCCATCTGTAACGCCCTACTTCCTTAGAGTCGTTACTAAGTGAGTTTTAAGACAAAACAGTGTGCAATGAACTCGCTAACCGAGGTTTTGAAACAAAAGTGTGACTAATTAAAAGTTAAGGCTGTAATCTTTAAAAATGCGTCGTTTCATTAAAAACTTCTAGTATTAAACATTTGGGATCCCAAAATCAGGTTTGAAAACTATTTACATCTTGAAATAAGTTTACAATTGATCAGTTATAAAATCATAGATTATTACAGCCATTTCTCGAATAAACCCCCAACCAAAGTAGTCGGGCAGGCCAAACATGTACGCGTCGCTTCACGCTCTCCGTACTCATGGTTGGTTGACTCAGTCATTGCCCTTACCTGCAACACAGAGCACCCGTGAGCCGAAGCCCAGCAAGAAAACTCATGCAGAACATAACATATGAAATTTATACAGTTTATCATATAAGATAATCCACAGATAAACAAGTCAACCATTAGACTAAGCAAACACGGCCATGCCGCCCCAGAAGCCTTACCGAAGCCTGGGGTCTCGGTCCTCACCGTAGGGATATCACACGTATCCCCTGGGTCCTACCCTGACCATAAGCATCCCATGTGCTAAGTGTTACTTCCGGCCCCGCTGCCGTTCTCGGCCTTGCTGCCCTCGGCCATAGCCGTTCATTTCACTATAATCACACATATAATATATCTCAAAATAACATTCAAACACATATCAATTCATTTAAATCTGCACCCTATCATGTAATGCAATATACGGCCGTGCCCTGCAATCATCTCATCATGCAACATGCAATATAGGGCCGTGCCCCGCAATCACACTATGGGCCCATGCCCCATCCTACGGGTGTTATAGTTTTCTTACCTGTATTCCGAGCTTTCCGATGCACCAAGGCCAAAAGCACGGTCCTCTAGCACGAGCCTCCTCGAAATCCTAGTCACAACACACATATAAGACTTTTAATACTAACCAACCCAAAATCATTCCCCGGGACCAATCTCGTACTTTCGGGACTCCCAAATTCCTACAAAATCCATTGGAAACATCCCCCGAACCCCCGGAGCAAAGGCTCAAAATTGCGAAATTTCCCATTCTGAAAATAGCCTAGCGCCGCGGCGCTGCCCTAGAGGTCCGCGGCGCCCAGCAAGTCAGAAGCCTCACCCTTCCTGGAATCAACCTCGCGCCGCAGCGCCCAAGAACAGGGCCGCGGCGCTCCTTCGCGAACCCAGATTTCTGGGTTTTCTCTTGCGTTTTTCCCGAACTAAAACCTCTCCAAATCATCCCAAACATATACTTAAACCCCAAGATCAATTTAAAACATCAAATAAACCATCTAACAACCCATAAACTCTAGATTCAAGCTCAAAACACAAACATACCCAACAATCCACCCTTAGATTGCAAAATCAGCAACTACAAACTAAAACTTTAAAAAACTTAACTCAAGCTTTAAATTTCACAAATCAAAACAGAAACAACTCTTAAATATGCATAAAATCCTTACCTTAAGTAGAGAATTCACCCAAAAGCCTCCTTGATCTCCTCCTAAACTCCCACTTCAGCCCCTTTTTCTCTTCTTCTTCTTCTCATTGCCCTAACTTTCCTTCTCTTTATTTTTTTTTTAGCAAAGCCATCAAATAACCCAAATGCCCAAACCGTGTACCCTATAATCCCAGCTGAAAATTTTCTAAACCCCTTGCCAAATGACCATGCTACCCCTCCAAATAATCCTTTCCCAACTAAGTCCTCAAGGGCACTCTAGTCCTTTCACTAGTATTTCAATTCTACCATTTTCCAACTAAACTTGTTACTCACAGCAGTAACTAATGGTTACCCAGGTTACTCAATCACCAATAACCATTACCCGCTACATCTCAACTTAACCATAGAATTCCCAAGGTACCCCTAGGCTCCTCCCGAGCCGGGTATAGAAATCTCGTTGTGACTTTTAAGTTAATTTGCTCTCTAGGACCATCTGGGCACGTGCATCACAATAATAGCACCACACTCACGTGGTACAATTCACAGAATACAATTATCACATATATGCCCTCAGCGGGCTAAAATTACCAATTTACCCCTATCATGCAAACGGGGCCCACATGCATACTAACCTAACATGCATACTAACCACGTAGTCATGCATCTCGAATGTTCAATTAGTCATATAACATGCTTTAAATCATAACCATGCATTTAACTCATTAAAATCACACATAAATCCCAACCTGCCCTCCTGGCACACTAATCAAGGCCCTTAAGCCTTATTAGTGATTTTGGGTCGTTACAACTATCCCCTCCTCATAAGAATTTCGTCCTCGAAATTTATCCAAACACATCAGTCAGTAAACCCGCAATCTGACCCTGAATCCCAAGGTCCACCGCCTTTACTTTACTTTTCAACAACACTCATACGAGAGTAACAATCTTGCCCCACAAGATCTTGCCTAAAAGCCATACCCTCGATAGCCCCTCGTTTACACCGCAACCCTGCTGAAGCCTTAGGGTCTACCCAGATTACAATGACCCATTCATTGTCTTATTCCCGATTCCAGAGATACTCAAAAGTCATCACCTCTACTAGGTGGGATCAACTTGTAGGCCCCGGTGGCCTAACCCTTAGTACAACTTCAGAATTTTTATGTTGAATTAAGAGTCAGAACTCTCCCTTCTTTCTCTGAACACCTTACAGATCCTCGTCTGTTATTACGCAAAGATGCAACTCTTTCCTTCCGGAACTTTATTTCCTCAACATTTAACAATTTACAAGTTCTTTATTCTTTCAAATAGGTAGACACTCCTGCCTTAAGAAGTTTCAACAACCTCTTGGGCTTTCTTTCTGAACTAAAGCCAAACCGTAGTATCCACTATCCTTCACCTCTTATCATGTCCTATGTCGTGTTACATTAACAAGACACCAGCAACTGCCACTACGACTAACTCATCAGGGATTACACTTCCCTTAATACCTCAAGTATTCGCCTACTCAACGCTCAATTCTTTAAGATATCTGATAAACTTTCAGACTGCCATTCCACTTGCAATCAATTGATAATTCCAGGTTCCCACTCTGTTCTTTTCGTTCTCTAAATCCATTCCAACAATTTAAAATACTATAGGGCCTCAATTCAGTATCATCGACGTTCTATCCTGAAACTAGTTCACTTGACCCAAAAACATGAACTCAAACAACCGAGTTAAAACTTTTCTTGCCCAAACACCTGACTTAAGGTCTATTATGGTCTATCCCCACGATGCACCACCACATCACCTAACCCTTCAGGGTCCAAAGGAAAACACTTGACTCTGTCACCCGCTCGACCCTCCCGGTACGACGTACCCTAGGAGGTGGAATGATATCCATTCAGAATTCTCAATTATAAACCAAATCAAATGGGATCCTTCATCCATCCCTGGTATCCTAACTTGTACCACCTTAGCAGGGTCCTTCCCTGCTTCAACCAAAGCCGACACTTCGGATTCCATAGCTCAGTGACACTCACCAGCTAATCATACCTACTAGCGTTACGCCAATCTCAGTCGTTGCCTTGTCCACTCTATTACAGTCTATGGCGTTATCCCCTGACTGACACACGCCTCACAGTTAGGAGTCCCGCCTCCAATTACATCTCCCCTCTTTCAATCGAGGATTTCAAACACTGATCATCCGTCTGTTACTTTTCACCGCATCTGGGTCTCAACATTAACCTTTCTTACTAATACCGAAGACTTAAATACCTTATGCCATGCACAACAGTCGACTTAACGTTCCAAGTGTATCAACCATGATCCATTCAGTCGCCTCCCACAAGGTTCAATCCATCCTCGCGTCAATTTATTCCTGGGCGTGCCCAAATCGTGATGCAATCCCACATTTTCATAACCCTACCATAGATCATGTCCTTTATGCAATCACTCTTTACTTAACCAAAACATACGCATATTCCAGCATCACCAGATACCAATAAATTCTTACCTGTCTTCTTAATTTCTTTCTGATGTGACACCACTCAGTCCGTCTAACCTCAAGTTTTACTGTTCTCCTCATCTCTGATGTAGCTGTCTCCGGAGATACTTATGCAATAGATGACGCGCTTACCAGTCTTGTTATGCTTTCTGTTCTTCAAACGTTCTTCATTAGCTTCTTTGTGACTTCAGATCAAATCTTCTCATACCTGTCCTTTCTTCTCGTAGCTCTATTCTGAGTACTCCTGACGACACCCAAACTAACACTCCGTAGAACATTACCTGTGACTATGCCTTCTGTGTACAACGTCTTCAGCATAATCATTGCTCACCATTTCCGTCTAGGAGTAATCCGCATGCACTGCTCGTGAGCTTGAAGGGGACTTGTCCATACCGTTCACGCATTCTCTGCCTAAAGAACTTACCTGTGCTGCTGTAGCTTGAACCATTCCAGAATTTTTGTTACCAACTCCTCACACCCTACCCGGTGCAAACTAGACAATTTCCCGAAATGTCTCTATCCTTGGTTTCCAACTGGTAATAACCAGGTCGTAGATCAACACTTGGAGACATCGTCCCATCATGTATCCAACATTGTACTTTTCGTTCTAACCTGACGATGCTAACAATCCCCGCCGTATAACACACTGGCTACACCAGGGTCAAATTCCTTCGATTGTTTCAATAGACTTTCTGTCGGCCAAAACCGTCTTTTACAACATTCCTTATACCAATCCTATCTGTAGTCTGACCTTGAAGCATTCCCTAAATCTTTCTTTGCATACCCACATAACTTTCCCACTGGTCAGCTCTGTCTCCTTTACGTACTCCAGATGATATCCTCTACAATCCATCTGCCAGAGTTTCAAATTTCTTCTCAATAGGTATTACTGTCCTCAGCCTCTCAAATGGCACCTTTGAGGCAACCTCTCTATCTCCATCACCCTCTCGGAGCATTCAAAACACCGAGTTCTTTCAGTTCGTTACATGACCAAAGCATAAACCATTCAGTTAAATACTCATCCTTGAGGACTCAGCCTCGAACTTTGAATGTATCGACGCATTCCAGTTCCCCGTTCCCTCACCATGGGAAATTCATCCTAACATATCGAGTCATTTCATGTAGAAGTCATGCCCTCACCTGACCTCTTCTCAGGTGGCATCCTTTCCCTTATGCATACCAAATAACCTCCCTGGTTCCTGTCGCCATCTCAATAACTACCTTTTCAATCAGGCTTCTTTCCAATCTCAAATTAGGTGCCCAAGCACTGTCTAGGGTCCTTCTACCTCAAAAATCGAGAATCTGACCTTGCTGCGTTCTATCAACCAAAGTACCATCTTATCAATCAGACGTTTCCCCTTTCTTGGCAAAAACCAGAAGCCACAACACTATCCGGGGTTCTTTTTACTTGATTATCACGAATCTATCTTCACTAACTCCATCAAAGGGAGCACTGCCCTTGCGGCTCTAGCACTCATGCTCTATACATCAACCATCATTTCCTCGAACAACATGGCCCTCTCCGCCATCCACATGCAGACGATAAACTCTTACCTCAGGGCGGCCCAAATGCCTTAGACTATTCCAGATCTCATATCCTTAAATGGGTCGCCATCAATTCCGGATACATCCGCCAGTAAAAATTCCCGAAATGAATTATCCAATTCACCAAACCCATTGATTTACACTGTTGTTACCCCCAACAGTCCAAACCAAACTTATAAGCCCACCAGTCTCCACGGTTCAGATCATGTCTTTAAAATCTCTTCTAACCATTCATCATCTAGGTTCTTCCCAACCCATTAAGCCAGTACCTCAGCCCGAGTACCATTTCCAGGCATCTTCCTCCCTCAACATTTAACACAACCCTCTAATCAGGATCTCTCATCCTCTTAACCAAGGGTGGAATTAACTCTGCCCGTCTATTGATAATTTCCTTGTCAGTCCGAACTCTCCTCAAAACCCGAGGATAACACCCTTTAAGCCTTTCATTTAATACCCTTTTCTGTCCATACCTCACAGTAAACCAACACCGGTAATCCTTACTGTTAAAACATTTAAATCAGCCATTTCCCCAGAGAAATCCGCTGTTCTTCTATCCCATTTCAACTAACAAACTCCACAGCTAACTCACACACTAGTGACTCTCTGCTGCTGCTTTTAGGGATAACTAGAGATCTCAACTCCAACTTATATCTAGAATCCCCCTTTCAACCCAATATCAGGTCCACTCAACCCTTCTCGGAACAAACAACACAAGTTCATCTGTCAAAACTGACCAAACTCCTGAACTCTGTGATTCATACCCTGAACCAAACCACAACTAGATCCAAATGACCATAGGTATAATGCACACACAAGCATATACTAGGTCAAATCCACCATGTCATACATTTAGCTACCAAATTTTATCACCACTAAGTATATCCACACTCATCATGCTTCATACAAGCCAATAAACAGATATAACTTATGAATTTAATTCAGAAAATTAACCACATACACTCAATATGCGAACCATTATGCCAATATTCATCCACATGCATAATAATGTTATTCAGCATGCATTAATCTCAACATGCAATAGTCAAGGGCCCAGCCCAACAGTATCTCCTGCATATGTCAACTCATTACTCATGCTCCATATAGATAAGCAGGCAAACAGGGCATTCAAACATACATTCAGACATGTTAATCAATCATACCAACCAACCCAGAGTCGAGCTTGTCACTGACAGCGAGCGTACATGTTCGGTAGATCTCCAGAACCAATAAACCTTGGCTCGCTTTGATACCAAGTTGTAACGCCCTACTTCCTTAGAGTCGTTACTAAGTGAGTTTTAAGACAAAACAGTGTGCAATGAACTCGCTAACCAAGGTTTTGAAACAAAAGTGTGACTAATTAAAAGATAAGGCTGTAATCTTTGAAAATGCGTCGTTTCATTAAAAACTTCTAGTATTAAACATTTGGGATCCCAAAATCAGGTTTGAAAACTATTTACATCTTGAAATAAGTTTACAATTGATCAGTTATAAAATCATAGATTATTACAGCCATTTCTCGAATAAACCCCCAACCAAAGTAGTCGGGCAGGCCAAACATGTACGCGTCGCTTCACGCTCTCCGTACTCATGGTTGGTTGACTCAGTCATTGCCCTTACCTGCAACACAGAGCACCCGTGAGCCGAAGCCCAGCAAGAAAACTCATGCAGAACATAACATATGAAATTTATACAGTTTATCATATAAGATAATCCACAGATAAACAAGTCAACCATTAGACTAAGCAAACACGGCCATGCCGCCCCAGAAGCCTTACCGAAGCCTGGGGTCTCGGTCCTCACCGTAGGGATATCACACGTATCCCCTGGGTCCTACCCTGACCATAAGCATCCCATGTGCTAAGTGTTACTTCCGGCCCCGCTGCCGTTCTCGGCCTTGCTGCCCTCGGCCATAGCCGTTCATTTCACTATAATCACACATATAGTATATCTCAAAATAACATTCAAACACATATCAATTCATTTAAATCTGCACCCTATCATGTAATGCAATATAGGGCCGTGCCCTGCAATCATCTCATCATGCAACATGCAATATAGGGCCGTGCCCCGCAATCACACTATGGGCCCATGCCCCATCCTACGGGTGTTATAGTTTTCTTACCTGTATTCCGAGCTTTCCGATGCACCAAGGCCAAAAGCACGGTCCTCTAGCACGAGCCTCCTCGAAATCCTAGTCACAACACACATATAAGACTTTTAATACTAACCAACCCAAAATCATTCCCCGGGACCAATCTCGTACTTTCGGGACTCCCAAATTCCTAAAACAATCCATTGGAAACATCCCCCGAACCCCCGGAGCAAAGGCTCAAAATTGCGAAATTTCCCATTCTGAAAATAGCCTAGCGCCGCGGCGCTGCCCTAGAGGGCCGCGGCGCCCAGCAAGTCAGAAGCCTCACCCTTCCTGGAATCAACCTCGCGCCGCGGCGCCCAAGAACAGGGCCGCGGCGCTCCTTCGCGAACCCAGATTTCTGGGTTTTCTCTTGCGTTTTTCCCGAACTAAAACCTCTCCAAATCATCCCAAACATATACTTAAACCCCAAGATCAATTTAAAACATCAAATAAACCATCTAACAACCCATAAACTCTAGATTCAAGCTCAAAACACAAACATACCCAACAATCCACCCTTAGATTGCAAAATCAGCAACTACAAACTAAAACTTTAAAAAACTTAACTCAAGCTTTAAATTTCACAAATCAAAACAGAAACAACTCTTAAATATGCATAAAATCCTTACCTTAAGTAGAGAATTCACCCAAAAGCCTCCTTGATCTCCTCCTAAACTCCCACTTCAGCCCCTTTTTCTCTTCTTCTTCTTCTCATTGACCTAACTTTCCTTCTCTTTATTTTTTTTTTAGCAAAGCCATCAAATAACCCAAATGCCCAAACCGTGTACCCTATAATCCCAGCTGAAAATTGTCTAAACCCCTTGCCAAATGACCATGCTACCCCTCCAAATAATCCTTTCCCAACTAAGTCCTCAAGGGCACTCTAGTCCTTTCACTAGTATTTCAATTCTACCATTTTCCAACTAAACTTGTTACTCACAGCAGTAACTAATGGTTACCCAGGTTACTCAATCACCAATAACCATTACCCGCTACATCTCAACTTAACCATAGAATTCCCAAGGTACCCCTAGGCTCCTCCCGAGCCGGGTATAGAAATCTCGTTGTGACTTTTAAGTTAATTTGCTCTCTAGGACCATCTGGGCACGTGCATCACAATAATAGCACCACACTCACGTGGTACAATTCACAGAATACAATTATCACATATATGCCCTCAGCGGGCTAAAATTACCAATTTACCCCTATCATGCAAACGGGGCCCACATGCATACTAACCTAACATGCATACTAACCACGTAGTCATGCATCTCGAATGTTCAATTAGTCATATAACATGCTTTAAATCATAACCATGCATTTAACTCATTAAAATCACACATAAATCCCAACCTGCCCTCCTGGCACACTAATCAAGGCCCTTAAGCCTTATTAGTGATTTTGGGTCGTTACACCATCCATACACAATATGCAGTTAATCATTCAAATATTCATTCAAATGCACAGCAATGCTAATAAGCATGCCTCAATATTATCACACAGCGGTCAAGGGCTAGGCCCTATCAGTATCTCATGGTTCCTACTAATCCAACAGATAACAATAATCACAATTCTTTTAAAGCATTCAAGCATATAAGCACATATACACAATACCAAACCCTGAATCGAACTTGTCTCTAGCAGCGAATGTACATGTCCACCCGGTCTTCAGGAACCCTTAAACCTAGGACACTCTGATACCAAGTTATAATGCCCTGGATAGCCAAGACCACTACATTGTGTATTTATAAAAGTGCAAGACTTACTAATCAAGTCATTTAGTTAAAAATGTGTCACTGAAACCATTAATAAGCTAGGGTTAAAAGGTTTTGGTCTCAAAAGATACATTTCATATAATTAAACATTTACACAAGGGATCCCAAAAGAATCGCGTTTATAAAGTTACTTTACAAAATTTCCAGAGTTCAAACAACCACTAGCCACTCTAAGGGAAAAACAGACATTTATGGTTCTCCTATTCCTGCCTCCTCCTCAACCGTGGCGGCTGAGCAGCTGATCATGTACCTTCTGCTCTCAGAGCTCTCCGAATCAGGGCTGATCAAGCTTGCCCTTGCATTTACCTGCACTACATAGTACCCGTGAGCCAAGGCCCAGCAAGAAAACATAACATTATAGTACAAACAATGATATCAACTAAATGATCCTTAAAACATGTTCATACACTTAGCATATCATACAAATTACATAGCCCATAGACATAAGCAAAGAATCAACAAACCAACACTTAGCTATTCAGCATGACAAGTCTACCAATCAATAATAACAATCAAATCACATGATAATCAAGGTCGACACCCTTAGGTCGCACCCTCTGTTTACCCCACTGACTCCGGTCCGCTTAAACCGAGCTCAGTGCATAAGAAGCTGTCCTCACCTACCAGTGGCTGAGCCAAGGCCTGTGCGCTAATGTAAACTCCAGCACTCTTAGGTAGTTTGTTTATTATTTACTTGGCATAATACCATCCTTTATAAAGCATAAAATATAGGGAACCCTTAGTCCCATTATAAATCCACAACCGGGTGCAGTTTTCTTACCTTTAGTTTCCAAGTGTACAAGTTACGTGAGATGACTCTTGAGCACGATTTGTTTCCCGAGCCCCTAGCTTATACGTAGTCACAACCAAGATAAGGAATACCATTAATAATTGCGAAAGGATTTCTAGATAAGGTTCTAGTCTCCGGAACATCGAATTCCACCAAACACGGTAGTAGATTCGATCCCGAGCACCCTAGGTTAAATTCCCATGCTTAAAATCCCAAAAACCCAAATTTCCTTAAGGGCTGCGGCTCAGGCTCCCTATGCCGCAGCATGGCCCCAACCAAAGGCTCATTCATGCCCAGAACCAGACATGAGTCGCGACCCTACAAGCCCTATGCCGCGGCCCGCCCTACATCTTCAACACTCATCAGCCTTAGAGGGCCGCGGCACTCCAAGAATTATGTCATGGCCCGACCCCTTTGAACCCAAAAAAACCACCATTTTTTACTCTCAAAACCATCCAAAACTATCCCAATTCCATAACTCAATTATCACAAAACTTCTAACACGATTCCAGCTACACAACTCAGCAAAACCTTAGCCTAGAAACTCACCAAAATCCCACTTCAATCTCTGAAACTCAAAATCTTAAAAACATCAAAACCATTTAAGAAAACACTAAGATTCAGTCATTAAATCATAAATTCGAGCTTACCTTCTCTGATGAACAACTCTCTAAAAGATTTCTGAGCTAACTCCCAAGTTCCAAGCTTCAATTCAGTCCTTCAATGTCAAAACCCATAAACACCTCAAAACTCAGCCATAAACACAGAATTTAACCACCATGCATAAAGCTTACGGCTTACCTTAATTCTTGATTGAATCATCAGTTAATCCTTGAGCTAATCTCCTAAATCACATCTCCAATTCTCTGAATCCCAGCCAAGTTTTTCTTAATTTTCTTGTGGTTTTATTTGAGAGAGAAAGAGGAGAGGAGGGAAGGTTGGTTCTTAATGTTTCCACTGTGTTCTGTGTTTTACTTAGTGTATCCTTCGGTAATTAACTCAATCCCGAGGCTCGGGGTACCGAAAACATCCCCGAGGGCAAAATGGTAAAATTTCCCAGTATTCCCACCTAAGCTTTCTAACCTCAAATTTATCTCCAATTATTTATTTCCATAACCCAATAACCCATATAACCATCCAATACCCGAAATACCCCTTGACTTGCCCCAAGTCAAGTATTAAGTCCCGTTGTGACTTTCCCGCTAACTAGCTCCCTAGGATCGCCTCAAGTTGCATGCTGTAGATTTATCCACATAATAATGTGGTTCTCACAATTATAGCATATAATCACATTTACATTCATATCACCTGTAACGACCCAAATTCGCTAATAAGGCTTAAGGGCCTAGATTAGTGTAGCTGGAGGGCATAATGGGAATTATGTGCGACTTTAATGAGTAAAATGAATTATTATGATTTAAAGCATGTTATATGACTATTTGACTATTTGAGATGCATGACTAAGTGTATTAGTATGCATGTAGGCCCTGATTAGGTTAGAAGGGCATAATTGTAATTTTGGCCATTATGGGCATAATTGTACTGATATATGTGATAATTGTCGAGACCACATTATTATGTGGATATATCTGTGATCTGTGACTCGAGACGATCCTAGTGAGCAGATTAGCGAAAAAGTCATGGCGAGGATTTATACCCGGCTCAGGGTGAGCCTAGGGGTATAAATGGGAATTTAGTGAGTATATTGGATTTTATTTGGACATCGAGGAATATAATTGGAGATTAATTAGGTATTGGGAATTAAGTGGTAAATATTAGAGACACTCGAGGAGTTAGCAGGAATTGGGGTGAAATGACTAAAATGCCCTTAAGTGGACTAAAGGACTTGGAATTAAAGGGGAGGGTATTGTGGTTATTTGGCAGATAGAGATAAGTAAAACTGAGGCTTTATGTTAGTGGAAGTTGTAGAAAAATATAGAAGTCTGAAAGAAAGAAAAGAGAAAAGGAAGGGAAAACAAAGTTGTATTCTCTAGGGTCGGTTTGTGGTTCTCTCCCCACTTTTCTTGGGTTTTCTTGGAGCAAAGCTCACTGGAGAGCTGGGTTAGGCTGAGCATCAAGGATCCTAAGCTAGGTTTGAAGACTTGACAGGGGTTTAGCAAGAACCCACCATCACCTGAGGTAAGACCTTGTAGCTTCTTCAGTTTTAGGTTTTAGTTTTTAACCTATGGTGCATAAGCTGGATTTGATGGGAAATTTAGGGAATTCAGGCCAAAGGCTGAGGAAGAGAAAGCTAAGGAGGTGTAGAGGTTGTCTTGAAATCTAAATCCCATTAAAGGTATGAAATTTTAAGCTTATAACTTTGATGTTTTGACTGGTTCCTGCTGAGTTTTGAGTTTAGAGTCAGCTATGGTGAATTTTTGGATTAGGGATGCATGTGATTGGGTTTTGAGTATTTGGGGTGCTTGGGATGAGTGGAGTGTGTTAATAAGGTTTTTTTTGAGTTTGGTGAAGGTTTGGAGAAGTTCTAGTTGAGTTTGGTTCGAGAAAATCACAGGAAGGAAAACTGAAGTGTTGGCTGTCTGTGACTAGCGCTACATCGCTAGCCTTTGGGCGCTGTAGCGCTAGGCCATGCATGTTGAGGGTATTTTGGTTCTTCTTGTAGCTCCCTCCCAAGAGCGCTGTAGCGCTACCCTATCTTCAAAAAGGGATTTTAGGGTTGTTTACAAGGGTTTTTGACCAAGGGTTTGGGGTTCGATTCCACCACCTTGTTTGGTGGAACTAGGACTTCCCGTGGGCTCGGGATTGGCCCTGAGGCTAGGTTTTGGACTTAAGGATTGATGATGACTTTGGCCTATGGTTGTGTTTAGGTGAGCGCTAGGGCTCGAGGGGGATCATGCTCAAGGAGTCGAGTGATCAAAGCTAGCAAATTGAAAGGTAAGAAAACTGCACCTGGTTATATGTTTGTGATGGGACTAAGTGCTCCCGATATTTGAATTATGTCAATGATGGTATTATTCCATGGGACATGTGATAGCAGCCTAAGGGTGCTATACACAATATTTGCGCACAGGGCGCGGCTTGGCCACTGGTAGCCGAGGACAGCTTAATATTCACTGAGCTCAGTTTAAGCGGGTCGGAGTCAGTCGGATAACGGAGGGAGCGTCCTGAGGGCGCTAGCCCTAGTTATCATTTGTGAACTGTTATATGATATGAGTTGATATGTTTAGTATGTGGAATACTTGATTATACTGAATGCTTATATGGTTGAGAATATGTAATGCTATATGAGATATTGAATTGTCTGTTGAATGCTTATGCTCTGTTGTTGTGTTTTCTTGTTGGGCCTTGGCTCACGGGTGCTACGTGGTGTAGGTAAAGGCAAAGGCAAGCTGGACCAATCGTGAGATGGAGAGCTATGGGGTTGAATGTAAATAGCCAGCTGTTCGATCGCCATGGTCGAGGAGCGGATCAGGACAGTGGTTGCCTAACTGTCTGTTTTGCCTTAATATGGCTTGTTATTGTATCTAAACCTTATGACTTTTGTAAACGGTCTTCAAACTTGATATTTTTGGGATCCCGTGTATACAGGAAACATTTCTTCATGAAAACGTGGCTTTTGAGGCCAAAACATTTTAACCCTAGTTCCTTTATAGTTTCAATAACACGTTTTTAACTAAACGACTTGATTAGCAAGTCTAGCACTTTATAAACACATAGTGTAGCGGTCTTGGTTATTCAGGATGTTACAACTTGGTATCAGAGCGTCCTAGGTTTATGGGTCCTGAAGACTGGCTGGATATGTACATTCGCTGTGAGAGACAGGCTCAACTCAGGGTTTGGTAATTCTGTATACATGATTATGTGCTTAAATGATTTGAGTGAGATATGATTGTTGATATATGTTTGATGAATAGGGAGCATGAGAAACTGATAGGGCCTAGCCCTTGACTATTGCATGATACTATTGAGGCGTGCTTATTAGCACTGTTGTGCATGTGAATGAGTATCTGGATGAATTGTTATAAATTGATTGCTTGTGAATGATTGGAGTTCCAGTGATGGATCATGAAAGGATTATTACCCTGTCATCATAGCCTAATTGCCGAGTCGTTGACTGCAGATTGACTTGGATCGTTATGCATCCAAGAAAATCCACGCGACTAGCCGGCAGGTCTGGGGCTAGAGATGATGATCGGGGCCCGACTCCTCCGCCAGTCCCTGAGAACCTGCAGCAGTTAATGGCTGACATGCAGGCTCGGCTTCAGAGCCAAGATGAACATATTCGAATTCTACAGCAGGCTCCATCTGGGAGTGTTGCCCCTATTGTGCCACCTGCAGTGGTACCGGTAGCGCAGCCAGTTGAGGTTGAGAACAAGTGGGAACCGTTGTATGAGCGGTTCAGGAAGCAACAGCCCTCGATCTTTGAGGGAGGACCAGATCCACTGAAGGCTGAGCAGTGGATGACTATCATTACTACCATTCTTGATTTTATGAGGGTGGAAGGACATGACAGAGTGGCCTGTGCCACTTATATGCTGAGGGAGGATGCCCGAATCTGGTGGGAGGTGGCATCACAGACTAGAGATGTTACTGTATTAACTTCGGAAGGGTTTAAGGATTTGTTCAGTCAGAGGTATTATAATGTTTCCATCAAGGCAGCGAAGATAAATGAGTTCGTGGGGCTGGTTCAGGGTAGTATGACAGTTACAGAATATGCCTTGAAGTTCGACAGACTTGCGAAGTTCACACTGGATCGTGTGCCTTCCGATGTAGCTAGGCAAGACAGATTAATCAGAGGGCTGAATGCTATGATAGCCCGAGATGTGAGAATTACCACAGTTCCTGGAGGGACAACTTATGCCCAGGCTGTGGAGAAAGCTCTTACCACTGAGGAAGCGGAGAATAAGATATGGAGAGAGAGTGCTATGAGGAGGGAGGGTCGCAGGGTGGTACCTCCATATCTAGTTCTGGTAGGGGCGGAGGCCCCAGTGATTTGAAGAGGAAGACCTCTGAGGCTTTGGGCATTCCTAGTCCTGATAGGAGAGGTCGGGGTACTCAGGGTGGCCGTCAGGGAGGCGGTGACACATGGAGAATTTATCCAGAGTGCACAAGATGCAAGAGACACCATCTGGGTGAGTGTCGGGCTAAGGCCTGCTATGTGTGCGGGGTGGTGAAGAAGGGTGAGACAGGGAAGTTGGACAGCTTAACTCCAGCTCGAGTGTTCACCCTGACGCAGGCGGAGGCCGAGGCTAGTCCCTCGGTAGTGACAGGTCAGCTTTCTAGTGCTGGCACTTCTTTTACTATGTTGACTGATTCTGGTGCTTCACATTCATTTGTATCTGATAAGGTGATTGATAGACTGTGTAGACCTAGTGAGTATAGTACTTCAGGGTTTGGGACTATTTTGCCTACAGGAGAGCTGGTAGTATCTAGGAGGTGGATTAGAGCACTGCTAGTGATAGTTGATGGTAGGGAGTTGTCAGTAGATTTGATTGAGTTGAGTATGGAGAATTTTGATATGATATTAGGTATGGATTGGCTGGTTAGATATGGAGCTACCATCGACTGTAGGAAGAAGATGGTGACTTTTGAGCCAGAGGGCGAGGATCCCTTTGTCTTTGTGGGAGCGGTGCATGGACCCCGCATACCCAGGATATCTACGTTGATAGCCAGAGATTTGTTACAGGGTGGATGTTACTCATTAGGGTACAGAGCCCCAAAGTGTTACTCATTAATCACCTATCTGATTAGGGTGCGTTGCCCCAGAGTGTGACTCGATAGTCACCTAGCTGATTAGGGTGCGGAGCCCCAGAGTGTGACTCATTAGTCACTTATCTGATTAGGGTTGCAAGCCCCAAAAAGATTACCATAATCATTTATTGATATTACCTACATGCAGTAAGAAGTTTAATTGCTGAGCCTTGGCTCACGGGTGCTATGTGGTGCAGGTAAAGAAAAAGAAAAGCTCACCCAGCCTTGAGTATAGAGCATAGGTGGCCATGTGTACATATGCGACCGCTTGACCACGACGACCAAGGTGTTTCTCAAAGGAACTAGGGTTTAACCCTATTTTTGTCTCTTAGGTCGGCGGGATGAATTTTGTATACTGTAATGACCATTTTGGATTGTAATTAACTTTGTAAACACTTTTATGGGCCCATGTACAGTTGCATGGTCGCATTCACACATGATTGGGATCAGCCGAAACATTATTAGCCATGCGCTTAACATAGACAAAGGATTCCCTTCAAATAAACAAAAAAAAAAGGCTCCTGGATGATGAAAGGAAGAAATCCTTTAAAGAAGAGGTCGAAAGGCTAAAGGAAAATTAGTTTATCTGAGATGCTTTCTATCATGTTGGATAGTCAATCCTTTGTTAGTTCTGAAGCCCATTGGAAAGTTGCGAACTTGCATTGATTATTCAGACCTCAACAAGGCATGCCCAAAGGATTTATTTCCCCTACCTCGAATTGACCAGCTCATAGATGCGGCTGCGAATCATGGCATCATATCATTCATGGATGTGTATTCTAGATATAACCAGATAGCCATGCATGCACCCGACCAGAAACATACAACTTTATGATCGGTAAGGGTTTATACTACTACAATGTGTTGCCTTTCAGGCTCAAGAACGCAGGGACCACATACCAGAGATTGGTGAGTAGGATGTTCCCCGAGAAAATAGGGAACAACATGAAGGTTTATGTGGATGACATGTTGGTTAAGTCCAAGCATAACTGCAACCATCTTGATGATCTCGATGAATGCTTTGCTATACTTTAGAAATACAATATGAGACTTAACCCGCAAAAATGCTCATTCGGAGTATCCGCTGGAAAGTTTCTCGGATTCATAGTAAATGCTCGACGCATAGAGGCAAACCCGGATAAGATCAAGGTGTTAATTGATATGCCCTCACCTTGAAAACATAAAGCTATCCAGAGTTTAACTAGACGAATGGAGGCCTTAAGTAGGTTGATATCGAAATATACAGACACATGTCTTCCATTCTTTAATCTTTTGAGGGGGGCAAGAAATTTGAATGGTCGAATGAGTGTGAGTTCGCTTTCCAAGCCCTTAAAAAGAACCTCACTGAACCACCAATCTTTTCTAAACCATTCACAGGGGATGTTTTGTACTTATACCTCGCCACAATCGAGCATGCAATAAACAGAGTACTTGTTCAGGAGGATAAGAAAGTACAAAAAATGGTTTATTATGTTAGTAAAAGGTTATTGAGGGTAGATTCGAGATATCCATTGATGGAAAAGCTATCCTTGTGCTTGATAAATGCATCTCGAAAGCTTTGACCTTACTTCCAGGCTCATCCTTTACACGTATTGACTGACTAACCATTAAGGCAGGTATTGTCGAAACCTGAGGAGTTCAGAAGACAGTTAAAATGGGCAGTTGAACTTGGGCAATTTGAGATCACTTATCACCCGAGAACAACGATCAAAGGATAAGCCTTATCAAATTTCATAGTTGAATGTACGGGAATCACCAACGAGGAAGTCATAACTCCAGCCTGCGAGTTGTGAAGACTTTACGTCGATGGGTCTTCAATTAAGTACAAGTCAGGGGCAGGAATTATTTCGTTCACTCTGACTAGAAATTGTTTTCATTCAGCCTTACGGTTTGGCTTCAAGGCATTAAATAACGAGGCTGAGTATATGAAGAATTATTAGTGGTACTTTGGATAGCTTCTGAGCTTAAAGCAAAAGTCATTCACTGCTATAGTGACTCCCAATTGGTCGTTAACCAAATCTTAGGAGAATATTAGGCTCATGGCATTAAAATGGTAGCTTACTTGGAGAAAGTTAAGGCAACATTCAAGCAATTCGAGTTGTATTCCATTGAACAAGTTCTGCTGGAGCAAATCTTGAATGCATATGATTTAGCCAAGCTCGCCACAACAAGGGAAGCTGATGCACTCAATGTGGTGCCAGTCGAGTTCCTACCAGTCCCCAGCATAGCCGAGCCTGAAGAAGAAGACGCCAACATGATTGACTTGCAACCTACCTGGATGACCCCCATAATTGACTACCTCGAAACCGAGAGCCTCCCAGCAGATCAGAGTAAGGCTGGGAAACTTATGTACAAGACACCAAGGTACACTATCTTGGAAGGGAAGTTGTACAGAAGAGGGTATTCATGTCATTGTTAAGGTACGTAACTCCACTCGAGGCCAGAAGAATTTAGAAGAAATCTATGAAGGATTTTGCGAATACCACACTGGGGGGGATAGTCTATCAAAAAAGGTGATTAGGAAAGGATACTTCTGGCCTATGGTTAAAGAGGACTCGTTCGGATACATCAAGTGCTGTGACAAGTGTCAACGGTTCGCTTCAATCCTGCGAGCTCCGCCAACCGAGCTCACCAAGATGAGCTCTCTGTGGCCATTCACAGTATGAGCAATCAACCTCATAGGATCCTTACCAACAGGAAAAGGGGGAGTAAAATATGTCGTAGTCGCTATTGATTACTTCATGAAGTGGACCGAGACCCTCTTGCTGCTATCACCTCAAAGAAAGTTTTGGATTTTGTGGTGAAGAATATAATTTGCAGATATGAGATACCAAGAAAAATAGTATCAGACAACGGGGCCCAGTTTGATGGCGAATTGTTTACACAGTTCTGCGAAAAGAATGGGATAAGCAAAAGTTTTTCCTCAGTAGCCAATCCACAAGCAAATGGCCTGATCAAAGTAGTGAACAAGACTCTGAAGAGCTCGATTAAGAAAAGGCTCGAAGAGGCTAAAGGAAAATGGCCAAAAGAATTACCACAAGTCCTATGGGCCTACAAAATGACGGCTCGGACTTCGACAGGGCATACCTCTTCTCCCTGGCTTACAGTTGCGAAGCTATGCTACCTATTGAGGTCAAAATCCCAACAATCAGACATGAGGCATACGACCAGACCTCAAACCAATCCCAGCTCGAAGAAACTCTAGACCTAAATGAAGAAAAATGAGATGAAGCCCAACTTAAGAACGTTGCATACCAAGAAAGGGCTACAAGATACCTCAACAAGAGGGTTCGAGAAAAAAAATTTGGATTGGGAGATTTGGTACTCAGACACGTGGTTTTGGCCACACGAAACCCCTCGGCAGGCATGCTCGGGCCCAATTGGGAAACAACCATATCAAATAGAATCCATCATTCAACCTAGTGTTTATAAATTAGCGAGATTGAATGGGGAATTGGTACCACGAGCTTGGAATGGTGAACATCTACGACCTTATTATCAGTAATATAGGAATGATGTTTATTCATTTTTAACCCAGCTTGTACTTAATTTTTTCTTTTTATCAATAAAGCACTGATTTTTATTCAAATTTTATGTATTTTTATTGTTGTACTTTTTGCAATCTTTCAAAATTCAATAACCTAATATTACAATCATAGGATATTAAGGGGGCATAAGTGGTATACAATAATACCATAAGCTCGAAAGTATAACATTAATAAAAATGAAATAAAAGTAGTCAAAGTGTATGGATTATTAACCAGGCATGAATAAAAAAGTATATGTATTATTAACCAAACACAAACTAAACAAATCTGGAAAGAACCGGCAAACTCCATTCGACAATAATTAAAAGTTGGAATGCTAGATTAAAAAACAAAAGTTATAAGTGGAGACAAAGCTGGATATTTTTGGAAAGAAGTTTCGTCCTCGAAACCTCGAGAACATACTCGAGGATGAGGAAAAGTTACTATAAATAAGTAAGAAATAACTAGATTAATGAGGTTACATGCCTATAAGTATTTTAAACGAAGATACGAGGTAAAAGTAATATTTGATTTTTTGGATAACGATGTCGAAAAAAATGTGCAATCGAATGAACTATGTATGAATACATGGAAGTTCGAACTCAAGCACGACAAGTATTTGTACGGATAAACAAATATAGATGTAAATACTTTATGGGCATGCTTGAAATATTTCAAGGCTAGAAATATGAAGTATGCAATAAAGGAAAAAAGTTTTAAAGGTAGACAGTATGCATAAAGATTTTGAGAAAGAAATTTAAGCATAAAATATAAACTACCATTAAAATATAAAAAAATCAAACCTTGAGTTTTAATTGTCTTTTCCCCAAGGGCGTGAAAAATATATATATATAATTACAAGGGAAACAAATATGGGTCGCAGCCCATAAGATGGTCTTCAAGGATCAACAGCTCCATCAACCGTGGTCCCGGCTTGCTCGGACGCCTCTCCCACCTCTTCACCATCAAACCTGGCCTCATCCTCTTCCATTCGAGCCTGCCACCTGGTGATAAACTCAGTCTCCCTATCGGATAGAAAGCTGGTATCGAGGTAAGGATTGTTGGCCCAAATTTGATACATCGCCATGTCTACGGCGCTATCTTTTTTGGTCTTAAACTCCTCAAGAAGATGAGCCTTCTCACTCTCGATGAACTCAAAAGTCATCTTCTAGTCCTATTCTAACTTGGTGTTAAGCTCCTGGACTCTTTTGTTCTCTGAATCTCTGGCCTTCACCTCCTTCCGAGTCACCTCCAGCTTGGCGTTCAACTCCTGGATCCTTTTAATCAATACATCTCTAGCTTCCACCTCCCTCTGGGCCGCTTCCAGCTCCAGCCGAGCCTTGTTAAGATCATCCTCGGCCTTGAGCTATGCATCTCTGGCTTCTTGGGCATGCACCTTGCTTGTTGTGACCTCGCGGTTCAAGATAAAATTATGCTGAAGAAAGGATAAGAAACTTTGCCATTAAAAATTGATGTTAGAAACAAAGAAATAAAAGTTGGCACGGTAACAGGGAGCCTACCAGTTTTGAGAAAATAACTTACCGAAGAGAGCAACTCTCCACTCTTGTAAAAAAGAGTGTTGGCATCCTGGAAAGTAGTCAGGAAGTCCTACTGGGAACCCCAAGGTTGCTAAGGCAATGACCCATGCAAGTCAATGCGTCAGAACCCAGCTGCACCCCAGAGGTATCGGCAGCACTTTCAACCACAAACTCAGGCACGTAGGTCGAAACCGTAAGATGGCGGTCTTGGATAGGAGGCTGAGCAAGATGAGCTTTGTTTGGTTAACCCGCAGGAGAAAGGGCCACGATTTTTGAGACGGTAGTAGGGTCGGTGACCTGGCCCAAGTCGGATGGCTTCGAGGCCGGTCAGGCTTCTTGGAGATCTTGGAAAGGAAGCCTCCCTTTTAAGACGCCTGGTGTCGTTTGTTTGCCCTCAAGGCAACCAGCTTGTTGAGGAGGTTGTCCAAGTCAAAATCCATCTCGCCTGAAAAGGAACAAAAAGATCAATTATGTTGAGAAAAGAAAAAATACAAAATTCTAATATTGAAAATGACTAAGTATTAGGAGCCTAACTAGAGGACTCATTTGAGCTCGAGCTAGGGGATCAGGAAATTCCCCTATCTTTTGACGAGGCTAATGGAGTCCCCTCCCTAAAAGTAGGGGACATCCTCGAAAGGTCCCTATAGTCATTGGCCCCATACTAGATGGCTATCCTATCCCAAACTTCGTTTAGACTATACATCGTTTGGTATTTCCCCAACCAGCTATCAAACCTATGTACCTTAAGGTCTACCTCTCACTAGACCATGAAATTTTTCTGGGGATTGTTAAATAAAACTATGGTATTGGGTTCCTGTCTAAGCAAAGTGGGAAACCATTTGGGCAGGTTAAGCACAACTTTACCTCCTTCAGACGAGCACATTGAGGCCTCGTCTTGTGGTTCGTTACCCGAGCATGAAGGTTCGACGGGCCTAGGTACAAGGTCGCATGAGATCGAACCCACATGTTTACCTCTGGTGGGTATCTTGGCCGTTAGCACTAGGACTTCTTCCAACCACGCATACTTGCAGATTCTCGAGTCATCTGTAGACTCCTCTTCACCAAGGAGGCCACAAATCTGGAGCTTGTCCTCGTGACGGAGGTAGTTGAGAGATCGCCAACCGTAGGTGAGCTTGAGGATTGCTTCCCTATGGTCATTCATGGTCTCTGTAGGCTATAAGCGATGATAATTGGCTACAAGAAAAGGTTGGATGAGCATTTCAAGCTTGAAATAAAAGAAGAAATCAAAGAACCATGACAGGATACTTACGAATCCATTGGAATGAGTAAAAATGGGAAGGAGTGAGACTGTATGTCTAGAAGAACATGGTCTTGAAGTTGGGAGGATGGTTGGGGATATCCTCGAATAACCGTCTCTCATTTGGGTAGCTCGACAAATAGTAAAACACACCTCCACCATGAGCTCGGGAGGGGTTTCTCTTGAGGCAAAAGAGGTATAGAATCTCTCGTGCCGAAGGCCCATCCAACTTCATCTTGTGGTATAAGGAACTATGAGTGGCCAAGACCCTATATGAGTGGCTCTAGAGCTGGAAGGGGGCGATGCCAACATAGTCTGTGAAGCTCCAGAAGTATTCCCTTTTGGGAAGTAAGGCCCCAACTCGCATGTGCTCGTGACTCCAGGCCACGAGCTTAACCTTCCTCTCATAATCGTCTTTGCCTGGAGTGAAGCAGCTCCTCTCATCGGAGCTAGCGAGCCGGCACATCAGCTTGTTGGAAAGCTTTAACCCATGGTAGGATAATAACTCTAAAATCTGTCTGGTCAAGGTAATGGAACATTGGTAATGTTTGGCCTCGAAAAACCTATCCTCTGAAACTGCAATTGAAAGGGGCTTAGAAGTGTTCTGCTGTTTCAAAATATTCTCCATGAGGTTGAATGAGAGTGCACCGGGGGAGTAGGCTACAGTGACTTTAAGCTTAGGATCTAGTAGAATTGGTCGGATCTCAGGGTCCGGATCGGGATACACAATAACTCGAAGCTTCCTTCTTTTTCCCTCTTCGACCTCGTCAATTTGGTGTTGAAAATGGGCTCAGATTTCCTCTCTTTTGAGCTATTCCTTGTGTTCACATATTATCCATTTGTTTCATGTAATAAACGATTTAGGACAAGGAGATGGTAGATGGTAAGGGATAGCAAGCTCGGGCCCCCACCGATTCTCTGAAGATTGCGACATCTAACAAGAAAGACAAAGGTGCGGGCCCATTATAAAAAAGAAAGCAGAAAAGATTAAGATCTTGATAACTCAAGTTTGCAAGCTCAAGATAACGAGATTGCCTTAATCGAGTCTGTAGGGTCTAAAGGGAAAGATTAACTCAAATGCCAACACAAAACCATTATAAAGTTTAAGGCATCAAGAGTGTACCCACGCGAGAGTGGAGCGATTTCTATCAGTTTAAGAGTATTCGGAATTCCTAGGAAAAGGTGGCTAGTTACCCAAAAAAGGAGACATTATCGAGATACATGCGTTAAACCCTAATCTAGAACCCCTATATTTCTTAAGCTATACAAAACTTATAACCTAACACCTCACCACCTAAAAAGGTCCCATTTTTATCAGTTTTTACCATAATTTTTTGCCTAAAACGTATTTCTAATATATTCAATCCTATACTTATTCAAAGTTATTTTTTGCAAAGAAAGTTCAAAAGTGAGGCAATAACTAGAGAGGTTTTATTACGTATAGAGGAAACGTATAATATATATCTATATGATCAGAAAACTTACACAAGGTTGTTTGTGGAAACGAGGAGATCGTCGACTGGAGAAGGGGAAGCAAAAATGTTCTCAAGGAGTCGAAGGTGGTGAGGTTGCTTTGCTTCTTCGGTTTGGAAAACATGCAAAGAGAAGAGCTTTGGTTCGTGTTTCTTTTTTGAAATCTAAAATGAAAAGGTGAATGAAGTGGTGAATAAGAAAGGGTATATAAAGGCAAAGGGAATGGTAAAAGTCTAATGGATCTGGACCGTTGCATGATGAATTGAAAAAATATGAACGATCCTATTCAATCTTGAAAATGGCAACAAAAAGGGAATAGGAGAGGACGTTCCCAGGTAAAAGGCTACTCGAATACTCTCGGCAAGCAATCCCCCAGTGACATGTGTCCACACTCGAGTGTAGTAGATAGGCACGTTTTACGAAAGTGAAGTTCAAAAGTTTCCTTCTCAGAGGATTCAAACCAACACTTTTGAGGGGACAAAATGTTACACCCAAATTTCGAGAACAAAATAAATAGCCTCACAATGTAGGCTCGAAAAGGTTAAGGTCGGGATCTACAAATGTTGGTAGTACACTTATGCGGAATATCAAGTGGCTCTAGATTTGTTGTTATCACTCAGGGATGAGTCGCAACTTTTGAGCCTGAGTTGCAGGCTCGGAGGCACCAACCTTCTCCGAGGGACGAGTTTGACCAAATTACTAGATGAGGAGGAGGTTATAACTGGAACAATGAGCTCAAAGCTCGACCAACCTCAAAAGCGCCTCATCACAAAGATCGAGCTCAGTGACGTGTTTGGCACGTGGAAAGACTATTAGGAAATCCCTATTTCATAGGGATTCGTTATTATCATATATTAAATCCCGATTGTCATGGGATATTATGTAATTAACACATTTATAGTATTTATTTCAAATTTATTTGATTGAATGTAACTTCCCTGAATGAGAGGAAGATATTCTCACAACCAGGTCTATAAATAGCCTGGAGAATTTCATTTGTATTCATGCACAAATTGTACTAGAGAATACTCTGCCAAATTGCTTTCATTCAAAAGCTTTGAGAGAGTAGTGATAATAACAGTGACTCGTGGACTAGGCAGATTTTAACTGCTGAACCACGTAAAAAACTTATGAATCCTTATACTTTTTTATATATTCTTGTGTAGTTCTCTTCATATTTAAGTTGATGGAAAATGACGTCAACAAATAAAAATCAGCAAGCGTAAAAATCACTTAGTATTCCAAAAATGTTCATAATTCCTTTTTAACAATTCACTCTAACATGTTTCTATACTTTTTACATTTTAATATTACAATTAGCATGCAAAACTAACAAAACCAAAAATCAAGCTATTCTAAGCCATATAAAACACCCAAGGCCGAAACCTACATGATCAAACAACTCAACTCTCTTCTGCATGTTTATAGAATAATAAGGAAACAACATTAGCATATAATAGTATACCAAATTCAAGACTAAAACTGTAATATGCATCTATCATCATCTTTGCATATTGTTGCATAAATCATTAGAATCAAAATATCAATGGCATTATAAACATAAGATCCCCACATAACTCTCATCAAACTCATACATCAATCATACCCAAAACTCTCTCATGCTTGTCTAAACACTCATACATGCCCAAACACACACACACACCCAACCATAGAGCCACATACGCCTAGGCCTCTTACAAGAATACATATGTTTATAGCAAATCATTTATAGAAAACTACTCATACATAACCCACATGCATATTTCTTTTCATGTTTCTATGGATTGAAGAAAAATAAAGACATGGAGAACAATCAAAATACATAGAGACAAAATTCATCCAAACAACCAACACCATATCAAAACATAAACAATAAATAATCACCGTAACAACAAAAGGGTAGGGTTTTCTATTACCTCCTTGGTAGTGTTCAAGAACATAAAAGCTATGATCAAACCTCTTTGATACCCTATGGATTTTGAAACCCACAACTAAGAGAAAAGAAAATATTCTTAGAATTAAGAAGAAGAAGGAGAATGAGAATATCACTATGAACCAACATGCTTATCCTTAGAGATTTTTGAAATCCCTTATTTCTCTTCTTGTTTCTTCATTTGTTTCTCCACTTCTTTCCCTAGCCTCACGAGTTCTCCCTCTTCCTTCTCCCTCTAGGTTTTGGTAGCCACAATGCAAATGAGCTATCATGGTCAATTTTTTTCCTTTTTATTTAGCCTAGTGGTCGCACCCTATTCTTCCAATGGGAATGAGAAAGTTTACAAACTCATTTCCCTTAATCTTGCCTAAAATCAATTTAAAATAAAAAAAAATAATTAAATGGGAAAAATATGTCAACAACTAAATAAGGAAAATTTTCTTCTTGCTCTTCCAAGCCTCTACATGCCCACTCCCTCTCTCTCTTCCTTCTTACTTGTTTCCTTTTCTCTATGTGAACACTAGTCCTTCTAGAATATCTCATATTTACTTATCTCAATTTCTTTTTTCTTTAAATAATAAATAATAAATAAAATAGAGAGGAAAATACATTATGAATGGAAAACTAATGCATGCTCACCATGCATACCTTGCACATGCACACACACAAGTGCTAGGATACATTTCTACTAACCGTGCACCTTGGTGCACACAAACAAAACTCCATAACTCACAAAATAAAATAATTAACAATTTTAATTCACATGATTTCTACCAAACAATAAAAGTAAATTCCTAACTCTTAACAATTAACAATTAATAATAAAATAATACACACAAATTAATACAACTAAAAAAAATTGGTGCACTACAATGTAGAAGTACTCATTGTAATATAAGATAAAACAAACACACAACATTCAAATTGTGAACTCCTCTCTCCTTAAGTAAGTTTTATGTCAGAAAACTTAATTATTTACTCAATTAGGTTTTCTACTATTCAAGAAAAACAAAGAAGAGGAAGAAGAAATATTTTGGGTGGTCTCAATATCAAAATTTGAATTTTCATATTAGCCATGGTTTGAAATCATCGTAATATCTTATAATTTACCAATGAATTATTTGTTCATTAAATGATGAAGGAGAAAAAAAAACATATATGATTACAATTTACATCGCCATGCTTCGTAAGTCCCCTTCAACACTATATTTTGCCGAGGAACCCTATTTATAATGGGAAATATCATGTTCTATGCATGGTAGTGAAAATTTTTAATATTCTAACATAAGTTACTATCCCAAATATATGACAATTTCAATTTTTTGGACAAAAATACCCCTAACATTCAAACATCTATTTTCTCTCTCAGTTCGAACTCTCTCTCTCTAACATCTCTCATTCTCTCATTCTCTCACTCTCTCTCTCTCTCTCACTCTAATCTTGTAGATCTCGAAAAAATATCAAAATTTTAAAAAATCATCTGAAATGGACATTTGAATGAAAATATATGGACCTCCAAATTATTCATCAAATTTTAGTGCAAAGCATCAAAATTGCATCGAAAAAGTATCGTTTTGGCCAAAAATCAAATTTTCATGATTGCATCGCAAAAGCATCAAGACAACATCGATTTTGCATCTAAAAAGCATTGATTTTGCATCGAAAAAGCATCGTTTTGCCCAAAAAATAAGTCTTCATGATTGCATCGCAAAAGCATCGAAACACCATCGATTTTGCATCGAAAAAACATTGTTTTGGCCAAAAACAAGTTTCATGATTGCATCGCAAGAGAATCGAAAATGCATCGATTTTGCATTGAAAAAGATTCGTTTTGGCCAAAAAACAAGATTTCATGATTGCGTCGCAAAAGCATCGAAACACCATCGATTTTGCATCGAAAAAGCATTGTTTTGGCCAAAAATCAAGTTTCATGATTACATCGTAAGAACATTGAAATTGTAACGATTTTGCATCGAAAAAGCATAGTTTTGGCCAAAAAAACAAGTTTTCATGATTGCATGCAAGAGGATCGAGACACCATCGATTTTGCATTGAAAAAACATCGATTTTGCATCGAAAAAGCATCATTTTGGCAAAAGAAAAAATAAGTTTTCACGATGGCATCGCAAAAGCATCGAAATTGCATTGAAAAAGCATTGTTGCAATTTCAATGCAAAATCGATGGCGTTTCGATGCAAAATTGATGGTGTTTCGATGCTTTTGCGATACAATCATGAAAACGTTTTTTTTGCCAAAACGATGTTTTTTCAATGCAAAATCGATGGTGTTTCGATGCTTTTGCCATGGACTCATGAAATCTTAATTTTTTGCCAAAACGATGCTTTTTTATGCAATTTCATTGCTCTGCACTGAAATTTGACAAAAACTTTAGAGGTTCATATTTTTTTACTCAAATGTCCATTTCAAATTATTTTTTTTTAATTTTGGTATTTTTTTCGAGATTAGAATGAGAGAGAGAGAGAAAGAAAGACTGAGAGAATGAGAGACGTTAGAGAGAGAGTTCGGACTGTGAGATAAAATAAGTGTTTGAATATTAAGGATGATTTTATTCAAAAAATTGTAATTATCATATATTTTGGATAATAACTTATGATGGCATATTAAAAAATTTCTCTAAATTATCATAGATATAACATTAAATTTCCCTTTATAATTAACAATTTCAACTTATGTTATGAACACCTCAGCTCCTTTATGGGCATCACTTAAAAAGTCAAAAGGACATCAAATGTGGCAGCGTATTTGGACTTTTTTTTTCGTTATTAATTTTCTTGATAAATAAATAACTTAATGAAAATGTATTTTTGTAGCTTTTCAAAAGTAAATGGTTATATTAAAAGGCAATCAGATATCCATTTGCTGATAAAATTTTAAAGGGAAATTTGAGTTTTAATGCAATAAGTGACACTACATTTAAAAAATACCCTATCCCTATATGACTCTCGTTTTGGTGCTGCTAATGACGTTACTACCCAAAATACCCCTGGCATAATTTTCTCAAACTCTTCGTATTCTCTCCCAAATTCCCAAACCAAGAAAACTTTGAAATTGATAACCCTCGATTGAATCCGTAAAACCCAACCTTCATTGTCTTCCACGACCACGAACAAGGGCTCCCAAAGGGTCGGAGTTGACGATCGGAGAAGGGGAAGGAGAAAACGTCGAGCAAGCCGACCAAACTTTTAGGAAACAACCCCAAAGAAATCGAAGGTGATGGATTTCATTTTTAATCTGCAATATGTGTATGTGCCTGGTTTTTTTTTGGTGATTTTTGTTCATAGAATAGATCGGGGCTGGGGAATGAACAAATCTGGATTTTTTCGATATTTTTCATGCAACTCAATAGAAATCGATAGGACTTGATAGGACTCGATAGTACATGATAGGGACTGGATTTGACTATGCCTCGATAGGCCTCGATGGGACTCGATAGGACTCGATGAAATTTTAGGCTTTGGGATTTTTAGGGCCTACCTAGATAGGAATCGATGATATAGGGCTTTGGAATTTTTAGAGCCTACCTCAATAGGAATTGATAGGACTCGATGATACGGGGCTTTGGGATTTTTAGGGCCTACCTCGATAGGAATCGATAGGACTCGATGATACGGGGTTTTGGGATTTTTAGGGCCTACCTCGATGGGAATTGATAGGCCTCGATGGGAATTGATAGGCCTCGATAGGACTCGATAGTAACCTGATGATATTATTCTTTGTGATTTTTAGAACCCACCTCGATAGGCCTTGATAGGACTTGATAGGACTCGATAGTTTCTGCCTCAATGGGACTCGATAGGCCTCGATAGTGACCAGATTGTTTTACATTTTTAACATTTTTTTGTTTTTTTTTCCAGATGCCTGACCTTATTGTGCCGTTGGAGAAGCACTTTCCTGGCCATGTCACTTATAGGGGTAGTGCCTACCTGGATACCCTTATAAAGCAGTTTCAGAGGCATGGTCTTATTGAAAGGGCACAGGCATGCCCGTTGGGACAGTTCTTTAAGGCGAAGCTGTTTTGTTTTTCTGGGGTTCTGCGGCATCAGCTAATGTTGCATAAGGTAGAAAGCAAGAAGCCTGAAGAGGGTCAGTTCTACCTGGGCAACACTCTATGTAGATTTGGTATTACAGAGTTTGCCCTAGTTACCGGGCTAAATTTCGGGAAATCACCGTCCGCAGATGAGTTGAAAGAGCATCTTTCAAGTGATCGGATCATCCAGGAATATTTTAATGGTGATTTGAAGGTTAGTTTTGGTCAGTTGGAAGATGCATTGAAGGCCTCCACAAACCCAGAAGATGCATTTAAGCTGGGTTTGTGCTATTTGATAGAGGGGGTACTGAATGCCCCAGAGAAGACAATGACGATATGGGGAGATTCCCTGAAAATGGTTGAGGATATTGATTACTTTTTCAAGTATCCATGGAGGAAGTTGTCATTTAAGAAGGTTAACAAAGGAGTTCAGAAGGACATGAAGAAGCAATTAAAACACTGTGAGGAGAAGAAGAAAGAGGGGTCAAGCAAAAAACAGAAGGAGGCGAAGTATAGTTTCAATTGTTATGCACCCGCGCTTCTTTACTGGGCTTTTGAGGCCATGCCTTCTCTCGGGAGTAAGTTCGGTGAGAACAGTGGGAATCAGATTCTGAGGATGCTTAGCTGGGCTACGAAGACTGATATCACTATTTTGACAGTTCTGTTGGTTCCTATATTCGCCAACTGTCGAGTAAGTTCCATTTTATCTTGTTAAATGTCACAGATTAATTGATTAATGATTTATTTTATTAAAGTTTTCCTAACACATGTTATTCAACCATGCAGTTAGTGGTATTTCCCATGTTGAAGCCACGTCCCGGTGAGGTAGTCTACTACAATAGCCTCCCAGAAGTTGATTCCAGGTTATTCCCTGAGTTGGAATCAACTATGGGGGAGGCTGGGACTGCAGCGGAGGAAGTAGTGGTACCTGAGAATGAGGCAGAGAAGCTAGCAAAAGTTGCAAAGGAAGCCTCCATTTTTTATGAGGATGTCCCGAGGGTTGAGGAGGGCACTTCACATGCATGTGCAGCTTCATCTAGTCAGGTTTCCCAGCCTAATTATGAGCAATTGATGCAGAGGCTCAAGAGGGTTGAGGAAGGCCAGACAACCTTACTACAGAATTAGACCACGATCATGGCTCAGTTGGTGCAGCTGCTTTCACTGGTCTCAGGTCGATCCACCGACGTAAAATCAAATACAGAGTCTGATATCTTGCCTGCAGACTACGAGCGCGGTGATCAACCCTCCACTCCACAAGCCCATACATCTGTAGTTGCCAGTGATGCTGACAGTTCCAGTGTACGAGTACTGTAGCCCGAGGAGGCAGCTGGCCTTGAATTTGTCAGGAAGAAACGCAGGCCCAAGCGTTTTGATGACTTCACCAACCCAACAAAGAAGATCAGACTAGATAAACAGGGGCTAGTTGCTGAACCATTGAGGAAGTGTGACCCACAACAAGAGAAGAGCTTCCATAAGTGGATCATCGGGAAGATCGACAACAAGAGTGACCGAAACGTCTATACTGGGACGCACGATGTGTCATGGTTCTTGCAGTTGCACACAGTCCAGACTTGGCTTTGGGATCCAGTATGTAAATTACATTCATGTTTTCAATTCAATCTTAAAATATATTGATGGTACTAACGAATTTTCATGTTTTTTTAGCATATTGATGCCGCTTTGCACATGCTACGCCGTCGTCGCCACTTTTACCATGCTGCATTTCGGCAAGATGCTGCGATCATGAACACCACCTTCCCCCAGGTGTGCCTAGGTCATTGGAATCATTTCAGAGATACCGGCACTAAGTATACATGGGACGAAGATGTGCTGAGAATGTTGAAGGGTGATGATAATTAATTCCTTGTATCATGGAAAAATGTGAGTGAAGTATATTTTGCCTTGCACGTCGAGAAAGCCGCACATTGGATCGCCATTGAAGTCTTCATTCCAATGTGGTGCATCAAAATTTATGATTCCAACCATAGCGTGCTCAGTCCCACTCTGATGGAGGAAGCGATCAAGCCATGGTGCTTATTGTTGCCTTCATTGTTATGGTGCTCTGGCATGTTTTCCGACCATGAGGACCTCCAGGTGTATCCTGAGCAGAATGCAGAGCCTTTTTCATATTTTCGTATTTCTTCGGAGGAGTGTCCTCAGACTAATACAAGGTATTCCCCTATTTAATTAGTGTATTTTGAAATCTGAAAATTAAATTTATTTTTATCTTCTATTGACACAAAATCGATTATATGCAGTGGGGATTGTGGTATGTTTGCCATCAAACATATCGAGCATCTGGTTGCTAGGCTACCACTCGATACTGTTATCGATGAGATCCAGCATTTCAGGACCAAGTGGTGTGTGGACCTATTCTATCATAATTTGTCCCCGTGATGCTCTTTATATTTTTGTCTTACACATCTTGTATAGTATAGCATATAGTTAGTTTTGTATATTATTTTTTATCAAACAATATTTTTTGACAAAGTTATTAAATAAAAAAGTACTAAATTCACATAATGTGTCTGCCTCGACATCTAAACCAACAAAGTATTAGAAGAAGTACTCCATAAAATAAATGCAGCAAAATCAATTAAATAATTACATAACACAATATTTTAAATCCTAGCCTTACATGACTTCTTATTGTGCTCACTACCACCACATTTGCTACACTTACGTGGCTTGACAATCTTTTCCCCGTGTGAAGCATAGCGATTTGTCTTTCGCCTACCCACTTTCTGCTTCCTAGGCCTTCCTACAGGGGTTTTCTCAATGGGGACGCCGACAACCATATCTCTAATGTGATCAGGGATTACCCATTCATCTTCGTTCCCAACAGGGTAAATAGTATCTTTATAATTGTCTTTCAATGCCTTGATTCTAGAGTAAGGGGAACACAATGAGTAAATGTTTATGCTTCTTTTTCTGGCTGCAGCAAAAGCATGTACACAGGGTATCCCAATGGTTTGGATCATGCCACAAGAGCATTATTTTGTGGCCAAGTTCACCTCACCACCACCATTACCATCGACCACAAGAAATTCGTGATGACCAAGGACTTGGACATCTAAAAAAATTGCTTTATCACCTATTTGCTTCAAATCCTTTTCCATCTCAGGTGATAACACAATTGTTGCTTTTGCAACTCTTTCACGTCTATCTGCAAACCAAGACTGAAGAGTGAATCTTATGAATTCAAGAAAAGTGGCGACTGGAAAGCTCCTTGCCTCCTTGGTCTTATTTTTAAAGCTTTCTGCGTAGTTACTCGTCATGATATTGTATCGGTTACCAAGAAAATAAGCCCTACTCCACCTTTCAAAGCCAATTCCCTTTAGATATTTAGTAATGGGCGGATCAATTACCTTAATCTTGTCAAAGAACTTGTGAAATTCCATTCTTTGAAATGCGTACGCTGCACACCCCATGATGTCTTGCACGTGGTCAGTTTTGAATTTTGCCACAACATTCATACAGATATGATGGTAACATGCACCGTGTTACGCATCTGGGAACACAAGCTCCAAAGCATGATTAATGCTTTTATGCCTGTCCGATACAAAAGCAAGGTTCTCAACGTCCCCTATGGCTTCCTTCAATTTTCTCATGAAATAAGTCCAAGAGTTATGGTTCTCACTGTCCACCAATGCAAACGCAATTGGAAACAACTTGTTGTTTGCATCCAATGCAACAGCACAGAGCATGTGGCCACCATACTTATTCTTCAAGAATGTTCCATCCACACAAATTACAGGATGACAATACTGGAAACCACGCCTAGAAACACCGAGGGAAAAGAAGCAATACAAGAAACGACCATCTTCTGCTACAAAATTAGTAATTTTACCTGGGTTCTTATGCTCCAACTGACACAGGTATCTAGGTAACTTGGAGTATGATTCCTCAGGTGTGCCTCTGACATACATAAAAGCCTTTTCTCTGCATCTCCACGCCTTCTCATAGCTCATTCCGACCCCAAAATGGTGCTTCATGTCCTCCCTTATGTTATTTTCCATGTACCGAGTACCATCGGTAGAAAATTTCCTCTTGATTTGGTGCCCAACAACCCACGGTGATGCTTGACGGTTGTCCTTATCTCGAATTTCTTATGAGCAAGTGTGTACTTCGTTGTATACAGTAATCTCAAACATTTCAGATCGCATTTTTTTCTTACACCTCAATCTCCAACCACAATCATAATCCTTGCAGGTAATGTACCACACATCAGTGCCAGATTTCTTCACCATAAACTCAAAATTATTCTTCATCGCAAATATGGATGCTTTGGTTTTCAATTCAAGCTTGTTCTGAAAGAACTTCCCAAGGTGCAATTCTCCTGAAGCTTTGCTAGTTGAGGAATGATGTTGATGTGAGGCCTCTATATCCTCTTTGGTGAACATGGGAGCACTCCATGTTCTACGATCTTCACCTAAGTCCAATGGAGAACTCCATCTAAAACTATCATCGGTTCTACTTGGACCTGGACGACTACTGCTGGTCCCAGGTGTTTGCCGATCTTCTATTCTGCGCTCCTCATCTACCATAACATCTGAACTCTGTGTTGGAAAATCTGCCCTAACATTTGGCCCACCAAGATCTGTTGCATCAGCAAAAGGATCGTCGTTGACATAAGGTTCGTAGCCATAGGGATCATACTCCGCCGTGTCATGCACATATGACGGATCTCTAACCGAGATATCATCATGGACTATGACATCCGGATTTGTCTCAGGAACACATGTTCCAACGTCACCTTGAGTTCCTTTGACACCATGACATAGAGGAGAAATGTTCTCTTCAAATCGAACTTCTTTATTAACGATGGCAGAAACTGATGCATTTCTTACACCTCCCTTCTTAATCACTGTCACACATAGAGGAATGAGCTTCTCTACAGATTTCGATGCTAACCCAATGAATGCACGCACATGCCTATCATTTTGTATAACGGTAGGTTTGACGGATTGTGATAGGCATGTGTACGAGACCTCAATTTTCAAGTCATGCACACATTTATCCACTTCAAGCTCATCTTACAGAATGTCAAGCAGTTTCTCATATGTCACACCCTTCTCCATGGGCAGAACTTGATTTTCAGCATCTCTGAAAATCCAATCCCTATTTTCGAGTTCCCAAACACCATTGAATGCAACAAATACGGAAACAGTCGAATCTGCAACAAAAAAACAAAAAAAAAAGGTCAAAAAGTTAAACTACAACATAAAATTGAAAATATCGATTTCTATCGATATATGTAGAGTCCTATCAAGGTCACAAATATCGAGTTTTATCGAGTACAGTCGAGGACTATCGAGGCAAATAATCCAATAAAATTCTTATACACCTATCGAGTTTTATCGAGTACAATCAAGGACTATAAAGGCAAACAATCCAATTAAACTCTTATACACCTATCGAGTTTTATTGAGTACAATCGAGTTATTAAATCCAATTAAACTCTTATACACCTATCGAGTTTTATCGAGTACAATCGAGGACCATCGAGGTATTAACATCCTAACACTATCAAGGCACGTCGAGGTCCATCGAGGACCATCGAGCCAACATGCATGCAACACATCGAGACCTATCGAGTTTCATCGAAACTCATCGAGGCAGGAAAAAAATCCAAAAAAAAACGCACGAAGTATCCAAAATTCATTCCGACAGTGAAAAATTGCAATAAAACATGAAGGCATGCACAAATCTATTCGAAATAAGACAAGTAATGTAACCAAACAAGTTTCCTCACTACATATAACAAATATATACTTACCCATACGATTTTTTCCCCTAGATCTGAAATGCAAAATGAAGTTTCTTGACTTGAAATGACTCACAACTTGCCCCTAGATCCGAAATGCAAATTAATGGTGGCTGGCTTTTTTTGTGTGTACGAGAGTTTGAGAGATAGAGAGGGAAAATATAAGAGATAGAGAGTGAATACTATGAGAAAAAGAGAGGGAAAATTATGCCAGGGGTATTTTGGGTAGTAACGTCATTAGTAGCACCAAAACGAGAGTTATATAGGGATAGGGTATTTTTTAAATGTAGTGTCACTTATTACATTAAATCTCAAATTTCCCATTTTAAATTGTTGTAATATCTTAATTACTCATTTATAATAAGTATGCATAAGAAAGTACGCAATGGATACTCGATTCTTTTTTCTAAAAAAGAAAATATATGTCTAGAATAATAATAGTGATATTATTTTTTTATAAATATTTATAATAATATAATTACATTTATATAAATATTCTCATCTAAATCAAATATATTTATATATAAATATATTGTGTAAAAAAATCAATACATAATACAAATTTTATAAATTTAAATTATATAAAATATATACTACAAAAATTAAATATATAAATAATATTAAATATAGATGAACTCAAAAAAAATATAACTACTTTAGCAATATTGAGTTAAATCGATCATTTATATAAGAAAAAAATAATAATGTTTGGATAAATCAATGTGAATGAATTTATATTCTAAAGGTATAACACTCATAATGATTTGTAAATTACGTGGGACTATAGAGATTTTTTTAATAGTTAATTATTTCTCTAAATAAAAAATTAGAAAAAAAATAACAAATTAGAGCAAGGACTATTAAAGATTTTTTTAAAGTATTAATTAATTATTTTTTAAAATGAAAAAATTAGAAAAAAAAAAACAAATTAGAGCAAATAAAAGGAGATGATGTCAACTCATTTCCTCAAAGCTCTCATTTATATAAATATCTCATAAAGGAAAAATAATAATAACATTTGGACAAATTAATGTAAATGAAGAGTACTTTATTTATAGCCTAAAGGTATAACACTCACAATAGTTTGTAAATCATGTGGGACTATAAAGATGTTTCATAATTGTTAACTAAATGACTTTTTAAAATAAATGTTAAATATAAAATTAGAAAAAAAAATACAAATTAGATAAAATAGAATAATAGAATGAGGGGGTGCCACCTCATCTCCTCAATGCTCTCATTTATATATATATACATAAATATTTATATACAAAAATTAAATACATTAAATATTAATATAAATTTGACGAACTCAAAAAAATATAATTACTTTGGTAATATTGAGTTAAATCAATCACTTATATAAGAAAAAAAAATTAATATTTGGATAAATCACTATGAATGAAAAGTACTTTACTTATATTCTAAAGTTATAATACTCATAATGGTTTGTACAATGTGGGACTATAAAGATTTTTTTTTAACTGTTAATTAATTATTTCTTTAAATAAATATTAAATAAAACATTAAAAAAATAACAAATTAGAGCCAAACGAAGAATAGAAGAAGGTAATGCCAACTCGTCTCCTCAAAGCTCTCTTTTATATAAATATGTAAAATTATTTACTACGAAAATTAAATATATAAATAATATATTACATCTTGATATAAATTTGATGATCTAAAAAATAATACTATTTTGGCAATATTGAGTTGAAATACTCTTCATTTACATTTTTTTTTTTAGGAGTGATTGATTTAACTCAATATTGCCAAAATCGTTATATTTTTTTAGAACATCAAATTTATATCAATATGTAATGCACTATTTATATTCTAATGGATCACACTCGAGGTTGTCCTTATTCATTGCGTTGGACTGAGGTAAAAAAACTGGCACATGCACATTTTGTTGGGAATTGGCCCTATTATCTGAACACGGTTATAAATGTATTGTGTACATGTTTAGAGTTGTGTATCTTTCCTATTATTACCATTGCATCTTATTGCTTTGTGATTATATGTGTTTGATCGGCATAGGTCGTATTCGACAATACATGCAGAATTTAGGCTGTGATGGTGCAGGACCACTGTGGAGTGTAGTAGACACTCACTTGGCACTAGTCGTGTACTCTGTTAATGAACTAAAATTAGTTGTTTATTACTTGCAGAAGCATGTTGTTAGATATTCATGTTTAATTGGTTAATTATAATGCCATGATGGTTTTCTTGTTGGGTCTTAGCTCACGGGGGCTTCGTGGTGCAGGTAAAGGAAAAAGAAAGGTCGACCAGCCATAACTTGGAGGGCTTTAGGGCAATGCCTACATGTTCGGCCTGCTTGGCCACCACAATCAAGTTATTTTGAGGGACTTGGGATATGATTCTAATTTTTTTTCTTAGGTCGACTATTTTGTATACTTTTTTTATAATTATGTTGTAATTAACTCTTTTGGGATCTCTTGTAAATATTTTATGTTTTAAATCAAAAATTTATATCTTCTGACCAAAATTTTATCACCTGAGCCCTTAATTAATTTTAATTATATTTTTGATTCCAAATGACTCATTTAACGAGTTAAACACTATTTTAAATACACAGTGTAACGGTCCTGGATTTGTAATGCATTATAGTTTCTCTATGACATTAGCCTTGGATGTTCCAACATTGGATTCTTCCATACACTTGTCTCTAGAACGAGAGTCATCTTCAATCCTTGGGTGCTTCAAGATTTCTTTCAAAGATATATCTTCATTATTATGGAGAATCTTCTTCCTATAACCTCTCCAATATGGAAGTAGTTTGGCTATAATCCCTCCCACAAAGAAGGGTTCTGGCAATGTTATCTTAAGATAGACAACTTATTCACAATAACTTAAAATTCATGTACTTGGGGGAGTAAGGGTTTAGCATCAATGAATTTAAATTCCATGTATTGAGTGATAGGGAATTTCTCGGTACCTTCTTCTTCGGTTTCGTATTTCTTCTCAAGAGTTTCTCATATCTCCTTTGTCGATGTAGTGTTTGTGTAGAGATCATAGAGACGATCCTACAAATCATTCAGTGTGTGGTGTCTACAAATGATTTTATCATCTTCCCTTTTCTTCATTTCTTTAATCACTTCTTGAGAATCGTCATCTTTTGGACACTCCAAAGTCTTCAATTCTTAGTCAAGAATGTAGTGTACATTCAAAGTTGTGAGGAGAAAGTTGATCTTGCTTACCACCTTACAAAGTTTGATCCATCAAACCTATCTAGTCTAACTAGATCTTGAGACATGAACTTGAGGGCTGATATTGATGATCTTTCTTCCATGACTTTCACTAGCACAAAAATCTTTAGAGATATACAAACTTTGACAAAAAACAAAGCTATGGAGGTAGAGATTTTTTATTATTGGGGGTTAGGCTATGAACAACCTTTATTTTGTGATACCACTAAAGACAAAAGATAAAAATAATCAAACTTTAATGATAGTAAAACACAAATTGCATAAACACAAAGAGATCAAAGTGTATAGTATAACTTTCTTGAAGAACAACCCTTAGAACATAAAATCACAAAGCTGTGATTTTATGTGAAACACAAAAGTTGCAAGGCTTGACACAAATGTAGATTTGTTGTCAAAAAATCACTAATCTTAGCATTCTCTATGGAAATGCTTGAAGCTACTTCAATGGAATGAAATTGGGATACACAAGCCTTGGGTCTTCATACAAGTCAAGCCTTCTTAATGAAGATCTTGGAGAAAATTAGTTGAAAGCTAGAAAGAGAGATAGAGTTATTTTTTTAGAGAGAGAGAGAGAGATGCAAGTGATCAATTCACGTATTAACTCATATCAACCCTTTAAATAGTATAGAACTCTCATTAGCTCAACCAATGAGATTAGAGCATTTAAATTTATGTTTTAGAGATAAACACATAACTGTACGGACATGCATATACAGCTAAGGCGATGCATCGCCTAGCACCAGGTGATGTATTGCTTGGTCCGTCTTGGGCAATTTTTCAAGGGCCAAGTGAAGCATCGCCTCCCAGGGTCAACACATCGCCGATGCCTCTGACCTTGTGCTCCAAAATTTGCCTCAAAACATCCCCAAATGCTCCCAAACTTCTTGGGTACTCTTATATACTCCAAATAAATATTTTAGGCCCAAAAAGATGATTTATAAATGCCTATACCGAAAGAAAACTTTCACATGTTGACTTGTGAAATCGTTATTGTTTTTGCTCCTCTTCATGCCTAAACAATTTCACCATGTATTGAACCAATCACAACACCTACTACATCAGAAGTATGGATCTAGATTACACGCATTCATAATACTAGTGAGTTGTAATTGTATCACCCTAAATTCCCTAATATGGCTTAGTGTCTGGATTAGGGGGCCGGAAGGCAATAAGTGTGTTATTTATGTGTTAATATGGTATGAGCATGTTATTATGTGAATTATATTATAATATAATTATGCTTGCATGTAGAAATGTTAAATAGGTGTATGTGGGCCTGTTTCTTATAAGAAGGGTATTTTATTAATTTGACCCGCTAAGGGTATAATTGTAAATTTGAGTCTGTGTGATTGAGACCGCATTATTATGTGGATATTTTTGGGTTACTCAATATGAGGCAGTCCTGATGAGCAAGTTATCGGAAAAGTCACAATGGGGTTTAATACCCGGCTCGGGGTGAGCTTAGGGGTATTTTAGTAGTTTAGTACATTACCGGGATTTAGCGGGTAATGGGAAATTATTTAGTAATCGTGTGAGGATATTGGAAGTAACAGGAATTATACGGCGTAAATTATGAGTAGCAGGGTATGAGACAAAAGACAAAATTGCCCTTGGGAGCATGTGATGAGTTGGTTAAGGGCAAAGAGACAATTCGGTCATTTATGTCCAAGTTTAGGACTTGGTTGGCTAGGAACCTCTCAGATGACTTAGGAAACTAAAGGAAAGAAGACTCTCAGCAGCACATTCTCTCTCCCTCGTTTTCTCTCCATCTCTTGAAGCTTGGGAAGAATTTATGGGAAGCTGAAGAACAAAGCCTAGGAATTAAGGTATTGAGCTTGGGGAACTAGGAGATTAGCTCAAGGGAATCATCATATCAGAGGAAAGGGCTTGAATTCGAAACTTGTTCATGTTAATTATGTGGTTTTGTTTAAAGCTTAAGTACATGCATGCTTAGTAGTTGGGAGGATGAGTTTTGAGATTTGTTGATGAGTTGTAATCTAGTAATTAGCTAGGTTTTGGTGTTGGAAAGAAGTTATAGTGATTTTGGGGATTTAATTGAAAGATTGAGGTATAATTGGATTGTTTATAGTTGGGTTTGGATAAGGAAAAACCCAGAAATTCTGGGTTCGAAGGGCTAGGTTGCGGCTCTATTCTTGGAGTGTTGCATCCCTCTAGGGAAAAAAGGAGCCAGGTAGGGCTCTGTGGCAAGGGCGGGCTGCGATGCCACAATGCCTGGGCCGTGGTGCGTGTTGGATGGCTGGGGAGGCTGAGCCTCTTATTAGAGGAGGGTCGTGGCATGGGAGCATGGGGTCGTGGCCTTTAAGGGGATTTTTCGCCCTGATAAGGTTTTGAGTTCTGGAACCTAACCTTTTGGGCTCAGGATCGATTCTACTTCCGTATTAGGTGGAATTCGACATCCCAGAAGCTAGGGCTCGGCATGAAAGCTTTTATTCACTCGTTCTTGATGGAATTCCTTATTATGGTTGTGACTAGGTCAACGCTAAGGGCTTGGATTAGGGATCGTACTCAAGGGGCGTCGCTAGTAACTTGCATTTAGACCGAAGGTAAGAAAATTGTACCCAACAGGTAAATGTGTGATTAGGGTTTAGCCCAATGGTTAAATATAGACATGATTAAGGCTTTGGCCCTGTTAATGAGCATGATTATAATTACGTTTGTGAATATTTGGTTAAGTACACTGGAATGTGCATGATTATGATTATGCCTATGATTGTTGTTTGAGTGTATTATAATGCATTGAATCTGTAGGTATGTATGTTAAATGAAATATGTGATTGTCTGTTGTGACAAGAAAGCTCGGTTTATAAGCCAGGGGATTATTAGGATGTTAGTTGGAGATCGACTTATTAGTCGAAGGTTCATTGAATTCTGAGAGACTCGTCTTATAAGCCGAGGGTCTTAAAGCTTGGACTTATAAGTCAAGGGCTTGTGAGGCTTGACTTATGAGTCGAGGATCAGTAGAACTCAGCTTATAAGCTAAGATTGGCATTATGCACGTGGAGTACGGACCACCATGGTCGAGCCACCCTGGGAGCGCAACACGCACTTGACTGGCTCGGATGCCAACAAATTGAAAGGAAGTACAACACGCACTTGTGCGACTCTATGGTTGCTAATTTGTATAATGAATTCACCAGATTCAGTTATTACAGTTTGGCAGATATATTACTCTGTGAATTGTTTAATATGTTTTCTTGCTGAGTCTTTTGGCTCATGGGTGCTTTGCGGTGCAAGTTAGGGTAAAAAGAAGCTCAACCAGCCATGAGTCGGAGGGCGATAGTATTGACATGTACATATACAGTCCGCTCGACCACCACGGTTGAGATTCTTAAGGAAGCTAGGGTTGTACCCACCTTTTTCCACCTAGTCGGCTTGTTGTGTAATTTGGATGTTGTAACTAATTTTTAAACTATTGTTTTTGGGATCCCGTGTAAAGAACATGTTTTTATGTTTAATGAAATGGTTATAACTTGACCAAAATTTTAAATACCTAAACCTTTTGTAGCTTAATCATATGTTTAGTCCAAATTAATTGTTTAGCAAGTCCAGCACTGGTTTTAAACACACCTGGTAACGGACCCTAATTAGCTGGGCGTTACAACTTGGTATCAGAGCTGCCAAGGTTTAAGGGTTCTTGATGTTGGACTGGGCATGTACATTCACTGCTAAAGACAAGCTTGACTCATGGTTGGGTAACTATTGATATAGTTATGTGTATATTTGCTTAAATGGATTATATATGCTTTACCTGCTAATTTAAATAAGAAGCATGAGTTATTCTGATAAGGCCTGGCCCTTGACTGTTGTATGTGTGCATTGGATAAAAATGCTTATTAGCATTATTACATGTGTAAAGGAAAAATTCTTATTAGCATTGTTAAATGGTTATGCATGCTGGAAAATGCTTATTAGCATTCTATTTGCTCTTGAGTATTGGAAACTGTTTAATAGCATTATGTTATGTGTATGCATGCCAAGAATGTGCTTATTAGCATCCTGTTGAAGTAATATTATGAATTCCTCTGCTTATTAGCATGATTGTTATGTATGAATTGTTGGGATGCTTATTAGCATTGTTAATGCATGTGGATGCTTATTCAATCGGTTTTAAACTGTGGGTTGATGAGAAATATTGTTATTATCGCTTGATAACCCGATTCATTGATTGCATATAGACTTGGAAGTATGCTTCCAGGGCAATCTAATGAGCCAGCTGGCAGTCAGAACCCTCCGCCAATCCCTGAGAACTAGCAATAGATGCTTGCAGACCTACAAGCTAGACAGCACAGACAGGATGAAGAGATTCTCCAGTTAAGGCAACAGCAGGTTCCACTGGGAACGCTGCATCAGGGGTCCCATCTGCTATTTCAGTACCGGTCGTACAACATCAGACAGAATTAGAGAACCGTTGGGAGTTGGTATATGAGCGGTTCGGGAAGCAACACCCTCCGATTGTTGAGGGCATCGCAGATCCACTTAAGGCAGAACAGTGGATGGCTATGATTACATCCATCCTGGATTTCATGAGGGTCGTGGGCAATGAGAGAGTGGCCTGTGCCACGTACATGTTTCGGGAGGATGCCCAAATTTTGTGGGAAGTGGTGTCTCAGACTAGGGATGTAACCACAATGAGTTGGGAAGAATTCTAAACCCTCTTCAATGAAAAATATTAAAATGAGGCCATCAGAGCTGCAAAGGCAGAGGAATTTAGTAAGCTTTTACATGGAAATATGTTGGTGACCAAATATGCCTTCAAATTTGATAGATTAGCCAAGTTCGATGTATACTTGGTGCCCACTGATGAGACAAGGAAGGAAAGATTCCTTCAGGGGCTACAGCCTATGATAGCCCGAGATGTCAGAATTACCACAGTACTTAGAGTAATGACATACGCACAAGTAATGGAGAGATCCCTTACTACAGAGGGTGCTGAGAATAAGATCTGGCACGACAACGCAGCTAGGAAGGATATGAGGAGGACGGGACCTCCCTTCTTAGGATTAGGTAGGGGCGGAGGCTCCAGCAACCAGAACAGGAAGACTCTGGATACTAGTTTGGCTCCTAGACCTGATAGGAGGCCACAGGGTGTACAAGTTGGCCGCAAGGGCGGCAATGAGGACTGGAAGACATATCCAGAATGTTATAGATGTAGGAGGCATCATCTGAGCGAGTGTCGAGTGAAGGCCTGCTTTGTATGAGGACTTGTGGGGCATCTCAAGAAAGACTGCCCAAGATTGAAGAAAGAAGAACCTAAGAAGACAGATAGCTAGACTTCAGCTTGATTCTTTGCACTGACACAAGCTGAGGCGGAGGCTAGGCCCTCAGTGGTCACAGGTCATCTTTCTAGTGCAGGCATATCTTATTATGTGCTAATTGATTCTTGTGCTACACAATCTTATGCTTCTAGTAGGATCATTGATAGACTGTGTAGGCCCTGTGATTTTTATACTGTGGGATTTGGGACGTTGCTGCCCACTGGGGAATTGGTGGTTTCCAGGAGATGGGTTAGGTCTTTGCCAGTGATGGTGGATGGTGGAGAGTTGTCGGTTGATTTGATAGAGTTAGCTATGACCGACTTTGACATGATTTTGAGAATGGACTGGTTAACTAGATATGGAGCAACCATTGATTGTAAGAAGAAGATGGTAACCTTTGAACTTGAGGGTGAGGAACCTTTTGTATTCGTTAGCACTGTGCATGGACCCCGAGTACCAATACTTTCAGCATCGAGGGCTAAAGATCTACTTCAAGGAGGTTACATGGGATTCCTAGCCAGTGTGACAGATACCATACAGGTCGTGCTAGGGGATCGGAAGAGACTAGGTTGGTCTGTGAGTTTTTGGACATGTTTCCATAGGATTTACCAGGATTACCGCCGCACAAAGAGATTGAGTTTGTTATCTAGCTGGCACCAGGGACAGAGCCAGTGTCTAGGGAACCTTACAGAATGGCCCCAGCTGATTTGAGAGAACTCAAAGTACAGTTACAAGAGTTGTTGGATCTGGGTTTTATCAGACTCAGTTTCTCGCCATGGGGTGCGCCAGTATTATTTGTGAAAAAGAAGGGCGAGTCTCTAAGGATGTGCGTAGACTATAGAGAACTGAATAAGTTAACTATCAAGAATGGGTATCCTCTACCAGGGATAGATGATTTATTTGACCAACTACAAGGTAAAATGGTATTTTCGAAGACAGATCTTCGATCTAGTTATCACCAGTTAAGGATTAAGGACGAAGACATACCCAAGACAGCTTTCCGTACCACATATGGGCACTATGAATTTCTTGTTATGTCGTTTGGTTTGACTAACGCCCCGGCAGCTTTCCTGGACTTAATGAATAGAGTGTTCAAGGACTATTTGGATCAGTTCATGATCGTCTTCATCAACGATATTTTGGTTTATTCATAGTCAGAGGAGGAGCATGAACAACACCTCAGGTTGGTCTTGTAGAGACTGAGAAAGCACAAGTTATTTGCAAAGTTTTAAAAGTGTGAGTTTTGGCTACCACAGGTGACATTTCTGGGTCATATCGTTAGTAAAGATGGAATCAAGGTAGACCTAGCTAAGATTGAGGCTATTAGGCTCCGAGATTAGAAGCTTCCTTGGATTGGCAGGCTATTATAGGAAGTTTGTGGAAGGATTCTCAAGAATATCGACCCCACTGACAGAACTGACTCGTAAGAATCAGAAGTTTACGTGGTCAGATAGATGTGAGGACAGCTTCCAGGAGTTAAAGCGATGTTTGATTACCGCCCCAGTCTTAAGTCTCCTGACAGACCAGGAGAAGTGTGGGCTACCCTGGGAGAGCAACACGCACTTGACTGGCTCAGATGCCAACAAATTGAAAGGAAGTGCAATACGCACTTGTGCAACTCTATGGTTGTTGATTTGTATAATGAATACACCAAATTCAGTTATTATCTTTTGGTGGATATATTACTCTGTGAATTGTTTAATATGTTTTCTTGCTAAGTCTTTTGGCTCACGAGTGCTTTGTGGTGTAGGTAAGGGTAAAGAGAAGCTCAACCAGCCATGAGTCGGAGGGCGATAGCACTGACATGTACATATGCAGTCTGCTCGACCACCACGGCTGAGATTCTTAAGGAAGCTAAGGTTGTACCCACCTTTTGCCTCCTAGGTCGGCTTGTTGTGTAATTTGGATGTTGTAACAAATTTTTAAACTAATGTATTTGGGATCCCGTGTAAAGAACATGTTTTTTGGATTTAATGAAATGGTTATGACTTGACCAAAATTTTAAATACCTAAACCTTTTGTAGCTTAATCACATGTTTAGTCCAAATGACTTGTTTAGCAAGTCCAGCACTTATTTTAAACACATCTGGTAACAGACCCTAATTAGTTGGGCGTTACAGTAATTACAGTATTTAATCCAAAGATTCCTTCTAACTTTGTTTTACTGCGAACTATTTAAATTCGTTCCCTACAATCTTAATCATCTCGTACCAATACAAGATTGTAGTCACAATAACGAATTTGGGAATTTTCTGATATTCATATAATATTATTCTAATAATAATAAACAATCAATCTATGCAAAAATTCATTTTAATTATTTATTTCATAAAACATTATTCAACACATATGCTTTAAAGGGTACAATTTCCAACAATCTCCCACTTGTCCTAAAGCAAATGACGCATCTCTCTCTATTGATGCGGTTCTTCGCCAACAGGTAATTAAGAAAATAAGAGGAAGGGATTAGTGCTTATGTTGAACCGAAATAGATGAATGATCTTTTGAAAATGGGCTGGTGACACAATTACATTTTTAGGTGGTTCAAAGGTTAAAATCCTTCTACTCCACCAGTCAATATTATTGTTATATGCTTGGTATTCTTTTACAAGGTATTTCTTACACAATCGAATCCAACCCCTTGCAACTCCCAGGGTCTCCATATTTATAGGAGAGGGAACCTGGGAGTTGGTAAGAAGGTCATCCCGTGACCTTCTTACCTATCATGTCAACTCTGTGACATTCATGATTAATTCCTAAAACCTGACACATGAAGTGTGGTCTAATCAATAGGTAAGGGGGATAATGGGCCGCACGGCCCAACCCAGTCATGGGCGTCTGAATGCGCACGTTCATGCTGCGTGTCCGAGAAGTCAAGGATATATCAGACACGTGATGTCTGATATATGCACGTTTACCTTGCGTGGTTGACTTTATAAAAGGTCACAGCCTCCAACTCTAGCTCGTACCACGAGCTGGATGCTTCCCTCGACCTGTGGCCTTCAGAGTCCAGACTCAGTCTAATCTTGGCGAACCCTTACATTACCTCGAGCTAAGGAGGTAGGATCTTTCGATGGCAGCTCCAGTCTTGGGGGTGTCCACGTGGTAGACATGATTAGGCCGTATCTCAGCTCGCTAACAGCCCGTGGGAAAATCATGGCGTACATTTGCCTCCCAAGCCCCTGCTCGTGGTATACGACGTCGCATAGGGCCACAGTAGGGGCTTTTAGGCTTCCCCATGAACTCTTCTTATTCCACATTTCACGCAGGCGCCGAATACGTGGAACATCATAGTTGGTGACGGTACATCTTCCGAGAACCGCATTAAATGGCCTAGCCTATACTCAGCCTTCGTTTCGTCTTTCGAGTGGAGAGCCTTGGATCCCACATCAGGGCAATCCAACAGCCCTCCGCACGTGGCCTTTCACGTATATAAAAGGGGTGGCCACCTTACGCATGGGCCACCCGTTCATTTGAAATTTTTCAAAAAATTTCTTCTTCTTCTCTCTTCATTTTCAAAAGAAAAACCCTTTTCTTTCCGGCTGCCATTCCCAGCACTCGAGAAGTTCAGGCGCAAGGGTTCCCTTGAAGCTTTGGAATCAACCACTCCGGCGAATCCCCAACCCAGACGACCCCTTCATCCTCTTCTCAACCAGAACATTCTGTAAGTATCCTGACTGTGCATGTTTTGAAATTGTTTTTCACTGTAGCTTAGGTAAATATTTACTGTAGCCGCATTCAAGGTTTTGTTGGTTTTTTGTGGGCATGAAGGGTGAAAGCCTTTTAGGTTAGGGTATCGTTTGTAGTAGAAAACCATTTAGGTGCATTGGTGCGTTTTCTGGGGAAATTTTCTGGGTAGGATTTTAGGTATACTTGTTTAAAATACCCCGTATTTTGGGTGCAAAACCGGGTAGCTTAGGGGACACGCTTCACAGGCGGTTTTGCCTTTCTTGCCTACTGAAACTTTCCTTCCAAGGCAAATTCTATCCTGACCCTCCTGACACACGAATTCCAAGTAATCGGGGATCTGTTGGGAGCACAGGCGCGTGTTCATAGAACTGCGTAGTCTCACTCTCCACGGGCTGGGCTTACCTCAGCTCGTGCCAAGGAAACACACTCACATTCTTCTCCATTTTTAGGTCGCCTTTTTCTAAAATTTCTTCTTTTTGTTCACTAGGCGACCAGATGGGACCCAAGAAGAACGCTCCCAAGAAGTCTGTAGGTAGCCCGTCCTCCCAACAAAATAATGGAAAGGAGGTGATGGCTGAATCCTCGATTCCCAACTTCGGGCCAGCAGTGGAATGGGAGCTCGAGGTGGCCCCCGACGCGTTCTTCGAGGCGGAGAAGATCATCTCGAAGATCACTGACCAGGCGAGGGTAAACAAAATATTCCTCTCCCATAACATCGAGCTGGGGAGAGGAACCGTGATTGCCTGACCTCCCTTAGAAGGCGAGCGGAGCTGCGCGCCGCTTGATGAGGTGTTCTCGGCCTGGAGCGACGAAAATTTCAAGGCAGGGGCCTTCCTCCCGTTGGACCAGTACTTCGCCAATTTCCTCAACTACGTGAGGTTGGCCCCATTCCAGCTCCCCCCCAACTCTTACCGTTTGTTGGCGGGGTTAAGATACATGTTCTTGAAACAAGAGTGGGAGGTCCCCACTCCTGCAGACATTCTGTATTTCTTCTGCCTCAAGGCCAGCCCGGAGCAGCGGGGGCGAGGTGACGGGTTTTATTACTTGACCCGGTTCCCCAACACGGCTGCGGTCATCGAGCTGCCCAGCCACCCCAATGACTTCAAAGACCAATTCTTTATGTCGACAGGGTTCCGAAACTGCGAGTTGCACTACTTCAACCGTCCTCGTAAGTGCCCTTCAACCTTAGCTCGTAAGTTAAGCATTGGTTAGCTCCTCCTGTATCCATTTCTGACTTAGAATAATTCTGCAGCTATCTTCGTGAGGACCGAGAAGTCGATGATTCTCGGGAGCCAGTACGAGACACTGGCGAGCTTGCCCCCCAAAGAAAAGGACTATCCCCAGCTCGTGACAGACGAGACGATGCTGGCCTGCAAGCTGATCTCCCCAGGCCAGAATTTGAATCTGAGGAGACCCCGGGCACCTCCCCCAGCTCGCGAGATGAGGGCCATCCCCGAGGAGGAGGCCGCGGGGGATGAAGATGAGGAGGACGAGGAGGACGAGGTGCCCCTCATGAGGAGGAAGCGGGCGCTGGAGGAAGCCCAACGAACGGATGAGGAGAGGATCCGGTCTGGAGCAGCTGCAGGCCTCTCTGGCTAACGTAACCCATATATGTTTAGGAACACAGATAGGGCCACTACAGACCCCCGGCTAGCTAGGTTCAATCCTAGGCAGCTCGTCCGACGCCATCGAAGTGACCCAGACTTTGACGAAACCCTTCTTCATTGCGTCGACCAGCTCATGCTGGACTACGAAAGTAGCCGCCCTAGGGGTACCATAGTTGTAGACAACGCCATAGCCTTTATGTCGGTCCTATTCGAGGAGTATGGGACCAACCTTCGGTCATGGCCTTCACTCCAGGAGGGTGTTGTAGCTCTGGGTGTTAGGCAATATGTAGAAGAGTCTAGTCCTAAGTTAGCCTCGGATCCAAAACCCGCGCCAGCTCGAGAAATAATTGTCTTAGATTCCCCCGCAGAAGCTCCGGGGCCGATGGTTGTGACCATAGATTCCTCTTCTAGCTCTAGGGGTAGGATTCCTCTTAGTATATATACATACTTGAGATTCGCTTCTTTTTTTTTGTTTTTGTTTTTGCATGACTGCTTACTGACATATTGATGTTGTCTTTGTTTTGCCAGAAGAGATATCTCAGCCCGGGGGACAAAACCTGCGAGCTATGTTCACCGGAGGGAACTCCTCAGCCGGGGCTTCTGGGCCCAAAATGAATAAGCTACGGGTGGAGAAGAAAGCTGCTGGGACCCACACCAAGCCCCCTGCAAAGGGGAAGGAGCAGCCCCCAGCTGCCCAGGTCGAGGAAACTACACCTCCTGCTGCAAGGGGGAGCATGCCCCCACCCCCTCCGCGAGCTCCAGCCTTCATCTGGAACACAGGGGCAGAGCCCAGGGCTTCGGCGATTGTGCTTCCCGAGGTGCACATCCCGGTTGACCCCCAGGACCTGGAGAGGATTCCAGATGTCTTTCGGGGGACAGTGTATGAGACGGCGAGCTACGCCGTCAACCACTTCTATCGCTTCAACGAGAGGGAGCTACGAGCCATCGAAACCAGGAGCCCAGTGGGCGTAATGGAATCATCATTGGGCATGGCCCTAACGGTAAGATCACTTTACCTTTATTTTTTACTATCATGCCTTGCCCTGTTTTTCCTCTCTTTTTTTTCTAAGGCAGTTGCCTCTTTGTTTTCGCAGAGCGTCCTGGCCCTTCACCGGAGCATAGCCAGGGCCAAGGCCCAGCTCGAGGATATGAGGGGCGAGCACCAGGTGGTTGTGGCCACCCATCAAACTTCCTTGCAGACGGCCCAACAGAAAGAAAAAGAAGCCAAGGATGCCCTGGCGGCTGTGCAGGCCGAGCTAGAGGAAGCCCGTCCCAAGCTTCAAGAGGTCGAGGCTACCAAAACCGCCCTCGCCGCTGCGCGGGCAGAGCTAGACACTGTGAAGGCTGGGGCCGAGGAGGCCGAGGCCGTCCTGGAAGCCGAGAAGGCAGCCTCCAGCACTGCCATGTAGGACATGCTCTACCACTGCTGGGTCTACAACTCTGAAGATGATTTCTCTTTCTTGGGAGCGGACGTTTGGGAGACCTTGCTGGAGGGGTTTAAAGCTTGCCTCCAGAAAGAAGCACCTTCTGAGACCAGGGAAGCCTCCGCCGTAGCCGAGCAGGAGGGCGAGACGGCGACCTCCACGGGGCCGACTGGTGGAGCCTAGGGCCTTTCCATTTTGCTCCCATTCTTTTATTATCATTCACCCTTTTTTTTTTTGTAACTTTGCATGAGGTTTTTCACCTCGAGACATCTAACTATCAATTTTATTTTTAATCGATTTATTTCCTTTTGCCTTTACGCATTTTAGTTACTATTTTAAAAAACTTAGTTTGCGTTAATTTTTATCAATATCTCATGCTTTTTAAGAAAAACAACGATCAATCAATTTAAATTAACTTCTAAGTTTTATGACCTGGTTATGTCCAGAAACTTAGTTTGAAAACTTAGTTCGCATTAATTTTTATCAATATCTCGTGCTCTCTAAGGAAAACAACGATCAATCGATTTAAATTAACTTCTAGGTTTTATGACCTGGTTATGTCCAGGAACTTAATTTGAAAACTTAGTTCGTGTTAATTTTTATCAATATCTCGTGCTCTTTAAGAAAAACAATGATCAATCGATTTAAATTAACTTCTAAGTTTTATGACCTGGTTATGTCCAGGAACTTAATTTGAAAACTTAGTTCGTGTTAATTTTTATCAATAACTCGTGCTCTTTAAGAAAAACAACGATCAATCGATTTAAATTAACTTCTAAGTTTTATGACCTAGTTGCATCCAGGGTAGAGCTTAGTTCGCGTTAATCCTTTATCCATATCTCGCGTTTTTTAAGAAAAACAACAATCAATTGATTCGAATTAACGTCTAAGTCTTTAAGGCGACCTGGTTATATCCAGGTACCATATGCCCCCCAAGTAACTGGGAAAGGGTCTTTCGTGGTTACTTTAGATTACACTTGTAAATATGTAAAATCATAAACGAAAAATTTAATTCTCATTGCTTAATACATAAAAAAAAGGCCCTTAGGCCTTACAGGGTGGGGGGGGGGGGGGGGGAGGTCATTGATAATATCTCTTCAAGTGGATGGCGTTCCAAGTTCGTGGGACTGCCCCCCCATCGAGCCGAGCTAATTTGTAAGTTCCTTCTTTAATGGCCTCGATGATTTGATATGGCCCTTCCCAGTTTGGTCCCAATACTCCATCTTTGGGATCTTTACCGGCTAAGAAAACCCTCCTGAGGAGCAGGTCGCCAATGCTAAAGGCGCGCTTTTTGACTTTTGAGTTGAAATAACGAGTGATTTTTTGCTGGTAATTTGCGAGCTAGAGTTGCGAATCTTCTCGTCTTTCATCAACCAAGTCAAGGGAAGCGCTAAGTAGCTCGTGGTTGTGATCCTAGTCATATGCCTGGACTCTATGCGAAAGTACCTTAATCTCCACAGGGAGGACTGCCTCACTCCCAAAGGTCAGGGAGAAAGGAGTATGACCCGTAGGAGTCCGATGCGAGGTCCGGTATGCCCATAGAACTTGGGGGAGCTGTTCTATCCAGACCCCCTTGGCTTTGTCTAGTCTCTTCTTAAGGCTCACCTTTAACGTCTTGTTGATAGCCTTGACCTGGCCATTCGCCTGAGGATAGGCCACAGAGGAGAAACTTTTCACAATTCCGTACCTTTCACAAAATTTGGTGAATAGGTCACTGTCGAACTGAGTCCCATTGTCGGAAACGATTTTCTTGGGCAGCCCAAATCAGCAGAGAATGCTCTTAACCACGAAGTCGAGGACTTTTTTGGAAGTTATCGTTGCCAAAGGTTCTGCCTCAGCCCACTTCATAAAGTAGTCGATGGGCACCACGGCGTAGCGGACCCCGCCTTTTCTAGTAGGGAGGGCGCCAACCAAGTAGATCCCCCAAACTGCAAACGGCCATGGGGAAGAGATCATCTTCAGCTCGACTGGGGGAGCTCGGGCAACTGTGGCGAACCGCTGGCACTTGTCGCACTTCTTGACATACGAGATCGAGTCCTTGGACAAAGTGGGCCAGTAATATCCTTGCCTTAAGACCTTTAGGGCCAATCTTTGCCCCCCAGTGTGATCTCCGCAAAAACCCTCATGCACTTCCTGTAGGATGGCCTTTACTTCGCCTGGAAGAACACATCGTAGGAGGGGTAGGGAGTGCCCACGTCGATACAGCACTCCGTCTACTATCGTATACCTGGGAGCTTGATATAGTACTCGCCACGCATCATTACGCCCTTCAGGTAGCTTCCCCTCGGTGAGATACTCAAGGATAAGGGTCATCCAGGTCGGCCAGGCGTTGATCATCTTGACCTCCACCCTGACTTCTTTTATACTTGGTTTCTCCAAGAATTCTACCGGCACTAACCCCAAAGCCTCTGTCTCCCCGGAGGTGGCGAGCTTGGCAAGAGCGTCTGCGTTAGCGTTCTGCTCCCGAGGTATCTGCTCGATTGAGCCTCGCCCAAACACGGACAACTCAACTTTTACCTTTGCCAGGTAGGCAGCCATCTTGGGTCCTCGTGCCTGATATTCGCCCAGAACTTGGTTTACCACGAGCTGGGAGTCACTGAAGCAGTGGACAGAGCTCACCTTCATCTCTTGGGCTATTCTTCGCCTGGCCAGCAAAGCTTCGTATTCGGCCTCGTTGTTGGAGGCCTTGAATCCGAATCTCAGCGCCGAGTGGAATCTATGTCCCTTAAGGGATATCAAAATGATTCCAGCCCCGGAGCCGTTCTCGTTGGATGATCCATCCATGAAGATCTTCCACGATGCCCGGGCCGAGGTGACCTGGGGTGAGTCTTCTACAGGATCCTCCTGGAATCCTATGCATTCTGCTACAAAATCGGCCAGGCTTGACTTTTTATAGCAGTTCGTGGGGTGTATAAAATCTTGAACTGACTGAGTTCGATAGCCCACTTTAACAGACGTCCCGATGCTTCAGGTTTCTGCAAAACCTGCCTTAAAGGCTGATCGGTCATTACGTGTATTGAGTGGGACTGGAAGTACGGCCTGAGCTTTCGGGAGGCCGTGATAAGGCAGAATGCCAATTTTTCCATCAAAGGGTATCGGGATTCAGCTCCGAGAAGTCTCTTGCTGATGTAGTAGACTGGTCTCTGAACCCTGTCTTCTTCTCGGACTAATACGGCACTAGCCGCATCCTCTGTGACAGCTAGGTAGAGAAAAAGAGGCTCTCCTATCTTTGGTTTGGATAATATGGGCGGCTTGGCCAGGTGTGCCTTTAGCTCGAGGAAAGCACTTTCACACTCTTCTATCCATTCGAACTTCTTATTTCCTCGGAGCAGGTTGTAGAATGGCAAGCACTTATCGGTCGATATTGAAATAAACCGATTTAGGGCTGCCACCCTTCCTGTTAGGCCTTGGACGTCTTTGCGTGACCTGGGTGAGGGAAGCTCGAGTAATGATCTGATCTTGTCGGGGTTTGCCTCGATTCCTCGTGTATTGACGATGAAGCCCGGGAATTTTCCAGATGCGACTCCAAAAGTGCACTTCTGTGGATTAAGCTTCATGCCATACTCCCGTAGTATCTTGAAGCATTCTCACAGGTCGGAAACATGGTTATCGGCAGTCTTTGACTTGCCTAGCATGTCATCAACGTACACTTCCATGTTCTTCCCGATCTGGCTTGCGAACATTCTATTTACTAACCTTTGGTACGTAGCACCGGTGTTCTTCAGCCTGAATGGAATGACCTTGTAACAATAAACGTTAGTCGAGGTCATGAAGCTGGTGTGCTCCTGGTCCACCGAATTCATGGCGATCTGATTGTAGCCTGAGTATGCATCCATAAAGGACATGAGCTCGTGCCCCGCTGTGGCATCCACCAATTGGTCAATCCTCGGTAATGGAAAACAATCCTTGGGGAAGGCTTTATTCAGGTCAAAGAAGTCGATGCAGGTCCGCCACTTCCCGTTGGGCTTCGGGACCAGCACGGGCTTGGCAACCCAAATCGGAAACTTGGCTTCACGGATAAATCCGCATTTCTTGAGCTGGGCTACTTCTTCCTCTAAGGCCTCAGCCCGGGTTGTTCCTAGGCGCCTTTGCTTCTGGGACTTTGCAGGAACGCTTTTATCCAGATGAAGGGTGTGGATGATGACACTCGGGCTGATTCCCACCATGTCGTCGTGCGACCACACAAACACATCCAGCTTATCCCGTAGAAATCTGATCACAGAGGTTTTTCCCGAGCTTGACCATCCGTGAAGGGTTCTAGGGATCGATGTTTACCTCCTCGAGCTCTTCAATAGCCTGGTGCTCGGACCTGTCCTTGCCTACTCGGGGGTCAATATCCTCACTTAAGATGATATTTTCCCCTGCGGTGCTCTGAGGTTTTTCAATCTCAGGATCAGCTAAACGTTCCTTAGATTCCTCTCCTCCACTTTGGATGGCCATTGCTAGCTGCCCGGGTTTCAATTTTCCCTTCATGGAAATGCTGTAGCATTCCCTGGCAGCGAGCTGGTCGCCACGGACTGTGCATATTCCCGTGGAAGTAGGGAATTTCATCGTGAGGTGGCGAACGGAAGTGACAGCCTCAAAAGCTATGAGTGTGGGTCGGCCCAAAATTGCGTTGTACGCAGCTGGGCAGTCGATGACCACGAACTCGAGGAGTTTGGAGACTGTCCGAGGTTCTTCTCCTAGGGTGATCACCAGCTCGATCGTCCCTATGGCCGCAGATCCTTCTCCCGAAAAACCATACAGCATCACGGAGGTCGCCTTCAGTTCGGCGACAGTCAAACCCATCTTCTCCAGTGTGGATCGGAATAGGAGGTTTACCGAGCTCCCATTATCAATCAGCACTCTCCTGACCTTCTGATTAGCGAGCTGAACTACTACGACCAGAGGGTTGTTATGAGGGAACTGGACATGGCTCGCATCTTCTTCCGTAAAAATGATCAGTTGCCTCTCCAATCGCTGCTGCTTTGGCAGACGCTGCTCCGGGACGAACTCTACTCCATTATGCACCTTGAGTTCGTTTACATACCTCTTCTAGGTGCCCCTGCTCGCGCCAGCTAAATGCGGACCTCTAGATATTGTGGATATCTCTCCTCCTATCACAGGAGGAGGGACGTCTTGATCTATCCGAGGCCCGGGCTGACTGACCGGGACTTCTGGAGGAGGTCGACTTGCTGGAACCCTGTTCTGTGCGTACTAAGCCAAGGGGCCGACTCTAATGAGAGTTTCGATCTCATCCTTCAAATGCCTACAATCATCAGTATTGTGGCCGACGTTGTTGTGAAAATGGAAAAACTTGGAGGTGTCTCTCCTCCCCTTCTGGTGCTTCAAAGGCTCCGGCTTCTTCCAGGGGAGGCGAGCAGAATTCGCCAGGAAGATGTTCTCCTTAGAGTGGGTGAGCTCTGTGTCGGTCGCGTAGACCGGCTTAAATTTGTCTACGGATTTATTCTTCTTTGGGCCGTGCTGGTTGCCCTCGCCGTTCCCCTTTCTTTTGCTTCCACCAAACTGGTTATTCTGTGTAACGTTCTGGGTCGATGTCACGACCTCCGTTCCCACTCCAGCGGGCTGCTCAGGGACCTAGCTGGTTCCCGCAGCTGAGGCTTTGGCTTCCTCCAAGTTGATCCATTCCTGGGCCCTATTTAGGAACTCGTTCACTGAGCTAACTCCCTTCATTTGTATTTCTTTCCAGAGTCCCCCTCCGACGAGGATTCCAGTTCTCAAGGCCATGAGCTTGGAGCTGTCATCCGCGTCTCTAGCCCGAGCAGTGACATTCGCGAACCTGCTCAGGTAAGCCTTCAGAGGTTCATCGGGCTGCTGCCCCACGTTAGCCAGAGAATCGGCCTTGACGCAGGCAGCCTAGGAGGCTCGGAATGCCCTTTTGAAGTCAGCAGAGAAAGTCTTCCAGGAGCTGATTGATTGTCTTTTACTTTGTTTGAACTACTGCCTGGCTGGTCCAATCAGTGTGGAGGGAAATATCAGACATTTCAGCTCGGGGCCAATGTTGTGGGCCATCATCAGGGTGTTGAACATCCCCAGGTGATCTGACGGGTCTCCATCTCCGTTGAATTTGGATAGGTGCGGCATACGGAAACCGGGTGAGTATGCCGTTGTTGCTATGCTGGGGGCGAAAAGTTCCAGCTCGTCCCCCGAATCATACTCGTCTTTATCTTTCTCTGATAGGAGCTTCCTCATTAGCTCCTCCATCTGAGCCAGGCGCTCGAGGGTTTTGTCCTGATTTCCTTGGTTATTCCGGGGCTGCTCAACAGCTCCGGATCCACTGTGTACGTTTGGTGGGTTATTGCCCCTCCTATCTTGAGATAGGTTATTTGGGGTATTCCCGCCGTTACGTACTTCAGACAGGTCTCCCCCTGAGCGAGCATGGCTGCCACCTCCTACTGGTTCCCCTCCATGAGAGTTAAGGCGATCTCGCAGGTCGCCCCCCTGGGTGATTTGAGGACTTTGTACCGAGCTTAAATGTTGACGCAGGTCTTTTCCAGAAAGGTCACTCCGGCGACTGCCGGTCCAGTAGCTCTTGTTAGAAAAGCTCGGAGTCCGCCTTTGGGGGTGAGGATCCGGGCTCTCTCTTGGCACCCTGCTACGTCGGGAAGGTCCGGCGGACGGCAGGTTTCTCCTGCTACTTCCGTAGGCTGGAATATCTTGGATGGGCCGGGGAGGAGATGGATATCTTATTGGAGATGGAGGATGCCTGACCGGAGATACGATCCTGGTTCCGTCAGGGCGGAACAAGTTAGGTGTGGGCCTTTCGACCCTGCCAACCTTTGGGTCTCACGCCTGGCAATCTGGATGAGGCACAGGACGTCTGGTGGGGACAGGCTGGTGCTGTGAGCCTTCCCCGGATCTCCTTCTGGAATTTCCTCGAGCACTCCTGGGCGCGCTCAAGGCTGGTTGGGAGCTGGGAGTTGAAGTTCGGACCGAATGGATGTACTGTTGTTCAGTTCTAGGCATTTCTTCGAAGTTTGCCTCTCGATGGTGCAATGAAGGAATAGAGTTGGCTGTCGGAGGTCTGTCCGAGAGGCTAGGCCTGGACCGATTACCCCGGTGGGACTTATGAGTCTCGCCTTGCCTCTTTCCGACGTTAGCGTCCGTTGTAAGAGGGGGTAGTCGGGCCAACACCTCCTTGATCTGCTGATTAGCTTTTGCTAGTTGGCTCCTCAGCTGAGCATTCTCCATCTCCACTGTAGTGTAATAATCTAGGTTTGGATTAGGTGGCCGAGGCGCCGAACTTCCAGTGTCATCTTGGCCCACCGGTTGTTTGCCCGGCCGCTGCTGGACCTCAGGAATTTGTTCACCGGGGATGGCGATATGATGAGCCTCCTGCCCATCATGTTGTTCTGTCTCGTTACCGTGTCTGGATCGAGTGGTCACCATAGTGGATGTTTGCGATAGCACCAATCTAACTAAGCTCTCAACGAAAGCACCAAACTGTTGAAGCGGTTCTTCGCCAACAGGTAATTAAGAAAATAAGAGGAAGGGATTAGTGCTTATGTTGAACCGAAATAGATGAATGATCTTTTGAAAATGGGTTGGTGACATAATTACGTTTTTAGGTGGTTCAAAGGTTAAAATCCTTCTACTCCACTAGTCAATATTATTGCTATATGATTGGTATTCTTTTACAAGGTATTTCTTACACAATCGAATCCAATCCCTTGCAACTCCCAGGGTCTCCATATTTATAGGAGAGGGCACCTGGGAGTTGGTAAGAAGGTCATCCTGTGACCTTCTTACCTATCATGTCAACTCTGTGACATTCATGATTAATTCCTAAAACTTGACACATGAAGTGTGGTCTAATCAATAGGTAAGGGGAATAATGGGCCGCACGGTCCAACCCAGTCGTTGGCGTTTGAATGCGCACATTCATGCTGCGTGTCCGAGAAGTCAGAGATATATCAAACACGTGATGTCTGATATATGCACGTTTACCTTGCGTGGTTGACTTTATAAAAGGTCACAGCCTCCAACTCTAGCTCGTACCACGAGCTGGATGCTTCCCTCGACCTGTGGCCTTCAGAGTACAGACTCAGTATAATCTTGGCGAACCCTTACGTTACCTCGAGCTAAGGAGGTAGGATCTTTCGATGGCAGCTTCGGTCTTGGGGATGTCCACGTGGTTGACATGATTAGGCCGTATCTCAGCTCGCTAACAGCCCGTGGGAAAATCAGGGCGTACACTCTCAAACCCATGTTTCTAGCATGATCCTTAAAAGACTTGGTAGCCAATGTCTTAGTAAAAGGGCTTGGAAGGTTATATTATGAAGCTATCTTCCTACAGCTACATCTCCTCTGTGAACTATATCCCTGATCAAGTGGTACTTCCTTTCGTTATGATTTTCACCTCTTTTTGATCCTTGATCCCTTTGAGTTAGCTACCGCCCCATTGTTGTCACAGTGCACGACCAGTGGCTTATCCTTGTTTGGAACAATTTCCAAATCATAATAGAACTTTTTGAGCCACACAACCTCCTTAGTTGCTTCATAAGTCGCTATGTATTTGTCTTCCATGGTAGAATCTGCAATAGTTGTAACGCCCTACTTCCTTAGAGCCGTTACTAAGTGAGTTTTCAGACAAAACAGTGTGCAATGAACTCGCTAACCGAGGTTTTGAAATGAAAGTGTGACTAATTTAAAAGTTAAGGCTGTAATCTTTGAAAACGCGTTGCTTCAGTAAAAATTTCTAATATTAAACAATTGGGATCCCAAAAATAAGGTTTGAAAACTAATTACATCTTGAAATAAGTTTACAGTTGATAAATCATAAAAATCATAGATTATTACAGCCATTTTCAAATAAACCCCCAACCAAAGCAGTCGGGCAGGCCAAACATGTACGCGTCGCTTCACGCTCTCCATACTCATGGTTGGTTGACTCAGTCGCTACCCTTACCTGCAACACGGAGCACCCGTGAGCCAAAGCCCAGCAAGAAAACTCATGCAGAACATAACATATGCAATTTATACAGTTTATCATAACAGATAATCCACATAAAAACAAGTCAACCATTAGACTAAGGAAACACGGCCATGCCGCCCCAGAAACCTTACCGAAGCCCTGGGGTATCGGTTCTCACTGTAAGGATAACTCATGTATCCACCGGGCCCTGCCGTGACTATAGCATCCCATGTGCTAGGTGTTACTTCCGGCCCCGCTGCCGTACCCGGCCTACGCCGTTCTCGGCCCTTGCCGTTCAATTTACTATAATCACACATATAGTATAACACAACAACATTCCAATAAAAATTAATTCATTTAAGTCTACACCCTAACATGTAATGTAATATAGGGTCGTGCCCTGCAATCACCTCATCATGCAACATGCAACATAGGGCCGTGCCTCGCAATCATACTATGAGCCCATGCCCTATCCTACGGGTGTTATAGTTTTCTTACCTGTATTCAGAGCCTCCTGATACACTCACGCCGCGAGCACGGTCCTCTAGCACGAGCCTCTCCAATATCCTAGTCACAACACACATGAATCATCCTTCAATACTAATCAATTCACAACCACTTCCCGGGACCAATCCCACACTCTCGGGACTCCCAAATTCCTAAAACAATCCATCGGAAACATCCCCCGAACCCCCGGAGAAAAAGGCCTAAAATTGCCAAAAATGAAATCCTGAAATTGGCCTTGTGCCGAGGCACAACTTTCTTGTGCCGCGACACCCAGCAAGTCAGGGGCTCCACGCCGCGGCACGCAAAAACTGTGCCGCGGCACGCCTTCGCAGACCCAGAATTCTGGGTTTTCCCTTCGCGTTTTCCCGAGCTTCAACCTCCCCAAATCACCCCAAACTAATACCTAAACCCCAAAACTCAAATCCAAACTTCATTAGAACAATCTAACACCCTATAAACACTAGAATCAAGATCAAAACATCAACACACCCAAGATTCACACCTTTGATCTCAAATTTCAGCAACTAACCCAAAACCCATGAAAATCTTAACTCAAGCATTAAATTCCTCAAATCAAAACAAAACCCAAACTTAAATATGTGTAAACCCTTACCTCAAATGGAGATTCCACACAAGGCTTCCTTGATCTCCTCCTAGACTCCCACTTCTCCTTCTCTTCTTCTTCTTTCTTCTTCTTGCCCTAGCCTTTCTTTCTCCTTCTCTTTCTTCTCTTCAATTTCTATCAAGCCTCAAGTGAACCCAAATGCCCAAACCGTACCCCCTATAACCCAGCTAAGAATTTTCATAATCCCCTTGCCAAAAGACCAAATTACCCCTTCCTACTAATCCTTCTTAGCTAAACCTTCAAGGGCACTTAAGTCTTTACACTTTCATTTCAATTCTACCACTTTCTATCTTAAAACTTATTACTCTCAGCAGTAACTAATGGTTACCAGGTTACTCAATCACCAATAACCATTACCCGCTAAATCTCTACTTAACCATAAAATTCCCAAAGTACCCCTAGGCTCCTCCCGAGCCGGGTATAGAATTCCCGTTGTGACTCTTAAATTAAATTTGCTCTCTAGGACCGTCTCGACACGTGCATCACAATAATAACACCACACTCACGTGGAACAAATCACGGAATACAATTATCACATATATGTCCTCAGCGGGCTAAAATTACAATTATGCCCTTCAAACACAATCAGGGCCTACATGCATACTAATACACATAGACATGCATCTCAGATAAATAAATAGTCAAATAACATGCTTTAAATCATAACCATGCATTTAACTCATACAATCACACATAATTCCCATCGTGCCCTCCTAGCACGCTAATCAAGGCCCTTAAGCCTTATTAGCGAATTTGGGTCGTTACAATAGTGGTTTGTTTGATACTTCGCCAGACTACAGCTCCTCCACCAAGTGTGAACACTGATCTAGAAGTCAATTTTCAGCTATCTCTGTCTGATTGAAAACCAGAATCAGTGTAACTAGTGGGGTTTTGGTCACCGCCTGAATATACAAGCATATATTTTCTATTTTTCCTAAGATACTTGATAATATTCTTTACTGCAACCCAATGACTCAATCCAAGATTGGATGGATACCGAATGATTATCCCTACTGTATAACAAATGTCAGGTCTCATACACAACATGGCGTACATCAGACTGTTTACTGTAGAGCCATAGGGATATTGTCTCATATCATCTTCTTCTTGAGGTGTCTTAGGACACTGTTCTTTAAAAGGGATAATTCCATGACGGGTTGGCATAACACCCTTCTTGGAATTTTCATACCAAAACGTTCCAGATCCTTATCGATATAAGTTGCTTGAGACATAGCCAAAACTTTGCTCTGTCGATCTCGAAGGATCTGGATGCCCTGGACATAGTTTGCATCTCTCAAATCTTTCATTTGGAATTTCTCAGCTAGCCATTTCTTTACTTTTTTAATGTTTCTACGTCATTCCCAATTAGTAGAATATCATCAACGTAAAGAACTAAGAAGTCCAAAATGTCATTTTTGATTTGTTCATAGACACAAGGTTCGTCAATATTTTGTTTAAAACCATACATTTTAATTGTGTCATCAAATCTTAGATTCCAAGATCTTGAAGCTTGTTTGATTCCAGAAATGGAACTAAGAAGCTTGCAAAACTTTTACTCTTCACCTTTTATTTCGAACCCTTCTGATTCAGACATAGAAATGGTCTCATCAAGATAGACATTTAGAAATGTTGTCTTAACATCCATTTTCCATATCTCATAATCCATGCAAGAGGATATGAACAAGAGTATGTGAATAGATTTAAGCATGGTCACAGGAGAAAATATTTCCTCATAATCAACAATTTCTGTAACGACCCAAAAATGCTAATAGGGTTTAGAGCCTTGATTAACATGCCGAGAGGGCCTAATTGGATATGTATGTGCTTATGTTGATTAAATGTGTGACTATGTGGCATGCGTGATATATATGATGATGTGAATATATTATATGCATGCTTATGAGTAATAGATATGCATGTGGGCCCTTTACTGTTTATAAGGGCATATTTGTAATTTTTGGCCTGTCAGGGCATAAATGTGATTATATGTGATAACTTCTTGAGACCACATCATTATGTGGATATATTTGCAGTACACGGCTCGAGGCGATCCTAGTGAGCGGATTAGCGAAATAGTCACAGCGGGTTTTAATACTCGGTTCGAGATGAGCTTAGGGTATTTTAGGAACTTAGAATATAATTTGGGGTTTATTGAGTAACGAGTAAGAATTTGGTAATTATTTGGACATGTCAGGATCAATTGGGAATTGGTAGGATGACTTGAGGAATTAGCGGGAATCGGGAAAATGATTATTTTACCCCTTAGAAGTAGTTAGAAGGTTAGGTTAGTGTCATGGGCAGTTTGGTCTTTTAGTTAGAGAATAAGGCTGAATAACTTGGTGGAAATCCTAGGCAAACCCAGAACCCTCTCAAACACTCAAAAAAATTTCTCTCTCTCTCTCATCATACACGTTCAGTCCTTCTCTCTCTAGAACCTAAGGGAAACTCTAAACTTTGAAGGGGAAACTTAAGAAACCAATTTGGGATTTGAGCTTAAGGGAACTAGGGAATTAAAGCTAGAAACAACTAGGTGATCACTAAAGGTTGAGGCTTCAAATTGAGGTAAGAATTATGTTCTATTCTTTTGGAATTTGGATTTGTTAAACTGAATTTGTTTAGGTTTCTAGTAAAGAGTTATTTTTGGTTGAGATGATGGGATCAGTAGAATTTTTGAATATTTTATGCTTAAGGTATGTGATTAAGAGTCCTAGGCTCGTTTCTGGACTTGGTTTGGGTTTGGGAGTATAATTGAAGTTAAATTTTGAGGATTGAGTTTGGAAAAATGCTGGAAAACCCAGGGGATTCTGGGTTCACGGGGCGCGTCGCGACCCAGTTCTTGGGCGCCATAGCCTGCGTACCCCAGATGACCCTGTGAGGGTTGTTGACTATAGGGCGTGCCGCGACCCTAAGACACAAGTCGCAGCCTGCCTCCCCCAGAAACAAGAGGTTGTGCCTCCACTTGAGGCGCACCGTGACCCTCCGACCAGGTCGCCACCCGCCTAGGCAGTTTGGACTAGGGCTATTTTTAGGCTCGTGGGGGCTCAGGGATTCAAACCTAAGCATTTGGGAGAAATTCTACTACCCGATTTAGTAGAATTTGAAGTCCCGGAGGCTACTATTTGTTTCCAAAACATCTATTTGGATTAGAGGTTGATAATTATCAATGGTTGCGTGTGACTATGATTACCGCTAAGGCTCGGGACTGAGGGTTGTGCTCGAGACCGCTCTTTATTTATCACTCATGATTCGATGTAAGAAAACTGCACCCATGTGGTTGTGAATGGGACTGAGTTTCCCTATAATTGAACGTATGTATTTTGTGATTATATGGTTGTTATGTGTTATATGAATGTACAGCCTAAGGGTTTCGGGGCTGATGATAAGCTTACTGAACGCAGCTCGACCTAAGAAAGCTGGGATCAACTAGATAAATAGAGGGCTCGGCCTAAGGGCGCCAACACCTGAACAATTGTATTACTGATTGAGATGTATGCTTGTAAATACATGTTTACCGATGTTTAACTTAATGCTTGTACTCTACCGAATAATTGAATTAATTGGATTAAAGTTGACTGAATGTTATTGTTGCTATATGTGTTTGATGTTTATGGTTTTCTTGCTAGGCCTTGGCACACAGGTGCTACATGGTGTAGGTAAGGGCAAAGGGAAACTAGACCAACCATCAGTTGGAGAGCTCTGGGGCAGAGTGTACATCGTTAGCTGCTCGACCGCCACGGTTTAGAGAAAGTTACAGGAGTAGAGCTCTAAATTGTATTTTTTCGTTAGACTGGCTTTTGTTGTATCAGCTTTTGAGAGTTGTATTTACCACGTAAACCCTATTTTTGGGATCCTATGTATCAAACATTTGTCTTAATGAAAATTAACCGTTTATGATCAAAATATTTTAACCCTAACCTGTTAGTTGACTTTAGAATCACATTTATATTCAAACGACTTGATTAGCAACTCTTGCACTATTTTAAAATACAGTGTAATAGTCTTGGTTATCTAGGGCATTGCAACTTGGCATCAGAGCAATCTAGGTTTAAGGGTTCCTAATGATTGGCTGGGCATGTACACTCGCCGCTAAAGACAAACTCGACTCAGGGTTTGGTAACCATATATGTGATTATATGCTTAAATGCTTAAATGAAATATAAATTTTTTATTTGCATGATTAATAGGGAGCATGAGATATACTGATAGGGCCTTGCCCTTGACTGCTATGTGATTATGATGAAGCGTGCTTATTAGCCTTGATATGGCATGTGAATAAATGTTTAAATGCTTGTGTGAATCTTGATTGTATATTGTTGGATGAGTTTCGATGTTGGACCATGGAAAGAACGTTAACCTGTCATCATTGCCTGACTGCCAAGTCGTTGATTGCAGATAGACTTGGATAGTTATGTGTCCAAGGCGATCAGTACGACTAGTCGGCACTGGGATCGAGGTTAGAGAAGATGAGTAGGGCCAGAACCCTTCGCCAGTCCCTGAGAACTGGAAGCAAATACATGTTGATATGCAAGCCATGCTACAGAGTCAAGAAGAGCATATTCATCTTCTTAGACAGTAGGCTCTGTCAGGGAGTGTTGCACCTATTGTGCCACCTGTCGTGGCACCAGCTGTACCGCCACCTGAGGTTGGGAACAGGTGGGAGCCACTTTATGAACGGTTCAAGAAACAGCATCCTCCAGTCTTTGAGGGAGGACCAGATCCACTGAAGGTTGAATGGTGGATGAGTATGATCACCTCCATCTTGGATTTTATGAGGGTGGAAGGTAATGACAGGGTGGCCTGTGCCACCTATATGCTTAGAAAGGATGGTCATATTTCGTGGGAGGTGGCATCATAGACTCGAGATGGCTTCAGAGATTTGTTCAACCAGAAGTATTACAACATTGCCATCAGGGAAGCAAAGATGAATGAGTTCATGGAATTGGTACAAGGCAACATGACAATTATTGAGTATGCCCTAAATTTTGAAAGGCTAGCAAATTTTGCACCAGACTTAGTGCCTACAGATGCGGCCAGATAAGACAGGTTCGTTCGAGGGCTTAATGCTATGATAGCCCGAGATGTGAGGATCACATCAATACCTTGACAGACGACTTATGCCCAGGCTGTTGAGAAGGTTCTTACTGGTGAGGAGACAGAGAATAAGATCTGGAGGGAGAACGCTGCAAGACGGGATGTTCGTAGGGCAATGCCTCCATATATAGGGTCTGGTAGTAGCGGAGGCCCCAGTGATCTAAAGAGGAGGACCCCTGATACCTCGACCACTGCTGGTCCTGATAGGAGGGGCGAGGTGTATAAGGTGCCTGCTAGGAAGGCGGTGAGACATGGAGAAGTTATTCAGAATGCATAAGGTGCAGGAAGCGCCATCTGGGCGAATACCGAGGGAAGGCTTGTTATTTGTGCGGGGTGGTTGGACCTCAAGAAATATATTGCCCGACATTGAAGAAGGAGGAACCAAGGAAGGTGGACAGCTTAACTCCAGCTCGAGTGTTCACATTGACACAAGCAGTGGCCGAGGCTAGTCCCTCGATAGTGACAAGTCAGCTTTCTAGCGCTGGCTCTTCATATACGGTATTGATTGACTCTGGTGCTACACATTCATATGTTTCTAGTAAATTGATTTATAGATTGTGTAGGCCTAGTGAGTACTATACTGCGGGGTTTGGGACTATATTGCCTACAGGGGAACTGGTAGTATCTAGGAGATGGATTATAGCACTGCCAGTGATGGTGGATAGTAGGGAACTATCAGTAGATTTGATTGAGTTGGGTATGGATGACTTTGATATGATTCTGGGAATGAATTGGCTAGTCAGATATTGGGGTACTATAGATTGTAGGAAGAAGATGGTGACTTTTGAGCCTGAGGGCGAGGCCCCTTTATCTTTGTGGGTGCTATGCATGGACCCCGCACTCTTGTGATATCAGCACTAAGGACTATGGACCTATTACAAGGAGGTTGTATAGGTTTTCTAGCTAGTGTGGTGGATACCACTAGAGTTATGTCAGTGGGGACGTGAGAGACTGGATTGGTATGTGAGTTCTTGGACGTGTTTTCTGAGGATTTACCAGGATTTCCATCGCACAGGGAGATTTAGTTCGTCATTGAGTTGGCTTTGGGTACAGAACTAGTGTCGAGGGCACCATATAGAATGGCTCTGTAATGCCCCAAAATCCCTAATGAGATTTAATGGTCTGATTAGTAGGCCGAGAGGGCCATAATTGATGTATTATGCCATTAATTGATTATATGAATATTTATGTGAATTATATTATTATATGATGATAAATGCATGCATGTCGGTCCACTTTTCGTTGTAAGGGTATTTTGGTAATTTGGCCCGTTGAGGGCATATTTGTATATTTTCATGCATGTTGGTGATTACTGATGAGGCCACATTATAATGTGGATTTTTTCGAGCTATTCGGCATGAGATGATCTTTGAATACTAGTTAGCGGTTTGGTCATAACGGGGTTAATTTTGGGGGTCGGGGTGAGTCTCCGAGTAATTTGAAGATTAGTGCATTACCGGAAATTAAAGGGTAATGGGATATGATTTATCGGCATTTGAGAATATTGGGAGTAACAAGAATTGGAGGACGTTAATTATGACTAACGGGATTAGAGAAGAAAAGACGGTTTTACCCCTGATAGCCTTAAGAGGGAATTAAATGACCTAGGGGTATTTTTGTCTTTTGACCTAAGGGTATATATCAACTAGAAGGCTGTAGAACTGAACCAAAACAGAGCATTGTTTCTTCTTCTCCCGATCATCATTTCTCCTTCTTCTTCCTTTTGATTTTTGAAGCCTTAATTGAGGAACCAAGCTAGGAACCAAGCCATGAGGGTCTAGGGTTGTGTTCTACCATTGAAGAGGGTGTAATTCTGAGCTTGAGATAAGATTTTATCCATAGAAACTTTGGTTTATACTCTATTTTTTCTATTGATTTTCAGCTGGAACTTTGGATTGGATAGTTGGGAATATATGGAAGCTTTTAGCAAAGTTTTCTTGGGTTTTGATGCCTAGGACTTGTAGATTGGGTTTTTGGGTTCATTTGTGAGTTTGGTTGAGGGTTGGAATCAGGTTTTGAAGTTTGGAAAGTGGAGAATTCAAAGGGGAAAAACCAGGGCTGAATCACCCTGGTTCTAGCGCTACAACGCTGTCCGGGGAAAAGCATCCATGCTTGTAGCGCCTAGGCGCTAGGGGGGCAGCACTACAGCACTACCCTATTTTTCCAAGGTCCTATTTTGGGCACTTTCGAGAGATTTTGGCTCAGGGTTTCAATTCCTAAGGCTCGAGATCGAATCTACTAACCATTTGAGTATGATTCAAGGTCTCGGGACTGAGGTTTAGGTCAAGAACCTTTTATTGCTCATTTTCATTAATTGGAGTTCCATATTTGGTTATGACTAGATGACCGCTAAGGGATCAAAGGATCGATCAATCTCAACTGTCGTTCTTTTATTCACGCTCAAACCAGAGATAAGAAAACTACACCTAGCATGTGACATGCATGGATATTAATGAAGCATGTTGAGTGCTCTATATGTGGACATTGATTGCATATTAAATGCTTAGAAATCTTGCTTATCTATGAATGGCACTGACCTATGAGTCAGGACTCGGGAATGGTGTCAGTACAGACTATAAAGCTGTGACTCATTAGTCAAGTTAGACAGTAGTACTAAGCACTGGTCGTAAGGTATTGGCATATGAGTCAAGAACAGTATTAGTGTGTTTAACGCAAGCCGAAAAGATTAGATCTAATTTACATAAGCATTATCATCATAAGCATGAAATGCTTGACCAACCTTAAGTTCGATGGAAACAAAAGCGCTTGTCTAGTCTAAAGGCTAGTTACTTAGAGCCAAGGCCAGAAGGCCCAGGTGACTGCATCGTCACATGGCTAAGAGTGTGGAGCCAAGTTCGTGACTCACTTATCAGTCACTTATCCGATTCAAATTCGTGACACCATAGTCACTCATCTGGTTTAAGTTCGTGACTTACTCATCAGTCACTTATCTGATTAGGGCTATAAGCCCCATCATAATTATTAGAATCTCGATACCATCTGATTAGGGTACACGCCCCAGCATGATTATTATAATATCAATATTATCTTATTAGGGCTACAAGCCCAGTATGATTATCATAATCATGAATTGATATTGTATACATGCAGTAATAAGTTTTCTTGCTGAGCCTTGGCTCACGGGTGCTATGTGCTGCAGGTAAAGGGAAAGAAAAGCTCACCCAGCCTTGAGTGGAAAGCTTAGGTGGCAATGTGTAAATATGCGGCCGCTTGACCACCACGGCCAAGGTGTTTCTCAAAAGAACTAGGGGTTAACCCTATATTTTGCCACTTAGTTCGGCGGGTTGTAATTTGTACACTGTAATGACCATTTTGGATTGTAAATAACTTGTAAACGCTTTTATGGGCCCATGTACAGTTTTATGTTTCAAATAAAGTATATCATTTCCTTTTAATTGAGATTTTCACCTTAGCCTATTAATAACACCTAGATGCATGTTTATAACCAAATGACTTGGTTAGCGAGTTAAGCACGGTTTAAAGTTCACAATAACAGTCTTGAAGTAACTAGGGTGTTATAGGCTTTGGCAGAGCTGAAGGAGTTAAAGATACAGTTGCAAGAGCTTCTAGATTTGTTGTTTATCAGACCTAGCTTCTTGCTGTGGGGTGCTCCGGTTTTATTTGTGAAGAAGAAGGATGGGACTCTGAGAATGTGTATAGGTTACAGGGAGTTGAACAAGTTGACCATCAAGAGCAAGTACCCTTTACCAAGGATCGATGACCTGTTTGATCAGCTGTAGGGAAAGACGGTATTCTCGAAGATTGATCTTAGATCTAGTTATCACCAGTTGAGGATAAAGGGACGAGGATATTTTGAAGATGGCCTTCCATACAAGGTATGGGCATTATAAGTTCTTGGTCATAGCATTTGGTTTGACCAATGCCCCAGCAGCATTTATGGATCTGATGAACATGGTATTTGTAACATCCTCCTACTCCAGAACCGTTACACTGTGTACTTAAAATTGTGTCAGACTTGCTAACCAAGTCGTGTGGTTTAAAATGTATAAATAAGGTTAATGTCAAGGGTTAGGTTTAAAAAAATTTGGTCAAAAGAATCGTTGACTTTTATTTAAAAAGTTTCATATAGACATGAGATCCCAAAGTGTTACAACTAAACTTCTAAAAAGGTATATATACATCAAAAGTTACATTCAGCCGACCTAAGCGGAAAAAGCAGGGCTACAACCCTAGTTCCTATGAGATATTCCCGGCCGTGGTGGTCGAGCAGCCACATATGTACATGCCACCACTGAAGCTCTCCAACTCATGGTTGGTCAAGCTTTCCTTCCCCTTACCTGCACCACAAAGCACCTGTGAGCCAAGGCTCAGCAAGAAAACTCAACATGTGCATAAACAGAGAATATAAATCTCAAGTTACCCATCTAACATGTCCAACAATATTAACCTTCAGATACCATCATTCAGTTACAAACAAATGGTCATTGGACCAACTTGGGGTCGCTGCCCTAAACAGTTGGCTATAAAGCCAACCCCGGGGCCTATGCCCTAGCTACGTGACCATAGAGTCACCTGGGGCCCTCGCCCTTAGCTTTGAACAACTAGCAATAGAGCTATCCCAACCCCTTGGTTTACCATCGACCATAGAGTCAACTAACGTAATAATACGTTGCTGGTTTAGGCCTAAGCCTTTCGACCAGCGTGCAACGCGCTATTTCCGTCCTTGACTAATAAGTGAAGCCCTGATCCAGAATCACAAACCTCAGTACAGAAACAGATATGGATAGGCATATCCCAACAAAATACACACATATTCATGTTAATCACAGAACACCATCGAATAATCATTCTCACAATGCTAATCATACCTATTTAACGGGGCCTCATTCCCTAACCACGGAGTTCATACAACAATTATAAAGCACTTAAGTAAGTATCAACCAACATGTGAAGCAATAGCTTAAATACAAATGTCCTCGGGGCCCAAGCCCTAGTCATGATAATTGATAACAGTCAGGACAAGCCCTAATCACATATAACACGTATTGGGTGCAGTTTTTCTTACCTCAAGTTCGAGTAAAGCGTAAATAAGAATGACCTTCGAGCATGATCCCAATTTTAAGCCCCTAGCAATAACCTAGTCACAACCATAATATAGGATTCCATCAATAACGAGCAAATAAAGGCTTCTGGACCGAGTCCTAGCCTCCGGGGCCTCGATTTCCACTAAACAGAGTAGTGGAATCAATCCCGAGCCCTAAGGAAAAGGTTCCCATTTTAAAAAGCTTCCAAGACCAAAAATTCCCAAGTGCGCCGTGACTTGACCCTGAGGGTTGCGACGCTCCCCTCCTATCAGAGAGCCTCCCCCCTCTGTCAAGGGACATGGGCCGTGACTTTCCCTTGAGGGTTGCAGCGCGCCTCCCAGATAGAGACCTCCCAAGGCCCTGGGTTCAAGCTGAGTCGCGGCCCCTCAAGAATAAGGTCGCGACTTTGCCCCACAAACCCATATTTTTCACACTTTTTCAGCAGCCAAATCCAATCCAAACTAACCCAATTTCACCCCTAAAACCATAATTCAATCCCCACAACAGTTCTAACATCTTCCCAGCAACAAAACCCAACAAAAATCCAGTCTTAAAACTCATCAAAATACCGAGACAAATCTCAAGCTTAAAGGTTCAAAAACACTCTCTAAAATAGCCAAGCAAACACAAAATTTCAATGGAAAAGATATGGTCTAGAGCTTACCTTAACTAATGATTAATCTCACAAGCTGCAGCAAGACTAATTCCCCAAGTTTTAGGCTTCAATTCCCAGATTTCTAGCTAAAATTCTCCTTGGTTATTCAAAGGTTAACTTGGTGAAGATTAGAGAAGATGAGAGGACGAGAGAGAAAGGGTCGGTTAGTGTTTAAGTGTTTTTGTGTTTTTGTCTTTTGTTTCCTAAGGCTAAAGTGACTTAAGCTAATCCCGAGGTTTGGGGTACCAAAAACGTCCCTGATGGAAAAATAGTGAAATTCCCCAATATTCCCTCATAAACTCACTAACTTCAAATGTATCTCATATTATTCATTTCCATTACCCAATAACCCAATTAAATGCCTAATACCCATAATACTCCTCGACTCGCCCCGAGTCGAATATTGGGTCTCGTTGTGACTTTCCTGCTAACTTGCTCCCTAGGATCGCCTCGTGCCGAGTAACCCAAATAAAGCCACATAATAATGTGGTCTCTCACATATATCACATAAATATACAATTATGCCCGCAACGGGCCAAATTATCATAATTTCCCTTCCAATAAGAAACGGGCCCACATGCATATTTAATACCCCTAAACATGCACAACTAGTCATATTATCATATAATTCACATAATTATATCTAAATATAACAAATAAGCACATAATTCCATATATTGCCATCTTGGCCCCCTAATCAAGGCCCTAAGCCTTATTAGGTCATTTTGGGACGTTACAGTATTTAAGGACTTATTGGATCAGTTTGTGATTGTCTTCATCGACGACATCTTAGTTTACTCCGGTTCAGTGGCAGAGCATGAACAACATCTCCTACAAGTATTACAAAGATTAAGAGAGCATCAATTGTATGCTAAGTTTAAAAAATGTGAGTTCTAGCTACCAGAAGTGACATTCCTTGGACATATTGTTAGTGGAGATAAGATTAAGGAAGATCCGGCCAAGGTTGAGGCGGTTAGGGATAGTCCGAGACCAAGGAACGCCTCGGAGGTTAGAAGCTTCCTTGGATTAGCAGGTTATTACAGGCGATTCGTGGAAGGTTTTTTGAAGATTGCCGCATCGATGACAGAATTGACACGGAAGAATCTAAAGTTCACTTGGTCAGACAAGTGTGAGGGTAGTTTCCAAGAATTGAAGCGGCGACTGATTACTGCTCCTGTGTTGAGTCTTCCTTCAGAGGGAAGGAAATTTGTAGTGTACTGTGACGCATCGAGATTGGGACTGGGATGCGTGTTGATGCAGAATGAGAACGTTATTGTTTATGTGTCACGACAGCTGAAGGAGTATGAGTAGTGGTACCCTACCCATGATTTGGAGTTAGCAATAGTGGTGTTCGCATTGAAAGTATGGCAACATTATCTGTATGGAGAGAAGTGTGAGATATACACCGATCATAAGAGTTTAAAGTATTTCTTCACCGGAAAGGATTTGAATATGAGATAGAGACATTGGCTGGAGTTGGTGAAGGACTATGATTATGATATCCTTTACCACCTAGGGAAAGCCAATGTAGTGGCAGATGCACTAAGCCGGAGAGGCCCAGGATAGCTATTTAGTTCAGAACAGATATCAAAAGAGTTAGCAGAAGAGGTGGCTAAAGCAAGGATAGAGCTGGTTGTGCGCCAGTTTTACAATATAACTTTAGAGTCTACCCTCCTAGAGAGGGTCAGTTGCAGGATGCACATTTGCAGGAAGTTAGAGATAATGTCAGCTAAGGATTATTCTATTTCAGAGACGGGTTTACTACGGTATAAGAGTCGAATCTGTGTTCTAATGGATATGGGTATTAGACGAGAGATACTTGATGAATCACATACTACACCATACTCATACCATCCAGGCACCACAAAGATGTATCAGGATCTACAGACTCTATATTGGTGGCCTGGGATGAAGAAGGACGTAGTTGAGTACCTGTCCAGGTGTTTAACTAGTCAACAGGTGAAGGCTGAGCATCAGCGACCAGCGGGGTTGTTACAGACTTTAGGTATTCCCAAGTGGAAGTGAGAAGACATTACCATGGATTTCGTGGGAGGTTTACCCAGAATGGTGGGGCTACATGACTCGGTGTGGGTGATAATAGACAGATACACCAAGTCATCTCACTTTCTACTAGTGAGGACGACCTATAGTGTGGACCAGTACGCGGAGTTGTATGTGAGGAAGACTATACGTCTCCATGGGGTTCCTAAATCTATAGTATCGGACCGGGATCCCATTTTTACCTCCAAGTTTTTGGGTGTTTTGTAGAAGGCTATGGGGACTCATTTGAAGTTCAGCACGACCATTCTGTTAGGAACAAGATGCCTAATACACAGCGGAATGGTGGTGGGGTTGGCCCAATGTACAACAAAAAATTTGTAACATATTTAAACTAACTTTAAATATGTAGATCCATTAATATACATACATTAATCATAAGCAAGTTAAGAATAGAATTCATACCTATTGAAGCCTATCAAATGTCATTGCTATCTTTTCGTACTTAGAATGATCTTCCTATCCAACCCGCTCCCAAGTACTCACACCAATATCTTCCAAAGCGTTCTCTACACCTCAAGAAGTGTGTGGGCACTTAGAGAATGAAGGATAGTTTATTTGTGATTCTACTTGATGTACTAAACACATGAGATCAAGAGAATAGGCCTGAGAATTAGTTCTTTATTTTTCAGGGAGAGAAAACTATCGATCTATTTTTCACAGAACGAATCTTAGACTTTGTTTTCTGAGGTTGGTTATTTTTGTATTTTCTGATTAGTCATACTTAAAAGAAAATATTCAAAAATAAATCTGCAACCAACTTACAATTTACCTTTGAATCAATTAATTATTTTATTAATGAAAAAATCCAAAAACAATTTTTTGAATGATCCATTAATTAATTAATTAATTAAATAAAAATGAAAATCCTATCCCTGAAAATAGTAGTACAAGCCAGTGTGTGCACGTGTAGCATCCCCATTTTTAGGGATGTTGGTTTTTTTTTAATTTTTATTTAATTATTTATTCAAACTTCTTTGTCAGATAAGATCTAACAACATGATAACTAATTCATATTTAAATTAAATATCTTTTTAACTAATTATCAAATATAATTAATTATTTTAATAAATATTAATCTTTTAAATTCAAATTCAATTTGAACTTATCAGACTGTTATCTCCCACTCAAATAAAGATATTTAATTAATTCTACCAGTTAATTAAATTCCAATATTTTCAAAAATAAATATTTAATTTATTATGATTTTGAAAATTATAATTAATTAATTATTTAATTAAATTTCAAAATTAATTTAATTATTTAATATAATTTTGAAAATTATACAATAATTAAATATTAATTAATTTTGTTAACTACAACTAATTTGTAATTAATTAATTAATCACTACTATCATATAATTTCATATTTGGTCTGAAGAACAAATTTCTTCTTAAATATGTCTTTAAACTATTTTTCCCTTCATATCAACTCTTACATCGAATAGTATTGATAGCACCGCTATGGGGACCTATGGACTTATAATTCCAAGCTCCAATAAATTTGAGATTATTAATTAAACTATTTAATTAAATAATCTTAATTTATTAATCTCATGATTATTCTACTATGAATATGAGACTGCACTCTTGTAATTATAGACATTTCATTTACTGAGTACTTTATAATTATAAAGCGTCCATTGATATAATCATTGCATAAAAATTGACCCTCTAATAATGGTTCATAATTAATCTGGAATAAAATTACCGTTTTACCCTTTTAATTATCTCTTGCTTCCTTAAGTACCATTGACTTTACTAGTGAAGGTTAATTCATAACTAAATTATGAATTTGAGCTCAATAACCTTTCAGTCCCAAAAGTCAACCCTTAAGAGAACCATCATTCAATCTCTTGCGAGAAGGCATAGATTCCATATCTGTATACTATGTCCCCAGCCATCTACATTAATGAGTTCCCAAAACAAAAGTTTCTAGCCTGATCATTCTGATAGACCCTAACGAGTGAATCAAAGAACTCATATAACATAAACTGGAGTTCATAGTAACTTCAGAATTAAGATCTATTTGTATATGATCATCAGTTGATATATTTAATTAATACTTTGAAACGGTATTTAACTAAGTATTAATAAACATATCTGGTCCAGTTCTATATATTCTCTAATATATAAAGCACCTCCACTAAAGTGTCCTACCACACTAGTGATCCGAATCTAGATCACATGTATTCATAATACTAGTGGACCATACTTGCTGTAATTAATCTAAAGATTCCATAACTTTATTTTACTGCGAACTATTCAAGTTCATTTATCTCAAATACAATCCTCCCATACCAATACGTGTTTGAGATCACATATATGAACTTAGGAATTTTTTTGATATTTCCATAATATTATCACAGAATAATATAGTCAATAAAATATATGCATAACAAATTCAATTCATTTATTTATTTCATAAAACAATATCTACTACATATGCTTTCAAGGCACAATTCCCAACAATATACCACTTGCCCTAAAGCAAATGATGCATCTCTCTCATTCCCATGTTTCTTACATGCTCCTCAAAAGATTTTATGGAGAAAGTCTTTGTGAAAGGATCTGAAACATTATGCTCTAAATCTATCTTCATAACTCCAACATCTCCTCGATGAACTATCTCTCTTAGCAAGTGATATTTCCTCTCGATGTGCTTTCCCCTCTTGTGACTCTGTGGTTCCTTTGAGTTAGCTACCGCCCCACTGTTGTCACAGTATAGGACTAGTGGCTTATCCACATCTGATACAACTTCCAGATCATAATAGAAATTTTTTAGCCACACAGCCGCCTTAACTTCTTCACAAGCCGCTATATACTCGACTTCCATGGTGGAGTCTGCAGTGGTAGTTTGTTTAATACTTCGCCAGACTACCGCTCCTCCTCCAGGAGTAAACACTGATCCCGAAGTCAATTTCCAATTTCTGATTGAAAATCAGAATCAGTGTAACCAGTGGGGTTCAGGTCTCCACTTGAATATACAAGCATATAATCTCTAGTATTTCTGAGATACTTGAGAATATTATTCACTGCAGTCCAATGACTCAATCCAGGATTGGATTGATAACGGCTGACTATCCCTACTGCATAACAAATGTCAGGTCTTCTAGACAACATGGCGCAAATTAGACAGCCTACTGTTGAGGCATAGGGATATTGTCTCATGTCTTCCTCTTCCTGAGGTGTTTTAGGACACTGCTCCTTGGAAAGGAATACTCCATAACAAGTTGGCATATCACCCTTTTTGGAGTTTTGCATATTAAAGCGTTCTAGCACCTTATCAATATAAGTTACTTGAGACAATGCCAAAGTTTTCTTCTGTCTATCTCTAAGAATCTTAATGCCCAGAACATACTTGGCTTCTCCCAAATCTTTCATTTGGAATTGTCCAGCTAACCAGTTCTTTACTTTTAATAATGATGTTGCGTCATTTCCAATCAGTAATATATCATCAACGTAAAGAACGAGGAATACTACTACACCATCTTTGATTTATTTATAGACACAAGGTTCATCAACGTTTTGTTCAAAACCAAACGTTTTAATTGTGTCATCAAATCTAAGATTCCATGATCTAGATGCTTGTTTGAGTCCATAAATTGACCTAAGAAGCTTGCAAACCTTTTGTTCTTGACCTTTTAATTTGAACCCTTCTGGTTGAGACATGTAAATGGTTTCGTCAAGGTAACCATTCAGAAAAGTTGTTTCGACATCCATTTGCCAAATCTCATAATCCATGCACGTAGCTATGGATTTTAGCATGGCTATCGGAGAAAAATTTTCTTCATAGTCAACCCCTTCTTTCTGTGTGTAACCTTTGGCTACAAGCCTTGCTTTGAAAGTCTCTACTTTCCCATCCGCTCCTCTTTTCTTCTTGAATATCCACTTGCAACCGATGGGTTTGATATTCTCAGGTGGATCTTCAAGAACCCAGATAGAATTGGAATACATCGATTCCATTTCTTGGTTCATGGCTTCTTGCCATTTGTTGTCAGAATCATTCATTATATCTTTAAATGTCAATGGATCGTCTTTGTTTGTGTCAGACACAAGCATTTGAACTTCGTGTTCATAGCGTGTGGTTTGCTTACTAACCCTCCCACTACAACGAGGTTCACTACTATTCTGACTAGAACTAGTAGTTTTCTCTTGCCGTTTTTCATTGGTTGTTGCTGGTGACTTTGCAACTTCATTCGAGACCATCTCCTCCAAGCTAATCTTACTGCGAGGTTTGTGGTTATTAACATATTCATGTTCAAGAAAATTTGCATTTGTCTATACAAATGTTTTATTTTCTTTTGGGCTATAAAAAATCCCACCTCTGGTCTCTTTGGAATATCCCACAAACATGCACACTTCAGAGCGTGATTCGAACTTCCCAGTCTTTCTATTAAGCACGTGTCCAGGACACCCCCAAATGCAAAAATGGTGTAAACTAGGTTTACAACCATTCTATAATTCTATGGGTGTCTTTTGGATAGACTTAGATGGAACAACATTTAATATGTATAGAGCACATTGAATCGCATAGCCCCAGAATGACTGTGGTAATGATGAGAAACTCATCATTGATCTAACCATATCTAATAACGTTCTGTTCCGTCTTTCTGGAACACCATTTTGTTGTGCCATTCCAGGTGTTGTGAGTTGGGATTGAATGCCATACTCACACAGATGGTCCTTGAATTCAAAATCCAAGTACTCTCCTCCTCGATCAGATCAAAGAGCTTTTAGTGATTTACCTAATTGCTTTTCAGTTTCTGCTTGAAATTCTTTTAACTTTCCAAAAGTTTCAGATTTTCTTTACATTAAGTATAGGTAACCATATCTTGAATAATCGTCAATAAAAGTGACGAAGTATTCATAACCTCCTCTTGCTTGTACATTAAGTGGACCGCAAACATCCGTATGTACTAGCTGAAGTGGTTCTATGGCTCTTGAACCTTTAGCAGAGAAAGGTTTCTTAGTCATTTTGCCTTCTAGACAGGATTCACAAACAGGGAGAGATCCAATAGATAATTCTCTTAAAGGACCTTCCTTTACAAGCCTATTTATTCTGTCTAGACCAATATGGCCCAATCTCAAGTGCCACAGATATGTTTCACTATCGAAATCAGTCTTTTGTCACTTAATAGATCTAGGATTAGTTGTTTTAAATAATTCTAAATTAATAACATATTTCTCTTTAGCTTGCAGTTTATAAAGCCCGTCGATATATTTTGCAGAACATATCTTAAAACCATATCTTGAAATAACAATCGAATTATTATTAAAAGAGATTTTAAAATTTTGTTCATGCAACATAGAAACAGAAATTAAGTTTATAGAAAATCCAGGAATATAATAAACGTTCTCTAAAACAAGAAATTTATTCTTCTCAAATTCCAAACGGGATGTTCCAACTGCTGCTGCAAAGACAATCTGACCACTTCCTACCCTCATAGTCACCTCTCCATCAGCAAGTTTCCTCGTCGAACTAAGAATCTGAAGAGAAAAGTAAACATGGTTAGAGGCTCCTGAATCTACTATCCAGGATGAGGAATTGTCTTCCACTAAACATGCTTCTAGCACAAGTAAATCAAATTTACCTTTCTTTTTCTCTTTGAGGTCAATGAGATACTTTGGACAGTTTCTCTTCCAATGACCATCTTCTCCACAGTGAAAGCAAGTCCCTTTTGGGGTCTTGTTTTTGGAGGTCTTAGTGTTCTTGATACTTTGATTTTGGATGACTTTTTAGGCTTCTCACATATTAATGCAATGTTTAAGTTTTATTTCCATTTCATGTAGTTTTCACCAGTCAACTTTTCATTAGCAAGTAAAGAAGATATAGGATTTGAGCTAGACATAATTGCTGAAAATAAATAAATAAACAAAATGAATTTATGCATATAATAAATATCAGTTATTTTCGGAATAGTAAATGTGATGCATGAATGCAACAATTAAAGAACACATAAAAAATCATTACTAATTCCACGATTAATTAATTTGAACATTAATGGACCAGCCTTATGGTAGGTCAGACTAATTCCAAATTAATTTTGAGACAAATTCTCAAATTTATAAGTGAAAACTTAAATCAATATTTCTCTTTTGACTTATAAACAACCGCTTGTTTGGTCAAGAATACACTAGTTTGCTCGAAAGCCTAATGTACCTTGTGAGTGTAACCCATTATTTTAGATCAATGACTTAACTCAAGAGTGTGCCTTAGGGTCAGTCAAACTTGAAATACATCATTAAATCATATTCTTGAAAAAGAAGTTTGCCTTGAGAATAACACAGTCGGAAGCCTTCCTTAGGGGGACACAAGCAATGGTGTCACGAGGCCCTCTCCATGTTAAATCGGTGCTAACTAATAATGGAGACCATGGGACTTATTGTCATAACTCCCTCTCCCACTCACTATTTTAGAATATGTGTTTTCTCAAAACATCCTATGCTTTTTAATTGGTTGTAAGAATAAAGTGATCTATTTTTACCAAATGATATTCTAATAATTACTAATAAAATTAAGCAAAAATAAAATTATAGAACTATGCCCTAATTAATTCAATTTTATTTTGCTATGATTACTAAGAATATCATTTATAATTTAATAAAACAATTTTATTAAATACTAGAAATTAAAAAACTTTTAAAATCTATTTCCGCTCTTGAACTAGTAAAAAACTAGATTTATTATTATATGGTCCAGCATATAATCATATAGGACAATCCTAAGGCATGTTTCTACTCATATGAGATGCATGCACAATTTTAAATACTGTGTGGGTTATATGTATGGCATGTCAAAAAATGCATGATAAAGTATTAAACAAGTTAATCACATTCAAACATTTAAATAAATAAATACTAAATAAATAAATGCGGGCCGAGTGTCTTGGGTATTTCTAGAAAAATTACAACACTTGCAAAACTATACACAAAAAATGTAAGAAACTAAATAAGACATAAAGAGATCTCTATCCTTAACTTTGAACCTTTACAAGTAGTATTGATCCATTAAGCCACTTATCCATTTAATTTTGAATTAAAATAACTTTTAATTATCTTAAACAAATTTTAAGAATAATTAACTTGGGCTTTAATGCTCGATAAGTTATTAGGCCCAGTTTTGAATTTGGGCTCATACAATTAATTCAAAATAAAACAATTTTAATTATGGGCTAAAATTAATTAAGCCCATAATTTAAATGGATAATTTTAGATGCAAGCTCTAGAGTTTAGGAACCCTGGGGGCGGCTGGATATGGTGGCTCGACATGGGGCATGGCAGTTGCTGGTTGCGGTGCACGGTGCGCATGCGACAGGCGTAGGCGCAGGGTGCATTGCTGGGTGCAGCACACAGGGGCGCACGGCTAGGTGCAGCAACAGCTAGCGCAGGGGCGCGTAGGCGTGTGGTTGGGTGAGGCACATGGGCGCGCCGGCGTGCAGCTGGGCGAAGAGCACATGGCACGTTGGGTAGGCAGCATGTAGGGGCTGGGCGCGCATGCGGCTGGGTGAGGTTGAATATTGAGAGAAAACTTTGAGAGAGTTTTCAAGAAAGATGATAGTGAATGAGAGAGGGAGAGTGGTCGGTTCTTAGGGTTAGAATTGCTCACAAAACTCTTCAAAATATCACAAAACACTTTAGTGCTTTTCTACCCACTTGCCCACTTGACTTCTTAATTAAATGGGAATTAAACTTAATAAAATTGGGTTCACACAACTCTACAAAACCACATGGCCGGCCACCCTTTTCATTCTATCTATGTTTTATATATTTTTTTTTAAAGGTGAATAATTAATTCATGAGAAGAAAAGTCCAAATTAACTTTTGATACCTTTTTCACTCTTAGTAAGCTTTAAATCACAAAAATTATTATTAAATAATTAAATTAAATGTCTCACACATTTAATTTAATTAATCACACTATAAAATTTAACCTAAGGTCCATTCATGGAATAAAACTCCCCATTTCGGTAAAATTAGGCAGTTAACACAAAATGCCCTAAATTTTCCATTTTTCCTTAGGTTTATTATTTTTTACCAAACTTTAATTTTTATGAATTTATTTTATGCCCAAAATATATTTTCCATAGCTTTTCATTTTATTTTCAGAGATTTTTACCAGATCAGGGTTTTTGTGTCGGTCAAGGACTGAAAGTCTTTTCTTGACTTTTAAATCACAAAAATTCATAATTTGGCTAGCAATAACTCATGGAATAATTTCCAAACAAATATAATATTATTTAAAATAATATTCTTAACTCGGGGACAAAGATCCTGACCCGAGTCGTTTTAAGGTACCCGAAAATACAGGACGTTACAATACCTACAATTTATAAAGGTTTCATCCTCGAAACTTAAACCAAATGAGGATACAGCTCCCTCATCTTGTCTTCTGTTTCCCAGGTTGCCTCTTCAATGCCATGGTTACACCACTGCACCTTTACCAACGGCACCGTCTTGTTCCTCAACATTTTTTCCTTTCGGTCTAGTATCATAGCCGGTTTTTCCTCATAGACGAGTTGAGGATCCACACTCAGCTGTTGATAGCTTATTACATGCGAGGGATTGCGCATGTATTTTCTCAACAAGGATACATGGAACACGTCATGCACCTTAGATAGGGCGGGCGGAAGAGCTAAACGATAAGTTACTTCCCCAATCCTCTCTATGATTTCGAAAGGTCCAATGAACCTTGGGCTAAGCTTTCCTTTCTTCCCAAACCACATAGCCCCTTGTAGCGGAGCTACCTTTAGCAGCACATTATCTCCAACCTCAAACACCAGGGGTCTCCTGCGTCGGAAGACATATTTGCGTTGTCAATCAACCGAAGTTTGCAAGTGTTGCCTTATCTTTCGGTTGTCCTCAGTAATCTGATCAACCTCATCCGATCCAAGAAAATTTCTTTCATCGGCCTCGTTCCAATGAATCAGTGATCGAAATTTCCTTCCATACAAAGCCTCATACGGAGCCATCTTGATGGAATCGTGATAGCTATTATTGTAAGCGAACTCTATCAGTGGAAGCTTCTTATTCCATGACCCTGGAAAGTCGAGCACGCAGGCTCTTAGCATATCTTCCAGGGTCTGAATTGTTCGTTCATTTTGATCGTGTGTTTGCGGATGGAAAGAAGTACTAAACTTCAGTTTAGTACCCAACCTCGTTTGGATTCTATTCTGGAATGTCGAGGTAAAATGACCATCGTTATCTGATACGATGAGTTGAGTACACCATGCAGTCTCATTATTTCTGCAATGTAAATATCTGCTAACTTATGTGCCCCATAAGTTGCCTTGATCGGCAAGAAATGAGCAGACTTACTCAGCCTATCTACGATAACCCAAATGGCATCGTGCCTAAAAAATTCCATAGTGACCATCTCCCACTTCCATTCTGGAATTTCTAAGGGTTGTAACAATCCGGCTGGTCGTTGATGCTCGGCCTTTGTCTGGTGACAAGTCAAGTAGTGTGCCACATATTCTGTCGTCTCCTTTTTCATCCCAGGCCACCAAAAGTACTTCTTCAAGTCTTGGTACATTTTTGTGGTACCTAGATGCATGGCATAAGGAGCATTATGTCCCTCAAAAAATATTTGTTTCTTGATCTCGTCATCGTCCGGAACACATATTCTGCCCTTAAACCCCAATACTCCATCTTCGGAGATATGGAATCCTGGTCACCCCTCGTTCCTCACTTCGTGCATCAATCCTTGAACCCACGGATCGACTAACTGCCCTCCTTTTATAGCTTCCATAATGGTAGGCTCGATATAGAGGTTAGCCAATTGACCAACTACTATCTCTAAATCCAAGGTAGCAAGGTCGGCTTGTAACTGCGGTGAAATCTCTTTCACTGTCATCACGCAAGCACTTGGTTGTCGACTCAATGCATCTGCCACCTTGTTTGCTTTTCTCGGGTGGTACAGAATGTCGCAATCATCGTCGTTAAACTGTTCCAACCATCGATGATGTCTCATATTCAATTCCTTTTGAGTGAAGAAATACTTCAGGCTTTTGTGATCAGTGTAGATGTCACAGTGTATCCCGTACACATAGTGCCTCTATATTTTTAATGCAAAATCCACTGCTGCAAGCTCCAGGTCATGAGTGGGATAGTTCTTCTCATAATTCTTTAGCTATCGAGAAGCATAAGAAATTACTTTTCCATGCTGCATCAGCACTGCTCCCAACCCTCGGCCTGAGGCATCGCTATAAATAGTATATCCCTTTGTGCCATTAGGGATTGTCAGCACTGGGGCAGTCGTCAATCTTGTTTTCAGCTCCTGAAAACTCTTCTCACACTTGTCAGTCCATTCATATTTGATGTTTTTGCGGGTGAGGGCAGTCATTGGTGCGGCTATTTTGGAAAATCCTTTCACAAATCGCCGGTAATATCCTGCTAACCCAAGAAAACTTCTAACCTCATGAGCATTTTTCGGAGGTTTCCACTGTTTACCAACTTCTATTTTGGCGGGATCTACTAAAATTCTGTCTCTTGACACTATGTGCCCCAGAAAACTCACTTTCTCTAGCCAAAATTCGCACTTCGAAAACTTAGCGTAAAGTTTTTCATCTCGCAAACACTGGAGGAACAGTTCCAAATGCATTACATGCTCTTCTTGGCTTTTTGAGTATATTAGAATATCATCAATGAACACGACGATAAACTTATCTAAATACTCATGAAATACTCGATTCATGAGATCCATGAATGTTGCAGGCGTGTTGGTTAGTCCAAAGGACATCACTAAGAACTCATAGTGACCGTAGCGTATTCTGAAGGTCGTCTTTGGTATATCCATCTCCTTAACCTTGAGCTGATGATAGCCTGAGCGCAAGTCTATTTTGGAAAACATTGACGCTCCTTGTAGTTGATCGAAAAGATCGTCGATCCTCTATAATGGATATCAGTTCTTGATCGTCACTTTGTTCAACTCCCGATAGTCAATGCACATTCTCATCGTGTCGTCTTTCTTCTTAACGAATTAAGATCGGGGCTCCCCACGGAGAATGGCTTGGGCTTATGAACTTCTTGTCCAGCAACTCTTACAGTTGTGACTGCAACTCCTTGAGTTCAGCTGGTACCATTCTGTAAGGAGTCTTTGAGATCGGCGCATTTCCCGAAATCAACTCTATCTCAAACACAATCTCTCAGTCTGGTGGAATCCTTGGGAGATCTTCAAGAAATACATCGGGAAACTTGCACACAACCGATACATCCGATGGTTGTTGACTTGTCTCTTTATCCTTATCCACTATGTTTGCCAGAAAACCGATGCATCTGTCACTCAACATTTTTCTCGCCTTCATCACAGAAATCATGGGACACTTCTTTTCTCTTGATGTACCCTTGAACTCGAATGGTTCTTTTCCTACTGGGGTGAAGACCACTTTTTTGCGCTTGTAATTGATAACAACTCCTTATTTGGTTAACCAATCCATCCCAAATATGACATCGTATTCATGTAGGTCCAAGACTAATTGATCCATCGTCAGCTCACGATTTTCAACCTAAACGGGTACGGCTCTAACCCATGTCCGCACCAGCATATCCTCTCCCGAAGGCAAGGATACCCCACAAATAACATGCATAGGCTCAGGACTTCTATTTAATTTTTCCACAAAGGATGCAGATACAAAAGAATGTGATGCACCAATATTCATTAATGCATATGCCGAGGTTTGGGCGATAGAAATCTGACCTGACGCCATATCAGATGGGCCAACTCCTTTGTCGCTTTGTGTAAGTGCATAAACTCGAGGCGGAGCTCCAATTTGTTTCTGTTGGTCATTTCCATTTCCCTTGGCTAGCATTCGGCAATCCTTAGCAAAGTGCCCTGGCTTTCCACAGTTAAAACATACCCCGCACTCACCTCGATGGTGTCGGTTACACTTGTTGCATAGTGGCCATTGTTCAAACTCACGTCTTGGCTATTTTTTGTGACTAGCCATTTCCTGATTGGGAGGTCCCCCTTTTCTTTTGTTATTTCCCCCAAAAATTGACCTTGTGCCTCTTGGATTGTTTGTTCGCCCGAGTTCTGGCCGAACCTCGGGTTGAACCTTCCCCTTGGGCCATTCTGAATGGCCTGAAACTGTCCGGGGTTGTTGAGAGTGTACCTCCTATCTTCATTCTTCTGTGGATCTGGCTTGTCTGACACGACCCAAGACTCTTGGCGAAGAGCCCGTTCCACAGCTTCAGCATACATCTCTGGGCCAGTTCTACTAGTGTTTACACACCTGGCAATGTCTCTGCGTAGGCCCTTCATAAAACTCCAGGTCTTATTCTCTTCAGTGCTCACCTGGTTCTTCGCGAACCTAGACAGTTGGTCAAATTTTCTAACGTAGTCATGCACGTTCAATGTTCCCTGCTTCAGATTAGTGAACTCATTCACTTTGTGCTCAATCACTGCCTTACTAAAGTACTTGCCACTGAACAAGGTCAAGAACTCTAGCCATTCCATCTCGACAACGTTATTCCATTTCTTGGCTGCGTCCCACCAGATGCGGGCATCTTTTCTCATCATATAGGTCGCACAGACTACCTTCTCTCTCTCAGTAGTTCCAATGAAGTAGAAGATTCTTTCCAAAATGCTAATCCATTCCTATGCCATTGAAGGGTCACTGCTCCCCTCGAATATAGGTGGATTCTGGTTGCCGAACCTTTCTGATATAGGTTTTGCTCGGGCAGCTCTTGGCACTTCTACTGGTTGTACAAATTGCTCAATGATAACCTGCGGGCCAAGGTTTTGTTCTTCATTGTTTCCGGGTGGTACTTCGTTGTTCTGAGCATTATTGGGTGGCATGGGGAGTCGTCCCAAAAAGGTGTTAAATATTTCATCTTGGAGGACATCAGCGTCCTCCTGTCTCTTTTTCCCTCTTTCTATTTGGGCTCCCTGCGTCTCCACTAGCCTTTGCAGATTGTTCATCTACTCGGCTATCTTGCGAACTCTAGCAGCATGGTTTGGAGCTCTAGCGGCAGGCGCGTTTCGAGCTCTAGCAGTAGGTGCGGCCTGGCCCCGGCCAAAAACACCTCTTCCTCTCTGAGCTTTTGTCCTTACCATTTTTGTTTGATTTAAAATCAAAAAGCTCCTAAGCGCATAAGGACGAGATGTTAATACCAACGCAGATTAACTTTTCCCTTTCGGTAGCTGCCACAAAGTCAAAGATCCTCTATCTAAGTTGTCAAATTTGGTTCTGACTGTACTCTTTGTCCTCGGCCTCGACCATTCCTCTACCTCGGCCACGACTTGCATCTTGGTCAATGACCGCTTTCTCAGCTGGGTCTGGTTGATTAACAACTCGACCTCCCCTAGCTCGAGTGTTAGGCACCATCGCAAGTCTTTGTACCACTATGTATAGTAGGGAAGAATACTAACGTAGCAATAAAAAAAATAATGACAGATCATGCCATAGGATTTTAGTTAGCAGGACGATAAATCCAAAGAGAGAACCCTAACTACACGTTGGGTTTCTACATCTGCTTGCTACAACTACACCAAAGTCCTAAAACCTAGTAGGTTTGCAAAGTCTTTACAAAAAAAGTATCAACAAGACTCTCACATCATAACCTAATCTAAGTTGTCCATCAACATATCTATCTCTATGTCGATATCCTCGTCAGACTACTCAGGATCCTTCTCTGGCTCTATTGAAGACTTTTGTCATGTACTACGTACATTGCCAAATGGCACGCCAATGTCGTCATTCATACTCGAAGTGGAAAGGAGTTCTCATCGTTGAAGAGTCTATAGAAAATTGATTCTAGGCGAAGGGATCATGGGTAGTTTTCCTATCACAGGGTCACCTATCTCAAGTATATCGACCATAACCTACAATTTATAGCATTGAGGTGAATTAAAAGAAATCAACACACTAAAGGAAGAGATAGCACTTACAGTGAGTGTCGGTCTATCTTTGCGAAATGTAAATGTGGGTTGTCTACAGAATCGGCTCAACTCGAGTTCTGATACCAACTCTAATGACCCGGATTTTCAAGACTCGATAATGCAAAAATATAAATGTTTTCATTTAACAAAATTTCTCAAAAACCCGTATAAAAAAAACTTTTTAAAGAGTCGTATGGCCATACTTAACATTTAGTTACAAACATATTTTGTAAAGAGTAGAGTGAGCCTAGTTTAGGAAAATTACACAACATTTCCAAAAATAAAACGGTTTCCCAAAAGGTCGGTCCACGGATACATTTGCAAGGTAGACTCCAGTGCTCACTGCTTTGCCTTGCCCTTCCTCCTACCTACAACATGAAACAACTAGGTAAGCGAAAATGCTTGGTAAGTTAAACCTTCAAAGAAAAGCATGTAGAGGATTAGGGTTCCGGATCCATCCAGATCCTACACAATCAATTTCAAGAACGCAAAGCATCCTTGCAAACTTATGGTCATGCCTGATAACCAATGATAAATTATTTCCTATTAACAGATAAAATCATGCACTCATAAAATCTCAGAACAATCAGATATATTATATCACAACAAATTCTTATCAACAGTTACCCTGCACTCAGAAAATCCCAGAGCAAGCAGATATATTATTTCACAATATAATTCGAGACCAACGCTCGACAATTTCCAACAATTAAGGCGTAACGCGCCCTCCAACATAATTTCTAATCTGTAAGAGAGAACTGACTCTCAATACTAAGATCTAGCCAATAAATATCTCCATCAGGGTAACTATCGCGTTACCTAGGGCATCACTACTTATCCAAGAGTGAAATCGACTTTACACAATTTTACAGAGACTTCTATGATAATCAGTGGTGCTGGTGAACATTTGCCCCTAGGGTGTTCAGCCTCACTCAATCTTGCAACCCCTAGTATCTCTAGGCACTCTCACTGAATGGCCAATATTCACGGCTGCTATCCGGGAATAACTTATCAGAGCACTTGCTCGGGTTCTAACCATTCACTGATTAAGTAAGCATGAGGGCCCCTAGGTTCCATTTGTTTTGGCGCCCCTAGGTTTAAACAGCTAATCCTCACCTCTTGGCCACTCGTCGCGGTAATGAGCCAGACATAATAAAATCAAGCAGTGTGACGAGGATCAGCCGTCTAGGATATGAAGGATATCTACCGTTCATATTTTCTAAATTAGCTTTCACTAGACTAACGTCTCTAAGAAACTTTCTACGACAGTATATATATGTGCATGTATCCCTATACTAACATACAAGACAATAATTGTTTCATGTTGTAGCCATACAATATAAGTTGACTTACTTGGAGTCCTTAGCGCTCAGCAGGTTTTCACCCTCTAACGTTCAGTCCAATTACGCTTAGCCAATACTGTAGTTATCCATATAGTATACTCGGATTAATTATGGCACATAATTCATTATTATTATTTTGGGCAGTTTGGAAATTTTCAAAATTATTTGTAAGGATTTATGATCCTTACTTGGTTTTAAACCCATTAAGGAAATTTATACAAAAATATTTGAGACTACACTCTAAGTCTCGGGGAGACCTATCCTAAGGTCTCGATACCTAGGCTCGGGTATCACAATGGTATTTTCCTACAATACGCTAAAAATCTTATTCTTTCAAGGTATCGCTATTAACCCGCACTTTCGACAAGTCGGTTAAAATATGTAAGATTTTAGCCGGTATTATATCCAGAAAATACTAATAAATTCCTTAATTATTTTTAAAGAAAATAAACTCTTAATTTTTCTCTTTTATTTTTCTTAAGGTTTTAATCTCTAAAAACCATTTTAAGAAAATTGCCTAATTTGTCTTAATTAGGAAAACCGTTAAAAATTTCCCATCTTGACTAGTTAATTTTCCAAAATCAATTAATAAATTTTACTTACTAGAAAAATAATTCATTTAATTATTTTCTCAAAATATAGGGTTTCAAACCCTCTTTTAATTTATTAACTATTAATAAATTAAATCTTTTATTTTTAAAAAGAATAAAAAATCTTTAATAAAAATAATTCACACTAAACTCAAAGTGGTAATTTTAGTGAAAATATGTTTTCAAGACTTACCAATTTATATCTTGAAATAAGCCTAATTTTACTTTTTACCTTAAGTTCCAAAATCTCATTTTTACACTAAGGGTGAAAATCCTATTTTTCACATTTTTAACTACATACTTCGTTAGTTCATAACGTGAAATTTACTTTCCCAATTATTACCAAAATTTTCCAACTCCATTTTTGGTATGCCATTTAGGTCTTTGTAAAATCTTAGGTCAAAATGAGCATTTTTGATTGGTTAAATCATTTTCCAACAATGAGGTAAAAATGACCTTATTTTCAAGTCCTTATTTTTTTTCCAAACTTTGACAGTTAATAACTTTCAAACCGTTCAATATTTTCTTACCAAATTTTACAGTGGAATACTAGGTTATTCCAACAATATGTCCACAAAATTTAGAAAAACTGGGCTCATTTGCCTTATACAGTGGCTGTCCAAACTTGGTTCCGAAAATAAGAATACGAAAAAACAGTTTTTTTTACCTAAACTTTGAAATAGCATAACTTACTCATTTCTAAATATTTTTTAGTGTTTCAAAAGCTCAATTTTATGCACTCAATCTCAACAACATTACAGAATAATTTAATTTTACAAAAATCAATATACAGTGGCTGCTTGACCCCTTGGAAGTCATAGCTCAAAACATGTTTTGTTTTAGGGTTTCCTACAAAACCCTTGGGGGTTTTGGTTCCTATTTTCAAAAATCAATACACAAGCATCATAAAAATTAGAAAACAACTACCATAACCTTATTACATCACCAATAAGAAACTTTAAGCATTAAATATACAAAATAGTGCTTAAAACTAAAAACCCTACAACAAAATCATAAAAAGTAAACTTCTTACCTCTTTGGTGTTCTTGCTTAAGGTGTGGATCTTCCTACTAGCTTTGTCTCCTTCAAAACCTTTCAAAAACCCTAACCAACTTCCCCCAACAACATAATCAATTAGCTATTTGAAACTCTATGATTAAAACTTGACTAAAGTCTAGATTAATGAAACTTTACCTTAGGGAAAACCCTTCCTAGACCAAGACTTAGCTTCCAAGTTTCCTTGGTGTTCTTGAGGTTGAATATTGAGAGAAAATTTGAGAGAGTTTTCAAAAAAAATGATAGTGAATGAGAGAGGTAGAGTGGTCGGTTCTTAGGGTTAGAATTTCTCACAAAACTCTTCAAAATATCACAAAACACTTTAGTCCTTTTCTACCCACTTGCCCACTTGACTTCTTAATTAAATGGGATTTAAATTAATAAAATTGGGTTCACACAACTCTAAAAAACCACATGGTCGGCCATCCTTTTCATTCTATCTATGTTATATATATATATATATTTAAAAGTTGAATAATTAATTCATGAGAAAAAAAAGTCCAAATTGACTTTTGATACCTTTTTCACTCTTATTAAATTTTAAATCACAAAACTTAGTATTAAATAATTAAATTAAATGTCTCACACATTTAATTTAATTAATCACACTATAAAATTTAACCTAAGGTCCATTCATGGAATAAAATTAGGCATTTAACACAAAATGCCCTAAAATTTCCATTTTTCCTTAGGTTTATTATTTTTTACCAAACTTTAATTTTTATGAATTTATTTTATGCCCAAAATATATTCGCCATAGCTTTTCATTTTATTTTTTGAGATTTTTACCCGATTAGGGTTTTTGTGTCGGTCCAGGACCGAAAGTCTTATCTTGACTTTTAAATCACAAAAATTCATAATTTGGCTAGCAATAACTCATGGAATAATTTCCAAACAAATATAATATTCTTAACTCAAGGTCAAAAATCCCGACCCGAGTTGTTTTAAGGTACCTGAAAATACAGGACGTTACAATTTTTCCCTCCATATCAACTCTTACCTTGAATAGTGTTGATAAAGCCGCTATGTGGACCTATGGACCTATAATTCCAAGCTCCAATAAATTTGAGATTATTAATTAAATAATCTTAATTTATTAATCTCATGGTTATTCCACTATAAATATGAGACTGCACTCTTGTAATTATAGACATTTCATTTACTGAGTACTTTATAATTATAAAGCGTCCATTGATATAATCATTGCATACAAATTGACCCTCTAATAATGGTTCATAATTAATTGGGAATAAAATTACCGTTATACCCTTTTAATTATCTCTTGTTTCCTTAAGTACCATTGACTTTACTAGTGAAGGTTAATTCATAACTAAACTATGAATTTGAGCTCAATAACCTTTCAGTCCCAAAAGTCAACCCTTAAGAGAACCATCATTCAATCTCTTGCGAGAAGGCATAGATTCCATATTTCTATACTATGTCCCCAGCCATCTACATTAATGATTTCCCAAAACAAAAGTTTCTAGCCTGATCACTCTGACAGACCCTAACGAGTGAATCAAAGAACTCATATAACATAAACTGGAGTTCATAGTAACTTCAGAATTAAGATCTATTTGCATATGATCATCAGTTGATATATTTAATTAATACTTCGAAACGGTATTTAACTAAGTATTAATAAACATATGTGGTCCAGTTCTATATATTATATAATATATAATGCACCTCCACTAAAGTTTCCTATCACACTAGTGATCCGGATCTAGATCACATGTATTCATAATACTAGTGGACCGTACTTGCTGTAATTAATCTAAAGATTCCATAACTTTATTTTATTGCGAACTATTCAAGTTCATTTATCTCAAACACAATCCTCTCGTACCAATACGTGTTTGAGATCACATATATGAACTTAGGAATTTTTCTGATATTTACGTAATATTATCACAGAATAATATAGTCCATAAAATATATGCATAACAAATTCAATTCATTTATTTATTTCATAAAACAATGTCTACTACATATGCTTTCAGGGCACAATTTCTCAGACAAATGGGCAATCTAAGAGGACAATTCAGGTATTGGAAGACATGCTTAGAGCGTGTGTGCTAGACTTCAAGGGATCTTGGAGTAAGTATCTTCCATTGATTTAGTTTTCATACAACAATAGTTATCAATCAACGATTGGAGCAGCTCCATACGAAATGTTGTATAGAAAGAGATGTAGATCGCCCATTCATTGGGATGAGATGGGTGAGAGGAAATATTTGGGACCGGAGATGGTTCAGAAGACTAATGAAGCTATTTAGAAGATCCGAGTTCGAATGCTTGCTACGCAGAGCAGACAGAAAAGCTACGTTGATCCTAAGCATAGGAACGTGGAGTTCCAGGTAGGGGACCACATATTTCTGTGAGTTTCACCCTTACGAGAGGTGAGGAGGTTTGGGTTAAAGGGAAAGTTGAACCCTAGATTCATAGGACTTTTTGAGATCATAGAAAGGATCGAGCAGGTAGCCTATAAATTGGCTCTGGCACCATCATTATCAAGATTTCCCAATGTATTCCACATATCTATGCTTCGTAAATATGACTTAGATACGACTCATGTGTTGAGATATGAGGATTTGGAGTTACAGACAGATTTATCGTAGGAGGAGTGACCAGTATAGGTCCTTGATAGAAAAGACTAGTTTCTACGGAACAAGACTTTTCCTTTAGTCAAGATATTATGGAGGAATAGCAAGGTCGAGGAAGGGACCTGGGAGCTTAAGTCAACTATGCGGAATCAGTATCCTAATTTACTCAGGTAAATTTCTTGGACGAAATTCTCAGTAGGAGGGGATAGTTGTAATGACCCAAAAATGCTAATAGGGTTTAGAGCCTTGATTAGCGTGCCAGGAGGGCATAATTTGATATATATATATATATATGTGATTATGTGGCTTAAATGTTTGACTATGTGGCATGCGTGATATATATGATGACATGAATATATTATATGCATGCTTATGAGTACTAGATATGCATGTGGGCCCTTTACTGTTTATAAGGGCATATTTGTAATTTTTGGCATGTTAGGGCATAAATGCGATTATATGTGATAACTGGTTGAGACCACATTATTCTGTGGATATATTTGTAGTACACGGCTCGAGGTGATCCTAGTGAGTGGATTAGCGAAATAGTCACAGCGGGGTTTGATACCCAGCTCGGGGTGAGCTTAGGGGTATTTTACGAACTTAGAATATAATTTGGGGTTTATTGAGTAACAAGTAAGAATTTGGTAATTATTTGGACATGTCCGGATTGATTGGGAATTGGTTGGATGACTTGAGGAATTAGCGGGAATCGGGAAAATGACAAGTTTACCCCTTAGAAGTAATAAGAGGGTTGGGTTAGTGTCAGGGGCAATTTGGTCTTTTAGTTAGAGAATAAGGCTGAATAACTTGGTGGAAATCCTAGGCAAACCCAATACCCTCTCAAACACTCAAAAATTTCTCTCTCTCTCTCTCTCTCTCTCTCTCTCACTCTCATCATACACGTTCACTCCTCTCTCTAGTTTCTAAGGGATACTCTGAACTTTGAAGGGGGAACTTAAGAAACCAGCTGGGATTTGAGCTACAGGGAACTAGGGAATTAAAGCTAGGAACAATTAGTTGATCATTGAAGGTTGAGGCTTCAAATTGAGGTAAGAATTATGTTCTATTATGCTGAAATTCAGATTTGTTAGACTGAATCTGTTTAGGTATCTAGTAAAGAGTTATTGTTGGTTGAGATGATGGGATCAGTAGAATTTTTTTATATTTTATGCTTTGTGTATGTGATTAAGAGTCCCAGGCTCGTTTGTGGTCTTGGATTGGGTTTGGGAGTATAATTGAGGTTGAATTTTGAAGATTTAGCTGGGAAAAATGTTGGAAAACTCAGGGGATTCTGGGTTCACAGGGGTGCGCCGCGACCCAGTTCTTGGGCATCGCGGCCCACGTTCCCCAGATGCCCCTGGGAGGGCTACTGACTATAGGGCGTGTTGCGACCTAAGAGACAAGTCGCGGCCCGCCTCCCCCAAAAACAAGAGGTTGCGCGTCTAACTTGAGAAGCGTCACGACGCTCAAGGCAAGTCGCATCCCCCTAAGCAGTTTTGGACTAGGGTTGTTCTTAGGCTCATGGGGGCTCGGGGATTCAAACCTAAGCACTCGGGAGGAATTCTACTACCCAGTTTAGTAGAATTCGATGTCCCGGAGGCTAGTATTTGTTTCCAAAACATTTATTTGGATTAGAGGTTGATAATTATCCATGGTTGCGTGTGACTAGGATTATCGCTAAGGCTCGGGACTGGGGGTCATGCTCGGGACCGCTCTTTATTTATCGCTCGAGATTCGAGGTAAGAAAACTACACCCATGTGGTTGTGAACGGGACTGAGTTTCCCTGTAATTGAACATATGTATTCTGTGATTATATGGTTGTTATGTGTTCTATGAAAGTATGGCCTAAGGGTGTCGAGGCTGATGATAAGCGTACTGAACGCAACTCGGCCTAAGCGAGCCAGAATCAACTAGATAAACAGAGGGCTCAGCCTAAGGGCACTGACACCTGAACATTTGTATTACGAATTGAGATGTTTGCTTGTGAATACAACTTTACCGCTGTTTAGCTTAATGCTTGTACTCTGCCAAATTATTGAATTAATTGAATTAAAGTCTATTGAATGCTATTGTTGCTATATGTGTTTGTTGTTTATGGTTTTATTGCTGGGCCTTGGCTCACGGGTGCTACGTGGTGCAAGTAAAGGCAAAGGGAAACTGGACAAACCATGATTTGGAGAGCTCTGGGTTGTGGAGTGTACATCATCAACTGCTTGACCGCCACGGCCGAGGGAAAGTTACAGGAATAGAGCTCTAAATTGTATTTTATTGTTAGACTGGCTTTTGTTGTATCATCTTTTGAGAGTTGTATTTATCACATAAACCCTGTTTTTGGGATCCCATGTATTAAACATTTGTCTTAATGAAAACTAACCATTTATGATCAAAATCGTTTAACCCTAACCTGTTAGTTGACTTTAGAATCACATTTATGTTCAAACGACTTGATTAGAAAGTCTTGCACTATTTTAAAATACACAGTGTAACGGACTTGATTATCCAGGGCGTTACACTTTCTCTCTAAGTATAGACCATGGCTTTAAACCTTGCTTTGAAAGTCTCCAATTTCCCATCCACTCCTTTTTTCTTCTTGAATATCCATTTGCAAAAAATAGGTTTAACATTTTTTGGTAAATCCTCAAGAATCTAGACGGAATTGGAATACATCGATTCCAAGTTCATGGCATCTTGCCATTTTTCTTTGTCAAAATCTCTCATTGCATCTCTATATGTCAATGGATCATCTTTATATGTATCAGACACAAACATTTGAACTTCGTGTTTATAGCGAATTGGTTGTCTAACAACCCTCCACTGATGAAGCTCTTTATTATCCTGACTAGAACTTTTGGCTTCTTCTTGTCGTTTTTCATTACAAACAGTTGGCGTTCTATTTACTTGATCTGAGACTATCTCCTCCAGTACAACCTTACTGCAAGGCTTGTGGTTGTTAATATAGTCATATATAAGAAAAGTGGCATTTGTCGATATAAATGTTTTATTTTCTTTTGGACTATAGAATATACCACCTCTAGTCTCCTTGGAATACCTTACAAACATGCATAATTCAGTGTGTGATTTCAGCATTCCAGTCTTTCCTTTCAGCATGTGTGTTGGACACCCCCAAATACGAAAAATGGTGTAAACTAGTTTTAGTACCATTCCATAGCTCTAACAGTGTCTTCTGGATAGACTTGGATGGAACAACATTCAATATGTACATTTCACATTGAATTGCATAGCCCCAGAACGACAGCGGTAATGATGAATAACTCATCATTGATCTAACCATGTCTAATAATGTCTTTTTCCTTCTTTCTAAAACACCATTTTGTTGTGGCGTTCTAGGTGCCGTGAGTTGGGATTGAATTACATGCTCATCCAAGTGGTCCTCAAATTCATAATCCAAGTACTCTCCTCCTTGATCAGATCAAAGAACTTTTAGTGATTTACCTAATTTATTTTCAAAATCTGCTTGGAATTCTTTAAACTTTCCAAAAGTTTTAGATTTCTTTTGCATTAAATATAGGTAACCATATCTTGAATAATTATCAATAAAAGCGGCGAAGTATTCAAACCATCCTCTTGCTTGTACATTAAGTGGACCACACACATCAGTGTGTACAAATTGGAGTGCTTCTCTGGCTCTTAAACCTTTTGCATAGAAAGGTCTTTTAGTCATTTTTCCTTCGAGACAGGATTCACAAACTAGAAGAGAAACAATAGTTAATTCTCTTAAAGGACCCTCCTTCACTAATTTGTTAATCCTATCCAAACCAATTGTAGCATCTCAGAATTTTACTTAACTAGATAGTAGTAGCTTGTATTGTAGTATTTTAGTTTTTGTGGTTATTGGTCCAGGCGGGGATTTAGTTGCAAACTCATAGAGATAGTTACGGATTTTATAAGTTTAGCCTATAGTTTAGAAATATTAATTTTATCATAAGGTTTGATTAATATAGTTGGTCCTAGAAATATTATTTATTATAACCTAAGGTTAGATAGAATAATTAAGAATGTGACACTTGTCACATGTATGTTTATTAAGAATTTAAGGATTTTAGATGAATAAATTAATAAAGGATAAACCTAGGAAGTCTAGATCCTTCCCTCAGTTGTTAGGATCTCGTATTACTCAGTCAAAGTTGTTTAAAAAAACTTCAAGTGTGCTGAAAATGTACAAAAATGTGTTTAATATATTAGTGTAAGCCAATATATTGCAACTAAATGGGCCAATATATCGCCTATGTTGATATGGAAACACATCGACTTTGCACGAACGAAACCATGAAGCCTCGGGAATATGGGGGAAGCGATATATCGCCTATAGGGGGCGATATATCGACTCTAGATGCATATCTTGAAAGTCCATGGAATCCGAGCTAGAAACAGCCCTCAACAACTTGGACTTGCTCTTGAACGATTTTGACCGAGTTCTAGGCATCTGTTGAACAAAAAATTAAATTTTTATTCAATTATTTATTTATTTTAAAAGGATTTAGCTTCACACCTTGAACTCTATAAATAGGACTCTTCACTTAGCCATTTGCATCATCATTCAAGCACTTCTCAGAGCCTCCAAGCTGCTAATTTTGTTCTAGAGAGAAACACAGGGTTTTGGGGTTAAAAGCTTTCAAATCTAAGCTTTTCTAAACACTTGGGAAGTAAGCTAGAGTGTGATTTCATTATTGAGGTGCAGATTGAAGTTCTAAGCTATCTAAGGTACTTTTATCCTTGGGTTTAGTTCATTATAGCTCCTCTTATTCTTTTTTTTTTCCTTCAAATTCTAACTTGTTATAATGGCTTTTGGTTAGGTGTTTGATTTTATTGAAACTTAAGGTTTTCGGTAAGTTCTTATCTTGATGGTTTAGATCTTATTTTCATCTTCTTTTCTTTAGGAAACTTATGGTTTTTACTGTTTGGTTTTAGGAGTTTCTAATCCCGCACTTGTCTCCAATAGCCCGATTTTTGGTGGGGAAAATAAGTTAGATTTTATGTGTTTTGATTATGTTTATATGATATGTGTATGTATGTATGTTGTTTTTATGTTTGTAGTCGCTTGGGAAATATGGTAGCTTAAATAACAAATAAGCAAATCCTGAGATTTTTATCATTATCTTACACTATAGTTATGTCTAAACCTACCTCTAAATAGTAGTAAGAAGACCTAGATGGTTTCTATCATATATTATATTTGTGTTTAAACCTACCTCTAAATATTAGCAAGAGGACCTAGATGGTTTCTATCACATACTACGATAATGAGTTAATGGCCATTAATATTTTAGTCTTATGTTTTATGATTTATGTTTTTACATCTTATGATTTATGATCTGCTTTAGTAGTTTTTCCTTACTGGGCATTAGGCTCATTTATTTTTATTTATATGGTGCAGGTAAATGAGCATGGAAGGCGGGACAGATTCATGGCGGCTTTGGCATGTGTATTGGGCGAGAACTAAATGAATGGACTGATGGGAACAGTCGAGGATGATGTTTATGTTTCGAGTCTTTTTAATTATGTATTTATGGTTTTCTGCATTTAGTATTTGAATGATTAAAATAAAGGTTTAATTTTCTTTATGATTTTTAGGTAATAACAATGGGATCCCGTATTTCAAATTTTCTAATAAAATTCTATTATTTTATGTATGTATTCAAAATTAATAGTTATGTCTTAGTAGTTTTAATGGTCTGAGGTCTTTAAGTCATTCGGGTCATTACACCAATATGCCCCAATCTCAAATGTCATAGATTTGTTTCACTATCAAAATCAATCTTTTGACGCTTAATAGATCTTAGGTTAGCAGCTATAAACATTTCAGAGTTGTAGATTGATCGTTCTTTTGCCTTCAGTTTATACAGCCCAACATTGGATTTTTAATGACAGATTTCAATACCAGATCTTTAGATAACAATCAAATTATTATTAAAAGAAATATCAAAACCTTGTTCATGCAACATAGAAACAATAAGTTCCTAATTAATAATCACATTACTAATCATAAACTAAAAATTTCTAAACATTAGTTAAAACAAATTAAAGAAATAAAATTGTTCAAAATAATAATGAATTTCTAAAAACTAATGTTGGGCCTTTCGCTTGTTCTTTGATGTCGATGCCTTTCCTTTAGATGTAGACTCTTTTGGAGGAAGAGTCACCATTTGTACAAGGAACAGAAAAATAATTTTACAATCATGCATTATAACACTCATAATGTTAATAAAACATCAATCATATAAGAGTAAGAGTAAAGGAAAATTCGTATTTACCTTCTGTGTCCTTTTTCACCAATTCCAGTATATCTAGAGATCCAACATCTTTATGAATCGTATGCCACAACTCACATGATGTCTTGATGTGTTCGTACTTGTCTTTGTACTCTTTTAGCAGGCTTTTGAGTATACAAAACTACCCCATGTGATTATCCTTTATCCATTTGGTATATTTTTCATGCATAGGTATCATCTATAGTTGGCTCTTTAAGTGGTAGTTGACATACAATATAAGAAACCCCACCTTGGCTCAGAATGTACAACATACAGACTTGCTAGATATGAATTCTTTCAATATCAAAATTAGCATTTTCTAGAGTATAGTCAATGTGTTGAGAGAAAAATTCGGACATGATTGCTGAAATAAATAAATAAAACAAAATAATTTTAGCACATATAATGAATATCAATAATTTTTGGAATAGTAAATATGATGCATTAATGCAACAAATTTCAATAACACACAAAAATAATTATTACTAATTTCGCGATAAATTAATTTGACAATTAATGGACAAGTCTTAGGGTTGGTCAGACTAATCTCTAATTAATTTTGAGACACTTCTCAAATCCATAAGTGAAAACTTAAAATCAACTATTTTCTCTTTTGACTTACGAACAACTGCTTGTTTGGTCAAGATTGACTAGTCCGCTCGAAAGCCTAGTCAACATTTGTGAGTGTCACCCATTATTTTAGATTAATGACTTAACTCAAGAGTGTGTCTTAGGGTCAATCAAACTTGAAGTACATCATTCAATCTTATTCTTTAAAGAAGTTAACCTTGAATAATAACACAGTCAGAAATATTCTTTAAAGGGACGCAAACAAAGGCACCTCGAGGCCTATTCCATGAAACATCGGTGTTAACTAACAATGGAGACCATAGAAGTTATTGTTACATCTCCTTCTCCCACTCACTATTTTGGAATATGTGTTTTCTAAAAACATTCTATGCTTTTTAATTAATTAATCCAATTAATTTACCAAATGATATTCTAATAATTACTAATCTCATCAAGCATTTAAAAATTAAACAAATTTTTATCAATCTACTAAATAGGCCCTTCAACTATCTAGTCTATAAATGCTCTAATTATTAAGAATATAATTTTCCTATCTAATGAAATTAATTATCAAATAGGTGTGAAATTAATACTTAAAATCAATTTACAGCCTTGTACTAGATTAAACTAGATTAATTATATGATTCATCAAATAAAAACATATAATCAAATAGGATGTTCCTAATCAAAACATGTTGCTACTCCTATGAGATGCATGCTTTAATTAGGTATTGTGTGTGTAATATGTATGGCATGTTACAATGCATGATAATGTTATTAAGCACATTTAATACATTCAAACATTTAAATAAATACAATAAATAAATGAGAGCATGGTGTTTTGGGTATTTCTAGTAAAATTACAACACTTACAAAAAATTCAACAAAAATGTAAATACTTTCTAAGACCTAAATAAGACCCTCTATCTTCATTATTTGGGCCTTCAAAGTAATCTTGGTTCACTTTAACATTTATCCATTTTTATTTTGAATTAAAATAACTTTAATTTTCGTAAACTATTTTTAAGAATAACTAAACTTGGATTTTAAAACCCAACAAGTTATTAAGCCCAATTAGAATTTGAACTCAAAACAATTTATTCAAAATAAACAATTTTAAATGGGCTTTGTGAAAAGCCATAATGGATAACATGTTGAAAATTAGGCTTTGGAAAAACCCCAATGGTGGTGGCTAGGAATGGTGCGGCAATGGCATGTTTGCCTGGAGGAGGCGCGCGCAAGGAGGCTCGAGGTACAGGGGTGCGTGCGAGGCTCGGCTGCCAGCACGTGCTGCGCGCGGGGCTCGGGTGCTGGCAAGTAGCGCATGTAAGGCTCTCGGGGGGCTGGCAAATAGCTCGCGTGGGGGACTCGAGGATCTAGCAGGCAGTGCTGGGCTGCCATGTTGCTTGGCTGGGGCCGAGTGGATCTAGGCCAAAACAAGTGGCCTTACAACTTGGGGCTTGGGTATAATTTTTACATAATTTAAAATTTCATAAAAAATAAATTACAAAAATTTGATGCCCCAAATGGTTTACATTTTTCAGATCTAGAAAAAATTAAGAACAATTCTTAAACCTAAAACACCATATAATTAACGACTCTTAAGAATAAACATTAATCAAACAAAAAAACATCCATTCATCACATATTACCATAATATAAGAATGCATATTTTACCCACACAACAATTATTGTATGCAGAGATTAATGACCTCTCTGGTACCGATTGTTGGTAACTGATTTACCATGTGCGCAGCGTAATGCACGGGGTGGTGGGCTAGGGATTTCAAAAAAAATTAAACAAACTTTAAAAAACTAGATCCATTAATATGAAAACATTAATCAATGAGATGAAAAAAAGATAAGGATTTACCGGTTGTAGACCTATCAATAATCATTGTTATCTTTTTGTATCTCCAACGAACATCCAATCCAAAGCAGCCTCCAAAATACTCAGACCAAGATCTTCCAAGATGTATTTCTACACCTCAAAGCGTGTGTGGACACATAGATTTATGGTGGAAATTTTCTGAATCACAAGATATTCTCAACACATGAGATCTTGGAATTTTTAGATCTGCGACAATTTTCAGGGATAAGAAATATATTACGACATATTTTTCTCTCTTTGTGAAAGACTTAGAATTCTGTAGAATCTTGTAGAAACTAATTTTTCTATCAGATAGATTTATAAAATAATTAATAAATTCAAATTATAAACTAATTATTAAATAAATGAATAGATAAAATATCCAAGACCGGTCTTGGACCTAGTCACACGCCAGAGTAGCATATCCATTTTAAGAGACATGTGTCTTAACCACTTTTATTTCATTATTATTTAATAGTCATTTATTCAAAAATATCTAAACCTGATAACTAATCTTATCAAATTAATTAATGAATAAATTTCAAATTAATTCAAACCAATTTTGAATCATCTGAATTATCTTTTCACGTTATTTAAATAAATAAAACTAATTAATTAAAAATTAATCATCTTAATTATTTAAATGCCAATTTTGAAAATATCATTTTAATTAAAAAAAAAAACTATTTTTGAAAACTACATTAATTAATTTATTCTTTTCGAAAATTAATATATTAATTAATTTGTCTCATTTACATATTTGGCCCCAAAGAACAAATTTTTCCAAATATGTCATTTCCCTGATTTTTCTCTATTTCAACTCTTACCTTGAATAGTGTTGATAGAACTACCTCGGGAACCTATAGACTTATAATTTCAAGCTCCAACAAATTTATATTATTAATTAAAAAATTTTAATATAATAACCTTAATTTATTAATCTTAATATTATTCCACTAAAAATATGAGATTGCACACTTGTAATTATAGACATTTGTTTAACCAAAAATTGGACATGGTGACATGGCATTTAAAGAGAACACGTGGCAGTAAACAACATCAAATTCTGAGAGCTAGTCGAGATAAGGTAGATGCTCGAATAGGCTTCATCAGCATGAAGGCAACCCACCAAATCTACTGCTAGAAGGAAACGAACCTAGTACCATCTTATGGAGTTGCTCGAAGAATAAGTCAATTAACCAAATGATCCAGATTTCATGAGATATTACGAAATATCCCAAGATATTTATGTAACTGATATTTTTCCAGTATTTTTTGAATTTGTAATAAGTTGTAACAATCCCACACTACACATGTAGGGCCTAGATAATCTTCAGGGCCCATAGCCCATTAAGAGACTCTGTAAATAGGGATATCTCACAGTCATTATTTTCTTAAATTCTATATTCACACTTTACATACAAATTCCCCGTCGAATCGTATTCTCTCTTAGGCTTAGGAAACTCAGTTGAACCTTGCTCTTCTTGATCTTGAGTCTGAGAATTTCTTGATTAATAAAAGTGCAAGTGGACGTAGGTCATTACTAACTATTGGGGCCGAACTACTATAAATTTTCTGTGTCATTTTATTTGATTTCAGCTCATTAAATTCATTTCTATCGTTCATATTGACTCTGTGTCATTGACCACAACGCTGGTCAACATTTTTTTGCTTTCATTGAGAGTTGAAATCGAATATCACAGTTTACCAGATCTGTCTGAATTAATGGCTATCACTACTAGAAGCCGAATCCAGGAACCGTAGGGCGAAACCCTACCACAGGACAATATGACCGCCCTCGAGCAATCATATTCCCCTGCTACACTCTAGTCAGCAGGTTCCTCCACCTGGAAACTTACCTCCATGAGGAACATTTGAGCCTGATGAGCCCCACATGGACTTGGGGGAAGACCCCAACCCCGTCATCGAGCAGCTAAAGGAATTTGTAGGACAAAGGCAGCAGCAGTTTGTTGCTATGCATGAAAATCTGGCAGCAGCTCAAGAAGCTATATTTGAAGCCTTGAACAAGCATAGACAAGACTTTCAGTCTTGGATGGATCAACAGCAGTGATCCCTTGAAGCTCATCAAGAAGAATTTGACCATCGCAATGTCAAAGCAGCAAGGCTGCTAGAAGCTGTCTTACTACAAACTCAAGTTGCAAGACATCGACCAATAAACCCTCAACCTTAGAATATTGGCCGAGTAAATACTAAGGCTCAAAATCCAGCTGGTCGAGCCCCAGAGCCTACTTAACCATCAAGGTCCCAAGACCAAGTGGTTCCCCCTGGGAAAACTCAAAGTCATCATTCGAACAGGGGAGCTCAAATATGAGTACAACTTTAACTTCATCAAGATGAGCAGGTGCTACCTAATCGCGACCAAGGTCAAGGTTGTGGTAGACAAGTGTCTGGAGATGGAAGGCCTGGTGATGGGCCACCGAGGTGTGCAGTCTCACGAGGAGGTAACCCTCCTAGTACATAAAATCCAAGTCTTGGTCAGCAATTTCGACAACCAAGGAACGAACGACTAGCCAGTCAAAATCGAGGTCAGCAGCCTCAACGTTATCATTATTCCGGGTGCGATCATGGTCATCATCTAAGAATAAATATATGCATGAATGACCAAGAAGCTAGTAGCAGCTATCAAACATCCTATCCAGATGGCTATGATGAGGATGAAGGAGATAGTAGATGTTATATTAATTCATATAATATAATATTAGATTAAATAATGTGAAAAAATGTGATTTGTCACACCTTGTAACATATTATTGAGAGTCACAAAATTGGACTAATGTGTGTGCCCAAATGTGACATATTTTGGAGTTACAAAATCAGTTACAAATTTGTAACTCCCAAATATTACCCAATAATGTGTATATTTTATGTTACACATTTGAGATTAGATTTCATAAAGTCATGATGATATATGACTGTTGGAGACATGTTTTTAACTTCCAATAGGTGTTTGGAGGTTACAAAATCATGTGGGAAAGGATTTGGGACGTTTTGGAACATTTTGGAAAAATGACTTTTTTGTACTGAAAATGGCATGTGGCCGCGGCCTGGGGGACAGAAGCCAGTGGCCGCGGCCACTGAAAAGTCCTGGTCGCGGCCAGTGAGGCTGACAGCCTATGTGAATTTTCAGTTTTTTCCAAATTGAACGATTCTAACATCCCAAATAACTCCCAAATCTCCATTTTAATTCCATAAACATCCAATTAAGCATTGGTAACAGCCATGGGGGTTTGTGGAATTTGAAATTCAAAGGGGTATCTCAAACTCTATATATAGGAGCCTAATGCTCACTTGTATGATACACCATTTTTTTCCATCCACAAAGCACTTGGCTGGAAAATACACCAAAAGGCTTGATAATTATAGAGAGTTATTTCCTAGAGAGATCCCTTAGTGCTTAGAGAATAGGGGGAAATAAGCTTTTGGACAAAGGTCTTGAACCTTGTTCACGTTGGTGATCCCCACTACTCTACACTTTGGTTGTGTGAGAGTTTGTTTATGTTTTCATTCTTTTGTTCCTCTTGTTCTTCTTATTTATTTGTATTATTATAGTATTGAGCTTGTAATCGTCTTCCTCTACATCTTATTTCTATTTACTTGTATTTTGAGCAATTGAGTTGTAATGTTTATTTAATCAATATTATCTTGTCTATTGTTTTTTTTTGCATAGAGTTGTATTTGGTTTTTCCATATTTCCATTGAGTATTAAATATATTCTCTAACAATCAAAAGCTTAGTTTCTCTTTGTTTCAATGGAAGGGGATACCATCAAGATCATGAACCAAGACCTAGTGAGATTGGATAGGTTTGATGGATCCAATTTCACTAGGTGGCAAGACAAGGTGAAATTCCTTTTGACAACACTCAAGATAGCCTACATCCTTGAGTCATCCTTGGCTCCTCTAGCCGAGCCATCCGACAAAGACACTCCCGAGGAGGTGGAGAAAAGAAGGAAGAGAGAAGAGGACAACCTTCTTTGTAGGGGATATATCCTTAATGCCCTATCTGATAGACTATATGATCTCTATACCAATACCAAATCCGCGAAGGAGATTTGGGATGCCTTGGAGAGTAAGTACAAGGCTGAGGAAGAAGGTACAAGAAAATTCTTAATTTCTCAATATTTTTAATTTTCCTTCATTGATGGGAAAACTCTTTTACCTCAAATTCATGAGTTACAAGTGATTGTGAACAAGTTGAAAGTTCTCAAGATTGAGCTTCCCGAGGCCTTCCAAGTTGGTGTAATAGTGGCAAAATTACCACCAACTTGGAGGAGCTATAGGAAAAGAATCCTCCATAAGAATGAGGATTACACATTGGAAGAGATCCAAAAACACATTAGAATTGAAGAGGAATCGAGAATAAGAGACAAGGGTGTGAATGAGTCTAAAGATGAGACTTCCAAGGCCAATGCGGTTTCACACAAGCATCCAAAGGGCAACAGCAACAACAAAAGGGGTAGTGGGAACCCTCTAGGTCCAAATAAAGATCATGGACAATTCAAAGACGTGAGAGGTCATTGTTTTGTTTATGGAAAACCTGGGCACTATGCTAGAGTGTGTAGGTACCGAAAGGACCCACATGAGAATGAGGTAAATGCTATAGAAAAGGAAGAAGAGATCTTAGCACGATTACCATGTTTATGTGCCTTATTGGGAAAATTGTTATTTTGTAATAAAGCTTGTACTCTTGAAAACTATCAATAAAATTAAAGTATTATTCTATGATGATTCTTTATTTTGCTATGAGACATTAACAAAGTTTCAAAAATGAACTTGTTAAAATAATAGGTAAGTGTGTAGACCTATTATTTCATAATGTGATTATTTGTTTGAGAAATTCTTACATTACACTTGTGTTCACATTTTATTTTGTGAAATATATAAAAGAAAGCAACCAAATGAAAGTTACTTTCAAATAAGTGTGTCTTGCTTTAGCAAGTAAATGATTCAAGATAAACATTGAGGTTTTTATCTTGATCTATTGAGTGTTTATCATGAAGCTTAAGGACTCATGATGAATTTTGAGAATCATAGGTCTAGATTTATCTTGGAGGATAAATGACTTATTAGAAATAAAGAGATTTTTATTTTAAAGTGGTATTTTATTATCACTATGTGAAAAATGTGGGGGTAATGCTCCAAAGTTAATCAAATTATTGTTAATTAATTGATTAATTTGGTCATTCTATCAAATAGGTGATTTGGAATTCCACATTCTAAATCACATTGGCTATATGTGTATAGAATGGATAAATCTAGACATGCTTGGTGTCTAAAGTTACTGTTTGTAATATTTTGATTCAAGAAGGAATCAATTTAAAACATAAAGGAGAATTTTAGAAACAAAGAGGTTTCTAGAATTAATATTCAAATGTTTATCTTGGATATTAAACTATAAAATAGTGGAGGTGTTGACTATGGTCAAAATCACTATTTTAAAAAGGTAACTATTTTAATCAAACTATGGCTAGCAACAAAGTTTGAATAAAATAATGAGAGTGTCTAAGTATGCATACATGAGGAAAGAAATGATTCAAATGGAATTATTTCTACATCTCAAGGGGTGGGACTTAGACTCCCTAAAGAGATTCACGGTTGATGGTAACCTATCTTAATACTAGTAACCAAACTAGTATTAGGTTCAATAGGTAATAACAAGTCAATCAAATGAATAGATAGTAGTACTCAAATTTTGTCCCATCTGAGATATGAGTACTAGTGTGTTACCAAAATGAGGGTTAAAACCGAAAGGTTTTTTAATAGAACTCAGTCTTGAAAAGACAAGTATTTTAGGGTAACAAAACACTATAAGAGTTCTACCTATATAGATCTAGGGGTGGTGCCGCCCCTCATGAGAATTGGGAGTCATTCTCAAGAAAAGTCTATGAATGGAATGTGCACATGGCCATTAACGGTGCAAAAGTGAGACATTGAGGTCTCAAGTGAACACAGCAAAGGTGTGTGTGTTATCACCGGTTTGTTATCAAGGGATAATGGTTCAATGCTTCGGCAACCAAAATTTCAACAAACTTTGTGATAATTACACTAAGGTAAAATTCAAGTCGAAGGACATTTTACTTTATGCACCAATGCAAAGGTTTCTATAGAGAGTGATTATTTAATCAAGTGGGGGAATATTATATTTTAATATAATGTTTGATTGATTAAATAAGTGTTACAAAAAGTGATTATTTAATCTAGTGGGGGAATGTTATATTATTTCATATAATATAATATTAGATTAAATAATGTGACAAAATGTGATTTGTCACACCTTGTAACATATTATTGGGAGTCACAAAATTGGACTAATGTGTGTGCCCAAATGTGACATATTTTGGAGTTACAAAATCAGTTACAAATTTGTAACTCCCAAATATTACCCAATAATGTGTATATTATATGTTACACATTTGAGATTGGATTTCATAAAGTCATGATGATATATGACTGTTGGAGCACAAAAAAGTGGGGCTGACAACCTATGTGAATTTTTAGTTTTTTCCAAATTGAACGGTTCTAACATCCCAAATAACTCTCAAATCTCCATTTTAATTCCATAAACATCCAATTAAACATTGGTAACAGCCATGGGGGTTGGTGGAATTTGAAATTCAAAGGGGTATCTCAAACTCTATAAATAGGAGCCTAATGCTCACTTGTATGATACACCATTTTTTTTCCATCCACAAAGCACTTGGCTGGAAAATTCACCAAAAGGCTTGATAATTCCAGAGAACTATTTCCTAGAGAGATCCCTTAGTGCTTAGAGAATAAGGGGAAATAAGCTTTTGGACAAAGGTCTTGAACCTTGTTCAAGTTGGTGATCCCCACTACTCTACACTTTGGTTGTGTGAGAGTTTGTTTGTGTTTTCATTCTTTTGTTCCTCTTGTTCTTCTTATTTATTTGTATTATTATAGTATTGAGCTTTTAATCTTCTTCCTCTACATCTTATTTCTATTTACTTGTATTTTGAGCAATTGAGTTGTAATGTTTATTTAATCAATATTATCTTGTCTATTGTTTTTTTTGCATAGAGTTGTATTTGGTTTTTCCATATTTCCATTGAGTATTAAATATATTCTCTAACAGTAGAAACTACCAACCCCACGACAATCAATATTATGATGATCGTCATAATGATGGGCATCCAAGAGGACATTTGTCCCACCAAGGCGGTAAGAGCCAACAAATTTTCCAACAAGACCACCCCCTAGTGCTCCTTGAGCAGTCAGCCAGAATGCTGGGGGGGGGGGGGGGGGGGCAACCTAGAGAAGGCAGTGTCTTTATCAGATTTGGAAATAGAGGACATGACTTACAAGATGTCCTTGACCAGGTTTGGGAAGGCAATGGGTCTAATGTTGTGGAACTCGTCGCACCAGTAATCCCTCCAGCACTACGAGGAGAAGCTACAGCACCCCTAGTCTTTGTCCCAACAATTGTACCACTAGTTGCTCTAGCTATTCAAGCACAACTAGATGCCTTTACTCAGATGATTCGAGAGTTGACAACCCTGAAACTAACTGACATCGACTTAGAGAGAAGGCAAGGCTCTCCTTTCTCTAATCGAATCAATGCACTCACCATTCCTCCCAAGTTCAAGATGCCAACTTGGAAAATGTACATGGGATGGGAAGATCCAATGTCACACGTGAACAACTATGAAGTACGAACAGATCTTCAAGGAGTAAGAGATGATGTCTGTTGTAGGATCTTTCTTGCTACCCTTACTAACTCTACACAACAATGGTTCTTTAAACTAGAACGTAGAACCATTAATTCTTGGGACGCATTTGTGAAAGTCTTGTACGGACAGTTCTTTGCTGCTCGGACTCCGCCAATCGAGCTCAATGACCTTGTAACGTCCCAAATTACCTAATAAGGATTACGGCCTTGATTTGGGGGCCATAGAAAATTATGGAAATTATGTGATTATGTGATATATATATGTGTATCATTTTATGATTATGTGAGTTATATTATAATATGACTTGATATGCATGTTTAGGTGTATTAAATATGAATGTGGGCCCATTTCTCATTAAAAGGGCAATATTTGTAATTTGGCCCGTTATGGGTATATTTAGCATATATGTGATATATGTGTGGGACCACATTAATATGTGGATATATTTGGGTTACTCGGCACGAGACGATCCTAGGGAGCAAGTTAGTGGGAAAGTCACAACGGGACCAATACTTGAGTAGGTGAGAGTCAAGGGGTATTTTGGGTATTTAGTACATTACCAGGATCGGGTAATGGGGAAATTAATTGGTAATTATTTGAGGATGTTAGAAATAGCAAGAATTGTGAGACGTTAATTATGACTAACGGGATAAGTGGCAAATGACAAGTTTACCCTTGAGGGGTTGTGAGAGAGGAATTTGGCCCTAGGGCCATTATGGTCATTTTAGTGCCAATATAGTGACTTAGTCACTCTTTCCCTCATCCTTCTCTCTCTCGTTAGTCTCCCTTTCTCTCTATCCTTGGATTGATTTTTGAGGAAATTAATGGAAAACTTAAGCTTGGATTGAAGGCTTGACTTTGGGGTTGGATTAGTTGCAGTTAAGAAGACATAAATTCAGGTGAAGTAAGCTTCAATCCCTGTTTTGATTCAAATGAGTTTTGGTTTTGGTTGATCTTGAGCTTTGAAGCTCAAGGTCTTGGATTTGAGTTTTTGGTGGGGTTTTGAGTGTGATAAGTTTGGGTTTAATGGTGTTAATGTATTGTTAATGTTTGAGGGTTTCAATTATGGTTTTGGGAATTGATTGGGATGGTTTTGGCTGAAGAAAAACAGGGATTTCTAGGTTCGAGGGTGTCGTGACCTTGTTCTTGGGTGCCGTGGCCCTTGTGAACCCAAGGCATTAAGGCAATTCTGTCTGGGAGGCATGTCGCGGCCCGTGTACTGAATTTCAGACATGCGAGTTTTTGTCTGGGGGGGCAAGTCGCGGCATGCCTAGGCAACTTTGGCCAAAATGGGATTTTAGTGACAGGAATTCAAACCTAAGGGCTCGGGATTGATCCTACTACCCGGTTTAGTAAAGTTCGATGTCCCAGAGGCTAGGACTCGGTCTGGAAGCCTTTATTCGCTCATTATTGATGGAATTCTACATTATGGTTGTGACTAGGTTATCTCTAGGGGCTCAGAATCGGGATTTTGCTCGAGGGTCGTTTATTGGTAACATGTGCTTGGACTAAAGGTAATAAAACTGCACCCAGCATGTGATACATGTGAATATGGCTTGGCCCGAATTGTTGAACAGGAACATGAATAGGGCACGAACGCTTGACTATGTGCATGATTAAGATTATGCTTGTGATTGTTGATTAAGCATGTTGAATGCTTTGTATCTAGATATTTGATATACGATGAATGCATGTTAGGATTATATAATTGAGAAAAGCATTGACTTATTAGTCAATGTCAACAATAGCGTCGAGCACTGGTCAAAAAGCATTGACTTATTAGTCAAGGTTGATAATAGTGTCAAGCGCTAGTCAAAAAGCATTGACTTATGAGTCAAGGACAGAAATAGTGTGCTGAGCGCTGGTCATTATGGTTATGTCTAACGAGGAGTGCATTATATGCTTGACCGACCTATTGGTCGTGGAAAACTCAGCGCCAGGTACGATGGGCCAGCTCCCAGGCTGGTTATACAAAGGATAGGGCAATGGGCCCCGAGGTGACTTATTAGTCCCATATCCTAGAGCTAGGCCCCAGCATTGACTTATGAGTCAAGGACGTCCTTAGCACACTGAGTGATGATCGTAAAGCATTGACTTATTAGTCAAGGACAGCCTTAGAACGTTGAGTGCTGGTCGTAAAGCATTGACTTATTAGTCAATGACGGTCTTAGCATGTTGAGTGTTGGTTGTAAAGCATTGACTTATTAGTCAAGGATGGCATTAGCACACCGAGTATTGGTCGTAAAGCATTGACTTATTAGTCAATGATGGCAATAGCACGCTGAGCACTGGCCGATAGGGTTATGCCTAACCAGGAGCGCATCATACGATTGACCGACTTATTGGTCGTGAGAAAACTATAGCACCATGTATGTTGGGCCAGCTCCAAGGCTAGATATAGAGAGGAGAGTCCAAATGGACCCGGGGTGACTCATTAGTCCCATATCCAAGGGCGCTGAGCCAATATGATTTATTAATCATGTGTAAGGGCGTTGAGCCCCAGTATGATTCCATAATTGAGAAAAGCATTATATAATTGAGAAAAGCATTGACTTATTAGTCAAGGTCAACAATAGCACCAAGCACTGGATGAAAAGCATTGACTTATAAGTCAAGGTTGACAATAGCGCCGAGCGCTGTTCAAAAAGCATTGACTTATGAGTCAAGGACGGAAATAATGCGATGAGCGCTGGTCGTCATGGTTATTTCTAATCAAGAGCGCATTATACGCTTTACCGACCTATTGGTCATGGAAAACTCAGCGCCAGGTACGCTAGGCCAGCTCCACGGCTGGTTATACAGAGGATAGGGTAATGGGCCCCTGGGTGGCTTTTTAGTCCCATATTCTAAGGTTGGGCCCCAGCATTGACTTATGAGTCAAGGATGGCATTAGCACGCTGAGTGTTGATCGTAAAGCATCGAGTTATTAGTCAAGGACGGCATTAGCACGCTGAGTGTTGATCATAAAGCATCGACTTATAAGTCAAGGACGGCCTTAGCACGTTGAGCGTTGGTCGTAAAGCATTGGCTTATTAGTGAAGGAAGACCTTAACACGTTGGGTGCTGGTCGTAAAGCATTGACTTGTTACTCAAGGATGGCCTTAGCATGCTGAGCACTAGTCGTAAAGCACTGACTTATTAGTCAAGGATGGCAATAGCACGCTGGGCGCTAGCCGATAGAGTTATGCCTAACTAGGAGCGCATCATATGCTTGACTGACCTATTGGTCGTGAGAAAACTAGAGTGACAGGTACACTAGGCCAGCCCCGAGGTGACTCATTAGTCCCATATCCTAGGGCATTGAGCCAATATGATTTATTAATCATGTATAAGGGCTTTGAGCCCCATTATGATTCCATAATCATGTACTTTAGGCATTGGACCCCGATATGATTCATTGATCATTAATCTTGGGCTATTGGCCCATATGACGTTGTAGTCATTATATGGATTGTACGCATGCATGAGTAGGGTCATTATTGCTAGACATGCTTTTTATGATTTGGATATATGTTATTAACTTCTTATGAGCATGTTTAAGTTTTCTTGCTGAGCCTTGGCTCACAGGTGCTATATGGTGCAAGTAAAGGGAAAATAAAGTTGAACTATCCTTGAGTTGGAGAGCTTAGGTGACGATGTGTACATATGCGGCTGCTCGACCACCACGGCCGAGGGTTTAAAGAAGAACTAAGGTCAAATCCTATTTTGCTGCTTAGGTCGGTTGGTTATAACTTTGCATTGCAATTAACCTTTTAAATGTACTTTTGGATCCCATGTATAAAGTAAACATTTTAGTGAAACGTTTGTATCTTTGACCAAAAATTTTAACCCTAAACCGTTAATCACATTTAGTTACATGGTTATGGCCAAATGAATCATTTAGCTAGTTTATCACTATTTAAAATACACAGTGTAACAATCCCTAAGTAGTAGGGCGTTACAACTTGGTATCAGAGCGTGCCAAGGTTAATGGTTCATGAACACAAGTTGGGCATGTACACTCGTCACTAAAGACAAGCTCCAGTTAGGGTATGGTGACTATTTATGTGGTTATGTGTTTAACTGCTTAAATAAGATATAAATGCTTTACCTACATGGCTTATTAGGAAGCATGAGATTCTGATAGGGTCTGGTCCTTTACTATTGATATGATTATGTGATTACCTGCTCAGTGAATATATGAATGTATTATCTGCATACTAGAGTAAAGAGCATGATATTTTGTTGGCAAGAGCAGGGTTATTAATTGATGCATGAATGTTGTGGGCATGTATTGTAGTACCACGGTGCTATGTGAATGTGGTGCGGTTTGGTTTTCCATGGGAAGGCTTGTAAATGTACTCATCATGCTTAATGGGTCAAGTTATTGACTGCAAACTAAATCAGAGGTTATGAACCCAAGGCAGCTAATGGGACCCGGTGGTGATTATACTGAGGCTAGGAATTACAGCCAGGGCCTGAGCCCTCCACCTGCCCCTTAGAATTAATAGCAGGTGTTTACAGATATGCAATTAAGATTACAAAGGCAAGAGGATGATATTAGGTGTTTGAAACAGCTGGTAATGTCAAGGAACACCTCTTCCTTTGCTATGCCAGGAGTGGCACCAATTATGGCTCAGTATAGGGTTGAGAACACATGGGAATTTCTATATGAGAGATTTCAAGAATATTACCCTCCAGTTTTTTAGGGAGGCCTAGATCCATTCAGAGCTGAACAATGGATAGGCATGATCAGTTCCATCCTCGACAGTATGAGGGTGGTGGGTCACAATAGGGTGATATGTGCTACATATGTGTTGTGGGACGATGCTCGGACGTGGTGGGAAGTAGAATCACAGACACGAGATACAGCTTCAATGAATTGGGAAGAATATAGGCAGTTGTTTAATGAGAGATATTATTGTGATGGAGTTAAGACTGCAAAGACAAATGAATTTCTTAACCTGGTTCAGGTAAACACGACAGTAACCGAGTATGTTAACAAATTCAATGGGTTGGCCAAGTTTTCTTTTGATATGGTACCCATAGATGTGCCTCGGAAGGAGCAATTTATCCAGGGATTGAATTCCGGAATAGGTCAGGGCGTTAGAATCGCCCTTGTACATAAGATCTCTACCTATGCTCAAGTGGTAGGGAGGGCTCTTGTTGTTGAGAGCACATGAAATGAGAGATGGAGGGAGAGTGTCGGAGATCATGGAGCTCAGGCAGTGATACCTCCATTTATTGGATCAAGTAGGGGCAAAAACCCCAGTGATTAGAAAAGAAAAGTTATCAATGTATTCGGTACCTCTAGATTAGAAAAGGGGTTCTAAAGTGCTCAGATAGGCCATAAAGTCGAGGACGAGGATTGGAAACTATACCCAAAATGTGCTCAGTGTAAGAGACGTCCTCTGACGAAATGCCGAGCAAAGGCATGTTTCTTATGTGGGATGGTTGGGCACCTCAAGAGGGATTGCCTAGAGCTAAGGAAGGATGAACCAAAGGGAGAGGATAGCTCGACTCCAACTCGAGTGTTCACTCTTGATGCAGTCAGAGTTAGAGATTAAGACTGAGGCTGGTCCCTCAGTAGTGGCAGGTCAGCTTCCTAGTTTTGATTCTTATATTGTGTTGATTGATTTTGATGCCATGTTGTTCTTTGTTTTTTTTCATCTGGTAGAGGCACAGACTTGGTCTGTGGATTACGAGGTTATGTTGTGATGAGAATTTGGTACCCTATTTGTAATTTTAAGAGATGGGTTAGATTATTGTGGGAAAGGACTCATCACTTGACTTGATAAAGTTGGTTATGACCGACTTCGATATGATCCTGAATATGGATTGGTTAGCCAAGTATGGAGCAATGATAGATTGCAAGAAAAATATGGTAACCCTTGGGCTTGAGGGTGAGAAACCCTTGTATTTGTTGGCACTGTGCATGGACCCATATACTTATGACATCTGTACTTAGAGCTAGAGACCAATTGTAGGAGGATGCATCGGACTCTTAGCTAGTGTGGTGGATACCACTTAGGTCGTGCCAATGGGACTAGGACTGTAACGCCCTAATTCCTTAGAGTCGTTACTAAGTGAGTTAAAAAATGTGACATTAGCTCGCTACTCGAGGTTTTAGGTTAAAAGTGTAGCTAAACTATAATAAAAGTCGTTTAAATGCATTTAATATAACATTATGGTCATCCATTGAAAACGTAAAGAGTTATACATTAGAGATCCCAAAATACTATTCAGAAAATACTTTACATCTCAAAATACATTTAAGGTCGACCTAAGCAACAAATTAACTATTACAGTACATTTTCCCAAAAATAACCCTAGCCGTGGCGGTCAGGCAGGCCGAACATGTACCCATCACTCCACGCTCTTTGTACTCATGGTTGATCGACCTTTCCTTTGCCCTTACCTGCACCATAGAGCACCCGTGAGTCGAAGCCCGGCAAGAAAACTCAGCACAAAACAAATAACATATGCAAATCTATCAGCAACATATAACAAAACAGCCAACGGGCTAAACACATAGCAGCCATGCCATCCCAAGCGCTTTACCAGGCCCTGGATTCATGGTCTTCACCGAGTGGATGACTCCAGCATCCTAGGAGGGTCTCACCCTTACGACATGCACTCTGTGTGCTCAACACCATTCTCGGCCCCTTTTCGTACTCGGCTTCCTGCCGTTGTCTGCCTTCGCCATTCCTGGCCTTCGTCGTTCATTCATAAATGTGCATTACATAGCATAATATCAAAAAATATTTAAACATACACTAAACATAAACAATTGGGCTATGCCCTGCAAGTCAATCACATAGGGCCTAGCCCTGCAATACAAACAGAAGGGCCATGCCTTGCTCTATGCGTACAACATTTTTCTTACCTGTGTCCCAAGCTATCTGAGCACGGTAATCCCGAGCACAGTCCTCTACCTTGAGCCTCGCTGAAAACCTAGTCACAACACATTCATAATAGCCATCCCTCAAGTTCTAATCCAATAAATAACTTCATAATATAATCCTAGCCTCCGGGACCTTGGATTCTACCAATCTGGGTGGTAAAATCCTTCTGGATCCTTAAATTTTAGGTTCCCGAACTGAAAACCTTCAAACAACCAATATCTTGCATTTGTGTTGTGGCCCAGCCCCTTAAGGGCCACGGCACAATCAAGTTAGAGGAAAAATTCCTCCCTGCTAAGGGACATGGGCCGCGACACACCTGGACAGACAGAGGCTTCCAGCCTCTTCGACACACACGGGCCGCGGTGCCTAAAGAACAGGGCCGCGGGTCGAGCCTCCAAACCTAGAAAATCATCATTTTTCCTACATTTTTCCTCGAGCCTAAACCTCAATTTCATACTCCAAACACAAATTTAACCCATAATCAAGCCTAGACTTTCCTTCCACACAACCTAGACTCCATAACAAATCTCATAAACAATTTATATAGCCAACAACATCCAAAATCATACTTAGAATCCATTTCCATGCAAACCTCTAATCCTAGTAGAATTCAACAGAAAACTAGTTTTAATTCTTACCTTTGTGATAGTTTTGGCCTGAACTAATTCCCCAAATATTCAAGCTTGCACTCCACCAATTCTTCAGCCCAAATCCTCAAGATTTCATCAAAATTCTCAAGCACCCAAGAGAGAAAATGAGAATCGAATGAGAGAGAGAGATCTAAGAGAGATTATCTATTTTTGCTCCCTCTTTCTTTCCAGAATGTGTTAGTGACTAAGTGTAACCCCAGCTGCCTAAGTCTCAAAATGCCAAAAATTCCTCTAAGCCTATCCTCAATCCTTTAATGCCACCAAGGGCAATTTCGTCAATTTGCCCAATCCCACTAATTCCTCGAGTGTTCCTATAAATTCCCGTTTAATCCCAACATGTCCAAATAATTACTAAATTACTACCCGTTGCTCGATAAATCCCAATCACATATTACGTTCTCAAAATATCCCTAGGCTCCTCCCGAGCCGGGTATTCGACCCCGTTATGACTTTCTAGATAAACTGCTCCCTAGGACCATCTCGGATCGTGCATCACAAATATATCACCATTCACGCATGGTATCAATCACAATATACACAAATATTGCATTTATGCCCTCAACGGGCTAAAATTACAAATATGCCCCTAATAGCCAAATGGGGCCCACATGCATATTTAATTCACCTAAACATGCATTTCTAATCACATAATCATCAAATTCATATATTAACATAATTAACTCAATTATTGCCCTCGCGGCATGCTAATCAAGGTCCTAAGCCTTATTAGCGAATTTGGGACGCTACAAGGACAAATTGGATTAGCCTGTGATTTTGTGGATGTGTTTCCAGGGGATTTTCCAGGGTTACCTCTACACCAATAGATAGAATGGTGATTATGTTAGTGCTAGGGACGGAACCAGGTCTAGGGCACTTTATTGAACGGCTTCAGCAGAGTTGTAGGAACTAAAGGTTCAGTTATTAAGTAAGACGATATTCTCCTAGGTAGATCTTCGATCTGGTTATTACCAGCTGAGGATCAGGGAGAAGGGTTATGTAAAAGACTGCCTTTTATATCAGATATGGGCATTAGGAGTTTTTAGTCCTGTCTATTGGTTTGATTAATGCCCCAATTGTTTTTATGAATAGATGATCATGGTGTTCAAATATTATTTGGATTGGTTTGTGATCGTTTCTATCGAAGATATTGTGGATTACTCTCAGTTAGAGATTGGCCAAGGCCAAGGAACACCTCAGAGATCAGGAGTTTCCTTGGATGGGTAGGATATTACATGTGTTTTGTGGAAGATTTTTCAATAATTGGTACCTCATTGACAGAAAAGGTGACCTATGCCTCATGTCAGTTGAAAGATATAACCATAACTATAATAGAGTTACTGGTGGGCCAGTTGGCCAACATTACGCTTGAGTTTACTCTTTTAGAAAGGATCAAAGGAAAAACAATTAAGTGACCCACATATGGGAAGGATTGAGGGGAATGTCTTAGCTGGATTAGCTAAGGACTATGCAGTGTCAGGTATGAGTTTATTGAGGTATAAAGATCGGACTTGGGATCCGATGGACACTGGGATTAAATGGGAGATTCTGGATGAATCTCATACTACCCCTTATTCTCTTCATCCAGGCACCATGAAGATGTACCAAGATATGAAAGCTTTATAGTGGTGGCCTAGGATGGAGAGGGATGTAATTGAATATGTGGCAAACTGCCTAGCCTGTTAGTAGGTAAGGCAGAGTATCATAAACCAGTAAGGCCATTACAACCTTTGAGGATTCGATAGTGGAAGTATGAGGACATCACAATGGATTCTGTGATGGGGCTGCCTAGGATAATGGGCCAGCATGATTCAGTTTGGGTCATTATGGACCGGTATACAAAGTCAGTTCACTATTATCAGTAAGGATGAATAATACAGTTGATAGTTATGTAGATCTTTGTGTGAGAGAGATAATATGCCTTCTTAGGACTTTGAGGTTTATCCTGATGGATAGGGACCCTATATTTACTTCCAAGTTTTGGGGAAGGTTACAGAAGGCGATGAGTATACAGCTGGAGTTCAATACAGCTTATATATCCTCAGACTGATGGTAAGTCAGAGAGGATTATCCAGTTATTGGAGGGGCACCTTATGAGATGTTGTATGGTAGGAAGTGTAGAACGCCCATTCACTAGGATGAGATGGGTGAAGGAAAATATTTGGGTCCTAAGGTAGTTCATAGGACCATTGAGGCTATTGAAAATATTAGAGCTCAGATGCTCGCTTCTCATAATAGACAGAAAAGTTATGTTATTCTAAAATGCAGGAACGTGGAGATCCAAGTGGGAGACTAGGTCCTCCTTAGAGACTCACCATGATAAGGGCGTGAGGAGATTTGGGGAAAAAAAGGGCAAGTTGAGCCCTAGATTTGTAGGACCATTTGAGATCCTGGAGAGGATCGATCAGGTGGCCTATAGATTGGCCTTACTGTCGGCATTGTCGGATGTACACAATGTATTTCATATTTCCATGTTGGGGAAACATGTATTAGATGAGACTCATGTGCTAAGTTATGAGGGTCTGGAACTGGAGGTAGAGTTACCCTATGAGGAATAGCCAGTTCAGATTTTAATAGAGGACAAGGTTGTGAGGGACAAACTACACCTTTGGTTAAGGTATTATACTGAAACAATACTGTCGAGGGAGCAACCTAGGAACTGGAATCAGATATGCGAGATCTATATCTCAATTTGTTTAGATAAAATTTCGATGATGAAATTTCTGTAAGGAGGGGATAGTTATAACATCTCAAATTACCTAATAAGGCTTAAGGCCTTGATTAGGGGGGCAGGATGGAAAATTATGGAAATTATGTGATTATGTGATATATATGTGTATCATTTTATGATTATGTGAGTTATATTATAATATGACTTGATATGCATGTTTAGGTGTATTAAATTTGAATGTGGGCCCATTTCTGATTAAAATGGAAATATTTGTAATTTGGCCCGTTATGGGTATATTTAGCATATATGTGTGGGACCACATTATTATGTGGATATATTTGGGTTACTCGGCACGAGACGATCCTAGGGAGCAAGCTAGTGGGAAAGTCACAACGGGACCAATACTTGAGTAGGTGAGAGTCAAGGGGTATTTTGGGTATTTAGTACATTACCAGGACCGGATAATGGGGAAATTAATTGGTAATTATTTGAGGATGTTAGAAATAGCAAGAATTGCGAGACGTTAATTATGACTAACGGGGTAAGTGGTAAATGACAAGTTTGCCCTTGACGGGCTGTGAGAGAGGAATTTGGCCCTAGGGGCATTATGGTCATTTTAGTGCCAATATAGTGACTTAGTCACTCTTTCCCTCAGCTGTAGGAAACCCAAAACAGAGATCACCCTCCCTCAGCCTTCTCTCTCTCGTTAGTCTCTCTTTCTCTCTATCCTTGGATTGATTTTTGAGGAAACTAATGGAAAACTTAAGTTTGGATTGAATGCTTGACTTTGGGGTTGGATTAGTTGCAGATAGGAGAACATAAATTCAGTTGAGGTAAGCTTCAATCCATGTTTTGATTAAGTTGAGTTTTGGTTTTGGGTGTTCTTGAGCTTTGAAGCTCAAGGTCTTAGATTTGAGTTTTTGGTGGGGTTTTGAGTATGATAAGTTTGGGTTTAATGGTGTTAATGTTTGGGGGTTTCAATTATGGTTTTGGGAATTGATTGGGATGGTTTTGGCTGAGGAAAAACATGGATTTCTGGGTTCGTGGGTCATGTCGTGGCCTTGTTCTTAGGCGCCGCGACCTATGTTAACCCAGTGCACTGAGGCGATTCTGTCTGGGAGGTATGGCGCGGCCCATGTCTTGAATTTCAGACATGGGAGTTTCTGTATGGGGGGCAAGTCGCGACATGCCTGGGCAAATTTTGAAAAAAATGGGTTTTTAGTGATGGAAATTCAAACCTAAGGGCTAGAGATCGATCCTACTACCCGGTTTAGTAGAGTTCGACGTCCCGGAGGCTAGCACTCGGTCTGAAAGCCTTTATTCGCTCATTATTAATGGGATTCGATATTATGGTTGTGACTAGGTTATTGCTAGGGGCTCGAAATCGAGATCGTGCTTAAGGGTCGTTTATTGATAACCTGTGCTTGGACTAAAGGTAAGAAAACTACACACAGTATGTGATACATGTGAATATGGCTTGGCCCAAATTGTTGAACAGGAACATGAATAGGGCATGAACGCCTGAGTATGTGCATGATTATGATTATGCTTATGATTGTTGATTAAGCATGTTGAATGCTTTGTATCTGGATATTTGATACACGATGAATGCATGTTAAGATTATATAATTGAGAAAAGCATTGACTTATTAGCCAATGTCAACAATAGCACTGAGCGCTGGTCGAAAAGCATTGACTTATTAGTCAAGGTTGACAATAGTGTCGAGCGCTAGTCAAAAAGCCTTTACTTATGAGTCAAGGACAGAAATAGTGTGTTGAGCACTGGTCGTTATGGTTATGTCTAACAAGGAGCGCATTATACGCTTGACCGACCTATTAGTTGTGGAAAGCTCGGCGCCAGGTACGATGGACCAGCTCCAAGGCTGGTTATACAGAGGATAGGGCAATGGGCCCCAGGGTGACTTATTAGTCCCATATCCCAAGGCTGGGCCCCAGCATTGACTTATGAGTTAAGGGCGGCCTTAGCACCCTGAGTGTTGATCGTAAAGCATTGACTTATTAGTCAAGGACAGCCTTAGCACGTTTAGTGATGGTCGTAAAGCGGCCTTAGCACGCTGAGTGTTGATCGTAAAGCATTGACTTATTAGTCAAGGACAGCCTTAGCACTTTGAGTGATGGTCGTAAAGCATTGACTTATTAGTCAATGACGGTCTTAGTCTGTTGAGTGCTCGTCATAATGCATTGACTTATTAGTCAAGGACGACATTAGCACGCTAAGTACTGGTCGTAAAGCATTGACTTATTAGTCAAGGATGGCAATAACGCGCTAAGCGCTGGCCGATAGGATTATGCCTAACTAGGAGCGCATCATACGCTTGACTGATCTATTGGTTGTGAGAAAACTAGAGCGCCATGTACGCTGGGCCAGCTCCAAGGCTAGTTATACAGAGGACAGAGGAATTGGCCCTAGGGTGACTCATTAGTCCCATATCCTAGGGCGTTGAGCCAATATGGTTTATTAATCATGTATAAGGGCGCTAAGCCCCAATATGATTCCATAATCATGTTTTTTGGGCATTGGGCCTCAATATGATTCATTGATCGTTTATCTTGGGCTATTGGCCCATATGATGTTGTGGTCATTATATGGATGGTATGCATGCATGAGTAGGGTCATTACTGCTAGGCATGCTTATTATGATTTGGATATATGTTATTAACTGCTTGTGAGCATGTTTAAGTTTTCTTTCTAAGCCTTGGCTCACAAGTGCTATATGGTGTAGGTAAAGGAAAAAGAAAATTGGACCATCCTTGAGTTAGAGAGCTTAGGTGACGATGTGTACATATGCAGCTACTCGACCACCATGGCCGACGGTTTAAAGAGGAACTAGGGTCAAACACTATTTTGCTACTTAGGTTGGCAGGTTGTTACTTTGCATTGTAGTTAACATTTTAAATGTATTTTGCGATCCCATGTATAAAGTAAACGTTTTAGTGAAACATTTGTGTCTTTGACTAAAAATTTTAACCCTGTACCGTTAATCACATTTAGTTACACTGTTATGGCCAAATGACTCGTTTAGCGAGTTTAGCACTATTTAAAATACACAGTGTAACAGTCCATGAGTAGTAGGGCGTTACAGAACTTGTTGACATTAAGCAAGGACCCAACGAGCCCCTCGAGGATTATGTGCAGCGTTTTATGCAAGAAGCTACTAGATCTAAGACAGTCAGCGATGATGAAAAGTTGATGGCCATTATGGCTGGGATCCAAGTCAAAGGTCCTCTATGGACCGACCTTAGAAAAAAAAAACCATCTACTCAACCAGAGAATTCTTAGATCGAGTAGACGAGTTTATTAAACTGGAAGAAGCAATACAAAGGGCTGACCAAGCCAACCAAGCTAGAACCAGTATTGAACTAGCCAAGAATGATGATGCAGCTAACCAAAATCAGATAACCAATGGTATTGGTAACAAGAAAAACCAGAACAGTGGCAAACGAAATAAAAAATGCAGTAGTGGTATTAACCATGACAATAAACGTGTGAATACCAATGATAAGCCACGAAAATACACTCCTTGTTTTACCACCTACTCTACGCTCGTAGGGTCATGAGCAAAAATCTTTCAAGCTACACAGGCCGAAGTGCCTTATAGGAAGCCGAATCCTATTAGGAAAGATATAAGCAAGAGAGACACTAGCAAGTTTTGTATCTTCCATAACGATTATGGACATGACACCAACGAGTGTAATCAACTCAAGGACGGAATTGAATTTCTCATCTGCCAAAATCATCAAGCCATTAGAAGATACATTCATCATCCTACTAAACAAAATAAAGTTGTTGCAGGAACTCCAGACGCACCAGCCCAACCACTACAACCAGCCTCGATAACTGGTCTACTAGACATGATTTGCTAAGGACCACAACTGCCTGGCGAGAGTACAAAGGCCCTAGAACGATATGCATGTACACTGCACCATGAACCAGGAGAAGAAGTGTTGGTCATCAAGGAGAGTACTCCCAAAACACCTCGATATGAATTCAAGCCCATTACATTCACAGAGGATGACACTGCACTCGTCAAATTCCTGCACAATGATACTTTGGTAATAGAGGCCCAAATTGCCAACATGATCATCTCATGAACCATGGTGGATCATGGTTCTTCAGTTAATATCATTTTCAAGACCACTCTTGAAAGGATGAAGCTATCTGCTCGAGATCTAGAGCCTTGCACGCAGACTTTATATGGTTTTACTAGAGAGGGAATGACTTCAGCAGGAACAATCAGACTAGCAGTGATTGTGGGATCTGCACCAACAAACGGTACAGTTATGGCCACATTTGTTGTGGTCGATCTTCCCTCAGCTTTCAACGCCTTACTTGGAAGGTCGATACTCATTGATTTGAATGCTGTCATATCCATATTCCACCTAACCATGAAATTTCCAACCAATGCAGGAATTGGTTGTGTTAAAGGGAATCGGCGGGAAGCTCGGGAGTGTTACAATTCCTCCATCACAAATGCTAAAAAAGGCTTGGAAATGACTAGCATGATCTTCGTTGGACCAGCAAAAAGCAAGCCAACAGCAGTAATGGAGATGAGCACATCAGTAGAACAAAAGCAAGCTTCCCTTAATGAGTATAACAACTCCAAATAGGGTGCTGCCCAAAGCGAGGAGGGGGATTTCGATCATCGCTTTGGGAATTATGATACTGGAGTGGAAACAATTGAGGACCTTGAAGAGGTGCCACTCGACCAGGACGAACCAACCAGAACGATAAAAATTGGGAAAAACTTAGCGAAAGAAGTCAAATTTGAACTTATAAGTTTTTTAAGGGATAACTAAGACATATTCGCCTGGTCACATGAAGACATGGTGGGCATCAGCCCTACTGTGATTAGCCATGCCTTAAACATTGACAAAGATAACTTTAAGGCCATACAATAGAAAAGGAGGTTGCTCGACAAAGAAAGCTCTAAGGCCTTAAAAGAAGAAGTTGAAAGGGTAAAAGAGAATGGGTTTATAAGAGAAGCCTTCTACCATGAGTGGTTTGCAAACCCTATTCTGGTGCCAAAGCCCAATGGCAAATGGAGGACCTGAATCGACTTTACAAATATGAACAAAGCATGCCCCAAGGACTGCATTCCTTTACCAAGAATCAACCAGCTAGTTGATGTTACTGCAGGGCATGAGGTCCTTACATTTACGGACACCTACTCAGGGTACAATCAAATCAGCATGCAGCCTCCCAATGAGGGTCATACCAACTATAGAACTGACATAGGCTTATACTAATACAAAGTAATGCCTTTTGGACTCAAAAACGTCAGCGCGATGTACCAGTGGTTGGTTAACATGATGTTGAAGCACCAGATAGGCAACAACATGGAGGACTATGTTGATGATATGCTAGTCAAGTTGAAAAAGGTTGGGGGGCACATTCAAGATCTAGCAGAATGCTTCGCTATTTTAAAGCATTATAACATGAAGTTTAATCCCTTAAAGTACTCGTTTGGGGTAGGCTCGGGCAAAATTCTTGGTTTCATTGTGAATTCAAAAGGTATAGAAGTTAATCCATAAAAGATCAAAGCTTTAATTGACATGAAGTCCCCCACCAAAATAAAATATGTACAGAGCCTCGCTGGATGAATTGCATCTCTTAACAGATTCATCTCAAATTTAACAGACAAATGTGTTCCATTCTTCAACTTGCTAAGAGGAAGTAGCAAGTTTGTGAAAGCCAATTGATGGGGAAACTCTTTATTTGTATCTAGGAGTTATGGAACATGTTGTTAGTGCAGCACTTATAGAAGCAGACAAAATCCAACATCTAGTATATTACATCAGCAAAAGGCTGATAGGGGCAGAACAAAGATATCCCTTGATTGAAAAATTTGTGTAATGTCTGCCACTTGCAGCAAGAAAATTGAGACCATATTTTCAAGCTCATCCAATCACAGTCCTAACGAACAAACCTATCAGGCAGGTGTTACAAAAACCTGAGGTGTCAAGGCGACTGTTCAAATGGGCAATAGAGCTTGGACAATACAAAATCACCTACCATCCCTAGACTACTATCAAAGGACAAGCACTATCAGACTTCATTGATGAAGGCACAAGAGTATCAGATGAAAATGAGCAAGGGGTAGCACCAGAAGAAAATAAAGAGACCTGGACGTCGTGGAAGCTGTATGTGGATGGATCCTCAAATGAGCACAACTCTGAAGCATGGATAATTTTAGTTACACCTGAGGGGCATTGCATTCATTGTGCATTGCAGTTCGGACTCAATGCCTCAAACAATGAAACCTAATATAAGGCCCTACTTTCTGGACTCTGACTTACTAAAGAAGTTAAAGCTTTATCAGTAAACATTTATAGTGATTCACAGCTAGTCGTAAACCAAATACTAGGGGAATACCAAGCTCAAGGCATAAAGATGGCCTCCTATCTAGGCAAAGCTAAAGAACTTTTGGCGCAATTTAAAAAATACAATGTACAGTAAGTGCCCACGACCAGAATTGAAATGTTGATGCCTTAGCCAAGCTAGCAAGCGCCAAAGATACAGACACTTTAAACATAATACCAGTTGAGCACCTTTCCCAACCAAGTATTAATGAAACAGAAACAATGATGCTGCTTGACAATTCCCCATCGTGGATGACTCCAATTGCTACTTATCTAGAGAAAGGGACTTTGTCCCTAGACAGAAATGAAGCGCAAAAGATATCTAGGCAAGCTGCTAGATACGTAATCCTCGATAGAGTGATGTATAGACGAGGGCACTCAATGCCTCTACTCTGTTGTGTCACTAGAATAGAAGCAAGGTTGTTAATGATAGAAGTGCAAGATGGATGCTATGGCAATCACGCAGGGGGGCAAAGTCTAGTAAAGAATATATTGAGACAATTATATTTTTGGCCAACTATGAATGAAGATGCAATGAAGTATGTGAAAAAATGTGACAAGTATCAAAGATTCTTTAAGAAACCTTGAGCACCTCATAATGAGCTCAAACAAATGCAAAGACCATGGCCCTTTGCTTTGTGGGGGATAGATTTGATTGGACAACTACCTACATGAAAAGGAGGAGTGAAGTTTGCAGTAGTTGTAGTGGATTACTTTACTAAGTGGATTGAAGCAAAACCACTAGCAACTATTACTTCGAAGAAAGTGCTCGATTTCCTGGTAAAAAATATCATCTGCAGATATGGACTACCAAAAAATATCATTTCAAACAACGATACTCAGTTTTACAGTGATTTATTTATAGACTTATGTGCACAACATGGTATCACAAAAAGTTTCTGAGCTTTTTCTCATCCCCAAGCAAATGGACAGATAGAAGCTGTTAACAAAACTTTAAAAGATACAATGAAGAAATGACTCAAGCAAGCTAAAGGTAACTGGTCGGATATATTGCCAGAAGTAATATGGTCATATCGCACTACTACTCGTATATGAAGCTATGATACCAGTTGAACTAGTTATGCCATCACATCGAAGAAGTATGTATGGCCAAGCCCAGAATCACCAATTGTTAGATGAAACCCTTTATTTGATCGACGAACAAAGAGAGCAATCACAATTGCGGGTAGCTGCTTACCAACAAAAGGTTGCTCGATATTTTAACTCTCGAGTTAAAAATAGAAAGTTTGCCACAGGAGATCTAGTCTTGCGACAGGTGTTCCAAAACACCAAGGATTCTGCAACAAGAGTTTTGGGGTCTAATTGGGAAGGATCGTACCAAATCATAGATGTTTCACAACCAGGGACGAATAAACTTGCTCGATTAAACGATGAACTGGTTGCAAGATACTGGAACGGAGAACATCTAAGAAAATATTATCAATAACACTAATCGCAAGGCATGTTTTTGTAGGATATCATTTATATAAGTCTATATGCATGCTCCCTATTGCACAAAATAACAAACAATAAAAAACATAAATACATACATAGATGTGATTTTCATACAAAGACATGTAAATACGATAATAGATTCATTAGAGTACTTATGAGAAGTGTAGCGGAACAATGACTACACCATTTGGATTACCTAACCATTTTTCCTTATTGAATGCTAGGTATTACAAGGAATTCAAACCACTTTGAAACAAGACAACAGTCTTTCAAGTCTTTCTCTAAAACAACCTAGTGTTTGTGTGGGCAAGTCTCAACACATGATAAGAGAATTCCTAGAGAGAAAACTAAGAGAGGGTGGGCGGCTAGCTGTTAAATATTAGGAGTGAATTTTTATCTTGTGAAATTGATTTGACCTAATGCATTCTATAACACTAGTATATATAGGCAATTAGCTAGGACATAAAATAGGTTTTAGTTTCCATTTTATTTTTAATTATTCAATAATTATAATTAATTAAATACTTGTCAAAATTAACCAATTATAATTTTGACCTTTATTTAATTCATTTTATTAATATTAATACAAATTTATCAATATTAACAAAATTGTCTCAATTGACTATAATACTCTCTTTTTGAGACTTTGCAATAAAATCCTCAATGTTTCTTCTATTTCTTTTCTCACAAAATATCAATAAATAATTTTACATTATTTATTTCTATTGAACTCGTCAAAATGATACTTTTATAATTAATTATTAAAGACTACTAGGTTCATTTTTATAAGAGATGACATTGGGACCATAGATCTATGAACTCAAACTCCAATAAATTACCGTGAGTTTATTTATAACAAATAATCTCACTACCTTATTAATTCATCGTAACTCCACTATAGACTCAAAATTGCACTCTTGAATTCATAGAACGCTTTACACCAAATGTAAATACGTTATCCATTGTTATAACCATAACCATCATTCAATCCTCTATAGATGATCTACTAATGAGACGGGTGCATATTATCGTTTCACCTCTCATTGGTATTTTATCCGTAACTCCCACTAAGTTCCTAGTAAAAGATATTTCCGTAAACTTAATTATAGAAATGAGTACTCTATCATTTAACACTTGAACCAATCTATAAGGAAATCATCATTTCACTTCTTAAACAGAAGCTATATAGTTCGTGTCTATGATAAATACTCACACTCAATTATACTATCAAATCTTCAATATGTAAGTATGAGCTAGTACGTAGGGTAAGCTGATAATGAACAAATCAAATGACTTGAATAATACAATTAGCATAATATTAATCACTCATAATTAAGATTGAATTGACCTATGGACAACGTTATGATATGATTAGATTAGATAATAACGATACTTGTTTATCTTATCAATGATCAATATCGGTTCAGTCCAATATTACAAAATACATCCGATCTTATCTACTTGGTCAATGCATTGGATAAGACATCACACCCTGAATGTGTAAGAACATATCGTAGATTACCAAATCAATGAAAATCCAATGCACTAACTTAATCTTAAGACTCATTTTTTTAACATATAATTACAATTATAATCCATTGTGACCTAGTCACTATAATTATAATTATTCATATGTTCGTGATTTTATAAATGTTTGTATTATTTCAATACTCATGTAATAAAACAAGTCAGCAACACGGTTATCAAACTAAATTATTTCTACTTCTTTTATTAACAATATAAAATCGTGTTATATGTCCGACATGGTTTTATAAAGGCATAAAACCCAATAATTTTGCCCAATTTTACGATTAGTATAGTTTTTTATTTATTTACTTTTGGTTGTAAGGCATGTTTTTGCCCTATTTTTATGATCAATGTATTTTCGTAAGGCACGTTTTTGCCCTTTTTTTATGATCAATGTATTTTTGTAAGGCACGTTTTTGCCCTTTTTTGGTTGTAAAGCATGTTTTGCCCATTTTTTGTAATGACCAATTATTTCCTAGACTGTTTGTTATTATCTAGTTGTAAGACATGTTTTTGCCCTTCAAGACGACTAGTTATCTAATAATATTAAATGCCAAATATTTTCATTCAAAACACTCACTGCTCCTAAGGATTTTTTAAACTTAAACTTATATATAAGTGAATCAATTTTTGAGATACTGTATAAATACTCTAAAAAATTTATAATTTATATAGATTATTACTCTCATCTCCTTCACTTTTTTCACTTTCATCAACTCTCCATCCTCTATTTTCTCCACCCTACCATACATAGTAATAACTTTTCACAAAATTTATCTACAGAAAATGTAGGTGTTTCTCTCTCAAGAACGTTGTGTTGTTTTCAATATCAAATTTTTATGGACAAGTCGTTAGCCATGTAAAATCAAATTTGCTATACAAAATGTTGGTGGTCAATTCCGTAAGTGTTGTTCTCTGTAAATGGTGCGCCATAAAATCGTAATTGACTAATTAACCATATAAAAGCAACTGAAATTTCCTACCAATGACTCTCCTAATGACCACTAATTTATATTACCATAATCCTATAAATATTATGACAAATTTTTAGAACTAATCACTTTCTAATCAATGTTGTGCACACAATCAAAACCAAACTTAACAAGCACGACAGGCATATAAATCCTCACCTAATTAATGTTCACTTCCAAAATTGGTTCTCATGTAAAAAAGAAGGGTTTTCTTTGGCTACATTGTCTAATTTAAGTGCTGATTGGTTATTTGTTGAGGTGTGAACATAAAAGGTTGGAAAACATAGGTCATGAAATAGGTCAATGAAAACTATATACTCAATCTATGACAATGCATGCACCCGTGTAGTAAAACCTAATCTATTGAATAGAGACAAAAAAATTGTCCTACCTAAAATAGAAACAAAGAAATTAAAGTCATTGATTCTTTGTGTTCGTGCTATCTCTTTATTTATTTGATTTTATAATATGAAAATGTTAGGATAATATATATTAAGTGTTTGCCTAAGTTTGTGATTAACCAAAGGGATGGATCAAGGTGGTAATTAAGATGCTCAATGTGAGGTTCATACCAATCTTGGGTGCATCTTCTAATAGGTTCACACCCTCTACTTCTATTGTAAAAAACTAGTCAACTTTTTTCTAAACCAACATATTCTTACCTAGCATAGAAGCCTAATCCAATTGGTTAATATAAAAATAAATGAATATTTTTGTGTTTCTGATGATAATTAAGGGTAATAAGTGGTTCTTTCACTTTGATCACTACATAAATCTAGTTTAATCAAAGTGGATTTAATTTCCGTCAAAATAATCTAGAAGATCAAGTGGGATTTGTTTTAATTTTTAAAATATTATATTATTGAATTCTTATAAATAATTGAGAACGCATGAGGAATTAAAATTATAAAACATAATCAAATATAAAATATTTTATGTAATTTCTAGGCATGAATCTTTGTGTTCTAAATGATCAACCATCTGACGTCAAAATAATAATAATAAAAAAAAGTAAACTATATGATATTTATATATATTTTTAGAATACAAAAAGAGGAAAATCTCATTTCAGCAAAATGAATATGTGTATGTATATAATGAATGTTATAATGGTTGAAGTTTGAAGAGTGACTTGTATACCACAAATAAAGTGACAATGTTAAGATAGGTTAATTAATAAGTGAGATAAAGTAAGAGAATATTGTAAGTAACGAGATAGTTAGGGTTAATATTGGTGGTAATGAGCTTTATATATGTAGGACGTGGAGTTGGAGACAATGATGAATCGCAAAGATGGTTGCCGTCTACCTACTCTTTATTCCAGGGTCCTCTTCTCAACTCAAGATTATATCAACTTCTTCTACAAACACGTATAATCACGTGATGTTCACTTCAATCCATATCTTTTTTTTTATATATCTCTTTTCTATTTTAACGAAATATTTTTATATTTAACAGAATATTTTTATATTTAACAGTAGAATATAAACATGACTTAAATTTAATTAAAATTAAATAATTAAATAAATTAAAATAAAATATTTTTGAGATATTTTACAATAATAATTATTTAAAAATAATAAAACCATACATTTTAATTAATAAAAACTTAATATTATACACAAAGAACTGAGCTTATCAATTTACTAGGTCAAAGTAATGTGCAATGCATGTTTGCTTAGTTTTAAAGTTGTAAATATTGTCTATAATTTTAATAAAAACGGGTTCACTGTTTTTTTTAAATATATATATATAATAGAATGAATTATAATTTTATAGTATATATAAATATTTATATCAATAATCTCTACATATATGACATCTAAACACAACGTTAACATATATATATTTACATGTGACATATATATATTGTACGCCCTGATTTTCCCACGGGCTGATTAGCAAGCTGAGCTGCGGCCTAACCTTGGTTATCTCGCGGACATCCCTCGCAACCGGAGCTGCGTCGTAAGGTCATACCTCCTCAGCTCGAGGATGGTTGGGGGTTCGCCTCTGATAACTTAAAGACAGAGGTCGGGCTACGACGACCGAAGGTCGGGTCAAGCATCCAGCCCGCAGTACGAGCTGGGGTTGAAGGCTGTGACCCTTTATAAAGTCAGCCACGCAAGGTAAACATGCATATATCAGACATCACGTGTCTGATATATCCCTGAGTTCTCGGACACGCAGCAGGAACGTGCGTATTCAGACATCCTCAACTAGGATGGGCCGTGCGGCCCAATATCCCCTAACCTGTTGATTTGACCACACTTATGTGTCAGGTTTAGGAATTAATCATAAATGTCACAGAGTCGACATGATGGGTAAGAAGGTCACGGGATGGCCTTCTTACCAACTCCCAGGTGCCTTCTCCTATAAATATGGAGACATTGGGAGTTGATAGGGGTTGGGTTCTCTCTTGTAAAAAACACCCTATAATTGTATCCCCTGAATATAGCAATAATATCGAGTAGTGGAGTAGGAGGATTTTAACCTTCGAACCACTTAAAAAACGTGTCTCGAGTAGCCATTTCTTTTTCCTAAGATCATATATCTGTTTCGGTTCACCTTTAGCACTAATCATTTTCTCTTCTTTTCTAAATTTCCTGTTGGCAAAGAACCGCGTCAACATATATAATACAATAATATTTAAAAATAAATTTATAATAGAAATAAAATAATAATAGAATAAGTCATAGTGTAGACAATAGTATACATGCATTAACTATTTTTAGTTTCTAATGTATCTCACAATGTCATTTGGTGAATTTAAGGAAGAAAAAGAGCTTCAATCACTTGATAAAAACAAACTATCACACAAATTTATAAGATAAAAAATGATGTATGTCTTTATTATTTTTAAATAAATATGATTTAATTATTTAAATTATCATACAATATCTTAAAAATATCTTATTTTAATTTATTTATTTATTTATTTTTGTTTGAGTTTATATTTGTTCTAATTTTTGAATTTGGAAGTGACAACAAAAGATTATATAGTATATGTTTAATGTAATATTAAGTTTTAGTTTAATTAGATTTTATTTAAGTTATAAAATATATAGTTTTATTATTTTTAAATAATTATTATTTTAAAATATCTCAAAAATATCATATATTAATTTGTTTAATTATTTAATTTTATTTAAGTTTAAGTCATGTTTACAATCTACCATTAATTTAAGAATATTCTGTTAAATTTAATGGAAAAAAAAATCGTTACAATAAAAAAAAATTGTTATCTACACACTTTTATATAGAAGAGATATAGTAGTTATATATTTATAGGGTGATTCTTCGGTGCGGGCGTACGAAAAGCCCGCACCAATGCAACTATCTTTTAGCGAATTCTATTGGTTGAGAATGTAAGTTGTACATTTTAACAATTAGAAATACGTGTATGATAATTTTATCTCTCTATTTGAGGCTTTTCTCTTCCTTTCTTTTATTTGTCTTCTCTTTCATCATCTCCCTCATTTAATACAGACAAAGGCATCATCTTATACATTTTCACAACCCTCGACCTTAAATATAAATGTTCTCTTCACTGATTAGTTTCAAAGATTCATGTTTATAATGCTAACAAATTCATGATAATGGTTCAATATTTTGCATGCTTGTAATATGTTCAATTGGGAAAAGAACCCTTATTGTTTACTTGTATCAGAACTGTAAACATCCTCCCGTTTGAAGATTACCAGTTGCTATTTGAATACTTTTTTTTTCTCTCTTGTGTCAGTAATAAATAAAATCAAAATGAATTTTTTTTCAGAAAATCAATCAAATTCATATCGACGTCGGATTGAGTCTCTTACCAGGTTCATGTAGGATTAAGAATTTTTGTTGTAAATGACAATCCAACTTATCTCCTAATCTTAGAGAAGATGCTTCATTCATGTCTATACGAAGCTCCTATTTTTTTTTTTTTTAAATGTTATGAGATTGAGAATTTTTGAAAGAGAATTGGGTCTTTGGGATAGATAATTGTTTTTAAAAAAATAAAACCGAAAAGTATTCCCAAATCACTTTGTTAGGGGTACAAAAAGGGCACGCACTTGAAAAGTAGGTGGTAACATTAAAAGAAATAAAAATAAAAAACATACCATACATTCATACCCATAATAACAATTACAAACTTGAGCCCACATTTTACTCTCCACCAATCATAATCAAGAGAAAACAATTGCACCAGTGCGGGTGTCTCTTACGCCCGTACCAAAGAAAAATCCTATATTTATATATATGTGTGTGTGTGTGTGTGGATGCCAAAAATTTACCAAGGAAAAAACATTTGGTCCCTAGTTAGGCTACGTGGTTAAAGGTCGGGTATTCATGCTATTGGGCTCGGACTTATGGGTCTTGTTAATATGGAATAATTTCTCTTAAAGCTTTCCTTGATGGAAGTATGGAAATTATAGGTGAACATTTTCCAAGGCCAATGGCCTCGCGCCACCAAGGTATTTCACGGGTCATATGGGTCTCATGCCTAGAAGGGTGTCTCGCACCATGCCACGCCCAGCCTAGCGTAGCGAGACGCCCCAGACTTCGCCCAGCCTCGCGTAGCGAGGCGCTCCATGCCTCGACCAGCCTCGCCCTGTCGTGTCCAACCTCACACAGTGAGGCGCACCAAGCCTCGCCCAGCCTCGCGTAGCGAGGCGCTCTAGGCCTCGCCCTGCCGCACCCAGCCTCGCACAGCGAGGCGCTCTAGGCCTCGCCCTACCTTGCCCAGGCTCGCACAGGGAGGCGCACAAAGCCTTGCCCAGCCTCGCGTAGCGAGGCACTCCAGGCCACGCGCAGCGAAACACTCCATGCATCGCTATACCTCGCCCACCTGCCACACACCTAGCACCTTGCGAGACGTCACGCCCTCACGCACCCAGGTGCCTCGCGAGACATCACGCCCCCGCGCACCAAAGGGCCTCGTGAGATGTCATGCTCATGCGCACCCAGGTGCCTCGCACCATCTGTCTCGCGCTGAGGGGCCTCGCGAGGCGTCACGCCCCCATGCACCCAGGTGCCTCGCACCACCTGTCTCACGTCACCAGCATTGGCATCGTGCTATGCCTCGTCTTGGAGGCTGGCCAGGTGAAGATTGCCGAGAAGGCTTGGGCACCCCCATACACCACACGGAGCCGTAGCACCTCATCATGTTGCTCCAGGTATTGACACTGCCTATGGGCCGGAGGCACTTCGCCCACATGCAAAGTGTCGAAGGGCATCTCTGCCATGACAATATAGCTTGGAGGAGAGTCGCGCGTAGTGAGGACTTTATTGCCCCACCACGTGCTTTATGACCCTTACTCCCCAAGTAGGGAAAGGGAAACCAGTAAGTGTATCCAACACTTAGAAAAACATTAGAAGGTGATGAGAGGATGTATTTTGGAGAGGGGAGAAGGATCTTCAAGTATGGAGGACGTGGGCAGGTACAAAGTACCTGCGCGTGTATGGGTACAGGATGTACAACCATGAGGAGGACAGAGGCATGATCCTGATAGCTATATCGTACAAGTAGTGGTGGTCTAGATTCGTACAAAGAATGGAGGCACTACCTGTACACCTCTGGCTATGTACCAGGCCGACACCACCACCTTCTGCTCCACTATGACCTGTGCCATGACCCTGACAATGTACCTATGTACAATCTTGTCCCTTGGGACTACAATGTATGGGGAGCCATCAGAGCTCCAATATAAATAGATATTCATCCCTCCAGCAAGGGGGTTGAAAAATTCATTGTATGCTGAAGTTATTAAGCAATATACAGTTTTTATTGCATTGTCGATCTGTGTCTATCCTTCCATAAGTTCATTCTAAGTTCTAATCTAAACATCACCATAATTACCTTGAGTTTTCCGATCTAAATTTGTTGACGAGATTTCACCATCAACAATATATAGTTTTTTATAACTGTGCTTATCAATATATATAGTTCTTATATTAATATATATATATATAATTAATTTTAATTATATTAATAAAAATTCATTAAACTTAATTGTAACGCACTGGATAACTAAGACTGTTACACTGTGTGTTTAAAATAGTATAAGACTTGTTAATAAAGTCATTTGAACATAAATGTGTTTCTAAAGTCAAGAGACAGATTAGGATTAAAAGATTTTGATCGTAAAATGGTTAATTTTCAACAAAATAAGAGTTTGATACATGGGATCCCAAAAATAGTGTTTACATGGCAGATACAACCCTCAAAAGTTAACACAGCAGTAGCCAGTCTAAATGGCAAAATACAAGTTTGAGCTCCAGACCCTGTAATTCCCTCGGTTGTGGCAGTCGAGCAGTTGCCGACGTACACACTACCCCCAAAGATCTCCAACTCATGGGTGGTACAACTTTCATTTGCCTTTACCTTCACCACGTAGCACCCGTGAGTCAAGGCTCAGCAAGAAAACCAAATTCAACAAGCACAGATAACAACAGAACATACATAGCAAACTTCAAATCAATCAGTTCAATTAACACCAGAATACAAGTATTAAACTAGACAGCGATAATGGCCCAATCCAAACATATAAATCAACCTTAATGTAGATAAATAGGGGTCGGCGCCCTTAGGCCGAGCCCTCTGGTTATTTAGCTGATCCCGGCTCGCTTAGGTCGAGCTGCGTTCAATACGCTCAGCATCAGCTCCGGCTCTCTTAGGCCTTATGTTCACATCACACAAAACAAATATATAGATTACATAACACATATGTTCATTCACAGGGAATCTCAGTCTCATTAACAACTTGGGTGCAGTTTTCTTACCTCGAGTCCCGGGCGCAAGATGTAAAGCGGTCTCGACCACAATCCTCAATCCTGAACCTTAACGGTAACCCTAGTCATAAGCGACAATGGATATCTATCAAAATCTAATCCAATTAAATGCTTTGGAAACAAATACTAACCTCCAGAACCTCGAATTCTACTAAACCGGGCAATAGAATTTGTCCTAAGCGCTTGTGTTTAAGTCCTCGAGCCTCCCCGAGCCTAAAAACCAACCCAAGCTATGGCTGCCTAGGTGGGCCGCGACATGGCCCTAAGGGTCGCGGTGCGCCTCAAGTCAAAGGCACCAGCCTCCTGTTCCAGGGGGGAGGCGGGCTGCAACTTTCCCTCTAGGGCCACAATGCGCCCACAATCCAGCAAGCATTTTGAGGGCCTTCTGGGGCACGCAGGCCGCAGTGCCTATGAACTAGGTTGCGGCGCGCCCCCGTGAACCAAGAAATCCCTGGGTTTATCTGTGTTTTTCCCCCAAATACAACCTCAAAATTCAACCTAACCATATACCCAAGCCAAACCAGGTCCAGAAGTCCAAATATCACCTTAGAAACAACACCTAAAACCTAGAATAATAGCTCAATCTACCCTAAATACCAAAATTTAGAGTCCTCTCAACATGATCGCACTTAACCAGAAATTCAATAGTTTAAAACCTGAAACCTTACCCCAATGATAGCTAAATCCTCTGTTGTTCTTTGCCTACTCACAGTTTCAATTCTTCAATCCCTAAGCTTTAAACTCCTAGACTTCTCCTTCAACACTTCAAAGCTTGCAAGCACAAGAGAGAGAGAGAGAGAGAGAGAGAGAGAAAATGTGTAACAGGAAGAGAGAGTGTGTACTGAGAGGTTCCACTAAGTTCTGATCATTGCCTATAGTCTTTCAAGCCTATCCCCTTACGAAAGACCAAAATACCCCTGGTAGTAACCCAGCCCCTTAATTGCCCTTAAGGGTAAAACGGTCTTATGCCATGTTTCCTGCTAATTCGTTGAACCGCCCTATAAATTCTCAATTAATCCCGACATGCCCAACTAATTACCAAATACTTAATCGTTACTAGTTAAATCCCCAAATATTCTCTAAGTTCCCAAAATACCCCTAGGCTCACCCCAAGTCGGGTATTAAACCCCGCTGTGACTATTCCGCTAATCCACTCACTAGGATCGCCTCGAGCCATATACTACAAATATATCCACATAATAATGTGGTCTTAATCATTTAACACTTATAGTCACATTTATGCCCACAATAGGCCAAAATTACAAATATGCCCATATAAACTAGAACGGGCCCACATGCATATTTAATACTCATAAACATGCATATAAATATATTCATATTATCATATAAATCAGGCATGCCACGTATTCACGCATTTTAATCAATTAATCACACATATATCCAATTATGTCCTCCCAGCATGTTAATCAAAGCATTAAGCCCTATTAGCATTTTTGGGACGTTACAACTATCCTTCCTACTGAGAATTTTGTCCTCGAAATTTACTTGAATAACTCGGGATAATGATCCCACATAGCCGACTCTAGCTTCCAGGTCGCTTCCTCGACCTTGCTATTCCTCCATAATTATAACATCCCAAATTTACTAATGTGGCTTAGTGCATGGATTAGGGGGTCGGGAGGCAATAACTGTGTTATTATGTGAATTATATTATAATATAATTATGCTTGCCTGTTAGAAATATTAAATATGTGTATGTGGCTCGTTTCTTATAAGAATGGTATTTTAGTAATTTGACCCGTTCAGGGTATAAATGCAAATATATGTTTGTGTGATTGAGACCACATTATTATGTGGATATATTTGGGTTACTTGATGTAACGACCCAAATCCGCTAATAAGGCTTGAGGGCCTTGATTAGCGTGCCAGGAGGGCATGATGGGATTTATGTGTGATTTTAATGATTTAAATGCATGGTTATGATTTAAAGCATGTTATATGACCATTTTTTTATCTGAGATGCATGACTATGTATGTTAGTATGCATGTAGGCCCGGATCGTGTTAGAAGGGCATAATTGTAATTTTGGCCATGTTGGGCATAACTGCATTGATATGTGATGATTTTTGAGACCACAGTGGTATGTGGGTGTATTAGTGATTTGTGACTCGAGGCGATCCCAGTGAGCAGGCAAGCGGAAAGTCTTAGCGGGAATTTATACCCGGCTCGGGGCGAGCCTGGGGGTATGAACAGGAATTCAGAGAAATAGATTGAGATTTATTTTGATGTTGGGGGTTAATTATTTGGTGATTTATCAGGTATTGGGAAGCAACGGGAAAATATTAGAGACACTTGAGGATTAGCGGGAATTGGGTAAATGACTAAAATGGCCCTACTTGGGAAAAAGGGTTTAGAATTAATAGGGAGGGCATTTTGGTCAATTGGCTTTTGAAGATAGAATAAATGAGGCTTTATACACTTAGTGGATTTTGTAGAATAGAGTAAAGGGGCTGAAAAAGAAAGGAAAAAGGAAAGAAAGAAAAGAGAGAAAACTGATGGGTTTTCTAAGGGATCGGTTTGGGGGTTCTAGCACCTCTTCTCTTCATTTTTCTTGAGGTCAAGCTCAGTGGGGAGCTAGGATAGGCTGAGCATCAAGAATCTTAAAGTTACACTTGAAGACTTGGCAAGGATTAGCAAGAACATCTGAAACTTGAGGTAAGTTCTTGAGGATTTCAGTTTTATGGCTTTACTGGTTTTGAGTTGGGTTTTTGAGCTAAATGGATGGGACTTTTGGGGAAAATCAGGTCAAGCTTTGTTGATGATCAAGCTAAGGAGGCCTAGGGTTGAATCAAGGTCGAAATTGCATTAATGGTATGATTTCTAAGACTCTATCTTTGTGGTTTACATGAATTTCTGGTTTAGGGTTGTTCATGGTAGATTTTGAGTTGTTGGGTTGCTTGAGCTTGGGATTGAGTTCTTGGGATGCTTGGGATGAGTGTGAGGTGTGTATAAGTTTTTTTTTGGGCTTGGGAAAGACTTGGACAAGTTTGGAGTTGAAATGAGAGAAGAAAATCGCAAGAAGCGATTTTTGGTTTTGGCTGCCTACAACTAGCGCTACAGCGCTAGTCTTTGGGCGCTGTAGCGCTAGGCCTTCTTTCTGGGGAGGTGTTGATTCTGCTTGTAGCGCTATAGAACTCTCTTTTGAGCGCTGTAGCGCTACCCTGCGCCCAGAATGGGGTTTTTGGGCTATTTGTGAGGGATTTTGACCTAGGGTTCGGGGTTCGACTCCGCCACCTTGTTTTGTGGATCTAGGACTTCCCGGGGGGCTCGGGATTGGTCCCGAGGCTAGGTTTTCGAACTTGGGGTTCGGTGTTGACTTTGACCTATGTTTGTGCCTAGGTGTGCGCTAAGGCTCGAGTGGGATCGTGCTCAAGGAGTCAGGTGATTTTAACTATCGAATTGTCAGGTAAGAAAACTATAACACCCGTAGGATGGGGCGTGGGCCCATAGTGTGATTGCAGGGCACGGCCCTATATTGCATGTTGCATGATGAGATGATTGCCGGGCGTGGCCCTATACTGCATTACATGTTAGGGTGCAGATTTAATTGAATTAGCATTTGTTTGAATGTTGCTTGATTTATGCTATGTGTGATTATGATGAAATGAACGGCAAGGGCCGAGTGCGGCGTAGGCCGGGTACGGCCGTGGGGCCAAAAGTAACACACAGCACATGGGATGCTTATATTCAGGGTGGGACCCAAGGGATACATGAGTTATCCTCGCGGTGAGAACCGAAACCCCAGGCTTTGGTAAGGCCTCGGGGGAGGCACGGCCGTACTTGTTTATTATGATGGTTTTCCTATTTATCAGTGAATTATGCCAGTGATATTATTATTTGCATATGTTATGTTCTGCATGAGTTTTCTTGCTGGGCTTCGGCTCACGGGTTCTCTGTGTTGCAGGTAAGGGCAATGGCTGAGTCAACCAACCATGAGTACGGAGAGCGTGAAGCGACGCGTACATGTTTGGCCTGCCCAACTGCTTTGGTTGGGGGTTTATTTGAAAATGGCTGTAATAATCTATGATTTTATGATTTATCAACTGTAAACTTATTTCAAGATGTAAATAGTTTTCAAACCTTATTTTGGGATCCCAAATGTTTAATACTAGCAGTTTTAAATGAAACGACGCATTTTCTAAGATTACAGCCTTAAATTTTAATTAGTCACACTTTTGTCTCAAAACCTCGGTTAGCGAGTTCATTGCACACTGTTTTGTCTTAAAAATCACTTAGTAACGGCTCTAAGGAAGTAGGGTGTTACACTTGACGTGAGGCGATCCTGATGAGCAAGTTAGCGGAAGATTCACAACAGGGTTTAATACCCGACTCGGGGTGAGCTTGGGGGTATTTTATAATTTAGTACATTACCGGGAATTAGCGGATAATGGGAAATTATTGGTAATCATGTGAGAACATTGGAAGTAACGGGAATTACAGGATGTAAATTGTAAGTAGCAGTGTATGAGACAAAGGACAAAATTGCCCTTGGGAGCATGTGAAGAATAGGCTAAGGGCAAAGGGGCAGTTTGGTCATTTCTGGCCAAATATGTGACTTGGTTGACTAGGAACCTTTGAGAGGACTTAGGAAACCAAAACGAAACTCTCAGCAGCATCATTCTTTCTCTCTCGTTTTCTCTCTGTTTCATGGAACTTGGGAAGAATTTTGAGGAAAATTAAAGAACAAAGCCTAGGAATTGAGGTGTTGAGCTTTGGGAACTAGGAGAGTAGCTCAAGGGAATCATCACATCTGAGGTAAGGTCTTAAATTCAAAATTCTTTTATGAATTTTCTGTGGTTATGATTGAAGTTTAAAGTCTTTGCATATTTGAGAATTTTGGGAATGAATTTTGGAGGTGTTGATGGGTTTTGAGTTAGCAATTAGCTAGGTTTGGTTGCTGGAAAGAAGTGTATTGATTTTGGGGATTTAATTGGAAGATTGGGGTATAATTACATGGTTTCTAGTTGGGTTCGGCTAAGGAAAAAACCCATAAATTCTGGGTTCGAAGGGCTGGGCCGCGGCTCTGTTCTTGGTGTGTCGCGGGCCTATGGAGCAAGAAGGAGCCAGGTGGGCTCGGAGGCAGAGGCTGACCGCAGTGCCTTAAGGGAGTGCCGCAACGCGTGTTTGGTTTTCCAGGGAGGCCGAGCCTCTAATTTAGAGGCGGGCCGCGACTTGGATCCTTAGGGTCGCAGCCCTTAAGGGGATTTTTGGTCCTAAGGGTGTTTTTAGGTTGGGAACTTAACCTTTTGGGCTCGAGATCGATGTCCTGGAGGCTAGGACTCGGTCTAAAATCCTTTAATCACTCGTTGTTGATGGAATTCCTTATTATGGTTGTGACTAGGTCATCGCCAAGGGCTCGGATCAGGAATCGTACTCACAGGGCATTGCTAGTAACTTACATTTGGATCAAAGGTAAGAAAATTGCACCCAGTATGTGATTGGGTGATTAGGGCTTAGCCCAATGGTTAAAAATAGACATGATTAAGGCTTTGGCCCTGTTATTGAGCATGATTATAATTATGTTGGTGAATGTCTGGTTAAGTACACTAAATTGTGCATGATTATGATTATGCCTTTGTATGTTGTTGAGTGTATTATAATACATTGTATTTGTATCTATGTATGATAAATGAAATAGGTGATTGTCTGTTGTGATTAGAGAGCTCGGTTTATAAAACAGGGGATTATTAGGATGTTAGTTGGGATTGACTTATTAGCTAAGGTTACGTTGGATTCTAAGAGACTCGACTTATAAGTCTAGGGTCCTGAAGCTTGGACTTATAAGTTGAAGGCTTGCAAGGCTTGACTTATGAGTCGAGGATCAGTAGGACTCGGCTTATGAGCTGAGATTGGCATTATGCACGTGGAGTGTGGGCCACCATGGCTGGGCCACCCTGGGAGTGCGACATGCACTTGACTGGCTTGGATGCCAAACAAATGGAAAGGGAGTGTGACATGCACTTGATTGGCTAAGATGCCAAACAAATGGAAAGGGAGTGCGACATGCACTTGACTAGCTCAGATGCGAAACAAATGGAAAGGGAGTGCGACATACACTTGACTGGTCCGGATGCCACACAAATAAGAAGGAGTGCGATACGCACTTGTGTAATCCTGTGGTTGTTAATCTGTATATCTGGTTGGGAAAGTTCAGCTTGTAAGCTGAAGATTTGTCTGTGTTATCTGATAAAGGGCCTGGCTTAATAGTCAAGGTTATAACATGCTCTACAGATTTGACTTATTAGTCGAAGGTTAAAGGATTCGACTTATCAGTCGAAGATTGAAAGACTTGACTTATCAGTCAAAGGATGAAAGGATTCGATTTATCAATCGAAGGTTTAAGGACTCAACTTATCAGTCAAGGATTACGGATCTGACTCATCAGTCTCAAGTTACAATTGCGACTTATCAGTCGAAAAACAAAGACTTGACTTATTAGTCAAAGGAAAGCACTCGACTTATCAGTTGAAAGTTAAAGGACTTAGCTTACCAGTTGAACTCTAAAGGAATTGACTTACTAGTTAAAGGGTGATGCACTCAGCTTATTAGTCGAGAGTTTAATGGCTCAACCTAGGAGTTGAGGGCAGCAGTAACGTGCCAAACGTTGACCGGTAAGGTTAAGCCAACCCAGAAGCGAGATATACGTTTGAATGCTTCTGAGGTCGCCGGAAAAATGTTAGCATCACTCCTTCTTGGCCAACTTTAGGGCCGGTTGTATGAAAGATGGAGATGGGCTCTGGTATGGCTCTGTAGCCACTCAGCTAAGTTAATTGCACGCATTAGTAGGATTATTATTTTTTCCATGCTTGTTAGTTGTAAAACTATGATATGACCATGTACTGCTTATAAGTATGATTATGTTTTCTTACTGAGCCTCGGCTCATGGGTGCTAGTTGGTGTAGGTGAAGAACAAGAAAGGTTGGATTAGCCATGAATTGGAGAGCTTCAGGGGTGAAGTGTACATATGCGGCTTGCTCGTCCACCACGGCTGAGGTTGCCAATTGGAACTAGGGTTGAACCCTGATTTTGCCGCATAGGTCGGCTATTGTATTTGTTTTTGGGTTGTAACCGTTTTTAATTATGATGGAATTCCATGCATGGAAGTTAAATATTTTTAATAAAATTGTTTACTCTTATCGATTTTTTTAATACCTAAACCTATGATTAGTTTAATTACACAGTTTAAACTTAAATGGCTCGTTTAGCGAGTTAAGCACTTTTTATACTACACAGTGTAACGATCCTTATTAGGAGGGCGTTACAATTTGGTATCAGAGCAGTTTAGGTTTATTGGTTCCTGAAGATTGGCTGGGCATGTACACTCACAGCTGAAGACAAGCTCGACTCAGGGTTCGGTAACTATTTATGTTAATTCATGTTTACCTGCCCAATTGACATATGAATATCTTATTTGCATGCTTGATTAGGAAGCATGGGTTATATTGATTGGGCCTTGCCCTTGACTATTGTGTGTATGATAAGAGATGTTCTTACTAGCACTATTACTATTATGAATACTGGGAAGAATGTGCTTATTAGCACCATGATTGAGCATGAACATAAACTGACTTGCTTATTAGCATGATTGTTGTATGTGAAGGTTATTGAAATACTTATTCGAGTTATGATTGATTATAAAGGTTAAAGAAGCGCTTGTTGGCTCTGTTAATTGCATGTAGGCCATGAAATGCTTATTAGCACTATTAATAATGGCATAGATTAAAGAACATGCTTAATAGCATTGTTATATATGTATAAATGCTTGAACATGCTTATTTGTATTGTTATCATGTATGATTGTTAGAAATGCTTATTAGCGTTACTATTTGGTGATGAATAACAGGAATTGCTTATTCGCACTGTGGTTGAATATATTGTGTAGGTTTGTTTATTAGCATTGCATCTGTTTGGTTGTTAGTTTTGGACTATTAGGCGGCAAGAGCTATAGTTATTACTTACCTAACGGCTGGCTTGATCACTATAGAGTGGGTTAGATATCAGTATGTTTCCTCGAAGGTCTGGGAAGTTGACCAGCCAAGAGATGCAGGCCAGGGAAGAGGATGACCAAGGCCAGGGCCCACTGCCAGCCCCAGAGAACTGGCAATAATTGATTGTTATTAAGCGAGTTAGGATATGGAAGTAGGAGGATGAGATTCGTCTCTTGAGACACAGCAGGTTCTAGCAGGGAACCCGTAGTCCGCAGTACCGGCAGTGTCACAGCCAGGGGGTACCAGCGGTAATATAGCCCCAGGTAGGGGGAGATGGATGGGAACCCCTGTATGGGAGGTTCAAGAAGCAACACCCTCTAGTTTTAGAGTATTTCTGACCCACTAAAGGTTGAACAATGGACTGTTATGATAACCACCATTCTGGATTTCACGGGGTCAGGCGGGAAGTGGCATCCCAGACCAAGACAGTAAACGTTATGGAATGGGAAAAATTTAGAGCTCCGTTCAACGAGAAATATTACAATGACGCAGTCAAAGTTGCGAAGGCGGAAGAGTTCAGCAAGTTACTTCAAGGTAGCATGGCGGTGTCCGAATATGCTTTGAGTTTGACAAATTGGCTAAAGTTGTCGACGGTCCGGTGCCCATAAATGGGACTAGTAGGGGGAGGTTTCTTTAGGGGCTATCGTCTATGATAACTCAGGATGTTCGCATCACTACTATGTTAGGAGTAACTATTGATGCACAGGTCATTGAGAAGACACTCACAGCTGAGAGCGCAAAAGAAAAAAAAAAAGAAGGTCTGGTGTTAGGGTATGGCCAGAAGGGATTTTAGGAGGCTGAGACTTCCATTTACAGGTTTTGTAGAGTCATAGGCCATTATGACCTAAAGAGAAGGACTCCGGATACATCTTCAGCTCCAGGGCCAGATAGGAGGCCACTGGGGCGTGCTAATAGGCTGCCAAGGTGACGATGAGACCTGAAGAGTATTTCTTAGAATGTATTTGATGTAGGAAGTGCCATATCAAAAATATTATGTAATGGGTTTGGAATCTTGTTGCCTACTGAGGAGTTATTGGTTTTCGGGAGATAGCTCAAGACATTACCAGCAGTAGTGAATGGTAGAGAATTGTCAGTTGACTTGATAAAGTTGGCTATGACTGACTTGATGGTAACCTTTTGGCCTAAGGGTGAGGACCCCTTCTGTATTTGTTGGCACTGTGCATGGACCCTATACCTATGATATATGTATTTAGAGCTAGTGACCAGTTGCAAAGAGGGTGCATAAGAGTCCTAGCTAGTGTGGTGATTATCATTCAGGTCGTGCCAGTAGGACCATGGCAGACTAGATTAGTCGGTGGATTTTTTGATGTGTTTCCAGAGGATTTGTCAGGATTACCTCTACACAGGTAGATAGAGTTTGTTATTGAATTGATGTCAGGGATAAATCAGTGACTGGGACACCGTATTGAAGAGTTCCAGTAGAGTTAAGGAAATTAAAGGTTTAGTTACTAGGTAAGATGGTGTTCTCCAAGGTGGATCTTCGATCTGGTTAATACCAGCTAAGGATCAGGGGGGAAATTATTCAGATGGCGACTTCTTATATCAGATATGGGAATTATGAGTTCTGCATTATGTCACTTGGAATGACTAATGCCTTGATAACACTTATGGATTTGGTGAATATAGTGTTCAAGGAATTTTTAAATCGATTTGTGATCATCTCTATCGATGATATTTTGATATACTCTCGGTCAGAGATTGTCCAAGGTCAAGGAACGCCTTGGAGACCGGGAGTTTCCTTTGATAGGGCAGGATATTACATGTGTTTGGTGAGAGGATTCTCAAGGATAGTTACTTCATTAATAAACTGACACGCGAAAGTCGAAAGTGTGCATGGTCAGAAAAGTGCGAGAACAGCTTCCAAGAACAGAAAAGGTGGTTGCCTATACATCACATCAGTTGAAGAGTACAACCAGAGCTGGAATAGAGTTACTGGTGGATGAGTTATTCAAACATTATGCTATAGTTTACCCTTTTAGAGAGGATCAAAGGAAAAACGGGTAGGTGACCCCCAACTAGGAAAAAATTGGAGAGGATGCTCTAGCTGGAATAGCTAAGGACTATACGGTAGGAGGGCATCACAAAGGGTTTCATGATGGGATTACCCAGGGTAGTGGGCCAGCATGATTCAGCTTGGGTTCATTATGGACTGGTATACAAATTTAGCTCACTTTTATCAGTAAGGACGAACAATATAGTTGACCGGTATACAGATCTCTGTGTGAGAGAGATAGTACACCTTCATGAGACTTTGAGGTTTATCCTATCAGATAGGGACTTTATCATTACTTCCAAGCTTTGAGGAAGGATATAGAAGGTGATGGATACACAATTTAAGTGTAGTATAGCTTATCAAACTGATGGTAAATCAAAGAGGATTATCTAGATATTGTGGGACCATTCGAAATCCTGGAGAGGATCGGTCAGGTAACCTATAGATTGGCCTTATTTATGGCAGTGTTGGTTGTACATAAGGTATGTTATATTTCTGTGATGAGGGAACACGTATTAGATGAGACTCAGGTGTTGAGTTATGAGGAGCTGGGATTCTGGACAAATCTCTCCTATGAGGAATAGTCAGTTCAACTATTAGACAGAAGGGACAAGGTCCTGAGGAATAAAACCATACCTTTAGTTAAGGTATTGTGGAAGAATAGCAAGGTCGAGGAGGCGACCTGGGAGTTGAAATCAACCATGTGGGACTAGTATCCCGAGCTGTTCAGGTAAAATTTCGAGGACGAAATTCCTATAAGGAAGGGATAGCTGTTGTTAGGAGTGTATCCTAAATGCATGTAAATACATTTGTTTTTCTGTAAATAAATAAATACAATGGTTTATTATTATTGTTATATTTAGATTGTTAAATTATTTGTTGAATAATTTTGTAAATATCAGAAAATTTCCATATTCATTATTGAGGATGTGATCTTGTATTAGTACGAGAGAATTAAGATCACATGAATGAATAAAAATAGTCAACAACAATAAATTAAAGTTATGGAATTCTTTAGTTGGAGTTGTAAGTACGGTTTACTGAGTATCAAAATGATACAAATAATCTAGATTCGGATTATTGATGTGGAAAGACATCTCGGTAAAGGTACTTTATATAATATGATTATATATGACATGGACCGATATGAATTAAAGTTTTTATCCAAAAACCATTTAACAATAAAGACTTGTAATTCATATCATAAATGATGATCATTTATAGATCAACCTAAATCATGAGTGTTTATGAACTCCTGTTCATGTTTATTAAATTTTTTGATTCATTCGTTAAGGTCTCTTCAAAGAATGAGGCTAATGACTTTTGTTTTGGAGATTTAATATCATGGATGGCTGGGAACATGTATCAACAATACGGAATCTAATCTTTCCTAACGGATCGTATATTAGTTCCCTTAAGGGTTAATTCTTGAACTGAATGATTTTTATCTCAAATCTATAATTAGATATAATTAGATTATAGATTAATTATTCACTAGTGAATTAATGGTACTTAAGGAATAAGAAGTAAATTAGAAGGGTAAAATGGTAATTCTTCCATTCTAATTTATGAACTAATTAATTAGAAGGTTGAACTATTGTAAGATAGTTATATCAATGGACGACTTAAGAAAAGATTTCTGTAAAAGTATATCTATAACATAAAGAGTGCAATTCTGAATTTATAGTGGAGTAATATCAGAATTAATAAATTAACTATTATAATTAAAGAGTTTAATTATTTAGTTTATTTATTGGAGCTTAATGTTATAGGTCCATGGTCCCCGAAATGGCTCAAACAAACACTGACAAAGGTAAACACAAAAATGGGCAAAAATGACTTATGTGATAAGTAAAATATTTTTCTATGTATCAAACATAATTATTGTTTAATTATGTGTAATTAATTAATTATTTGATTTAACAAAAATATAATTAATTTTGAATTAATTTATTTTTTGGGATTTTTGGTATTTAAATAATAATAAAAATTGGGAAAAATCACACGCCATCACTGGCATGTGGTACACGTGTAGCACAGTGCACAGTCACTGTGATACATGCATAAGAGACTGTATTCAGTTTCTTGGTTCCACAATTTTAGTTATACAAATATTAAATAAATAATGATATATTTTAATATGATTAAAATATTATTATTTAAACAAAAAGCTGATAACTGATCAGTTATTTTAAATTGTTTAAAATAACCAATATTTTAATATATTTGATATATTAAATATAGGATATCAGTTTTACAGAACGTAACTTTTCAGGGATAGAAAAATATCTAGAAATCTCTCTCAGAGAAAGAGAACAGTGACACAAACAAAAGTCACTGTTCTTCACAAAACCTAGGTCCAAACTTTATCAGATCTCATGTGTTGAGAACATCTGATAAATAGTTTTTTGCCTATTGTTTGTATAGCGAGCCCACACTCGTTCTTTGTGTGCTGAGAACATTTTGGAAGATCTTGGTGTGAGATCTCAAGGATTTAGCCATACAAAAAGATAGCAGCAAGGAAGGACCTGAGGTAAATTTTTTTTATATTCTTTTCTTTGATTCAATATATATATATGCATGTGAAAAAGTAGATCTAGAAATCTTTTGGGATTAAACTGACAATTTGATTATTGTTCCGCTGCGTATAATCTCTAATTTGATCAATAAAAACCAACAAATGGTACCAGAGCCATCTTCACATACATATATATATTGAATCTGTGTGGGTTTACTTTTGTGCATTTATTTGTTTTGATGAATGAATGGATGGCTTAATGTGATTGAATGCATGGGAATGTTGAATCGTTAATTGTATGGTGTTTTTGGGTTAGGATTTGTTTATGATTAGATCATTGTGTAAGCCATTAAAGGGCATAGGATTTATGTAATTTTATTTGGTTTTTGACACCATAAAATTGTAATTCCGATCACACAAAAGTCAGAACGGAGCCCGGGATTCAGAATTCAGCCACCGATCCTCCGAGGCCGACCTCCAAGCCGCTGCCAGGACGTCATACGGACGGGTCCGTACGGTTCCGTACAGTCCAGCCTGGTGGCCCCGTTTGACGCCAAATGTCCCCGCCTGACTGGTCAAAGCTTTCAAGCACAAGAGAGAGAGAGAGAGAGAGAAAATGTGTAAGAGGAAGAGAGAGTGTGTACAGAGAGGTTCCACTAAGTTCTGATCATTGCCTATAGTCTTTCAAGCCTATCCCCTACGAAAGACCAAAATACCCCTGGTAGTAACCGAGCCCCTTAATTGCCCTTAAGGGTAAAACGGTCTTGTGCCCTGTTTCCCGCTAATTCGTTAAACCGCCCTATAAATTCTCAATTAATCCTGACATGCCCAACTAATTACCAAATACTTACTCGTTACTAGTTAAATCACCAAATATTCTCTAAGTTCCCAAAATACCCCTAGGCTCACCCCAAGTCGGGTATTAAACCCCGCTGTGACTATTCCGCTAATCCGCTCACTAGAATCACCTCGAGCCATATACTACAAATATATCAACATAATAATGTGGTCTTAATCATTTAACACTTATAGTCACATTTATGCCCACAATAGGCCAAAATTACAAATATGCCCATATAAACTAGAACGGGCCCACATGCATATTTAATACTCATAAACATGCATATAAATATATTCATATTATCATATAAATCAGGCATGCCACGTATTCACGCATTTTAATCAATTAATCACACATATATCCAATTATGTCCTCCCAGCATGTTAATCAAAGCATTAAGCCCTATTAGCATTTTTGGGACGTTACAACTATCCTTCCTACTGAGAATTTTGTCCTCGAAATTTACTTGAATAACTCGGAATAATGATCCCGCATAGCCGACTCTAGCTTCCAGGTCGCTTCCTCTACCTTGCTATTCCTCCATAATTATAACATCCCAAATTTACTAATGTGGCTTAGTGCCTAGATTAGGGGGTCGGGAGGCAATAACTATGTTATTATGTGAATTATATTATAATATAATTATTCTTGCATGTTAGAAATATTAAATATGTGTATGTGGCTCGTTTCTTATAAGAATGGTATTTTAGTAATTTGACCCGTTCAGGGTATAAATGCAAATATATGTTTGTGTGATTGAGACCGCATTATTATGTGGATATATTTGGGTTACTTGACGTGAGGCGATCCTGATGAGCAAGTTAGCGGAAGAGTAACAACGTGGCTTAATACCCGGCTCGGGGTGAGCTTGGGGGTATTTTAGTAATTTAAAACATTACTGGGAATTAGCGGGTAATGGGAAATTATTGGTAATCATGTGAGAACATTGGAAGTAATGGGAATTACAGGATGTAAATTGTGAGTAGCGGGGTATGAGACAACTGACAAAATTGCCTTTGGGAGCATGTGAAGAATAGGCTAAGGGCAAAGGGGCAGTTTGATCATTTCTGGCCAAATATGTGACTTGGTTGGCTGGGAACCTTTGAGAGGGCTTAGGAAACCAAAAGGAAACTCTTAGCAGCATCATTCTTTCTCTCTCTCATTTTCTCGCTGTGGAGCTTGGGAAGAATTTTGAGGAAAATTAAAGAACAAAGCCTAGGAATTGAGGTGTTGAGCTTTGGAAATTAGGAGAGTAGCTCAAGGGAATCATCATATCTGAGGTAAGGTCTTAAATTCAAAATTCTTTTATGAAGTTTTTCTGGTTATGATTGAAGTTTAAATTCTTTGTATATTTGAGAATTTGGGGAATGAATTTTTGGAGGTGTTGATGGGTTTTGAGTTAGTAATTAGCTAGGTTTGGTTGCTGGAAAGAAGTGTATTGATTTTGGGGATTTAATTGGAAGATTGGGGTATAATTACAAGGTTTCTAGTTGGGTTCGGCTAAGGAAAAAATCCAGAAATTCTGGGTTCGAAGGGCTAGGCCACGGCTCTATTCTTGGTGTGTCGCGGGCCTATGGAGCAAGAAGGAGCCAGGTGGGCTCGGAGGCAGAGGCAGGTCACGGCACCTCAGGGGAGCGTCGCGACACTTGTTTGGTTTTCCAGGGAAGCCGAGCCTCTGATTTAGAGGCGAGCCGCGGCATGGGTCCTTAGGGCCGCGACCCTTAAGGGGATTTTTGGCCCTAGGGGTGTTTTTAGGTTGGAAACTTAACCTTTTGGGCTCGTGATTGATTCTACTTCCGTGTTGGGTGGAATTTGATGTCTCGGATCTAGGACTCGGTCTGAAAGCCTTTAATCACTCGTTGTTGATGGATTTCCTTGTTATGGTTATGACTAGGTCATCGCTAAGGGCTCGGATCAGGAATCGTACTCAAAGGGCGTCGCTAGTAACTTGCATTTGGATCAGAGGTAAGAAAACTACACCCAGTATGTGATTGTGTGATTAGGGCTTAGCCCAATGGTTAAAAATAGACATGATTAAGGCTTTGGCTCTGTTATTGAGCATGATTATAATTATGTTGGTGAATGTCTGGTTAAGTACACTAAAATGCGCATGATTATGATTATGCCTATGTATGTTGTTGAGTGTATTATAATACATTGTATTTGTATCTATTTATGATAAATGAAATAGGTGATTGTCCGTTTTGATTAGAGAGCTCAGTTTATAAACTAGGGGATTATTAGGATGTTAGTTGGGATTGACTTATTAGCCGAGGTTACGTTGGATTTTGAGAGACTCGACTTATAAGTCGAGGGTCCTGAAGCTTGGACTTATAGTCAAAGGCTTGCAAGGCTCGACTTATGAGTCGAGGATCAATAGGACTCGGCCTATGTGCTGAGATTGGCATTATGCACGTGGAGTGTGGGCCACCATGGCTGGGCCACCCTGAAAATACGACATGCACTTGACTGGCTAGGATGTCAAACAAATGGAAAGGGAGTGCGACATGCACTTGACTAGCTCAGATGCCAAAAAAATTGAAAGGGAGTGTGACATGCACTTGACTGGCTCGGATGCCAAACAAATGGAAAGGGAGTGCGACATGCACTTGACTAGCTCAGATGCCACACAAATAAGTAGGAGTGCGATACGTACTTGTGTAATTCTGTGGTTGTTAATCTGTGTATCTGGTTGGGATAGTTCACCTTATAAGCTGAAGATTTGCCTGTATTATCTGATAAAGGGCCTGGCTTAATAGTCAAGATTATAACAGTCTCTACAGATTCGACTTATCAGTCGAAGGTTAAAGGATTTGACTTATCAGTCGAACATTGAAAGACTTGACTTATCCATCAAATGATGAAAGGATTCGACTAATCAGTTGAAGGTTTAAGGACTCAACTTATCAGTCGAGGATTACGGATCTGACTCATCTGTCTGAAGTTACAATTACGACTTACCAGTCGAAAAACAAAGACTTGACTTATTAGTCAAAGGAACGCACTTGACTTATCAATTGAAAGTTAAAGGACTCAGCTTACCAGTTGAACTCTAAAGGAATTGACTTACTAGTCAAAGGGTGATGCACTCAGCTTATTAGTCGAGAATTTAATGGCTCGACCCAGGAGTTGAGGGCGGCAATAACGTGCCAAATGTTGACCGGTAAGGTTAAGCCAAACCAGAAGCGAGATATATGTTTGAATGCTTTTGAGGTCGCCGAAAAATGTTAGCATCACTCCTTCTTGGCCAGCTTTAGGGCCGGTTGTATGAAAGATGGAGATGGGCTCTAGTGTGGCTCTGTAACCACTCAGCTAAGTTAATTGTACGCATTAGTAGGATTATTATTTTTACCATGCATGTTAGTTGTAAGACTATGATATGACCATGTACTTCTTATAAGTATGATTATGTTTTCTTACTGAGCCTCAGCTCACGGGTGCTAGTTGGTGCAGGTGAAGAACAGGAAAGGTTGGATCAGCCATGAGTTGGAGCGCTTCAGGGGTGAAGTGTACATATGTGGCCTACTTGTCCGCCACGGCCGAGGTTGTCAGTTGGAACTAGGGTTGAACCCTGATTTTACCGCGTAGGTTGGCTGTTGTATTCATTTTTGGGTTGTAACCGCTTTTAATTATGATGGAATTCCATGCATGGAAGTTAAACATTTTGAATAAAATTATTTACTCTGATCGAATTGTTTAGTACCTAAACCTGTGATTAGTTTAATTACACAGTTTAAACTCAAATGGCTTGTTTAGCGAGTTAAGCACTTTTTAAACTAGACAGTGGGATGGTCCTTATTAGGAGGGCGTTACAATAATACTTTGACTAGAGGAATCGTCTTGTTCCTCAAAACTTTATCCTTCTTATCTAGGATCTGGACTAGTCGGTCCTCATACGATAAGTCGGTCTGTAACTCCAGATGCTTATACCCCAATACATGGGTTATATCTAAGACGTACTTCCGAAGCATTGAGATGTGGAATACGTCGTGAACTGCTGATAATGATGGTGTTAGAGCCAATCTATAGGCTACTTGCCCGATCCTCTCTAGGATCTCAAAAGTTCCAATGAATCTAGGGCTCAGCTTGCCATTTTTGTCAAATCTCCTCACCCCTCGCAGTGGTGAAACTCGTAGAAACATGTGGTCCCTCACCTGGAACTCCACGTCCCTACGCTTAGGATTAGCGTAGCTTTTCTGTTGGCTCTACGAAGTGAGCATTCGAGCTCGGATCTTCTCAATAGCTTCATTAGTCTTCTGAACCATCTCTGGTCCCAAATACTTCCTCTCCCCGATCTCATCCCATTGGATGGGTGATCTACACTTCCTTCCATATAACATCTCGTATGGAGCTACTCCAATCATTGATTGATAATTGTTGTTGTACGAAAACTCAATCAATAGAAGGTACTTACTCCAAGACCCCTCGGCTAATTCTTTCGATATCTTCTCGGCTATATCCTTTCTCTAGTCATCTCCTTGGCTAATTCTTTCGATATATGCTTCGAACTAAACAACTATCCTGGGCCCTTCCGACTCAAAGCATCTGCCACTGCATTGGCTTTTCCTGGGTGGTAGAGGATGTCACAGTCATAGTCCTTCACCAATTCTAGCCAACGTCTCTATCTCATATTTAGGTCCTTCTGGGTGAAGAGATACTTTAAAATCTTATGATCGGTGTATATCTCATACTTCTCTCCATACAAGTAATGTCGATATACCTTCAGTGCGAATACCACCGTTGCTAGTTCCAAATCATGGGTAGGGTACCGCTGCTCATATTCCTTCAGCTGCCGTGACGCATAAGCAATAACCTTCTCATTCTGCATCAACACGCATCCCAACCCCAGTCTCAATGCATCACAGTACACTACAAACTTCCCTCCCTTCGAGGGAAGACTCAACACGGGAGCAATAATCAATCGTCGCTTCAACTCCTGGAAGCTACCTTCCATTTGTCTGACCAGGTGAACCTCAAATTCTTCTGTGTCAACTTAGTCAACGGTGTGGCAATCTTTGAAAACCCTTCCATAAATCGTCTGTAATATCCCACTAGTCCAAGGAAGCTCCTAACCTCCGAGGCATTCCTTGGCCTCAGCCAACCCCTAATTGCTTCTACCTTGGTCGGGTCCACCTTAACCCCATCCCCACTAACAATGTGTCCAAGGAATGTCACTTCCAGCAACCATAACTCACACTTCTTAAATTTGGCATATAACCAATGCTCCCTCAACATCTACAATACCAGTTGGAGATGTTGCTCATGCTCTGCCTCTAAACTAGGGTAAACTAGGATGTCGTTGATGAAGACAATCACAAACTGATCTAAGAAGTCCTTGAACACCCTATTCATCAAATCCATAAACCCTGGTAGGGCATTGGTCAATCCAAACGACATGACCAAAAACTCATAATGCCTGTACCTCGTGCAGAAGGTCGTCTTCAAAATATCCTCGTCCTTGATCCTCAGCTAGTGATAACCAGATCGAAGATCAATCTTCGAGAATACCATCTTACCCTACAGCTGATCGAACTGGTCATTAATCCTTGGTAGGGGGTACTTGTTCTTGATGGCCAGCTTGTTCAACTCCCTATAGTCTACACACATTCTCAGAGTCCCATCCTTCTTCTTCACAAATAAAACTGGAGCACCCCATGGCAAGAAGCTAGGTTTGATAAACCCAAAATCTAATAGCTCCTACAACTGTATCTTCAACTCCTTTAGATCTGTCGAAGCCATCCTATATGGTTCCCTCGACACTGGCTCCATACCCGAATGATGAATTGAATCTCCCTGTACAGCGGCAGTCTCAGTAAATCCTCAGGAAACACATCCAAGAACTCGCATACCTGTCTAATCTCTCCTGACCCCACTAGCGTAACTCCAGTGGTATCCACCACACTAGCTATAAAACCTATACAACCTCCTTGTAATAGGTCCCTAGCCCTCAGCGCTGATATCGTAGGCATGCGGGGTCCGTGGAAGTACCCACAAAAACAAAGGGGTCCTCACCCTCAGACTCAAAAGTTACCATCTTCTTCCTGCAATCTATAGTGGCCCTATATCTGACTAGCCAATCCATCCCTAAAATCATATCAAAATCATCCATACCCAACTCAATAAAATCTATTGATAGTTCCCTATTGTCCACCATCACTGGCAATGCTCTAATCCATATCCTAGAAACTATCAGCTCCCCCATAGGCAGTATAGTCCCAAACCCTGCAGTATAATACTCACTAGGTCTACACAATCTATCAATCACTTTACTATAAACAAATGAATGTGTAGCACCAGAGTCAATCAATACAGTATATGAAGAGCCAGTGCTAGAAACTTGACCTGTCACTACTGAGGGACTAGCTTTAGCCTCTGTCTGTGTCAAGGTGAACACTCGAGCTGGAGTCAAGTTGTCCACCTTCCCTGGTTCCTCTTTCTTCAACGTCGGGAAATCTTTCTAGAGGTGTTCAACCACCCTGCACAAATAACAGGCCTTTTCCAGGCATTCACCCAGATGGCACTTCCTGCTTCTAGTACACTCTGGATAGCTCCTCCATGACTCACCGCCTCCTTGGCAGCCACCTTGGGCACCCCAGCCCCTCCTATCAGGACCAGCAGTGGTTGAGGTGTCAGGGGTTTTCCTCTTCTGATCACTGGGGCATTCACCCCTACCAAACCCTGTAAATGGAGGCACTTCCTTGAGAACATCCCGTCTCACAGTGTTTTCCCTCTAAATCTTGTTCTCTGCCTCTTCAACAGTGAGGGCCTTCTCAACTACCTAGGCATAAGTCGTCTCCCCATGTACCGATGTGATCTTCACATCTTGGGCTATCATAGCATTAAGCCCTCAAACCAACCTATCCTACCTAGTTGCATCTGTAGGCACTAGATCTGATGCAAACTTTGCTAGCTTGTCAAATTTCAGGGCATACTCAGTAACTGTCATACTGCCCTACACTAACCCAATGAACTCAGTCACCTTTGTCTCCCTAACGGCAACGTTATAATATTTATGGTTGAACAAATCTCTGAACTCATTCCAACTTAAAACAAAAACATCTCGAGTCTGTGATGTCACCTCCCACCAAATGTGGGCAACCTCTCTGAGCACATAGGTGGCACAGACCACCCTGTCATTACCTTCCACCCTCATAAAAATCCAAGATGGAGGTGATCATACTCATCCATTGTTTAGCTTTAAGTGAATCTGGTCCTCCCTTAAAGATTGGAGGATGTTGTCTCCTAAATCTTTCATAAAGTGGCTCCCACATATTCCCAATCTCAGGCGGCTGTACAGCTGGTGCCACAACAGGTGGAAAGTTAGGTGTAGCACTCCCTGGCAGAGCCTCTTGCCTCAGAAGGTGAATGTCTTCCTCCTGGCTCTAAAGTCTAGCCTACATATCAGCCAGCAACTTCTGCCGATTCTCAAGGACTGGTGGAGGGTTCAAACCCTGCTCATCATCTCTAGCCCCGACTCTGGTGCCGACTAGTCGAATTGATCGCCTTGGTTGCATAACTATCCAAGTTTATCTACAATCAATGACTTGGCTGGTCAGGCAATGATAACAGATTTATACTCATTCCACAGTCCAGCACCAAACTCAACCAACAAAACACAATCATGATGCTAACATGCATTTAAACAATTATTCACATGCAATAGCAATTCTAATAGGCACGCCTTATCATATTCACATAGCAGTAAAGGGCCAGACCCTATCAATATATCTCATGCTCCCTAATAATCGTGCAAATAAAGCATTTATATCTCATGTAAACACTCAAACACATAATCACATATATGGTTACCCAAACCCTGAGTTGAGCTTGTCTTTAGCGGCCAGTGTACATGCCCAGCCAGTCTTCATGAACCCTTAAACCTAGATGGCTCTGATACCAAGTTGCAACGCCCTAGATAACCAAGATCATTATACTGTGTGTTTAAAATAGTGTAAGACTTGCTAATCAAGTCGCTTGAACATAAATGTGTTTCTAAAGTCAAGAGACAGGTTAGGGTTAAAAGATTTTGATCATAAAATGGTTGATTTTCATCAAAATAAGAGTTTGATACATGGGATCCCAAAAGTAGTGTTTACATGGCAAATACAACCCTCAAAAGTTAACACAACAGTAGCCAGTCTAAATGGCAAAATACAAGTTTGAGCTCTAGACCCTGTAATTCCCTCGACCGTGGTGGTCGAACAGCTGCCGATGTACACACCGCCCCTAAAGCTCTCCAACTCATGGCTGGTCCTACTTTCCTTTGCCTTTACATGTACCACGTAGCACTCGTGAGCCAAGGCTCAGCAAGAAAACCAAATTCAGCAAGCACAGATAACAACAAAACATACATAGCAAACTTCAGATCAATAAATTCAATTAACAACAGAATACAAGTATTAAACTAGAAAGCGATAATGGTCCAATCCAAACATACAAATCAACTTTAATATAGTTAAATAGGGGCCAACGCCCTTAGGTCAAGCCCTCTGGTTATTTAGTTGGTCCCGACTCCCTTAGGCTGAGCTGCATTCAGTACGCTTAGCATCAGCTCCGACTCTCTTAGGCCGTAAGTTCACATCACACAAAACAGATATACAGATTACATAACACATATGTTCATTCACAAGGAATCTCAGTCCCATTAACAACTTGGGTGTAGTTTTCTTACCTCGATTCTCGACCGCAGGATGTAAAGCGATCCCGAGCACGATCCTCAATCTTAGGCCTTAACGGTAACCCTAGTCACAAGCGACAATGGATATCTATCAAAATCTAATCCAATTAAATACTTTGGAATCAAATACTAACCTCCGGGACCTCAAATTCTACTGAATTGGGTAGTAGAATTTGTCCTGAGTGCTTAGGTTTAAGTCCTCGAGCCTAAAAACCATCCTAGGCTATGGCTGCCTAGGTGGACCGCGACCTAGCCCTAAGGGTTGTGCTGCGCCTCAAGTCAGAGGCGTCAGCCTCTTGTTCCAGGGGGAAGGTGGGCTGTGACTTTCCCTCTAGGGCCGCGGCATGCCCACAAGTCAGCAATTCCTCCCAGGGCCTTCTGGGGCACGCGGGCCGCGGCGCCCATGAACTGGGTCGTGGCGCGCCCCCGTGAACTCATAAATCCCTGGGTTTCTCTGCATTTTCCCCCAACTACAACCTCAAAATTCAACCTAACCATATACCCAAGCCAAACCAACCATAATTCCAAATATCACCTCAGAAACAACACCTAAAACCTAGAATACTAGCTCAATCTACCCTAAATGCCCAAATTCAAAGTCCCCTCAAGTACCCCTCAACATGATCAGACTTAACCAGAAATTCAACAATTTAAAACCTAAAACCTTACCTCAATGATAGCTAAATCCTCAGTTGTTCCTTGCCTACTCCCAGCTTCAATTGTTCAATCCCTAAGCTTTAAATTCCCAGACTTCTCCTTCAGCACTTCAAAGATTTCAAGCATAAGAGAGAGAGTGTGTGTGTGTGTGCTAAGTAGTTCCACTATGTTCTGATCACTGTTGTTTACCCAAAAAAGATGCACTTAATGATGTGGCAATATTAGTACTCATGTGAGGTGCGCGTGGCAATTTAAGTGGTTATGTTCTGGTCGACCATCAACTAGAAGAGACTTTGTACGAAAGAGAGCATATTTCTTGGGCGACCAGAGCTGGTCGCGATGTATCAGATATTTTCTAGAGATATTTGATCTTGCATTCATGTAAAAAGTATAATTTCCATTATTATTCAGATTTATTTGTATTAAATGTAATCAAGGACCATAAGGAGATCCTTGAGCCTATAAATAAGACTCAAGGGGCTCATGAGAGGGGACTGGGATCTTTCTGATCTTTTGGAGACTAGGAGAGAAAATCATTGTTGTTGCGCAATTCTTTGTAACTATTATTGAGCTTGTGAAACTCGGCAAACCCTGGTTTACTGATCGCATGTTTTCATTACATTAATAAGAACACTAAGTGGGCGTAGGTCATTACCATCACTTGGGGCTAAACCACTAGAAATCCTTGTGCCATTTATCTTTTTGACTTGAATTCATCTCATTTATGTCGTTTTATTTGACTCCGTGTCGTTGGCCAAATCAAGGGTCAACATTTTGGTGCTTTCATTGAGAGCAAGAACTCAAGACCTCCAAGAAGATCAAATGGTGAAAACAACTAGGAAAACTGGGCAAACCTCTGGGAATGTGCCAACTCAACCTCCTCCACAAGGTGTAGCTGAGGATGAACCACTGGTGGAATTGGAAGAGGAGGAGATGGATGTTGAAACCTTAAGGATGACTTTAATTGTGATGCAAAAAGAATTAGCTAATTTGAAAGCTAATCAAGAAAATGTGGCTGAAACAATGGTGTTGCAGTAGAGGGAGATTGACCGGCAACGCCAATAACTGAATGAACGGCAGGCTGACATGGACCATCGGCAAAAGGATGCCACTGCAACCCTAGAGGCAGCCATTCAATTGGCATGAGGACAGCCAACACCTGCCTCCCAATCAGATCAGCCACCTAGTACTCACCCATAACAAAATCCACATTCAGAGCATCCCCAGCATTACCTCAATCCACCACAACTAGTGCATCCTCAGATGCCAAAGAAACCCCCTCCTGCTCAGCAGGAGAGGCCTTTCTAGGATCCTGAGCAACAACCACCCTCTCGTGCTGGTCGAGAAAACACCCAGTAGTAAAGGCAGAATAAGGTTGGACAACATCCTAGAAGCCTTAGACCCCAAACGGTTGAGGAACAAAACCCTCTGAGCAGAGGACAACATCCTCCGGGGAGCAGAAGGCAGGTGGAGTTAGGCTTTACGGTCAGGGGTCCCTCACGACGTAACAATGCCAGGGGACCTACCGACCAACACAGGCCTCCACCTATCTATCAAGATGTTCTGGCAGGGAGAGAGGGAAATAGTGCGAACAACAGGTCGCACCGTCATAGGTCACAATTTAGAGATGGTCATGATTATAATGAGGTGGATTCTGGCAAGAGGAATGTTGGTCGACGGCAAGAAGATATGGGTAAAGGACAGAACCCCCCGCTAATGGAGAACCGACCAATAAGTCAAAATGTTGGGGGGCAACCTAAGCAACCCAATGTCTTTGACCGACTAGGTGTGAGCGAGCAAAGGCGTAGGGATGAAGATCTGAGGGATGTTCTCAATGATCGAAGGGAAAGGCACGACGAGTATTTTTCCCCAGTACTGGTCGCTCCAGTAGTAACAGATGTTGTACAGGCCCAACTAGATGCTTTAAATCAGGTCGTCCAACAACTGGTTGGAAACTGGACATCCCATATAGATTTTGATCGGAGAAATGACACTCCATTTGTGCAAAGAATTGTTGTGGCAGAGACTCCCGGCAAATTTAAAATGGCGGTTTTGTCCAACTTCACTGGATTAGAAGATCCTGTATCTCACGTTAACAAATTTGAGATACAGATGGACATCCAAAAGGTGTCAGATGATGCTCGGTGCAGAATTTTTCCAGCAACTTTATCTGAAACTACTCAAGAATGGTTTTTCAAATTCCCTCCGACCAGTATAATTTCTTGAGAAATGTTTGTAAAGGAGTTTTATGGACAGTTCTATGCTGGTTGAGTACATCCGAGGGAGGCCAATCAGTTGTTCAAAATAAGCCAAAATGAAGGAGAGACCCTAAAGGGGTATATTCAACGATTCATGCGAGCAGCTGCTGGGGCCAAGACGGTTGGGGATGAGGGAAAGATGATGGCTCTCACTGATGGGGTACGACGCCACTCATCTCTTTGGAATAGTTTGCGAAAGAATGGGGTCAAAAGCACTCAAGAGTTTCTAGACCGAGCAGACAGGTATATAAAGCTCGAGGAGGCCATTGCCAATGAAGGAAAGTCTCCTACAGACGACCAAGGCCAGAAAGAAGATCCCACCAAAGCCGCCAATGGGTCTGGGAAAACCAATGGCAACGACAAAAATAATGGGAAGAATGGGGGGAAAAGGGTGAACCATGAGCCGACAATGTCTGATAACAAGCGCCCGAAACAGAATAAATATGAGCTGAGGTTCACCAATTACACAGCCCTAGTCGATAGCAGAGCAGAGGTATACCAATCCAGTCACACTACTCTTCCCTTTAGGTGGCCAGCCCCAATAAGGAAAGATATATCCAAGAGAGACACTACCAAGTTTTGTCATTTTCATAACGACTATGGACACGACACCAACGAGTGCAACCAACTCAAGCATGAGATTGAGTTCCTTATTAGACAATGACATCTGAGAAGGTATGCGAGCAGCTGGAGGTTCTCAGCAAGGGGCTCAAGGAAGCAACGAGCAGGTACTTGTACGCCAATGCTCACCTCCTTTACAGCCAGCTCCAGTCACTGGTACATTGCTAACCATCTACGGAGGACCACATATATCAGGTGACAGAGGGAAGGCAAGAGAAAGCTATGTGTCAAAATCAGGATATTGAAATGTTGAATGTCGATGAGCTAACTCCTAAAAAATCTCGAACAGAGGAAGAATCGATAACTTTCTCTGAGCTAGATGCTCAGCATGTTCAATTTCCCCACTCAGATCCTCTGGTCGTGGATGTTCAGATTGCTAACATGATGGTGAAGTGAGTGTTGGTGGATACAGGAAGCTCAATCAACATTTTATATAAATTTTCACTGGAAAGGATGAAATTGTCAGTGAAAGATTTGGAACCATGCAACCAAACCATTTATGGTTTTTCCGGCGAAGGGCTCACACCAACTGGATTAATCAGACATCCAGTCATAGCAGGGGCTGCACCTGCGAACAAGACATTACTCGCTACTTTCATAGTAGTCGATTGTCCTTTCGCATATAACACTGTGATTGGAAGGTCCATTCTCGTCGATTTGCGGGCAGTGACCTCAGTATGGCATTTGGCCATGAAGTTTCCAACCAACGAAGGAATTGGATGTGTGTTGGGAAACCAGCAAGAAGCACGGGAATGTTATAACTCCTCGATCACCAAAGCTAAGAGAGGCGGATCGGGAGAAAAGCCGAGAAAAGGTTGCTGGTGACAAATGAAATACAAACCCAATCAGGTGAACAGGTCACCAAATAGGGTGTTACCCAAAGTGACGATAGGGATTTAGATTCTCGCTTTGGGGATTTTGAAGAGAATGTGGGACCTGTGGAAGACCTCGAGGAGGTCCAATTAGAAGAAGCTGATACGACCAGGGTTGTGAAAGTCGGTAAAAACTTAGAGACAACAACAAAAAACAAACTGGTGGAATTTTTGAAAAAGCACCAGGAGGTGTTTGCCTGGTTGCATAAAGATATGGTTGGGATAGACCCAGCGGTGATCAGCCATGTCTTAAATATAGACAAAAACTTTCCACCTGTGCAACAAAAAAGAAGGTTGCTCGACAAAGTAAATCGAAGGCCCTAAAAGAAGAAGTCGAGAAGCTAAAGGAAAATGGATTCATCAGGGTAGCATTTTATTAGTCTTGGGTCTCTAATCCCGTACTAGTTCCCAAGCTGAATGGAAAGTGGAGGACATGCGTGGATTTCACAGACCTTAATAAAGCTTGCCCAAAAGATTATTTCCTACTTCCAAGAATTGACCAGCTGGTCGTCGCTACATTAGGGCATGAAATTTTATCATTCATGGATGCATACTCTGGATACAATCAAATCAGTATGCATCCACCTGATGAAGATCACACTAGCTTTCAAACAGATACGGGACTTTACTGCTACAAAGTAATGCCCTTTGGTTTAAAAAACACTGGTGCGACTTACCAACAAATGGTCAACCATATGTTCAAAGAGCTGATCGGATTAACATGAAGGTATATGTCGATGACATGCTGGTTAAGTCAAAGAAGGTTGAAGAACACATCAAGGACCTGCAAAAATGCTTCAACATCTTGAACAAATATCAGATGAAGTTGAACCCTCTCAAGTGTTCCTTTGGTGTTGGATCAAGAAATTTTTTGGAATTCATAGTAAACTCACGAGGAATCGAAGCGAATCCCAAAAAAATTCAGGCACTGGTCGAGATGCAGTCTCCTACCAAGATTAAAGATGTTCAAAGCTTAACTGGAAGGACTGGCGCCCTGAGTAGATTCATATCTAAGTCAACGGACAAGTGTGTTCCATTTTTTAATCTACTCAGGGGTAACAAGAAGTTTGAATGGACAGAATAGTGCGAGCAGGCCTTTCAGGCGTTAAAATCCCACATGTCTCAACCACCAAACCAGTTGAAAAAGAAACTTTGTTCATCTACTTGGCAATCGCAGAGTACGTTGCTAGTGCTATTCTAGTCAGAGAAGAAGACAACATTCAGAAAGCAGTATACTATGTGAGCAAGAGGCTAGTGGGGGCAGAATTACGGTATCCACCCATAGAAAAAGTTGGCCTATTGCTTGATTCTGGCCTCTAGAAAACTGCGACTCTACTTTCAAGCTCACCCCATCGTGGTACTCACCGACCAACCATTACGGAAAGTCTTGCAAAAACCAGAAGCCATTGGTTGGTTATTAAAATAAGTAGTTGAATTAGGGCAGTTTGAAATTTCTTATTCTCCAGGAGCGGGTGTGAAAGGACAAGCTCTAGCAGATTTTGTAGCAGAATTCACCGGAATCTCATTTAGCGAACCAATGGAAGAAACTGAAAGTCAACATCAAGCTCCTTCCTGGAAGTTGACGGCTCTTCCAACGAGCATAATGCAGAAGCAGGTTTGATTTTAATCACACTTGAAGGACATCGGTTCCACTGTGCAATCAGATTCAACTTTACAGCGTCCAACAATGAGGTCGAATACGAAGCTCTGCTCACTGGATTAAGACTAGCTAAGGACATGGATATAAAGTCGCTAGAAATATATAGCGATTCCCAGCTAGTAGTTAATAAAATTACAAGGGAGTATCAAGCTAGGGGTCTCAGGATAGTTGCTTATTTGAACAAAGTAAAGGACTTACTAGCACAATTTGAAAAGTATACTCTCCAACAAGTGCCTCATGATCAGAATTCAAATGTTGATGCCTTGGCCAAGTTAGCAAGTGTGAAAGATGTCAACACCTTAAGCATAGTACCAGTTGAACATTTGTTGGCACCGAGCATTCAAATACAAGAATCCTCACTAGTGATTCAAGCTACAGACACGTCGATGACGCCCATCATCGAATATCTCGAACAGGGATTGCTGCCAGTATAAAGAAACAAAGTGAGGATGCTTCAAAGACAATCGGCTCGATTAATTCTGGTCGACAAAATTTTGTATAGAAGAGGATACTCAATTCCTTTGTTACGGTGTGTTTTTAAGGAGAAGGCCAAGGAGTTGATGCAAGAGGTCCACGAAGGCTTTTGTGGATATCACGCTGGGGGGCAAAGTCTATCGGAAAAGATCTTAAGGCAAGGGTATTTCTGGCCTACCATGAATGAGGACTCTATGGATTTCGTTTGAAAATGTGACAAGTGCTAGAGATTCTCCAAGATACCATGAGCATCCCCAAATGAGCTCAGACAAATGCAAAGCCCGTGGCCATTCGCAGTATGGGGAATTGATCTGATCGGGTCTTTACCTGCAGGAAAAGGGAATGTCAAGTATGCAGTAGTCGCTGTTGACTACTTTACAAAGTGGGCCGAAGCTGAACCACTAAAAAATATAACGACCAAGAATGTATTGGACTTTGTTGTCAAAAACATCATATGTCGATATGGGTTAACCAGGAAAATTGTCTCAGATAATGGCACACAATTTGACAGTGATCTTTTCACTGATTTTTGCGAAAGGCGTGGAATTATAAAGAGTTTTTCATCGGTAGCTCATCCACAGGAAAATGGACAAGTCGGGGCTGTTAACAAGACTCTGAAGGACACACAAAAGTACTCTGGTCGTATAGAATATCCCACCAAACAGCAACAGGCCATACACCATTTTCCTTGGCATACGGGTATGAGGCCATGTTGCCTGTTGAGCTAAATCCACCATCGCACAGAAGGCTCACATAAGATCCGAGCACTAATGATCAATTATTGATGGAGTCTTTGGACCTAGTCAATGAAAGGCGCGAGCAAGCTCAACTTTGAGTAGCAGCTTACCAACAAAAGGTCGCTCGATATTTTAACTCTAAAGTATGTGAAAGAAAGTTTAACGTGGGGGATTTGGTACTTAGAAGAGTTTTCTCAACACTCGCGATCAGTATGCCGGAGTGCTCGGACCAAACTGGGAAGGTCAGTATCAGATTGAAGAAATCCTTCAACCAGGCACATATAAACTTGCTCACTTAAATGGAGATCTCATTCCTCGCTATTGGAGTGGAGAACACCTGCGCAAGTATTATCAATGAACAATTACTTTTAAAGAATCGTCTTGTATTAATTTTACATTTTACAAGTTTATGAACAAGGGCGAGTCAGTTAATTAACCGGTCGCTTATAAGTGTAAGATCAATTCTTGATCACTCGTACAGACACGATTTTTGTCCAATTATTATGAGAAATAAAAAGAATTGTGCGCAGCCAGTTATTCTTGCCAATTATTGTATTTATTACAAGTATTTGCGCATTACGTGTGTTGTTTTGCTATATTACCATTTTTTTTATTATAAGTACGCGAGCATTTTTCGAACAAGACTTTGTCATGGCAAGTGAGCGAGAACCCTAAGATCCTCGATCACTTGGGGGCATATAAGATACCAAGCAAGCAAAGCATATCAACAGGCATATGTAAACACACGAGAAAAATAAGGGAAAGCATACTACGACACTTAGAGTATTTTTCAAAAAAATTAGTTTAAATTTTGTAAAATCAAAACAAAGTGCTATGCTAAGTTCGGTCATACGAACAGATGTTATAATAATACCAAATATTATAATATCATAACAAAATGTTTTTACACCGTGAGTAGTTACTGCTTGGATGTAATTAATAATTAAAAGAAAAGCTGCCTTGAGCAGCAAAATTGTTTCAACATTACGAACCGTGGTTCGTATGTTTTGGTTACAAAAAAAATATATTATTATTACAAATCATTTTGGAGCTAGGGGAGGATTTGGCTAAGATTTTTGGTCGACTGTTGTCCTTGCATCTTCTTCAATGCCATCAGTGCCTGTCGCCAAGGAAATTTCAGGGGATTTCTGAGCTTTCCTTTCCTCTTCCAGGCGAGCAGCACATTTCCCCAGTTCGACTTGCCTCATATTCTCGGGGAGGTAGTCAAAGTTTGCCCCTAGGTTGTTCTTCCAGAAGAGGTAGAAGCAATTGAAAGTTGCCCCTCTTAACTTCTCCAGGTTCTGAGCATTGGTTTCCTCGAGCAGTTTAACTCGCCCCTTCAGTTCAATGGCTCCCTTCAGGCTGGCCGCCAGGTCATCTTGAAATTTGGTTGCTTCTTTGAAGTTAATCTTCGAACCCTCCTTAAACTTTACTTTGGCGGCAAAAACTTTGGCCAACGCCTCTTGGCACTTTTTCAACTCCTCGCTCAGGCTAGCAACTTAAGTCTCGATCGCCTTAGCCTTCTCCTCGCATACTTTGATTTCCTCGGCATGTTTGGCCTCAGTCTCCTCAGCACAACACCATCTATGGCTCATGGTCAGGATACCCAGTGAACAGAAAAAGAAAAGTGAACCAGTCAGAGGCAATTAGAGAAAATGTTGCTCGACTGAAACTAAAGAAAATAGAAGAAACACACTTACACTGAGGACTTCAGACAGCCCTCGACTGATAACCTGGCTGTTCTTCAGTAGAGGGAGATGGGAAAAGGCTTCCTGGCTACAACGGTGCCTAGACAGCCTTTGAAACTTCTCGTGGGTAGCGTTGTAGGTGCTACTCAGCAAGTCGGTGGCCAAGGATCTCCCCGCCTACTCGGGGGGAGGGCAATTGCGAGGAGGAGGAGGAGGAGGTGTCGTGGTCCTGGATGGAGAGGGCACTGGAGGATCTTCTGTTCGATCCCTTTTCTTGGAGGGATCGCTACTGCTCTCCCCAGGATGCCTCCTGCTCGCTTTCTTTTTGCTCGCGGGAGCTTCAGCATTGGTGTACATATCAAAAGCATCTTAAGAAGGCATGACTGCAAAACAAAACAAAAACAAACGATCAGACAATGTAATTTAGAGGAGTAATGGAATAATGAAAAAGGAAATTCTAAGTAATATACCGGAGCTATTATTACTGGTCGATATATTATCTATAGAACTACAGCTACAATCACCATCTGCCTTGAAGAAGTCCGAATTAAAATTTAGTGGTCGTAAAATTAAAGTTGCCATCCCTATCGAATAAGTGATAAGGAATAGGAAAGTTATCTAAGAGCGAGAGATCTATACCATTCTCGTCAGAGGATTCGAATATAGGGCCGGTGTATTTCGGCAGTTTTTGTTCCCCCCCCCCCCCCCCCCCATGGTGGGCAGGGGCAGCAGCAGCCCGAAGGTTGCTAGACGATTCTTGGATGGTCACTCCCATTGCCCGTCGCCTCCGGGGTTGTGATACATCTTGCTGCTGCTCGGGGATTTCCTGTCCGGTACCTTCTCCAGTGGCACTCCCGCGGTAGATTCCCTCACTTCTTGGAGAGGTTCAAAAGGTCGACCAGCCTTAGATTGCTCTCAGTGACCAGCTCTTTGATGCTCTTTTCAATGTTCGTCATGCTGGCCAAGGCTGCGGCTCTCATCTCCATCTCTGGAGTGAGGTCTGGTCAGTACCATGGACCTAGACACAACAACAATTTTCTAAGGACAATGAAAGGAAAAACTAATGACAATCATCGACCAGCGATTGAAAAGTTTACCTCCTCGTGTGAAGGCCAGGTGTTCGGCGACCAGATTGGTTGTGAGGAAGTACTCTTGGAAGTACTTACCTACATTGGACTTGTGGGTGACATCGCTCAGAAACGTCCGAGCAGATTCTTGGTGGTAGAAATGGAAAACCCCGTGTTGTTTTGGTTGGGTTTGGACTTGAGATCGAACAGATAGTTGATCTCATGTGGTGTAAGTATAGGCCACTTTTCATGGTTATAAAGGATATAGAGTGCTAATAGCACTCTATATCCGTTGGGTGTTTTTTGAAAAGGGGCGACTTCAAAGTAATTGGCCACCCCTTGGAAGGAGTCGTGCAAGGGCAGGATTTCCCCTGCCTCTATGTGATACCTTGACCAAGCGCTGAAGGCGCCTCCAGGCACGTTTGCCCTTTGGTCAGGTGTAGGTTTCACTAAAGTAATCCCAGGAAGACCATACTTGGGATATTTTGCCACCATCCTAGCCAATATGACACTAGGAGGCGCGACATACCAGTCAACTTCTACTCGAGGGCCATTGCGAGGCTGGGCTTTGGGTTGAATATCTGGTGGTGCAAAATTTATAGGTTGAGGATCATTTGAAGGACCCTCAGTACGGGAAGCAGGTTGGTTAGAAGGCGAATTGGTCGTTTTCCTTTTTCTACGAGCAGTGTACTTCACACGACCCATATTTGGTTGACTAGTTGGGGGGTTTTGTTGTGAAGATGGAAATTCGGGAAAAGGTAGTGGAGGTTGTTCCTGGTCTTCGAATAGCAAAGTGAGGAGATCGCCGTCTATTGGTCTCTCACCTCCCCAAAGATCGTGCATGAATATCTGAGAAGATTAGAGGGGAAGTGAGAATCTACGACCAATAGATAAAAGATGAGAAATATGAGGATAACGTTGCTCGTGTATAAAAGTTAAGCTTTTATATGACCAGCAACATCCTAATATAAACACTACAAACATGCGAGGAATTTGAAAAAACAGATCAAAAAGTGCATGTAAAAAGTTTTTTCAAGAAAATTTTTTAACTCCAAAAACAGTAAAATCGAATTTTCACTTCGATTTCGGACCCTAAATCAATACTCCTATTTCCCACATTAATTTCTAAACATCTTCTAGTGTTTTATACTACCTAAAATTCCTATTATAGTATGTTTCTGCATATATTTGTACAAACCCAATTACCCGAAAGTTTTTTTTTTCAAGAACAATGGAGGTCCAAATCAGAAAACACACGGAACTTATTCTAGAATGCATAAAAGGGAAGGTGGGTTTGAGACTTACTTGGATTGCAGTTTGCTGAGGAATCACGAAGATTGTTGCACAAAGCTAGTCGAAGGAGTCTTGAATCACAAAGATTTTCTGGATTTTTTCTTGAAATTTTTTTCTGAGTTCTTGAAGAGACAGAGCTTCGGTAAAAATTGAAAATTAGAAAGGTGGTGTATTTATACTGATCGTGGTGTAGTTGAAAAGGTAATAATGGGAGTGGAATTTAGATGTATGGGAAACCGTAAAAGCCGTCAAATATTTTTGGGAAACAGGAAAAGTCATGATTGCTCACTTTTTTGAAAAGGCATTGACAGATGTGACAGGTTAGACGAATAGCTGGTCGTAGGGGTGAGCATCGGTCGGTTTGGGCGGTTTTTTACAACAAAAAATCCAGAATTCGGTTTTCGGTCCGGATTGGTGCAATCCAAAAACCGACCGAACCAAACCAGTTTAAAAAAAAAACGACCGTTTTGGACCGCGGTTTGGTCGGTTAAACCGACCAAACCGAATTAATTATTTATTTTTTTTTTTTGAAAGTTTTAGTTAAAAAATTAAAAATTTTGGATTGTTGGAATTCATTTTTGTGCATTTTTAAAACATAAATATATAGAACATAATTACATTTACAAATTTTTAAGTTTGAAACATAATTAAAAGTACAAATTTTAATAATTAATAATTATATAATATTATATTATTATTTTATTATGTTCAGTCGGTTTCGATTTTATTGGTCGGTTCACCCAAAATTTCAAAACCGATCGAACAGTGGCGGTTTGCACCGTTGGCGGTTTTTTCGATTTTCGGTTTAAACGGTTTTGGTTTTTTCGGTGTTCGGTAGGTCGGTGTACACGGTTTTTTCGGTTTTTTGGATTTTATGCTCAGCCCTAGCTGGTCGAGTAAGTTTATTAAATGTTGGTCGCAGTAAAATAAACTTGGGGGGCAAATATTTACCCAAAAAAGATGCACTTGATGACGTGGCAAGATTAGTACGAACGTGAGGTGCGCGCGACAATTTAAGTGGTTATGTTCCGGTCGACCATCGACCAGAGGAGACTTTGTATGAAATAGGGCATATTTCTTGGGCGACCAGAGCTGGTCGCGATATATCAGATATTTTCTAGAGATATTTGATCTTGCATTCATGTAAAAAGTGTAATTTCCATTATTATTCATATATGTTGTATTAAATGTAATCAAGGCTCATCGACCCATAAGGAGATCCTTGAGCCTATAAATAAGACTCAAATGGCTCATGAGAGGGGGCTGGGATCTTTATGATCTTTTGGAGATTGAGAGAGAAAATCATTGTTGTTACGCAATTCTTTGTAACTATTATTGGCTTGTGAAACTCGGTAAACCCTGGTTTACTGATTGTAGGTTTTCATTACATTAATAAGAACACTAAGTGGGCGTAGGTCATTACCATCACTTGGGGCTAAACTACTATAAATCCTTGTGCCATTTATCTTTTTGACTTGAATTCATCTCATTTCTGTCATTTTATTTGACTTCGTGTCGTTGGAAAAATCAAGGGTCAACAACTGCCTATAGTCTTTCAAGCCTATCCCCCTACAAAAGACCAAAATACCCCTGGTAGTAACCCAGCCCCTGAATTGCCCTTAAGGGTAAAATGGTCTTTTGCCCCGTTTCTCGCTAATTCCTTGAGTCGTCCTATAAATTCCCAATTAATCATGATATGCCCAACTAATTACAAAATACTTACTCGTTACTCATTAAATCCCCAAATATTCTCTAAGTTCCCAAAATACCGCTAGGCTCACCCCGAGCCTTGTATTAAACCCCGATGTGACTATTCCTCTAATCCGCTCATTAGGATCGCCTCGAGCCTTATATTGCAAATACATTCACATAATAATGTGGTCTTAATCATTTAACATGTATAATCATATTTATGCCCGCAATAGGCCTAAATTACAGATATGCCCTCATAAACTAGAACGGGCTCACGTGCATATTTAATACTCATAAATATGGATATAAATATATTCATATTCATATAAATCAGGAATCCCACGTAGTCTCGCATTTTAATCAATTAATTACACATATATTCAATTATGCCCTCCCAGCACGTTAATCAAAGCATTAAGCCCTATTAGCATTTTTAGGACGTTACATTAATATTATATTAAACATATATTATATAATCTTGTGTTGTCACTACCAAATTCAAAAACTAGAATAAACATAAATTTAAACAAAAGTTAATTAATTAAAATTAGATATTTTAAAGATATTTTATGATAATTTAAATAATAGAATCATATTTATATAAAAATAATAAATGCATACATATCATTTTTTTATCTTATAAATTTGTGTGATAATTTATTTTTTATCAAGTGATTGGAGCTCTTTTTCTTCACCAAAGGACATTGTGAGATATATTAGAAACTAAAGTAGTTGATGCATATATACTACGGTTTACACTATGACTTTTTCTATTATTATTTTATTTCTATTATTAATTTCTTTTTAAATATTATTGTATTTTGTATATATGTCATGTAGTCATGTAAATATATATATGTCAACATTGTGTTTATATGTCATATATGTTTAGAGATTATTGATATAAATATTTATATATACTATACAACTATAATTCATTCTATTATATATATATATATGTTTATAAATGTGCATTGCATGTTGATTCTATCTAGTATATATATATATATATATTCATTTAAATATTCAAAATGTAAGCCATCACGCTTGACAAAAATAATGAACCGACATTTCTTAATTTATATATATATGGAAAGATTAGGGAGTTGACAATGTTTTGTGAACACCGGTGTTGACAAAAGTTGATTTCGACATGTGGATAGTTATAAATTATCATTTTTCACTATCACAATGTATATTCTAGTCATCTAGAATATTCCACAAATTTTCAAAAAATTATGAATAATGTACGGTGCCATAAACAAGGTTCAAATAATCGATTTTTCCACTCGTGCCTGTTTTTTAGTGCATGTGTGCAACAAGCTATTTGAACATTGTCTTTTGCACCATAAATTATTCAAAATTTCTTGAAACTTTGTGGGATGTTCTAAATAACTACAATATACACTGTCATAATGAAAAATTAGAATTTATAACTATCTACATGTAGAAACCAACTTTTGTCAACATCGGTGTTGACAAAACACTGTCAATACCATAGTCGTTTCATATACATATATATATATATATTTCTTCTATATAAAAAGTGTGTTGATAACGAAAATTCTTGGTTTTAACGGTTTGTGTTTTTAACTTTAACATAATATTCTAAATATTTAACGGAATATATCTTTAAAACTAATTAAAAAATAGATATTTATTAATTATATTAATACAAATTCAAATATTATAAAATATCATTATTATAATAATATTTAATATAAAACTACATATATAATAGTCATATTAATTTAAATTCAAATTCAAGTGTTATAAAATATCATTATTATAAGGGATATTTGCAGTGAAAGCACCCAATTTATTATGTACTTAAGTACCCAAGTTATTTTTTTAGCGACGAAAGTACTTTCCGTCTATGTTTTGGTGTAGTTTAGTACAACCGTCAATTCTCACCGTTAAGTTCGATTGTAACACTTAGGCGAAAGTACCCAATTAAATAGATATTTGCAGCGAAAGTACCCAATTAAAGGGATATTTGATGCGAAAATACCAAATTTAAGAGATATTTGCGGCGAAAGTATCAAAGTTATAAGTAAATTTCACGACATGGTGGCAGACTTCACGGCGAAATAAATATATATGTACTAAATTGCACCAAAACATGGACGGAAGATACATTCGGCGTCAAAAAAATAACTTAGGTACTTAAGTGCTACAAACACAATAATTTAGGTACTTTCACCGCAAATATCTCTTATTATAATAATATATAATACAAGAATAGATATTTAATAATTATATTAATATAAATTTAAATGTTATAAAATATTATTATGATAATAATATATAATCCTAATTTTTTACTAATTATATTAATATGAATTCAAATATTATAAAATATTATTATTATATAATATTCAATAAAAAATTATATATTTAATACTTATATTAATATAAATTTAAATATTATAAAATATCATTATAATAATAATATATAATGCATAATCTGAATTTTTATTAAAAAATTATCATTTATGTTTTGTACGCCCTTATTCTCCAACGGGCTATTAGCGAGCTGAGGTATGGCATAATTATTTATCAGCCACGTGGATGACATGTACCCGGAGCTGCTGTTACCAGGTCCTACCTCTTTAGCTCGAGGTAACCAAAGGCTTACTAAGGAGTCGGGTCAGAAGTATGGACACCACGGGCTAAGAAGACCTCCAGTTCGAGGTACGAGATTGAGTTGGCAACTGTGACCCCTTATAAAGTCAACCACGCAATATAAACGTGCATATATCAGACATCACGTGTCTGATATATCCCTGAATTCTCAGACACGCAGCATAAACGTGCGTGTTCAGGCACCCACGACTGGGTTGGGCCGTGCGGCCCATTATCCCCCTTACCTATTGATTAGACCACACTTCATTTGTCAGGTTTTAGGAATTAATCACGAATGTCACAGAAGTGACATGATGGGTAAGAAGGTCACGGGATGGCACCCCTTGCCAACCCCCAAGTGCCCTCTCCTATAAATATGGAGACCCTGGGAGTTGCAAAGGGTTGGATTCTATTGTGTAAAGAAATACCCTGTAAAGAATACCAGAAAACTAGCAATAATATTGGCTGGTGGAGTAGAAGGATTTTAACCTTTGAACCACCTAAAAAAGTATTTGTATCACCATTTTATTTCAAGATCATTCATCTGTTACGGTTCATTACTTAGCACAAATCCCATTCTATTATTCTATTAATTACCTGTTGGCGAAGAACCGCGTCAACAGATTGGTGCTTTCATTGAGAGCTTGTTAGATTGGTGCTATCGCAAATACCCAACCATGGTGGTCACTCGCTCAAGACATGGCAACGAGGCGGACCAACATGATGGGCAGGAGGCCCATCATGTCGCCATCTACGATGATCAAAACCTTGAGGTTCAACAGTGGCCGGAAAAGCAGCCAATAGGCCAAGATGACACTAGAAGTTCGGCACCCCGGCCACCTAATCCAAACCCAGATTTTTACACGGCGGTAGAAATGGAGAATGCTCAGCTGAGGAGTCAACTGGCAAAAGCTAACCAGCAGATTAAGGAGGTGTTGGCCCGACTAACCCCTCTTACAACCGACGCTAACGTCGGAAAGAGGCAAGGCGAGACTCATAAGTCCTGCCGGGGTAATCGGTCCAGGCCTAGCCGGTCGGTCAGACCCCCGACATCAAACTCTACTCCCTCATCGCACCACCGAGAGACCACCTTTGAAGAACTACCTAGGGCCGAGCAACAGTACAGTCGATCGGTTCGAACTTCAACTCCCAGCTCACTTCCACCCTCGAGTACGCCCAGGAGGGTGCAAGGGAATTCTCGAAGGAGATCCGGGGAGGGCTCACAGTGACAGCCCGCCCCGATCATCCGTCCTGCGCCTCGCTCAGACCGCCGAGCACAGGACCCGACGAAGGGTAGAGCAGAGCGGCCTCTACCTAACCTAATCCTCCCTGACGGGACCAGGATTGCATCCCCGGTCAGGCATCCTCCCTCCCCGATATGATATCCGTCTCCTCCTCAGCCAGTCCGAGATATTCCAGCTTACGGGAGCAGTAGGAGAAATCCACCTTCCGCAGGGCCTTCCCATCGTAGCAGAGCGCCCAGAGAAGTCCCGAATCCTCCTCCCCAGAGGCGGGCTCCAAGCTTCTCAAATGGGAGCTATTGGACTGGGAGCCGTCGAAGTGACCTTTCTGGCGGATACCTGCGCCAACGCTTGAGCTCGGCGCAGAGTCCTCAAGACACCCCAAGGGACGACCTCCGAGATCGTCTAAACTCCCATAGAGGAGACCCAGCGGGAAACAGCAGCCGTGCTCGCCCAAGGGAAGACCTGTCCGAGGTACGCGACAGCGGGAATGCCCCATATAACCTATCTCAAGATAGGAGGGACAATAACCCGCCAAACGTGTACAATGGATCCGGAGTTGTTGAACAGCCCCGAACAACCAAGGAAATCAGGACAAAACCCTTGAGTGCCTGGCTCAGATGGAGGAGCTAATGAGGAAGCTCCTGTCAGAGAAAGAAAAAGACGAATATGATTCAGGGGACGAACTCGAGCTCTTCGCCCCCAGCATAGAGGCGACAGCGTATCCACCTGGATTCTGCATGCCGCACTTATCCAAATTCAACGGAGACGGGGATCCGTCAGATCATTTAGGTATGTTCAATACCTTGATGATGGCCCACAACATCGTCCCCGAGCTGAGAAGTTTAATATTTCCCTCCACTTTGACTGGGTCGGCCAGACAGTGGTTCAAACAGAGTAAGAAACAGTCAATCAGCTCGTGGAAAACTTTCTCTACTGACTTCAAGAGAGCATTCCGAGCTTCCCAGGCTGCCCGCATCAAAGCCGATTCCCTGGAAAACGTACGGCAGCAACCCGACGAGCCTCTGAAGGCTTACCTGAGCAGATTTGCGAACGTCGTTGCTCGGGCTCGAGACGCAAATGACAACTCTAAGCTCATGGCTTTGAGGACTGGAATCCTCGTCGGAGGGGGACTCTGGAATGAGATACAAAGGAAGGGAGTCAGCTCCATAAATGAATTCCTAAATAGGGCCCAGGGGTGGTTCAACCTAGAGGAGGCACAGGCCTCAGCTGCAGGAACCAGCCAGGTCCCCGAGCAGCCCGCTGGAGTGGGAACGGAGGTCGTGACAGCGACCCAGACCGTTACGCAGCGAGGGCAACCAGCACGGCCCAAAGAAGAACAAATCCGTAGAAAAATTTGAGCCGGTCTACGCGACTTATACGGAGCTCACCCACTCTAGGGAGAACATCTTCCTAGAAAATTCTGCTCACCTCCCCTGGAAGAAGTCGGAGCCGTTAAAGCACTAGAAGGGAAAGCGAGACCCTTCCAAGTTCTGTCGGTTCCACAACGACGTTGGCCACAATACCGATGACTGTAGACACCTGAAGGATGAGATCGAAACTCTCATCAGAGCTGGACCTTTGGCTCAGTATGCACGAAATAGAGTTCCCGCAGGCCATCCAGCTCCGGAAGTCCCGGTCAGTCAGCCCGGGTCTCAGGTAGATCAGGACGTCCCTCCTCCTGTGATAGGAGGAGAAATCTCCACGATCTCGGGAGGTCCTCATTTGGCTGGCATAAGCAGAGGTGCCCAAAAGAGGTACGTCAATGAACTTAAGGCTCATAATGGAGTGGAGTTCGTCCCCGAGCAGCATCTGCCAAAGCAGCAACGATTGGAGAGGCAACCAATCATTTTCACTGAAGAAGATGCCAGCCACGTCCAGTTCCTTCATAACGACCCTCTGGTCGTAGCAGTGCAGCTTGCTAATCGAAGGGTTAGGAGAGTGCTGGTCGATAATGGGAGCTCAGTAAACCTTCTATTCTAGTCCACGCTAGAGAAGATGGGTTTGTCTGTCACCGAGCTGAAAGCAACCTCCATGATGCTTTACGGTTTCTCTGGAGAAGGGTCGGCGGCAATAGGGACGATTGAGCTGGTGATCACCTTAAGAGAGGGACCTCAGACAGTCTCAAAACTCCTCAAGTTCGTGGTCATCGATTGTCCTGCCGCGTACAATGCCATTTTGGGTCGACCTACACTTATAGCTTTTGAAGCCATTACCTCCATCCGCCACCTCGCGTTGAAATTCCCCTCTTCCACGGGGATATGCACGGTCCGTGGCGATTAAATCATTGCTAGGGAATGCTACAACATTTCCATGAAGGGAAAATTAAAACCCGGGCAGTTAACGATGACCGTCCAAGGTGGAGAAAAGGAATCTCAGGAACCCTTGCCTAATCCTGAGATTGAAAAACCTCAGAACGCCGAAGGGGAAAATATGATCCTGAGTGATGATATTGATCCCAGAGTAGGCGAGGATAAGTCCGAGCTCCAAGCTATCGAAGAGCTCAAGGAAGTAAATATCGATCCATAGAATCCTTCACGGATGGTTAAGCTCGGGAAAAACCTCGGTGGCAAGAGGAAGGCGGAGCTGATCAAGTTCCTGCAAGAGAACCTGGATGTGTTAGCATGGTCACATGAGGACATGGTGGGAATCAGTCGAAGCGTCATCATGGACACCCTTCATTTGGATAAGAGCATGCCTGCGAAGTCCTAGAAACAGAGGCGCCTGGGAACAACTCGAGCTGAAGCCCTAGAAGAAGAAGTAGCCCGGCTCAAAAAGTGCGGCTTTATCCGCGAAGCTAAGTTCCCGATCTGGGTCGCCAATCCTGTGTTGGTCCCGAAGCCCAACGGGAAGTGGCGGACCTACATCGACTTCTCCGATCTGAACAAAGCTTGCCCCAAAGACTGTTTTCCCTAGCCAAGGATCGACCAATTGGTAGACACCACGGCGGGGCACGACCTCATGTCCTTTATGGATACGTACTCGAGTTATAATTAGATCGCCATGAATCCAGCAGACCAGGAGCACACTAGCTTCATGACCCTAACTAACGTCTATTGTTACAAGGTCATGCCGTTCGGGCTGAAGAACGCCGGTGCTACATACCAGAGATTGGTGAACAGGATGTTTGCCAACCAGATCGGGAAGAACATGGAAGTGTACATTGACGACATGCTGGTCAAGTCAAAAACTGCCGATAACCATGTTTCCGATCTAGAGGAGTGTTTCAAGCTACTAAGAGAATACGGCATGAGGCTTAACCCGCAGAAGTGCACTTTCTGGGTCGCGTCTGGAAAATTCCTGGGTTTCATTGTCAACACTAGAGGAATCGAGGCGAACCCCGATAAGATCAGGTCGTTGCTCGAGCTGCCCTCACCTCGGTCGCGAAAGGACGTTCAAGGCCTGACAGGAAGGGTGGCAGCCCTTAATCGGTTTATTTCTAAATCCACCGACAAGTGCCTGCCATTCTACAACCTGCTCTGGGGGAATAAGAAGTTCGAGTGGACAGAGGAGTGCGAATGTGCCTTCCTTGACCTGAAAGCACATCTAGCCGAGCCACCCGTATTGTCCAAAGCAACGGCAGGAGAGCCTCTTTTCCTTTACCTAGCTATCACAGAAGATGCAGCTAGTGCCGTATTGGTCCGAGAAGAGGACCGGGTTCAAAAACCAGTCTCTTACATCAGCAAGAGGCTTCTCGGAGCTGAGTCCCGATATCTGTTGATGGAAAAGATGGCGTTCTGTCTCATCACGGCCTCCCGAAAGCTTAGGCCGTATTTCCAATCCCATTCAATACACATCATAACCGATCAACCTTTAAGGCAGGTATTGCAAAAACCTGAAGCATCGGGACGTCTGTTGAAATAGGCTATTGAGCTCAGCCAGTTCAAGATTTTATACACTCCGCGAACTGCAATAAAAAGCCAGGCCCTGGCTGATTTTGTGGCAGAATGCACAGGATTCCGAGAAGATCCTGTGTGAGATTCACCCCAGGTCACCTCGGCCTAGGCGTCATGGAAGATCTTCGTAGATGGCTCATCTAATGAGAATGGCTCCGGGGCTGGAATCATTTTGATATCCCCAGAAGGACATAGATTCCACTCGGCCCTGAGATTCAGATTCAAGGGTTCCAACAATGAGGCTGAATATGAAGCTTTACTGGCTGGGTTGAGGGTGGCCCGGGAGCTGAAGGCCAGCTCCATTCAGTGTTTCAGCGATTCCCAGCTCATGGTAAACCAGGTGCTAGGTGAATATCAAGCACGGGGAACCAAGATGACTGCTTACCTGGCCAAGGTTAAAGTCGAGTTGTCCGCATTCGAACGGGGCTCAGTCGAATAGATACCTCAGGAGCAGAATGCCAACGCAGACGCCCTCGCCAAGCTCGCTACCTCCGGGGAGACGAAGGCTTTGGGGTTAGTACCGATAGAGTTCCTGGAGAAACCAAGCATAGAAGAAGTCGGGGTGGAGGTCGAGATGATCGACGCCAGACCGACCTGGATGACTCCCATCCTCGAATATCTCACCGAAGGAAAGTTACCTGAAGAGCGTAATGACGCAAGGGGGTACTTTACCAGGCTCCAAGGTATACGGTGGTAGATGGTCTATTGTACCGACGTGGGCACTCCCTGCCTCTCCTGCGATGTGTTCTGCCAGGCGAAGCAAAGACCATTTTGCAAGAGGTGCATGAGGGATTTTGCAGAGATCACACTGGGGGGCAAAGTTTGGCCCTAAAAATCTTAAGGCAAGGATATTACTGGCCCACTCTGTCAAAAGACTCGATCTCTTACCTCAAGAAATGTGACAAGTGCCAGCGATTCGCCACAGTTGCCCGAGCACCCCTAGTCGAGCTGAAGATGATCTCGTCCCCATGGCCATTCGCGGTCTGGGGAATCGACTTGGTTGGCGCCCTCCCTACTAGAAAGGGAGGGGTCTGTTACGCAGTGGTGGCTATTGACTACTTCACCAAGTGGGCTAAGGCAGAACCCTTGGCAACAATCACTTCCAAGAGAGTCCTCGACTTCGTGGTCAAGAGCATTATCTGTCGGTTCGGGCTGCCAAAGAAAATTGTATCAGACAATGGGACGCAGTTCGATAGCTACCTCTTCACTGAATTCTGTGAAATATACGGCATTGTGAAAAGCTTCTCCTCCGTGGCCTACCCCCAGGAAAATGGGCAGGTCGAGGCTGTTAATAAGACACTAAAGGCGAGCCTTAAGAAGAGACTGGACGAAGCCAAGGGAGTCTGGCCAGAACAGCTCCCCCAGGTACTGTGGGCATACCGAACCTCGCATCGAACTCCTACGGGTCATACTCCTTTCTCCCTAGATTTTGGGAGTGAGGCAGTTCTTCCTGTCGAGAAAAAGGTATCTTTGCATAGAGTCCAGGCATATGACCAGGACCGCAGTCCCGAACTGCTTTGCGCGTCCCTCGACTTGATTGATGAAAGACGAGAAGATTCGCAGCTCCAGCTCGCACATTACCAGCAAAAAATCACTCGTTATTTCAACTCAAAGGTCAAAAAATGCGCCTTTAGCATTGGCGACCTGGTCCTCAGGAGAGTCTTTTTAGCCAGTAAGGATCCCAAAGATGGAGTGTTGGGACCAAACTGGGAAGGGCCATACCAAGTAATCGAGGTCATAAAGTAAGGAACCTACAAGTTAGCTCGACTAAATGGAGAAGCAGTTCCACGGACTTGGAACGCCATCCATTTGAAGAAATATTATCAGTAATACCCTTGTAAGGCTTACTCAGAAAGGCCATTTTTTGTTTATTAAGCAATGAGAATTAAATCTTTTTTCATTATTGTGTATATTTGCGAATGTAATCTCAAGTAACCACGAAAGACCCTTTCCTAATTACTTGGGGGGCATATGGTGCCTGGATACAACCAGGTCGCCCTAAAGACTTAGAAGTTGATTCAAATCAATTGATCGATGTTTTTCTTAAAAAACACGAGATATTGATAAAGGATTAACGCGAACTAAGTCGTATCCTGGATATAACCAGGTCGTCCTAAAAAACTTAGAAGTTAATTCAAATTGATTGATCGGTGTTTTTCTTAAAAAGCACAAGATATTAATCAAGAATTAACACGGACTAAGTTTTCAAATTAATGTCCTGGATGTAACCAGGTGTTGACCCAGATTTTGGTCAACTGACACGGAGTCAGAATATGCTTGATATGAATGAATGTGTAGAGAAGAACGTAATGACAAAAAGTAATAACAACACGATGTTTTTATAGTGGTTCGGCCCCAGGATCTGGTAACAACCTACGTCCACTTAGACTGTTATTGATATAAGAATCAAAGGAGTGATCAAAGAACAAGGGTTCAATGAGTTTCACTAACCTCTGAAGAACAATACAATATCACTCGGAGAATTACTCTAATCTCAAATGATTCAAAAGCCAAAAAGTCCCTTCCTTGAGCTATCTTTTGCTATTTATAGGCTCAAGGGGGATTGCAAAAGATTGTTACAGATATTCTTTCCTGAATAATCAGATACTCAGGAGATTGTGTGAGTTAAATTCGGGATTTACAAAGATCTTCTCAGTAATGTTGCTTTGTATGCGGAACCATCGACCAGACTGGTCGCAGGTAAGACTGGGCTGCTTACTGCTTCTAATGCGTCTTCTGGTCGATACCCTAGCAGAGCTCTTCCAGGTGTCAGCCACGCGTCCAGGGATCACTTGCCACGTCATCAATGCTAATTTTTTGGATAACATTTGCCCCCCAAGTTTATTTATCACGAGAAATAAATAAACTTTTGAGCGAACGACTCTTCGGTAACCCCGCCTTTCGTGTCAGAACCCTTCGTGTGTTCTTGGAAAAAGTAACCTACTTCTATCTAATCATGACTCTTCGGTTCCCCAGTAATAATTCAACGGCCATTCCGCTTCCCCACACTTTGAAAAAGGGAAACTGATGATTACACCTTTTTAATGCCACAGACAAACTTATATAATACCTTCGAAATCTTCCTTTTCTTTTTACACACGCTATTGTCTTCACAAGAAACCCTAAAAACCAGAGTTTTAAACTTCTCCTGAGACCGTTCTTCTGCATTTTCAAGACTCAGCTTGAGAGTTCCTTGATCTCCGAAGACCCTTTTTCCATCTCCACGATCATTTTCTTGGTAAGTTTTCAAATTCTTATGCTTCAAATTTTCATGGTGCATGCTTCTGTATGTTGACTGTTTGAGTTCATCTGTTTCTGGTTTGAGACGCTTGTGAGTAGAATGTTTTGTAGGCAAAAAAAGGGTTACGAGTTAGTTTAATAGTTAGGATCATACTTTTAGGACGTAAAATCGAAGTAAAAATTCGATCTTTAGGCTAGTTGGAAAATAGGTTTTTCCCGCCCTAAGGGGAGTTGAAAAAGCTTTCTTGAAAAAACTTTTTACTTTCACCCTTTGATCCATCTTTCAAACTGTTCGTGCGGAAAATTTAGCTTTTTGTTAAAATGTTGTTGTATAAAAGCTTGGCTTTTATACTCGACCAGCGTTATTCTAAAAAGCCTTTAAAAATTCTTTATCCTCACCTCCCCATTCTTCTGTTTGCAGACATTGATGCCAGATTTGTGGGGAGGTGAACGGCCCATCGACGACGACCTTCTCGCCCGGTTGCTTGAAGGCAAAGAACAACCGGCCGACCGAGTCCACGTGATTCCCTTCTCACGATCCTCTACCAGACCTCGTCCTTCTCCTCCTCAAATGGCCCGTTCCAAATCCGTAGGCAAGAAAAGACCTGAGTCTGAAAACAGTCCAAATTCTCCTGCCCAGCCTGATTCGTAGGCTAGGGCTCCCTCGACCAGCGGTCGAGACAATCTTGTTCCTGACCCTAACATCCAAATTAGAGCCTGCCCTCGCCATCAGAATCTGCCTGATGTCTAGTGGTATACCTCCCCGACCAGCGGAGTGACCCTTCGGATGGTTGCTAACTACTTCAGGAAATACCCTCTTACAGGGGTTTCCATTAAAATTCATGCCGCAGACCAAAGGGCTAACCTCCCTGGGGGCATATATAGTGCCTGGTCTCGATATCACTTAGAGGCGGGGGCTTACCTCCCTCTACATCCTTTTTATGAGGGGGTGGCCAATTATTTCGGTGTCGCCCCCTTCCAAATTACTCCAAATGGATATAGAATGCTGGCTGCACTCTATATCCTGTACAAACTCAAGAAATGGCCAGAACCTACCCCTCATGAGGTCAACTATCTTTTTGACCTTAAATCCAACCCGCAATAATACGGAACGGGTTTCTTCCACTTCTGTCACCAGGAGACCAACCGGACGTTCCTGAGTGATACTACACACAATCGAACGTGGGGCAGTACAGTAAGGAGTACTTCCTTACACCGGACATAACCAGCAACAACCTGGCCTTCGCTCGAGGAGGTAAGTGTCGTCTTTGACTGGTCGATAATTTTAATCAAAGGGTCTCCTTTCATTTTTCTCAAACTGTAATTTGTCTTTCACGCCCATGGTTACGTCCGACGCCAACACCAGACATGGTGTTGAGGTCCAATACATTGGCCAGGATGACCGACGCAGCAAAAAGCGTCAAGTCCCTGGTCATTGATGAAAACTTGAGGCTGTCTGGCCTTCTGGCTCCTCGCCATGAAACAAGAGGGTCCGTGGTAGACGATGCCACTGCCGAGGGGGTTCCCGAGCAGCAACCTCCTGCGTCTCCTCCTCGAAGGAGGCCGACGGGGGTTTCAATCAGGGAGCCCACGGGCAATCCTTCCGCAGAAAGGCCTTCTGCTCCCCAAGGCAAGGGGAAACAAAAGGCCAAAGAGCCAGTTGTGGACCTAGGGGAGTCCTCTGATGAGAACGGTAAAATTATTTTGCTTTTAAATAGTTTTCCAATTCCCTGTCATTTGTTTGATGGCGAGGGCAACTTTACATATACTCCAAAGCTAGGGTCAGACTTCTTCATGCCAGATAGTGAATGTGTTACTAATAGAGTCAATAGTATAACGACCAGTAGTTGTAGCTCGGGTACTAACTTTGTAACCTTCTTTTTCATTTTGATAGAGAGTCTTCATCTGCTTTTATCTTTACCCTTTGCATGTTTTTACTTGTGTACAGATATGGCCACTCCCAATGTCTTCGACTTATACCAGGCTGAGGAGGAAGAGGAAGTTCCTCAGCTTCGGAGGAAGTCGTCATGGAGACAAACTGGCGAGACGAGCTAGGGTCCTGCAAAAAAGAGTCAAACAGAAGACCCTCCTAGAGACGTGCCTGTTGGGCAAACTTCTGCTCATCCTCCGACCCCTGCTGAGAAGGAGACTCCCCCTGCCCCAATGAACCCTCCTCCGGCTGCGCCCAAAAGGGAACAAGACAAACGGGAGGAAACTCTTGGGGCCAAACTCTCGAGCCGTGCCATACGAGCAGCCAAGGACCGCATTGCGTATATCGGGAAAAACGACCGTGTCAAGGATGCAATGGTTGAGGCAGAAAATATGACGGTCGACCTAATCCTGAACAGGACCTTGAACGAAATAGCCAGCGTAAGTACTTCTTTAATCTTTTTGGCTTCAGTCTTTTAGTCTTTGCCGCAGGTTCTAACTTTTATCCTCTGTTCTCAGGCATTGTTGTCTGCCACCACTGCTCGCACCCGCACCCAAGCCACCATCGAGCAGGCTAGGGCAAAGGCCATTGAGAGGTATCAGGTGAAAGCATCCGAGGAGCTTTCGGCTGCAGAGGCTAGGCATACTAAGGAGTTGGAGGCGATAGTTCAACAGAGGGATGCTGCGGTGACCAAGTTGTCGGAGGCTGAAGCTGCAAAGGCGGCTGCGATAAAGTCGAGGCAGGAGTATCAAGATGCCAGCCGAACCCATCTTCGCGAAGTCAAAAGATTGGAAGAGGTGCTTAAGCCCAAAGACGAGGCCATCGCCACTCTTGAGGGCAAAGTAAAGCAACTGGAGCTTGACAACTCCAAAAATCTGGAAAGGTACAAGAGGACGACGCTCCGATGTTTCTACAACTTCTGGAAACACAATCAGGGAGCCGACTTCAGCTATCTTTCAAAGGATATCAGGGTTGCTGAGCTGGCTCGCTGCACTTCCCAACTGGCTAAAGAGGAGGCAAGAGCAAGGATCCCTTCTTCCCCAAGCATCGCTGGCGTAGAGGAAGAAGGGGCTGCCGAGGATGCTGTCACCCAGAATGCTGCTAAGGACCCTCCTGCTCCCAATGCCTCTTAAGCTTTTTCATTTATTTTTTCTTTTGATTACATGACCCACTGGTCGTGATGTAAAGACAATATTTTCATTTTAAACTTTGCTGCACGGGCAGTAAATCTTTTTCTTTTACTTGAACAATTACATCCATGCAGTGATGCTTGCGGTGTAAAAGATTGCATGATGCTATAACATTTTCATTTTATTATAACATTTGTCCGTATGACCGAACTTAGCATAGTACTTTGGCATGATTTAACAAAATATAAATTTTGAAAAATACTCTAAGTACCTCAGCATGCTTTCACTCATTTTGTTCATGTGTTTACATACCTCACGGTATGCTTTGCTATCGATGTGCCTTATATGCCCCCCAAGTGATCGAGGAGCTTTAGGTCCTTGGTCATTTGCCTTGACCATGACCTGTTCGAATATTCCTGTTCGTTGTGAAAAAATAATACTTGTAATACAGCAAAACAACACACGTAATGAACAAATACTTGTAAATATAAATTCACAAAGGTTGGCAAGAATGACTGGCTACGCACAGTCCCTTATAGTCTCGTATTAAAAATGGACTAAACATGTCTTTACGAGTGATTCTAAAATAGAATCTTACATATACGAGCAATTAGCCATATAACGTGGCTAACCTTCTTTGCTAAACTTGTAAAAATAAAAATTAATACAAGCCAGTCCTTTAAAAAGAACTGTTCACTGATAATACTTGCGCAGGTGTTCTCCATTCCAATAACGCGGAATGAGATCTCCGTTTAAGCGTGCAAGTTTGTAGGTGCCCAGATGAAGGACTTCTTCAATTTGGTAAGGTCCTTCCCAATTAGGTCCGAGCACTCCAGCAGTAGGGTCGCGGGTATTTAAGAAAACTTGTTGTAGCACTAAGTCTCCGACGTTGAATTTTCTTTCTTTAACTTTGGAGTTAAAGTACCGGGCGACTTTTTGTTGGTATGCAGCAACTCGGAGTTGGGCCTTCTCCCGTATTTCGTCAATCGAGTCTAGGAATTCCATCATCAGTTGGCTGTTCTGGTCCTGGTCGTATGTTAGACGTCGATGTGAGGAGGGATCTAATTCGACAGGCAACATTGCCTCATATCCATAGGCTAAGGAAAATGGGGTATGTCCTGTTGCTGTTCGGTGAGACGTTCTATACGACCAGAGGACTTCAGGCAATTGCTCTGGCCACGCTCCCTTAGCTTCTTCAAGCCTCTTCTTTAGGGTGTCTTTAAGGGTTTTATTCACGGCTTCGACCTGCCCATTCGCCTGGGGGTGTGCAACTGAAGAAAAGCTTTTAATGACTCCATGTCTTTCACAGAAATCGGTGAATAAATCGCTGTCAAATTGGGTTCCGTTGTCTGAAACTATCTTTCTAGGCAAACCATATCGACAGACAATGTTCTTGATAACAAAGTCAAGGATTTTCTTGGTCGTGATGGTAGCGAGCGGTTCAGCTTCGGCCCATTTGGTGAAGTAATCGACTGCTACGACTGCATACTTTACTCCGCCTTTCCCTGTAGGTAGGGATCCAATCAAATCTATCCCCCATACTGCAAAAGGCCACGGACTTTGCATCTGTTTCAATTCGTTTGGAGCTGCTCGTGGAATCTTGGAGAATCTTTGACATTTATCACATCTTCGTACAAACCCCATCGAATCCTCGTTCATAGTTGGCCAGAAGTAGCCTTGTCTCAAAATCTTCTTTCCCAAACTCTGCCCCCCAGCGTGATCCCCGCAGAAGCCTTCATGCACCTCTTTCATGAGTTCCTTAGCTTTTTCAGGTGTAACGCATCTGAGTAGTGGCATTGAATATCCTCTTCGGTACATAACACCATCGACCAGTATGTACCTAGCGGCTCGCCTTTGTAGAGTTCTGGCTTTGTTTCTATCTATTGGTAGCGTACCATTTGTCAGATACTCCAAATAAGGTGTCATCCATGTATCTTCCATTCGAATCTCCATACTGGATTTGGCCGCTTGTATGCTTGGCTTACTCAGTCTTTCTACTGGCACAATGTTCAAAGTGTCAGCATCCTTCGCGCTTGCGAGTTTGGCTAAGGCATCTGCATTTGAATTCTGATCTCGCGGAATTTGCTGGAGGGTGTATTTAGTGAACTAGGCTAGCAGGTCTTTTGTTTTATTTAAGTAGGCCACCATTTTTAAGCCTCGCGCTTGATATTCTCCTAGGACCTGATTCACCACCAGCTGTGAATCACTGTAGATATCAAGCGTCTTTATGCTCATATCCTTTGCCATTCTCAATCCAGCGAGGAGTGCTTCATACTCAGTTTCGTTATTCGACGCGGTGAAGTCGAACCTGATGGCATAGTGAAATCGATGCCCTTCCGACGTTATCAATATCACTCATGCTCCAGCGTGGGATTCGTTGGACGACCCATCCGTGTATAACTTCCACGAAGGAGCTTGGTCTTGAGGCTCAGGCGCTTTAGGCTGTTCGCACTGTTCGCTGTCTGGGAGTTCGGTGAACTCTTCAATAAGGTCGGCCAAAACTTGTCCCTTAACTACTGCTCGCGATGAATAAGTTATGTCGAACTGCCCTAGTTCGACTGCCCATTTTAATAATCGCCCAGCCACCTCTTGTTTTTGGAGGACTTGCCAAAGGGGCTGGTCAGTTAGAACTGTAATAGGATGGGCTTGAAAGTAAGGGCGTAGCTTCCTAGAGGCCAGGATTAAGCAATATGCTAACCTCTCAATTGGAGGATATCTCAATTCTGCCCCGATCAGTCTCTTGCTGACATAGTAGACTGTTTTCTGTACGCCTTCTTCCTCTCGCACTAGTACCGTGCTAGCAGCAACTTTAGTAATCGCCAGGTAAACAAACAAAGTTTCTCCTTCAATTGGCTTTGATAAGATGGGAGGTTGTGCCATATGGGATTTTAAGGCTTGGAACGCCTGTTCGCAGTCTATCGTCCATTCAAACTTCTTATTTCCTCTGAGTAGGTTGAAAAAAAAGGACGCACTTGTCTGTTGATTTTGAAATAAATCTGTTTAGGGCTGCTATTCTCCCAGTCAAACTTTGTACATCTTTGATCCTTTCTGGCGATTTCATGTCAATCAGGGCTTTTATCTTGTCGGGGTTGGCCTCGATTCCTCTTGAATTTACAATAAACCCCAAAAATTTCCCTGATCCAACTCCGAAGGAACATTTGAGGGGATTTAACTTCATCTGGTATTTGTTTAATACATCAAAGCACTCTTGTAAATCCCTCACATGTCCTTCTGCCTTCTTAGACTTTACCAGCATGTCGTCCACGTATACCTCCATGTTTACACCGATTTGCTCCTTAAACATGTGGTTGACTAGCCATTGGTAAGTCGCACCTGCATTTTTCAGTCCGAAGGGCATTACTTTGTAACAGTATAAACCCGTATCGGTCCGAAAGCTGGTGTGATCCTCGTCAGGGGGATGCATGCTAATCTGGTTGTAGCCCGAATATGCATCCATGAACGAGAGGATCTCGTGCCCTGCAGTTGCATCGACCAGCTGGTCGATCCTTGGGAGTGGGAAGCAGTCTTTTGGGCAGGCTTTATTGAGGTCTGTAAAATCCACGCAGGTCCGCCACTTTCCGTTAGGCTTGGAAACCAGCACTGGATTGGAGACCCACGATGGATAAAATGCCACCCTGATGAACCCATTCTCCTTTAGTCTTTCGACTTCTTCTTTTAAGGCTCTCGATCTATCTTTATCGAGCAGCCTTCTCTTTTGTTGCACGGGTGGAAAGGTCTTGTCTATATTCAGGACATGGCTGATTACTGCAGGATCTATCCCAGCCATGTCTTTATGCGACCAGGCGAAAACCTCCTGGTTCTTTCGCAAAAATTCCACCAGTGCGTGCTTCGTGGTAGGCTCTAAGTTTTTCCCAACCTTTACTACTCTGGTCGGGTCTTCTTTGTCGAGTTGGACCTCCTCCAGGTCCTCGACGGGTCCAACGCTTTCTTCAAAATCCCCAAAGCGAGGATCTAAGTCTCTATCCTCACTTTGGGCAACACCCTATTTGGTGACTTCATCATCGGATTGGGCTTGTGTATCTACTGCCATCTGCAACCTATCTGAGGTAGTGCTCTTCGACGTTCCATTCTTTGCCTTTGTGATTGAGGCATTGTAGCACTCCCTGGCTTCCCTCTGGTTCCCCAACACGCATCCTACCCCCGCTTCTGTTGGGAACTTCATGGCCAAGTGCCACATAGAGATGACAGCCCGTAGATCAACCAATATAGGCCTTCCAATAACGGCATTGTACGCCGAAGGACAATCGACCACTACAAAAGTGGCGAGTAATGTCCTTGTTGCAGGAGCTGTACCTGTCGTTACTGGTAGTTTGATCAATTCGGTGGGGCCGAGTCCTTCTCCAGAGAAGTCGTATATCGTTTGGTTGCAGGGCTCCAAGTCCTTAACGGAAAATTTCATGCGTTCCAGTGTTGATTTATACAGGATATTCACTGAACTTCCTGTATCGACCAGTACCCTCTTCACCATCATGTTGGCCATCTGGATGTCCACGACCAGCGGATCGGTATGTGGGAACCGGACGTGTTGGGCATCGACATCAGAGAAGGTTATCTCACCTTCCCCTGACCGAGCCTTTTTTGGTGCATGGTCCTCCATAGTCATCATCTCGATGTCCTGGTCGTGGCGCAGAGTCTGAGCATATCGTTGTTAGGAACGAGTTTCCTAATACGCAGCGGAAAGATGGTGTGGTTGGCCCAGTGTACAACAAAAATTTTGTAACATATTTAAACTACCTTTAAATATGCGGATCCATTAATATACATACATTAATCATAAACAAGATACTAATAGAAATCATACCTCTTGAAGCCTATCAAGTGTCATTGCTATCTTCTTGTATTTAGAACGATCTTCCTATCCAAGCCGCTCCACGTACTCACACCAAGATCTTCCAAAGCGTTCTCTACACCTCAAGAAATGCGTGGGCATTTAGAGAATGAAGGATAGTTTATTTGTGATTCTTCTTGATGTACTCAACTCATGAGATCAAGAGAATAGGCCGGAGAATTGGTTCTTTATTTTTAGGGAGAGAGAAAACTATCGTTCTATTTTTCACAGAGCGAATGTTCTGAGTTGTCACCTCTTGCTTCTCTTCTTCTGAATAATAATCTGATCAGTCTTACTTAACAGAAAATATTCAAAATTTTAAAAATTAAATATGTAACCATTTTACAATTTAATTTTTAATTAATTAATTATTCCATTAATGAAAAAATCCAAAAAACCAATTTTTTTGAATTATCCATTAATTAATTAATTAAACAAATAAAATTGAAAATCCCATCCCTGAAAATGCCAGCCCTTACACGCCACACACAGTCCTGGACTGTGTGTGAACGTGTAGCTTCCTAATTTCTAGGGATATTGGTTTTTCAAATTTTATTTAATTATTTATTCAAATTTCTTTGTGAAATAAGATCTAACAACCTGATAGCTAATTCAAATTTGAATTCAAATTAATTATCTTTTTAATTAATTATCAAATATAATTAATTATTTGAATAAACATCAATCTTTTAAATTCAAATCCAATTTGAACTTATCAGATTATTTTCTTCCACTCAAATAAAGATATTTAATTAATTCTACCAATTAATTAAATCCAAAATTTTCGAAAATAAATATTTAATTAATCATAATTTCGAAAATTACAATTAATTAATTATTTAATTAAATTTCGAAATTTAATTTAATTATTTAGTATAATTTCGAAAATTATACAATAATTAAATATTAATTAATTTTGTTAACTACAACTAATTTGTAATTAATTAATTAATCACAATTATCATATAATTGCATATTTGGCCTGAAGAACAAGTTTCTTCTTAAATGTCTTTAAACTATTTTCCCTTCATATCAACTCTTACCTTGAACAGTGTTGATAGAGCCGCTATGGGGACCTATGGACCTATAATTGCAAGCTCCAATAAATTTGAGATTATTAATTAAACTCTTTAATTAAATAATCTTAATTTATTAATCTCATGATTATTCCACTATAAATATGAGATTGAACTCTTGTAATTATAGACATTTCATTTACTGAGTACTTTATAATCATAAAGCGTCCATTGATTTAATCATTGCATACAACTTGACCCTCTAATAATGGTTCATAATTAATCGGGAATAAAATTACCGTTTTACCCTTTTAATTATGTCTTGTTTCCTTAAGTACCATTAACTCTACTAGTGAAGGTTAATTCATAACTAAATTATGAATTTGAGCTCAATAACCTTTCAGTCCCAAAAGTCAACCCTTAAGAGAACCATCATTCAATCTCTTGCGAGAAGGTATAGATTCCATATCTGTATACTATGTCCCCAGCCATCTATATTAATGAGTTCCCAAAACAAAAGTTTTTAGCCTGATCATTCTGACAGACCCTAACAAGTGAATCAAAGAACTCATATAACATAAACAGGAGTTCATAGTAACCTCAGGATTAAGATCTATTTGTATATGATCATCAGTTGATATATTTAATTAATACTTCGAAACAGTATTTAACTAAGTATTAATAAACATATCTGGTCCAGTTCTATATATTCTCTAATATATAAAGCACCTCCACTATAGTGTCCTACCACACTAGTGATCCGGATCTAGATCACATGTATTCATAATACTAGTGGACCGTACTTGCAGTAATTAATCTAAAGATTCCATAACTTTATTTTACTGCGAACTATTCAAGTTCATTTATCTCAAACACAATCCTCTCGTACTAATACGTGTTTGAGATTACATTCATGAACTTAGGAATTTTCCTGATATTTACATAATATTATCATAGAATAATATAGTCCATAAAATATATGCATAACAAATTCAATTTATTTATTTATTTCATAAAAACAATGTCTACTACATATGCTTTCAGGGCACATCTCCAACAATCGTTCCCTGGCCTTTCCGCTATTTCCCACGAGGTGCGGACCTCCACAGATGGTTAAGAGTGTGCCAGTCACGGGGGCAGGCTGTAAGGGTGGCGAGCACTGGCGCGTGGGCGCCTGCTCGTTGCTACCCGGCGCTTCTCGTTTGGAATTTCCCGAGGCCCGTACGTATCTTCTCAAGTGTCCTTGTCTAATAAGGAACTCGATTTCGTCCTTTAACTGGTTGCATTCATTGGTGTCATGTTCGTAGTCGTTATGATAACGACAGAACTTGGTAGTGTCTCTTTTCGAAATATCCTTTCGAATGGGGCCATGTTTTTTATAAGGCACACTAGAACTTGTGGCCTGATAAACCTCTCCCCAAGACTCGACGAGGGTAGTGTAGTTAGTGAACCGAGGTTCATAACGATTACCCTTGGCTCGTTTATTGTCGGAGGTGGAAGGCTCGTTATACGGCCATTTTCCACCATTCTTGCCATTGACGTTGCCTTTGCCGTTGCCATTAGGTTTGGAACCATTGGCGGCTTTGGCAAGTTTGGAAGCCTTCTTATCCTTGCTTGAGGGCTTTCCATCGTCAGCAATGGCTTCTTCGAGCTTGATGTAGCGATCAGCCCGGTCCAAAAATTCTTGGGTAGTTCTCACTCCTTCCTTTCGGAGACTTTTCCAAAGGGGAGAATGACGTTTAACCCCTGCGGTAATGGCCATCATTTTGCCTTCGTCCCCCACCATTTTTGCTCCAGCCGCCGCTCGCATAAAGCGCTTGATGTAGTCCTTTACTGACTCTCCATCCTGCTGGCGAATTTCAACCAGCTGGTTTGCTTCGGTCGGATGCACGCGACCTGCATAGAACTGTCCGTAAAACTCCCTTACGAACATTTCCCAGGAAACTATGCTTGCGGGAGGGAACTTAAAAAACCATTCCTGCGCGGCTTCAGAAAGTGTTGCAGGGAAGATCCTGCACCGAGCGTCTTCGGACACTTTCTGAATGTCCATTTGAATTTCAAACTTGTTGACATGAGACACTGGGTCTCCATACCCGTCAAAGTTTGGGAGTGTTGGCATTTTGAACTTGCTTAGAGTTTCGGCATTAGCTATCCTCTGTACGAAAGGAGTGCCTTTCCTCCTATCGTGGTCGATGTAAGATGTCCTTCCCCCGACCAGCTGTTGCAATGCTTGGTTGAGGGCGTCTATCTAGGCCTGTACAGCGGCAGGGATTGTTGTGGCCTCTGTTGCTGGGGGGATGTTCTCGCCATCCCGCTCGCGGTGATCGTTGAGTACGTCACGCAAATCTTCGTCTCTTCTCCGCTGCTCACTACCCCCGAGCCGGTTGAAGACATTATTTTGTTTGGGCTGCCCCCCAGAATCCCATCTATTGGGCTGGTCATCTTGAGGTACCTGGCTCCTACCTTTACCTCTTTCTTCATTCCTTCGACCAGTGTTTCCCTTGCCTGAGTCAGCCTCATTATATCCATGGCCATCCCTGAACCTCGACTGGCTATGGTGGGATCGACTGTTCCCTAGATTTCCATTCCTGGCTGAAACGTCTCGAGCGTTAGAGGGCGGCCTGCGCTGGTCGTGGTGTCCCCGTGCATTATCGTGCCGTGGGGGACCCCGGACCGCAGAGCCTAACTCTGAGTCCCTCCTGTTACCAGGGGGATACTGACCTCTGTTCGGTAGGTTTAGCTCATCGCCCCTACGGCGTCTAGGACTACGAGGCTGATGCTCGGCCCTATTCTGCCTCTGTTGTGGGGGATTACCGCGACCAGCTTGGGATGGTGGTTGCGCCTCAGGGTCCAGCGGGACATCGTCATGGGGCGTTTGAGGCTGCTCGGGCCTTTGTGGACTCGAAGGCTGGATCGGTGGGCTTGGATTAGGACCCCTCTGGGGTGGCCCATTGACAGGTTGGTCTGGTTGCGAAACAGGTGCGGCCTGATTCCTTGCCAGCTGCAAGGCCGCCTCGAGGGCTGCCATGGCTTCGCTCTGGCGGCGGTCCATCTCCGCCTGCCTTTCGCTTAGTTCCGCGCGCTGCCGTTCAATCTCCTGCTGCTGCCGCGCCACAACTCCGGCAGCAGTCTCTTGACTGGCTTTTAGACTAGCCAACTCCTCCTGCAACGCCCCCAGGGTACTCTTCAGCGTTGCATCATCCATTTCCTCCTCCTCAAAGTCCAGATGTGGCTCATCCTCCGCCACGCTTGCAGGGGGAGGAGGAGGTGGATTTGATGGCGCAGCAGCGGTCGCCTGTCCAGCTTTCCTTCCAGTTTTTGCCATTAGTTTTCTCAGCAATGATAAATCAAGCTCTCAATGAAAGCACCAGATTTTGGTCAACTGACACGGAGTCAGAATATGCTTGATATGAATGAATGTGTAGAGAAGAACGTAATGACAAAAAGTAATAACAACACGATGTTTTTATAGTGGTTCGGCCCCAGGATCTGGTAACAACCTACGTCCACTTAGACTGTTATTGATATAAGAATCAAAGGAGTGATCAAAGAACAAGGGTTCAATGAGTTTCACTAACCTCTGAAGAACAATACAATATCACTCGGAGAATTACTCTAATCTCAAATGATTCAAAAGCTAAAAAGTCCCTTCCTTGAGCTATCTTTTGCTATTTATAGGCTCAAGGGGGATTACAAAAGATTGTTACATATATTCTTTCCTGAATAATCGGATACTCAGGAGATTGTGTGAGTTAAATTCGGGATTTACAAAGATCTTCTCAGTAATGTTGCTTTGTATGCGGAACCATCGACCAGACTGGTCGCAGGTAAGACTGGGCTGATTACTGCTTCTAATGCGTCTTCTGGTCGATACCCTAGCAGAGCTCTTCCAGGTGTCAGCCATGCGTCCAGGGATCACTTGCCACGTCATCAATGCTAATTTTTTGGATAACACCAGGTCCAAAATCTTAGAAGTTAATTTAAATTGACTGATCAGTGTTTTTCTTAAAAAGCAAAAGATATTAGTCAAGAATTAACACGAACTAAGTTTTCAAAATAATGTCATGGATGTAACCAGGTCCAAAAACTTAGAAGTTAATTCAAATTGATTGATCGTTGTTTTTCTTAAAAAGCACGAGATATTAATCAAAAATTAACACGAACTAAGTTTTTAAAGTAATGTCCAGGATGCAACCAGGACTTATCTTAGAAGTTGGTTCAAAATTGATTAACATGTTTTTTTCCTAGAAAAGCATAAAATGTCAATCACAGCACCAACAAAAACTAAGACTATTACCAAAATGCACAGAGGCAAAAGGATGTAAATCAATTAAAAACAAAAAGTTGATGAAGCCAATTATCTTGAGGTTAGAAAACCTCATACAAAGTTACAAAAAAAAAATGTTGTTCGAATGGTAAAAAGAAAAGAAGTCCTAGGCCCCGCCAGGCTGCTCCGATGAGGTCACCACCTCGCCCTCCTGCTCGGTGGCTGCGGAGGTCTCCCCGGTCTCAGAGGGTGCCTCTTGCTGAAGGCGAGCTTTGAACTTCTCCAGGAAACTGTCCCATGCATCCGCCCCCAGAAAGGAGAAGTCACCATCTGGGTTGTAGACCCAACAATGGTACAACATAGCCTCCATGGAGGAGCTAGCGGCTGCCCTCTCCGTCGCCAGGGCGGCCTTGGCCTTCGCGGCATCCAGTGCGGCCCTGGCCTCCTCGAGCTCAGTCCTCGTGGCGGCTAGGGCAGCCTTGGTAGCCTCGGCCTCCTGCGACTTAGGTCGAGATGCGTCCAGCTCGGCCTGCGTAGTCGCCAGGGCATCCTTGGCATCCTGTTCCTGCTTTTGGGCAGTCTTAATGGCAGCCAAAGTTTTCTGGTGCTCGCCCCTCATATCCTCAAGCCGAGCCCTAGATCGGGATATGCTCCGATGGAGAGCCAAGGCACCGTGCAAGACCAAAAGATGATAAGGCAACTACCTTAGAGGAAAAAACAAACATGTGATGCATAATGAGCAAGGGATACAAATGGCAAGGCCAACTTACCGTGAGAGCCATCCCCAGCGAAGACTCCATCACGTTCTCCGGGCTCCTTGTCTCGATCGCCCGCAGGTCCCTCTCGGCGGCATTGTAGTAATGGTCCACGGTGTAGCTCGCCGTCTCGTAGATCGTCCCCCGAAAGACGTCGGGGATCTTCTCCAGAGCCCGGGGGTTCACCGGGATGCGCACCTCGGGGGTTGTGGTTGATAAGGTCCCAGGGGGCACCTCCGTTTCCCGAGCAGGGTCGGGAACTCGCGGGGGAGGAGGAGGCTTCTTCATTGCAGGAGGGGGCGGAGGCACTTTCTCCTGAGCTGTCTTAGCCTGGTTTTTCCCCTTTGCAGGGGACTTAGAGATACTCCCGATGGCCTTCTTCACCAGCCGGAGCTTTTTCACCATGGGCCTGGAGGCCCCAAAGGAAGGGTTCCCTCCAGGGAACATAGCTCGCAGATCGTTGCCCCCGGGTTGAGACATATCCTCTGGCAAAACAAAGAAAGTATTAATATACAAGTAGAAATATTTATGCAACACAACAAAAGTTAAAGGGAAAACAGATCTCAAGTATATATTGAAAGGGATCCTACCCTCCGAGCTAGAGGAGGAATCTATGGTCACGACCACCGGCCCTGGAGCTGCAGCGGGGGAATCTAGGATAATGACTTCGCGGGCTGGAAGAGGCTCTGGGTCCGAATCTGGCTCGGGACTAGACTCTTCTACGTATTGCCTAAGACCCGGAGCTACTATACCCTCCCGAAGGGAGGGCCACGACCGAAGATTGGTCCCATACTCCTCAAAAAAGACCGACCTAAAAGCTATGGTGTTATCTACGACTACAGTGCCCCTAGGGCGGCTACTTTTGTAATCCAGCACGAGCTGGTCGACGTATTGGAGTAAGGTTACGTCGCAGTCTGGGTCACTTCGATGGCGATGAACGGGCTGGCTGGGATTGAACCTAGCTAATCGAAGGTCTGCAGTGGCCCTATCTAAGTCCCTAAACATATAAGGATTACCTTGCCAAAAGGGACCGGCTAATGCTCCAGACCGGGCCCTCTCCATGTCTGTTTCTTGGGCGACCTCCAGCGCCCGCTTCTGCCTCACGAGGGGCACCTCATCCTCCTCATCCTCTTCTTCTCCCGCGGCCTCCTCCTCGGGGATAAACGCCATCTCGCGAGCTAGAGGGAGGCCCCACGGTCTCCTCAAGGCCAGAGCCTGGCCTAGGGAGATTAGCTTGCATGCCAGCATCGTCTCGTCTGATACGAGCTGGCGATAGTCCTTTTCGCAGGGGGGCAGCCTCGCCAGTGTCTCGTATTGACCCCCGAGGGTCACAGACTTGGCCGTCCTCACAAAAATGGATGCATGATTGTTTCTAAGTCAGGAACTAATAAAGGAAGCTAATCAATAGTCAACTTACGAGCTAAGAGTAAAGGGTACTTACGAGGGCGGTTGAAATAGTGATATTCGCAATTGTGAAACCCCTTGGACATGAAGAACTAGTCTTTAAAGTCGTTGGGGTTGCTAGGTAGTTCGATGACCGCAGCCGTGTTTGGAAAACGGGTCAGATAGTAGAACCCGTCGCCTCACCCCCTCTGCTCCGGGCTGGCCTTGAGGCAGAAAAAGTAAAGGATGTCCGCCGGTGTGGGGACCTCCCATTCCTGCTTCAGGAATAAGTATCTCAACCCCGCTAACAAACGATATGAGTTAGGGGGGAGCTGGAAAGGAGCCAGCTTCACGTAATTGAGAAAATCCGCGAAGTACTGGTCTAGCGGAAGGAAGGCCCTAGCCTTGAAGTGCTCGTTGCTCCAGGCCGCATATTCCTCATCGAGCGGCGCGCAGCTCCGCTCGCCTTCTAGGGGAGGTCGGGCGTTTAGGGCGCCCCTCCCAATCTCAATATTGTGGGAAAGGAATATCTTATTCACTTTCCCCTGGTTGGTGATCTTCGAGACGATCCTCTCAGCCTCGAAGAAAGCGTCGGGCCCCACCTCGATCTCCTGCTCCACGGTCGGACCAAAAATGGGTATTGGAGAGTCCATGACCACCTCCTTTCCTTTGGCTTGCTGAGAAGACGAGCTGCCAGCAGTCTTCTTAGGGGCGTTCTTCTTTGGTCCCATCTGGTCGCCTAGCGAACAAAAGAAGAAAATTTAGAAAAGGCGACCTAAGCATAAGAAAGAATCTGACGTGAAGTGTTTCCTTTACACTGGCTGAGGTAATCTCAGCCCATGGAGAGTGAGACCACGCGGTTCTATGAACACGCGCCTGTGCTCCCAACGGATCCCCGATTACTCAGAATCCGTGTGTCAGGAGGGTCAGGATAAAAGTTTTCCTTGGAAGGAAAGTTTCAATAGGCAAACAGTGCAAAATCGCCTATGAAGCGTGTCCCCTAAGCTACCAGGTTTTGCACCCTAAATGCTGGTTATTTCAAACAGGCCTACAAAATTTCTACCCAGAAAATTTCCCCAGAAAGTGTACCCCTTGAGTCGTATTCCTAAATGGTTTTTCTACGGTCGATGCCCTGGAATAAAAAGCTACGCCTATCATACCCACAAAAACCAGCAGGATACTGCATGCGACTACAGAAACAAATTACCTAAGCAACAGTGAAAAGGAAATTTAAAGCATGCATAAGCGGAGAACTTACAGAATGTTTTACTGTGAGGAGGCTGAAAGGGTCGTCTGGGTTGGAGTCCTGTTGAAACTGCTGGTGCCAAAGCCTCAAAGGAGCTCTCGCGCCTGAACTTCTGGAACGCTGGGAACTGTTGGGTTTTATGCCCTTATAAAACCATGTCGGACATGTAGCACGATTTCATATTATCAATAAAAGTAGTAGAAATCATTTAGTTTGACAACTGTGTTGCTTGCTTGTTTTATTACATGATTATTGAAATAATACAAATATTTATAAAATCCCGAACATATGGATAGACACAATTATAGTGACTAGGTCACAGTGGATTATAGTTGTAATTATATGTTCAAAAGAACGAGTCCTAGGATTAGATCAGTGCATTGGATTTTCACTGATTAGGCAATCTACGATATGATCTACTTACACATTCAGGGTGTGATGTCTTGTCCAAGGCTTCGACCAAGTAGATAAGATCGGATGTACTTAGTTACATCGGACTAGGACCGATATTGATTATTGATTGATAAATAAGTATCGTTGTTATCAAATCTAATCAATGTCACAACGTTGACCATATATTAAGTCGATCTTAATTCTGAGTGATAATATTCTGCTAATTATATTATTTAAATCTTTTGACTTGTTCGTTACCAGCTTACCCTACGGTCTAGCCCATACTTACATCTTGAAGATTTATTAGTGTAATTGAGTGGGAGTATTATTCATGGATACGAAATCTATAACTTCTGTATGAGAAGTGAAAAGATGATTTCCTTAATTGCTTTGTTCAAAAGGTTAAATGATTGAGATCTCATTTCTGTGATTAAGTTCACGGAAATATCATTTATAAGGAACTTAGTGGGAGTTAAGGATAAAATACTGATGAGGGGTAAAACAGTAATTTACACCCAGCTCATTAGTAAGTCATCGATAGAGGATTGACTCATTGTAATGGTTATAACAATGGATAACGTATTTATGGTTTTGAAAATACGTTCTATGAATTCAAGAGTTCAATTCCGAGTCTATAGTGGAGTCACGAGGAATTAATAAGGTAGTGAAATTATTCGTAAATAAATTCACGGTAACTTGTTGGAGCTTGATTTCATGGATCCATGGTCCCCGCATCACCTTTGAGTAAATCATCTAGAATGTCTCAATTAATTGATTTAATTATCAATTAGGATTTTTAAAGTTGACTAGGTCAATTTTTGAAAATTTACAGAAATATGAGATTTAGAGAATAAAAGAGAATCTTTGGGTAAATTTATTAATATTGATAAATTGGTATCAATATAAATAAATAATATTCAATCAAGTTTCAAATTATAATTAGTTAATTTGAATAAGGATTTAATTAATTAATTAAAAAATAAATAAATAAAAGGTTTTGAATTTAGGCCCAGTTGGGATTTAAATTCAAAACAAAGAGATTGGGCCCAAGTCCATTTATGGCAGCCCAAGGCTTTTATTTTTGTTTATTATTTTTAATTAATTTAAATTTAAATAAATCTCGTTCAGTTGTCTATATAAGGAATATGATATCTAGGGTTTTCATAAGGAAGCAAGTCAGTCTCAATTGATTTGGGTAAGTGAAAACCTAGACACTCTAATCCTTTCTTAGCCACAATCTCTTCTTATTTTCTAGATCTCTATCTCATGTGTTGAGAACCAGCCCACACTAGTTCTAGGTTGATCAAAGGCTTGGTGAGGAAGACTGTGTTGCTGATCTTGTTCAATCTCTTGATAATACTCTGCTACAGAGAGGAATCAAGGGTTAGGGAGATTGAATGATGGAGTTGTTCCAGTTCCGCTGCGTAATGTAAGTTTTTACTTTACTCTGTATTTGTATCAATTTCATAGGAGCATGTTCTAGGAATTTGCATGTTTGTTTGATAATATGTAAATTGCATGAAAATAAATAAAAATCCTGCAATGAGTTTTTCCTACAGGAACAGTAACTGGAAAAAAGGGAGGGTTTTTTTAGGCTGAGAAGGAAGAAGAAAATAAGAAAATTTTCAAATGAACGGGTGGCCCATGCGTAAGGTGGCCACCCCTTTTATATACGTAAGAGGCCAAGTGAGGAGGGCCGTTTGATTGCGTTGATGTAGGATTCGAGGATCACTACTCGAAAGGCGAAACGACGGTCGGGTATAGGCTAGGCCATTTAATGCGGTTCTCGGAAGACGTACCGTCACCAACCACGATGCTCCACGTATTCGACGCCTGCGTAATGGGCGGGATGTGAAGAGTCCACAAGGAAGCCTAAAAGCCCCCACTGTGGGCCCAGGTAACGTCGTGTGCCACGAGCAGGGGCTTGGGGGGCAAATGTACGCCCTAATTCTCCAACGGGCTATTAGCGAGCCGAGGTATGGCATAATTATTTATCAGCCACGTGGATGACATGTACCCGAAGCTGCTATTACCAGGTCCCACCTCTTTAGCTCGAGGTAACCAAAGGCTTACTAAGGAGTCGGGTCAGAAGTATGGACACCGCGGGCTAAGAAGACCTCTAGTTCAAGGTACGAGATTGAGTTGGCAGCTGTGACCCCTTATAAAGTCAATCACGCAATATAAACATGCATATATCAGACATCACGTGTCTGATATATCCCTGAATTCTCGGACATGCAGCATAAACGTGCATGTTCAGGCACCCACGACTGGGTTGGGCCGTGCGGCCCATTATCCCCCTTACCTATTGATTAGACCACACTTCATTTGTCAGGTTTTAGGAATTAATCATGAATGTCACATAAGTGACATAATGGGTAAGAAAGTCACGGGATGACCCCCCTTGCCAACCCCCAGGTGCCCTCTCCTATAAATATGGAGACCCTGGGAGTTGCAAAGGGTTGGATTCTATTGTGTAAAGAAATACACTGTAAAGAATACCAAAAACCTAGCAATAATAGTGGCTGGTGGAGTAGAAGGATTTTAACATTTGAACCACCTAAAAAAGTATTCGTGTCACCATTTTATTTCAAGATCATTCATCTGTTACGGTTCATTACTTAGCACTAATCACATTCTCTTATTCTATTAATTACCTGTTGGCGAAGAACCGCGTCAACATGTTTAAAAAGTTATCATATAATAAAAAAAAATCATAAACAATGTTTTTTTAAAATTTTTAATTTAATATGTTTATGTCATACTTTACTATATACTAGGTAGAAGCAACATGCAAACGTTTGCTTAATTTTAAAGTTGTAAACATGCTTATCATGTATTTATTTTTATTATATTTTTTTAATTATCATATAAATTTTAAATAAATAAACAATATCATAAAAATAAATAAAAGATGTTTAATATAATGTATGACATACATGTAATAAAAAATTAGGACAAAATATTGTTTATAATTTTAATAAAAACTAATTCACTTTTTTTAATATATATATATAACAGAATGAATTATAATTCTATAGTATATAAAAATATTTATATCAAACATATATGACATCTAAATACAACATTGACATAAATAATAATATTTAAAAAGAAATTAATAATAGAAATAAAATAAGAATAGAAAAAGTGTAGAGTAGTATACATGCATCAACTATTTTAATTAATTAATTTTTGTTTAAGTTTATGTTTGTTTTTTAATTTAGCAGTAACAACAAGAGATTATATATTAAATATTTAATATAATATTAATATTATACGTAAATTTCAAATTTAAGTTTGTTGCTAGTTGATAGTAGATTACATTATATTTTTAATATGATATTATTCTAATACGTAAAGTTTAAGTTTAAATAAACTTTTATTTAAGTTATAAAACTTATGGTTTTATTATTTTTAAACAATTATCATTGTAAAATATCTCAAAAATATCATATTTTAATTTATTTAATTAATTAATTATTTATTTAAGTTTAAGTCATGTTTACAATCTACCGTTAAATATATGAATATTTTGTTAAATATAAGAATATTCCGTTAAAGCTAATGGAAAAATAAATAAATAACAGTTAAAACGAAGAAATCTGTTATCTACACACTTTTTATATAGAAGATATAATATTATTTATTTATTTGAAATTTATATGACAATGATACAAATTTAATAAAAATTATTAATAAATTCTATAAATAAAACTAAACAAACGTGTATTGTATGTATCTTGTATTTTGTATCTAGTACTAGGTAGAAACAACATGCAATGCATATTTTCTTAGTTTTAAAGTTATAAATATTGTCTATAATTTTAATAAAATATAGTTCACTGTTATTTAAAAAAATATATAATATAATGAATTATAGTTCTATAATATATATATATAAATATTTATATCAATAATATCTACATATAGGACATCTAAACACAATATATATATTTAAATGACTACATGACATATATATAAAAAAATACAATAATATTTAAAAATAAATCAATAATATAAATAAAATAAGAATATAAAAAATCATAGTGTGGACAACAGTATACATGCATAAATTATTTTTAGTTTCTAATGTATTTCATAATGTCCTTTGGTGAATTTGATAAGGAAAAAGAGCTTCAATCACTTATAAAAAATAAATTATCACACAAATTTATAATATAAAAAAATGATATGTATGCTTTTATTATTTTTAAATAAATATGATTTAATTATTTAAATTACCATAAAATATCTTACAAATATCATATTTTAATTTATTTATTTAATTGCGGCATAAATACCCAATGTTTTACACTTGTTACAGTTAAATACCTAATTTTTTATTTTTACGACAACAAAATACTCAATGTTCAATATATGTTAAAGATAAATACCTAATCATTTTTCTTTGCAGCAAAAATACCTAAAGTTTTAAAACATTAATTTTTTCAATATTTCCTCTGTTGGAGCTGTTAAGTGTTGACTCACCAGATATGTATCACTCTGTAATTTAGGTATTTTTGTTATCAAAATATATATTTTTTAAATTTGTATTAATTTAAAATGTCTTTTCAATTCATTTTTCTAATTTAAAATATATTTTATAAAATATATATAAAATGGACCGATTACAGAGTGACAAATATGTGTTTAGTCAATATGCTTAACAGATCCAACACTAAAGATACTGACAAAAGTAATGTTTTAGCAACTTTAGGTATTTTTGTCGCAAAGAAAAAATATTAGGTATTTATCTTTAACATATATTGAACTTTGATTATTTTTGCCATAAAAATAAAATATTAGGTATTTAACTGTAACAAGTGTAAAATATTGGATATTTATGCCGCAAATACCCTTATTTTTATTTAAATTTATGTCTGTTCTAGTTTTTAAATTTGACAGTGACAACAAATGATTATATATTATATGTTTAATATAATATTAAGTTTAAGTTTAATTAAATTTTATTTAAATTATAAATATATGATTTTATTATTTTTAAATAATTATCATTGTAAAATATCTCAAAAATATCTTATTTTAATTTGTTTAATTATTTATTTATTTAATTTTATTTAAGTTTAAATCATGTTTACAATTAACCGTTAAATATAAGAATATTCTGTTAAATATAAGAATATTCCGTTAAAGTTAACCCATATTTTTTTATTTAAATTATAAATATATAATTTTATTATTTTTAAATAATTATCATTGTAAAATATCTTATTTTAATTTGTTTAATTATTTATTTATCTAATTTTATTTAAGTTTAAGTCACGTTTACAATATACCGTTAAATATAAAAATATTCTGTTAAATATAATAATATTCCGTTAAAGTTAACCGAAAAAAATAAAAAACGATTAAAACAAAAAATTTCTATTATCATCACACTTTTTATATTAAAAATATTAAGAAATACATCACATTGATTTTTGTTTTTGTTTTTTTTTTAAATATGTCTACGTGTGTAATCGAAATTACATTGTTACCAATTTTATTATCTCTTAGTATTTTATTGAATTATATACTCACTTAATTATAATAAATAAATGAATATTCTATTTTAATTGGAATAAATGATAATCTGCAAATATTTACATATGAATATAGGCACATTCAAAAATTTGAGCAGTAGACCATATATCACATCTCCAAAAGTATATCAATAAATTGAGATAAGATTTTTGATATAAGCATAAAAATTAGCATAGCAAAAATCAATTTCCTCTTGAAAATTATGTTCATACCAATATTTGATGCTTCTTGTTTACCATAAATGGTTTATGAATCGTACCAACAACTCTTATTTAACGTTGGTCTAATCTTGTCTCATTTCTTTAAATCTTTATGAGCCAAAAACAATGTAAAGACTGTTTAAACAACTTTATCTTGCTCCATCCTTATTTTTGTTTTTGTCCTTGTCCTTTCCTTTCTATTTTTTTTTTAAAATTAATCCAAAAAAAAAGGTCTTTAATGGCTCAATGGCAATGGAACACACCCACTTACGATGGAGATTGTAGAGATCCAATGGTTGATCAAATGATGGTTCCCTAACACACATAATTGTATATTTCCCTACAATCTCAATAATCTCTCAGCGCGTGTTCTCTACCTCCGAAATCAGTAATGCCGTACCATTTCTTATTTTTGGAATCTTTTTTGCCTTTTTTTCATTTTTCTCTAATTAAAGAATTCTTCCCTTAAATAACAATGAAAAAAAACCTAAAATAACAATAATCAATCTCGAGCAATTATCCCAAAATATCAATTTAATTAAAACAAATGTGATATTATATGTAATCTTAAGAAACTATCAATTTAAATAAAAAAATAATATTTACTCTGAAAATAGCTAAGTTTTTCATTTTATGACACTTAAATGTCTAACTTTTTTTTTTTTTGCGGCTAAAATATCTTTTGTTATATTTTTTGGCTACTGTAGATGTCTGGCCGTTAAGTATCAGGTAATTGCTTACATGGCTGCATTTGATTGGTCAAAGTAGATATTTTTTTATTTAAAAAATCATTTAAATACTAAAAAGTTAAATAAAAAAAAGTTTAAAATCTAATAAAAATTAAGAATTATTTAAAATTCGTATTTTAATTAAATTAAAATTAAAAAACATTAATTTAAATCCCTAAAACTACAAATCTAATTTAAAATAAAACATAAATATGGTTTTAAAAAAAATCCAAAACTTATCTTGTCTTCTTCTTCCCCTCTCTTCTTCTTTTTTTCAGTCGACGAGATCTATGGTTTTGTGTGCAGTTCGTGATGGGGTAGGTTGTAGGTGGTACAATATGTGTGTTACACGACGACGTAGTTGACGGACGAGGAGAAGGTGAACTTGTGTGCTATGTGAAGAAGATGGCAGTTCTGGGCTGCGGCGAGGTGGCTGCATCGTTGGTGGCTTAGCTTCGATGACGGATTGTGCCTATTTTGGGTTAGATCTAGTTTGATTTTGGGTCATTCTTTTCTTCTTATTATTTTTATGTTGTTGAATGTGGAACCATAGTTCGCTGTTTGAAAATTGTTGGGTTTTGAATCTTTAAATTGATATTATATTGGTGAAATTTGTTTGAATCTATAGTCTTTGACGGTTGTGGTGGATAGGATCTGGGGAAAGGGATGCTGGTTGGAACTCATTTGTGGTGGTGAACAGATCTACAATATGTTGGAGGTGACGGAGATTATTATTGTTCATTTTTTTAAGTTTTATTATTTTTTTTTTTCACGAGGTTGAATGAACTTGAATCAGACCATGAAATTATTCAGTTTGGATGAAGAAATTTGGAATCTTGAAGTTGTGTTTGATTGGATAATGTTTGGGTGTGGTCGTTTGTTAATTTGTTACTCTTTCAAACCCATGTTTTAAACACAAAGAACACATGAACAAGATGATAATTTTTTTTTTGATAAACCATGATGAAAAGTTATTAAGTTACTTTATTTAACTTGTAATTTAAATTTTATATTAATTTGTATTATTTTTATAATTTTTTAAAAAAATAAATGAATTTTAAATATATTTTTATATTTTAAGATTTAAATTAAAACAATTTTTTAAATAAAAAATAAAAGACGTGAATAAATCAGAGATTGTCATGTGTGTATTTATGTGTCACTTAATAGTCAAGTACCTACAAAAAAATATAACAAAATGTATTTTAATTGCAAAAAATTAAGTATTTAAGTTTCACATACTAAAATTATTTTCGCCGCCGCGAATATCCATTAAAAAAAAAAAAAATTATTCCTAATCTTCTTGAACAATAGGAGAGAAATTTTATATATAGGTGTCTCCGAATTATCTGGTATAAAAATATTATTAACGATAATAACTATCCTAGAAAACGGCATAACTGATAATTAGACAGAAAACAAAATATCGTATTCGCGATAAATTGTCGGCGTATCGTAAGTTGAATGGAATAAATCGGCGACTACCAACAACCCCAAAGCCGTATTACGGAAGGTCAGGCCATATGGTAAGAACACGTGTCAGTGATCCCATGGAATGATGATTGACGCATCTGTGATAACCTTAATTCGAGTGGGCCCAGGCGTAGCTGGCCAGCATTTATTGGCCCAAAGCCACTCTTCCCTCCCATTCTTCTCTTAACCCTAAACCCAACCCCAGTTCGCCCCCACCGATCCAGCGGTACACCTCACCACACACCCACACGGCCACACCCCACTCTCTCTCTCAGAACAAGCACAGTCTCTCTCTCCTCATCTTGGTTTTGTTGGCAGGACGCGGTTTTCCTCACAGCCTCGTCTATTTCCCTCTCCTAATTCTCTTCTCTTTATATATACAAGTGTATTTATTTTGGCATCGGTGATTGTAAGAGGCTACAATTTCCGGCTAAGGTTGAGGCCGGAATTATCAGTCTGATCCTGGGAGGAGACAAGGAGTTAAGCGGCATTTCCCGGTGATTTTTTTTGTCGGTGATCGGCTAGAGATCGGAGTTCGATGCAATGTGGCTAGGGAATTGAGTTTTTCTCGAGGCTGTTTCGTGAAATTCGGTGAGGGTTTTACTGGATGATATTTTGTTTTTTTGTGTGAGCTGTTTCGGTGAGGTCTGGAATTTGGATCTTGGAGGTTTGGATTGGTGGTGAAGACGAAACGAAAGGAGAGGGGAGGTTTTTTATTGTACTGAATCTGGTTAAATAGGCAAAAAAACTTTGGTTTTATTTTGATTTTTGATTCGGCATTGAAGTTAATTTTAAGAGAATCGGTGCTTGGTGTAGGACAGAGAGAGAGGTGTATATGGATGCTTAAGAGTGGTAGAAGGAAGAAAGAAAAATAGAGAAAGGGGTTTGAGAAAGAGGATTGATGTGCAGGTTTGAGAAGAAGGAGAAGAAAGAAAGAAGAATGGGATTCAAGTCTTTTGGAGGAGAGAAATTCAAGACGACGATGGGTACAAGTACGTCGCCGTCGAGGTCGAAAATGAAGCTGTGGATGATACGCGCAACGACGTCGGTTTTGCTCTGGACCTGCATCGTTCAACTGACGGCTTTAGGGGACACGTGGGGACCTAGGGTTCTCAAAGGATGGCCTTCTTGCTTCTCTCAGGAGTCCGATAGCGCCATCTCCGTTCTGCAAGACAATACGCCGTCCGTACAGACTAGAATACTTCCTCCCAAGAGTGAGTTTTTATTTATTTATTTATTTTTTATCTTTCTTTTAAAAAATAAATAATTGAAACGGTGAAGGAAATTCAATGGCGGCCTGGTAACTGGGTTCTCCATTTTCTCTGCCTTTTCTTGATTTTGAAGGGAGACATGATTTTGTGTTAGTAATTGAAATATATGATGGTCCTTTTTGCCATGTTTGATGGGGGATCAAAACACAGTAGTTTTTGCCATGTTTGTTGGGGGATCTAAAAAGAAGTATATCCGAACTTAAAACCATTAGATTCGAAAAACATTTAATCATTTTTGTTGATAGTGCCTTTCTTATTCTGAATTTGGACAAGGACGCGTGTATAAATAGATATTGCTCAATTAAAATAGGGGTATGCGTATGCCAAGCTTTGACAATTAGGAAGATAGTAGCTGTTGTAGTTCGACTGGGTGTTGAAATGGATTTCGCTATCATATCATAAATTCTATCTATTTGTGGAATATCATACCTTAAATTGGGATATTCTGAATTGTAGTTCACACAAATTTTTTTTCCGATACTTATTCTGTCAGTGTTGAAATAAGCTTATAATTTATCACACTTCTTTCCCATTTTGCTGATGAAGTATAAAAAGAATGAACTTTTTTTCCTTCATTTGGTTTTGCTTCCCATTTTATGATATATATATATACATATACATAATAATTTTTTTGCTATGACTTTTCTTCCCCCACTTTCTTTCAAAGATTGTATTTCTTTCTGTTCTTTTCCCATTGGGAGTAATTCTTGGTTATCCTTTTTCTGACTTCACTTTCATCTTTCAAACTTCTTATTTTGTGATTAGGGGTTTATAAGAACAATGGTTATCTGATGGTCTCCTGCAATGGAGGGCTTAATCAAATGAGATCAGCGGTGAGTGATTAGCAAAAAAATGCAGTCTACTTTGGTGTTCTGTGATTATGGCAACTTCTGGCCTGTTCATTTTTCGTTTTTTTTTTTTGCAAATCAGATTTGTGACATGGTCGCTATTGCAAGATATCTGAATGTCACACTTATAGTTCCCGAATTGGACAAAACATCCTTTTGGGCAGATCCTAGGTTGGTCAACTTGATTTTTATTTGAATTTGATAAATTTTATGTTTCCTTGAGTTCAGATTATCTTAATTATGCTCTAATATTTACTTATTGCTGTACATGGCAGTGAGTTTCAAGACATATTTGACGAGGACCATTTCATTGCCTCTTTAAGAGATGAGGTTCGCATATTGAAGGAATTGCCTCCCAGGCTCAAAAGAAGAGTGGAACTAGGTGGAGTGTATACAATGCCACCAGTTAGTTGGTCTGACATTTCGTATTATCATAAACAGGTTAGTTCGTTATCATTGCTTTCTGATCTTTAGAGTTAAAGAAACTTGAATGGGTTAAGTTTTATTCATATATTGGCTTCAAATTTTCATGTTGTTAACTTGTTAGAGCTCTCTCACTGTTCATCTCTTGTAATTTCATCCTCAATCATGATACTTTTATCTGTTACAAAACTCTTGTACTGAAGATCTGTTGTTAACTTGTTTTACTCTACAGATTCTTCCTCTTATACAAAAGTATAAAGTGGTACATCTCAACAGAACTGATGCGAGACTTGCCAATAATGGTCAACCTTTGGAGATTCAAAGGCTACGCTGCCGTGTAAATTTTAATGCTCTAAAATTCACTTCTCAAATAGAGGAATTGGGTAAAAGAGTTATCAGCCTTCTTAGGCAAAATGGTCCTGTCCTAGTACTTCATCTAAGATATGAGATGGACATGTTAGCATTTTCTGGATGTACCCAAGGTTGCAACAATGATGAGGTGGAAGAGTTAACAAGAATGAGGTGTGTTTTGCTTTTATCATTAAGATTTAATAAAAGTAGTCATAATTTATTCTCTCATTTGCTCTAATAATTTTATATTTGCAGATATGCTTATCCCTGGTGGAAAGAAAAAATAATAAATTCTGACTTGAAAAGGAAAGATGGTCTGTGTCCTTTGACACCAGAAGAAACTGCTCTTATTTTGACTGCAATGGGAATTGAACGCAATGTCCAGATATATATTGCAGCTGGTGAAATATATGGTGGAGAGAGGAGAATGGCAAGTCTAGCAAAGGCTTTTCCAAAAGTGGTAAGCTGATGAATGCTGTAGCCATGTTCCCTCATTTGGTAATTTTTATCCTTGTTTCCTTACTTGTAAGCCCTTTTGGATTTTCTAAACAGGTTAGAAAAGAGACATTATTGAATCCATCAGACCTTAGGTTTTTCCAGAATCACTCATCCCAGATGGCAGCATTGGATTATCTTGTTTCATTGGAGAGTGACATCTTTGTTCCCACATATGACGGAAACATGGCTAAAGTTGTTGAAGGCCATCGCAGGTATTATTTCAAAACATCAGTTATCTTTTGTTCATATTAACCATTGCAATGTAGTTTTAATAACCCTGTAGGATGTTATTGGAATTCAAATCTTTGCTAGCTAAATGTTTTTGCTGCTTTCTAGATTTTTTTTTCTTTTTCTTAAATGCTTAGAAGTGTTTTTATGGTACCAGCCTTGTGGGATTTTCTCCAAGTATCTAACTTGTGCCCTCTTAGTGCTTTTTAAACTTAAAAAGTCTAAAATTGTTGCCTTTTGTTCCTCAGATCTCTTGGGTTCAAGAAGACAATATTGTTGGACAGAAAGCTTCTCGTTGATTTGATAGATCAATATAGTAGTGGATCACTTGCTTGGGATGAATTTTCATCTGCTGTCAAGGAAACTCATGCAGAACGCATGGGGAACCCAACTAAAAGGCTGGTGATCCCTGACAGACCCAAAGAAGAGGATTACTTCTATGCCAATCCAGAGGAGTGTTTAGAATTGTCGGGCAAACAATTAAGCAGTACGTGAGCATTTACACTAGGAATATTTTGTGACATTCATCATCAGTGTTCTCCCACATTGGTAGTAGCTTTTAATTAACAAAGATCCTTAAGAGAATTCTCTATGGAGGAGTGGTATGGGATTTTGTTCAGAATAGAGGCCATGATGAAAGATTATTTGGGACCTGGTAAAAGAATTCCAAGAAGAGAAGAAAAGCCTGAGAGGATCTATGGATCAACTGGAGGACCAATCATATCTTTATTATATATTATATATAAATATTGCCAAATAATCCACGCAAAATTTATGTATAGAAGAAGCCACCCTACGATTTACAGGGTGAGAACAGATCCAACTGCAACTTACACGAGAGAAACATGCCCACAAAGAGGGAACTGCTGGAGTCATGAGAGGTCAATATCCTTTGCATTTCTCTTGGTTTCCTTTTTTTCTTTTAGTTTTTTTTATTGGATATGTAGTAGTAAGCCCATGGTTTCGTGCTTTCGTGGCCAGAAAAGTAGTACCATTTCTTTTAATATTTTTCTGTTTGCACATATTGTTACCTCATTCCTGTTTTGCGGCGTGCCTATATATATAAATTTATATTTTCAAGGAGATAAAACAGGGAATGAAGTGTGCGAGGTATTAAGTATATACTTTTTGCAAATTACGTAAATGAATTTAAATGTTCCTAGACTGGTAAACTTATTGCTCTTTTTTGGGTGGGGTCTTCATGATAGTTTGGTTCCTCTCTCTCTCTCTCGCAAGCTTTCACGCATGAGTGTATCAACCCTCTTTTAATGCCTTGGCTATTTGTATTTGATGATACAAAATTTATTCCAATTATACTATATGCCTAAGAAGACTTTGGTTTTACATATTAGAAGAATTATTGCATTTGTGGTCCTTTTGACTAGTTCTATTTTGCGCGTGGTGGTTTATTCTTGGTTGTGCCTGGCTTCAGTTGGGAATATTGTATGGTCCCCGATCCACATTCCTATTTCTAGTGTTGAAGACTTAAAAGAGTGGTGACTTAGAAAATGATGGGGGATTGGGACTAAAGGGGCCCTGAAATCAATTTTTGTTTGGCACAACTCATAATAATGAAATTAGCGAAAACGATTTAGTTATTTCCCTTACCTGTTCGGCTGACAATTAATTGTTACGAGATGCCGTTTTTCTCTTTTTCTTTCCAAATAGACAGAATCTCATTGGCTACATTAGCTGACTCGATTAGTTGAAAGGTTTTATGGAGAAAAGACAATCCGAAAATTCCCATCAAGAAAAGAATTTTCAATGGTAGGTAGTAAGTAGCCTAGTAGGTAACCCATCTATAATCCCATTGCACTTTTTCGCCGTGATTTATTTATTTTTTGTTTGTTTTTGATGGAAGCCCTCTGGCCATATTTGATATCAAGGTTGCAACAGCTAAATAATTCAGCACAAATAAATAAAATAAATGAGCTCAAATTCTTTAACTAGAAATTACTATATGAATTTGAAGTTCGTATTAAATTACCATGTAAAATTGAAGACGTTTCTAGTAAAAAAAAAAAATTACATGAAATCCTTAATTTTTATCATGTGTAAAGAATCTATGAACGGTGAGTAAAAAATTAAGGATTCAAGTGCATCAGTTCTAGAGACTTTAGCTGTCGATTCATTTTTTTAATTATGCTTGCGTTTTTTTAAAAATATATTCGTTTTATTCACATAACTCATTTGTTAAGAGAAAAAAAAAAGTTATTATGAGGTAATACCATTACCGTCAAGGATGATGCCACATAGCTTGGAGCCTTACACCTTAGTATTAGAAAATAAGGAATAGTATTAAGTAAAATAATTTCATCATAAGAAATAATAATAATACCATTAAAAAAAGGAAATAAATAATAATATTTAAAGGAAGAAAAAAAAAACATTCAAAACTTCTCTCTACGTACAACTAAGTAAAATATTTTCCAATTTGTGATAAATTCGTAAAATTAGTTGATAATTATAAAATCTCACGTGCAAGCGTCCTATACAGCACAAACAATACAATTTTAATAGGGAATTTTAAAAAAATATGGCTTTTATATCATTAATGTGCAAAAATATGAGAGTTATATTTTTCTTAATTTGTATTGGAAATTTATTAAAGAGAAAGTTAAAGTATGGAAACACAATTAGTAACTAACTAAATATATAGAAATGTCATATTTTTTTTATCATAGTTATGTTTTCTTTGATTTTGAAAGTAATTTTATTTTTATTTTTTTTCATCATTTTTTTATTATTTTTTATTTTTTTTCCTTACTTGTTTTTTCTTCCATTTTTTTTCTTTTTCTTTTTTTTTTTCTATCAAAATTTTTCTTTCTATTTTTTCATTATTCTTCTTTTTTCCATTTTTATTTATTTATCTATTTTTTCTTTCATTTGTATTGTTTTGTTTATTTTCTTCATATTTTTTCAGTTTTTTTTTCATTCTATTTTTTCTTCATTTTTGTATTTATTATTTTCTCCTTCCATTTTTTTTCTTTTTTCACACATATGAGCTTTTTTTTTTCATTTTTTCTACCAATTTTTTCATTCATATTTTTTTTCTTTTCATTTTTCCATTATTTTTCTTCTTCTTTTCATTCTTATTTATTCATCTATTTTTTTTTCATTCATCATTTCTTTTGTTTTTTTTTCATTTTTGTACTTATTCTTTTCTCATTCTATTTCTTTTTTTTTTTCAATTTTTTCACACATATATTTTAACATTATATAATTATTCTACTATTTTTTTTATTTATTATCTTTTATTATTGTAATTTTTTTATAGTATTTTCCACTATATGTAAAAAAAATTGAAATCAATTACTGTAACATTTATAGGAATACCAAAATTTGGAAAGAAAACTAATAAAAATATGACAACGTGAATGGGTAACTGGTTACCTTCATATTCTTTGTGTGTATATTTCTGAGGGTAACTGATTACTTTCACATTCTGGTGTGTGTATATTTATGGTTTCTTTATGGTAACTAGTTACTTATGTTATTGAAATCATAGTTACTTCTTCTTCCTTTTTTAATGAAGTGTTCTTCCATTTTTTCCTTCAAATTTGATGTTTCTTTTCATATTTAATATGAGTAACTCGTCACCTCTCTTAGGTAACTGGTTACCTCTCTTATGGCAGAAAATTATTCATCTCAGGATAACTGGTTACCCCTCCTGGTGCATGTTATTTAACTTAGCTCTATGATTTTTTTTTAAGATCAATCAAGTATCTGGTTACCCTACCCAGAATTTGAAAAAAAACGTACAATCTTAAAAAAAAAAAATTATAATAAATAAATAATAATTTTAAAAACAATTCATATTACAAAAAAAAAAAAAATTGTAAAATAATAAAAAAAAAATTTAATATAAAATTAGTAATATAAAAACAATATAAAAAAAAAAAACCTAAAAAAATAATATTCAAATTACAAACATACTCTTCCAAATTTGATTAAGAGTAAAACTATGGCATAAATTAATTTTTATACAAAAATAAGGGAAAATAAACCCATAAAAGTGAAAATTCTTAAAAAAAAAGCTATAGATTAATTTTTTTTGAAAAAAAACCATATTTTTGCACACTCTATTAAAAATTCCATATAAAGTGTAATTTCCTCGTTTTAATATTTACCCCTTATTTATTAGGGACTCATTCTTTCGATACAACTTTCTACATTATTTTTTACATCAGTTTTAGATCCTTAGATCAAACTCAATCCAAGAGTCAAAATTGAGGCATAATTAAAATAAAAAATTAAACCTAAAATATATTTCTCCTCCCTTCATGATAATATGTATCTTCTTGCCCGTGACAGTCAACCTCGCCATAGTTTCAGCATTACGGCAAACCCATGTCAAATATATAGCGGACCACATCCTTTGATGGCGACCAGCTCTCCGTTTGTCAACAAGATTTCCACTCTCTCCCTCTAGCGGTTGTCGCGGTGTCTCTTCGACGACATTTATGACAATCAGAACTTTGTTCTATAAAGCAATAAGCATATATATATATATATAACATATTATATTGTATAGCATAAAGTAACCACCTACTCTAAAGTAAAGCAATAATAGGACAAATTCTATGATACACCATTTACAAGTTTGTAGTAATCTTCAAAAAATACAAAATCTGAGAGTGAGGAGATTGGGACTTTAGAGCAAAGTTGTTGAGTAAGAGGAGATCAATAGACTAGTGGAGGCATGACGGACACCGACACAACCAGTAGTGAGGAAAGTGGAGAGCTTGTTGACGACGGAGTCACCGTCGCGAGTTGAGTACGATATGGTCGTCGTTGAAGGATGAGAAAGGTTGACCGTCACCGACAAGATAGCAGAGACTATCATGAAGGGAAGAGAGGGATTTTTTAGGTTTAATTTTTTATTTTAATAATGTCCCAACTTTGACCCATTTGAGGAAAACTGGTGTAAAAAATAATGTAGAAAGTTGTGTCCAATGTACATGATTGGTTAAATACTAATTGTTAAAATACAAGCAAGACATAAACACTTAGTAAATTTCACATCTTCGTGAAATTTGAACTTCAATTGTAGGTACTTTAAAATGCATTTTTGGGTCCAAAGTGATGCATGTAGGTGTTGACGCGGTTCTTCGCCAACAGGTAATTATACGAATAAATATGATGGATTAGTGCAAATTAGTGAACCGTAATATGAAAATAATTATATTCTGTATTTGAGAAACTAATAGCATGGGAAGATGGTCACTCCTTTCTTTTTAGGTGGTTCGAAGGTTAAAATCTTTCTAGTCTACCAGTCGATATTATTGATATCTCTTGACTATTTCTTACAGAGTGTTTCTTTACAAAAATATGACAACCCCTTGCACCACCCAGGGTCTTGGTATTTATAGGAAGAAGATGTCTGGGTTGGCAATGGGGTCATCCCGTGATCTCTTTACCCTTCACGTCATCTCTGTGACACTGATGATTAATTCCTAAACTTTGTAGTGAAGTGTGGTCTAATCAACAGGTAAGGAGGGATAATGGGCCGCATGGCCCAAATCAGGCATGGGATGTCTGAACACGCACGTTTATACTGCGTGTCCGAGAATTTAGGAATAGAATAGACACGTGATGTCTGATATATGCACATTTATATTGCGTGGTTGACTTTACAAGGATTCGGGTGTCAGATCTCTGCCGCATTCACGAGCTTAATGTGACGCCAGCTCGTGACACTCATACTTCTGACACAATGCCTCCGAGTAGCAGTTAACTCTCTAATTAGCTCGGGTTGGATAGATGGAGGCCCGTAACAAAGAGCTCTGGGTGGACGATTTACACGTGGCAGATCGAATTAGGCCATTTTCTAGCTCGCCAATAGTGTGCGGATATTTAGGGCGTACATTTGCCCCCCAAGCCCCTGCTCGTGACCCATGACGTCATCTGTGATCTTCACAGCGGGGGCTTTTAAGTTTCCCTTTCGACTCTTCATGTTCCGCCCACTACGTGGGTATTGGACACGTGGAGTGCCATGGTTGGCGACTGTTCGGTTTCCGAGAATTGTATTAAATGGCCTAGCCTGCTTTCGGCCATCGTTTCGCCTCTCGAGTTATGACCCTCGTATCTCGTATTAACTTGATCGAACGGTCCTCGTTTCTTTATGCCTCTTACGTATATATAAGGTTGTCCCTCTTCCATGTTAGCCACCCTTCATTTGAAATATTTTTTCTCATTTTCTCTCCTTTTTAGTCTCAGAAGCTTTCTTCTTCCGGTGATCATCCCAAAGATCCCTACGCTCTCGCCACAAGAGTTTCTTCACCAGTCCAGCTTTAAAGACTCCACCAGGACTCCGATTCCTACACCTTTTGTGACTTTCACACGGAAAATACACTGTAAGTCCTCTGTCTGTTGCATGTTTTGATCTTTCCGTTTTTCTGTTAGGTAAACCTCTTTCTTAGTCGCACACTGTAGGTTGTTTTTGGATGGTTTTTGGTGCATAGGTTTTGATCCTAGGCATATTGACTATACGAGAACATGTCTATGAATGTGATGTTTTATGGCAAGATAATTTTTGGGTAACTTTTTTGGGTAGCTTTAGGGAATGCCTGTTTGGAAAATGGAAGATGAGAAGTTTCTAGGGTACAAAACCGGGTAGCTTAGAGGTCACGCTTCCTAGGCAGTTTTTCTTTTTAAAACTTTCCCTCCAAGGCAAGCATTATCCTGACCCTTCTGACACACAGATCCCGAGCAATCGGGGATCCGTTGGAAACGTGGGCGCGTGACCATGGCAATGCGTGGCTTCACACACCGCGGACTGAGATTTTCTCAGCCAGTGTACAAAAATCACTTCTCGCGCTGTATTCCCGTTTCTATTTTTAGGTCGCCTATTTAAACTTTTCTTCATTCTTGTTCGTTAGGTGACCCGATGGGACCCAGGAAGAACATACCCAAGAAGAGCACGGCTAGCTCGTCATCCCAGCAGGCCAGCAAGGGGAAAGAGGTCGAGGTGGGACCTGACGCCTTCTTCGAGGCAGAGAGGATAGTCTCGAAGATTACGACCCAAGGGAGGGTCAACAAGATCCTGTTGTCCCATAACATCGAAATTGGGACAGGCGCTCTTGTTGCCCGACCTCCCCTCGAGGGCAAGAGGAGCTGCACGCCTCTCGACGAGGAGTTCGCAGCTTGGAGCGATGAACATCTCAAGGCCGGGGCCTTCCTACCTCTGGACCAGTACTTCGCAGATTTCCCGAATTACGTGAAACTGGCTCCCTTCCAACTGCCCCCAAACTCCTACCGTCTGCTGGCAGGGCTGAGGTACCTCTTCCTGAGGCACGAGTGGGAGGTCCCTACACCAGCGGACATCCTTTACTTCTTCTGCCTCAAAGCCAGCTCGGATCAACGGGGGCGAGGCGATGGGTTCTACTATTTGACCCGTTTTTCCAACTCTCCTGCAGTCATCGAGCTGCCCAGCCACCCCAACGACTTCAAGGACTAGTTCTTCATGTTGAAGGGGTTTCGCAACTGCGAGTACCACTACTTCAACCATCCTCATAAGTTCCCTCTATTCTCAGCTCACGAAATCACCATATTGCTTTATTTATTTTCGCGCGTATTGACTTGAACATCATCGTGCAGCCATTTTTGCGAGGACGGCCAAATCAGTGACCCTTGGGGTCAATACGATACCTTGGCGAGGCTCCCACCAAGTGAAAAAGACTACCGCTAGCTTGTATATGATGAGACGATGCTGGCGTGTAAGCTAATTTCTGCGGGCCAGACTCTGGCCTTCAGGAGGTCGCGGGCTATCCCAGTAGCCCGTGAGATGGTGCCTATCCCCGAGGGAGATGCCGTGGACAGTGACGGCGCCGAGCAGGACGAAGAAGACGATGTGCCGCTCGTGCAATGAAGGCGGGCTCCCGAGGCTGCTCAGGGCCTCGACGTGGATCGGGTTCAGTCCGGGGTAGCAGCTGGCCCTTCTGGCCAAGGTAACCCATACCTGTTTAGGGACTTATACAGGGCTGCCGCAGACCTAAGGCTTGCTAGGTTTAACCCAAGCCAGTTCATACATCATCATCGAGATGACCTGGACCTTAACATAACCCTACTTCAGTGTGTTGATCAACTAGTCTTGCGCCATGATATGGGCCGTCCTAGGGGCACCGTAGCAGTAGACAACACCTTGTCCTTTAGGTCGACCTTCTTTGAGGAGTACGGGACCAGCCTTAGGTCGTGGCCCTCCCTTCTGGAGGGTGTAGTCACGCCAGGGCTTAGGCAATACGTAGAGTAGTCCAGTCCTGAGGTGGATCCGGACCCATAATCCCCTCTCATCCGTGAAGTAATAAACTTAGACTCCCCTATAGAAGCTCTGAGGCCGGAGGTCGTGGCAATAGATTCCTCCTCTAGCTCGGAGGGTAGGACCTTTTCAACACACCTTTAGATTTTTCTTGTAATAAAATAACCTTATATGTATACTAACGTTCCCTTCTTTTTATTTCAGGTGAAGAGATGGCACAGCCCAGAAACAACGTCCTGTGATCCATCTTCCAAGGGGGAATCCTCCCTCCGGATCGTCCGGGCCACTGGTCAAGAAACCCCGACTGACTAAGAAGACTCCTCCTTCCAGGACCACCTCCAAGTCTCCCGCCAAGGGGAGGGGCCAGGTCCCTGCAGCCACAGAGAACATTCCCCCACCTCCCCTGCGACCTCCAGCCCTTACTCCGGAACAGGAGGCACCAGCTGGAACCCCGCCAGTTCCCACTCCCACCGTGTGCATCCCGGCCAACACCCAGGACCTGGAGAAAATCCCCGAGGCCTTCCGAGGGACGGTCTATGAGACCACGAGCTATACGGTGGAGCATTATTACAATGCCACCCGAGAATGTCATGGAGTCTTCGTTGGGGATGACCCTCACGGTAAGTTTACTTAGTTAAATTTCTTTGCTTTCTTCCTAGCACGTGCCTTACTATCTATATCTTTGCAGGCAGCTTTGGCCTTACACCACAGCATAGCTCGGTCCAGGGCCAGGATTGATGAGATCAGGGGCGAGTTCCAGACTGCTCAGGCCGCTCTCGCATCTGCCCAACAGCAAGAGCAAAGTGCCAAGGCTGCCCTGATGGCTGCCAAAGAAAGCGAAAAGGCCGCACAGATCACCTTGGTCGCTGCAAAGACCGAGCTCGAGGAGGCCAAGGCGAAGCAGTTGGAGGCCAAGGCCGCCATCGTGGCAGAGAGGGCGTCTTCCAGCTCCTCCATGGAGGTCATGCTCTACCATTGCTGGGCCTTTAACCAGGATGGCGACTTCTCCTTTTTGGCGCCCGAGGTGTGGGAGCCATTCCTTGAGAAGTTCAAAGTCTGTCTTCAACAGGAGCTGCCTTCTGAGACTGGGGAGACTTCCGTTGCTGGCGAGCAAGAGACCGAGGGGGTGACCTCGGCGGAGCGGCCTGGGGGGGCCTAGCACTTTTTTTATTTTTCTTTTTTTATTTATCTGTAATCATTTATCACGAGGTTTTTCCTCCTCGAGACAATTGATTTCAGTTACCCTGAATTTCATCATTTATTTTTCTTTTTAATATGATGTGATTTATAAAAATCTAGTTCGCGTTAGTTTATTGAATTTTTCTTCGAAACTACAAAGCATTGCCAGTCAATTTCAACCAACTTCTGAGTTTTAGGACCTGGTTATGTCCAAGACATTAATTTTTAAAAACTTAGTTCGCGTTAGTTTTATCAACACCTCGTGTTCTTTAGGACAAACATTGGATCAACTTAACTAACTTCTAAGTTTCGGGACCTGGTTATATCCAGGGCATTTATTTAAAAACTTAGTTCGCGTTAGTTTTATCGACACCTCGTGTTCTTTAGGAAAAACACTGGTTAGTCAATTTAACTAACTTCTAAGTTTCGGGACCTGGTCGTATCCAGGACATTTATTTAAAAACTTAGTTCGCGTTAGTTTTATCGACACCTCCTGCTCTTTAGGAAAAACACTAGTTAGTCAATTTAACTAACTTCTAAGTTTCGGGGCCTGGTCGTATCCAGGACATTTATTTAAAAACTTAGTTCGCGTTAGTTTTATCGACACCTCGTGCTCTTTAGGAAAAACACTGGTTAGTCAATTTAACTAACTTCTAAGTTTTAGGACCTGGTTGTATCCAGGATGTTGATTTAACAACTTAGTTTGCGTTAGTTTTATCGACACCTCGTGCTCTTTAGGAAAAACACTGGTTAGTCAATTTAACTAACTTCTAAGTTTCGGGACCTGGTCGTATCCAGGACATTTATTTAAAAACTTAGTTCGCGTTAGTTTTATCGACACCTCCTGCTCTTTAGGAAAAACACTGGTTAGTCAATTTAACTAACTTCTAAGTTTCGGGGCCTGGTCGTATCCAGGACATTTATTTAAAAACTTAGTTCGCGTTAGTTTTATCGACACCTCGTGCTCTTTAGGAAAAACACTAGTTAGTCAATTTAACTAACTTCTAAGTTTTAGAACCTGGTTGTATCCAGGACGTTGGTTTGCGTTAGTTTTATCGACACCTCGTGTTCTTTAGGAAAAACATTGGTTAGTCAATTTAACTAACTTCTAAGTTTCGGGACCTGGTTGTATCCAGGACATTTATTTAAAAAACTTAGTTCGCGTTAGTTTTATCGACACCTCGTGCTCTTTAGGAAAAACACTGGTTAGTCAATTTAACTAACTTCTAAGTTTTAGGACCTGGTTGTATCCAGGACGTTGATTTAACAACTTAGTTTGCGTTAGTTTTATCGACACCTCGTGTTCTTTAGGAAAAACACTGGTTAATAAATTTAACTAACTTCCAAGTTTTAGGACCTGGTTGTATCCAGGATATATGCCCCCCAAGTAAACAGAAAGGGATCTTTCTTGGTTACTTGGAACACGGTCTTCTAACACTACCCGCACACAGAAACATACAATGATATACAAAAGTACTTCTCATTTTTTAATAAAACAAGGTGGCTTTCATAATTAAGCCTTACAAGAGTGTGACTATTGATAATATTTCTTTAGGTGTATAGCGTTCCATGTCCGTGGGACTGCTTCTCCATTAGGTCGAGCTAGTTTAAAGGTTCCTTCCTTCTCAACCTCTATTATCTGATAGGGTCCTTCCCAGTTTGGTCCCAAAACTCCATCCTTGGGATCCTTACCGGCTAAGAAGACTCTTCAGAGCACCAGGTCGCCTAAGTTAAAGATGCGTCTCTTGACCTTTGAGTTGAAATAACGAGTGATCTTTTGTTGATAATGCGCGAGCTACAGCTGCGAAGCTTCTCGTTTTTCGTCAATTAGGTCGAGGGATGCACTGAGCAATTTTTCGTTCTTGTCTTGGTCAAACGCCCAGACTCTATGCGAGGCTATCTTCGTTTCGACAGGAAGGACGACCTCGCTCCCGAAAGTCAGGGAGAAAGAGGTGTGACCCGTCGAATTTTGGTGTGAGGTCTAGTACGCCCATAACACCTGGGGGAGCTGTTCAGGCCAAACTCCCTTGGCTTCATCCAACCTCTTCTTAAGGCTCGCTTTTAGTGTCTTGTTCACAGCCTCGACCTGTCTATTAGCCTGGGGGTAGGCCACGGAGGAATTTTTTTTAATTATGCCGTGCCTCTCGCAGAATTTGGTGAAGAGATCGCTATCGAATTGGGTTCCGTTATCCGACACGATCTTCTTTGGCAGCCCGAATCGACAGACAATATTCTTAACCACAAATTCGAGGACCCTCTTTGATGTAATCGTCGCCAGGGGCTCTGCTTCTGCCCATTTCATGAAGTAGTCAATAGCCACCACCGCATAGCAAACTCCTCCTTTTCCTGTGGGCAGGGCACGATCTAAATCAATTCCCCAGATCGCGAACGGCCACGGGGACGAGATCATCTTCAGCTCGACTGGAGGGGCTCGGGCGACCATGGCGAACCGTTGGCACTTGTTGCACTTTTGGACATAAGAAATCGAGTCCTTCGATAGAGTTCGATAGAGTGGGCCAATAATATCATTGCCTTAATATCTTCAAGGCCAGGTTTTGCCCCCCAGCGTGATCTCCACAAAATCCCTCATGCATCTCCTGCAGAATAGTTTTTTGCTTCGCCTGGCAGAACACACCGCAGAAGAGGTAAAGAAAGACCACGTCGGTACAATGTCCTGTCTACCATTGCATACCTTGTAGCTTGGTAAAGTATCCTCCTCGCGTCGTTTCGCTCTTCAGGTAACTTTCCTGTTGTGAGGTACTCAACTATGGGAGTCATCCAGGTCGGCCTAGCATCGATCATCTCGACCTCCCTCCCAGTTTCCTCTATGCTTGGCCTTTCCAAGAATTCCACCGGTACCAGGCCCAAGGTTTCGGCCTCCCCAGACATGGCGAGCTTTGCTAAGGCGTCAGCATTGGCATTCTGCTCCCGAGGTATCTGTTCAACCAGGCTGTGCTCAAATGCGGACAGCTCCTTTTTTACCTTGGCCAGGTAGGTCGCCATCTTGGTTCCCCGCGCTTGGTATTCTCCTGATACCTGATTTACCACGAGCTGGGAATCGCTATAGCACTGGACGGAGCTGGCCTTTAGTTCCTGGGCCACCCTTAGCCCAGCCAATAAAGCTTCGTACTCGGCCTCGTTGTTGGATGCTTCGAATCCGAACAGTAATGCAGAGTGGAAACGATGTCCCTTCGGGGATATTAAAATGACCCCAGCTTCAAATCTTTTCTCGTTAGACGAACCGTCCACAAAGACTTTCCACGAGGCTCGTACCGATTCTTCCACTGGTTCCTCTTGGAATCCCGTGCACTCTGCTACAAAATCAGCCAGAGCTTTGCTTTTGATCGCAGTTCGCGGCATGTACAATATCTCAAATTGGCTGAGCTCGATAGCCCACTTCAAAAGATGCCCCGATGCCTCATGTTTCTGCAAAACCTGCCTTAAAGGTTGATTGGTTATGACGTGGATTAAATGGGACTGTAAGTACGACTTGAGCTTTCTAGAGGCCATGATAAGGCAAAATGCCATCTTTTCAATCATCGGATATCTAGACTCGGCTTCGAGAAGCCTCTTGCTAATGTTCTAGACCGACTTCTGAGATCGGTCCTCCTCACGAACCAGCACGGCGCTGGCTGCATCTTCCGTTACAGCTAGGCAAAGAAAAAGAGGCTCTCCTGCTGTTGGCTTAGATAACACAGGCGGCTCAGCTAAATGTGCTTTTAGGTCGACGAAAGCACGCTCACACTCATCGGTCCACTCGAATTTTTTATTTCCCCGGAGCAGGTTATAGAATGGCAAACACTTGTCGGTTGATTTGGGAATGAACCGATTAAGGGTTGCCACCCTTCCTGTTAGACTTTGGACGTCTTTTCGCGACCGGGGTGATGGCATCTCGAGTAGCGACCTGATTTTATCGGGGTTTGCCTCTATTCCTCTGGTGTTGACTATGAAACCCATAAATTTTCCTGACGCAACCCCAAAGGTACACTTTTGGGGATTCAGCCTCATACCGTACTGTCTTAAAATCTTAAAACATTCCTTCAGATCGGGGACATGGTTATCGGAAGTTTTTGACTTGACCAACATGTTGTCAACATACACTTCCATGTTTTTCTCGATCTGATTAGCAAACATCCTGTTGACCAATCTTTGATACGTAGCTCCTACATTCTTCAGCCCGAAGGGCATAACCTTGTATTAATAAACGTTAGTTGGGGTCATGAAGCTAGTGTGTTCCTGGTCCGCAGGATTCATGGTGATCTAGTTATAGCCCGAGTATGCATCCATAAAGGACATAAGCTTGTGCCCTGCAGTGGCATCTACTAATTGGTCAATTCTCGGCAAGGGGAAGCAATCTTTGGGGCAGGCTTTATTCAGATTGGAAAATTCGATGCAGGTCCGCCACTTCTCGTTGGGCTTCAGGACCAAAACAGGATTGGCGACCTAGATCGGGTATTTTGCCTCGCGAATAAAGCCGCACCTTAAGAGTCAAGCTACCTCCTCTTCTAAGGCCTCAGCTCGGGTCGTGCCTAGGCGCCTTTGTTTATGGGACTTTGCTAGCACGTTTTTGTCCAAGTTGAGGGTGTGCATGATGACGCTTGGGTTGATCCCTATCATGTATTTATGAGACCAGGCGAACACATCTAGATTCTCTTGTAGTAATCTCAGCAGCTCCACCTTTCTCTCATTACACAGGTTTTTCCCGAGCTTTACCACCTTTGAGGGGTCTTTCGGATCGATGCTCACCTCTTCGAGTTCTTCGATGGCCTGGAGCTCGGATCTATCTTCGCCTATCCTAGGGTCGATATCATCATTCAAGGTGATACTTTCCCCATTGGCTTATTGAGGTTTTTCTATCTCAGGAATAGGTCCTACTTCTTGAGATTCCTTGTGTCCGCTTTGAATGGTCATCGTTCGCTGCCCGGGTCATGATTTTCCCTTCATGGAAATGCTATAGCATTCCCTGGCAGTGAGCTGATCACCTCAGACCGTACATATCCCCGTAGAGGAGGGGAATTTGACTGCGAGATGGCGGATAGAAGTTATGGCCTCAAATGCCATCAACGTAGGTCGGCCCCGAGATAGTTCAGGGCCCCTCTCCCAAGGTTATTACTAGCTCGATTGTTCCTATCACTGCTGACCCTTCTCCAAAAAATCCATACAGCATCATGGAGGTGGCCTTTAGCTCGGTGACAGACAATCCCATTTTCTCCAGCGTAGACCGAAACAGCAGGTTCACCGAACTCCCATTATCGACTAGTAGCCTCCTAAATCTCCGGTTGGCGAGCTGGGCGGTTATGACTAGAGGATCAATATGGGGGAACTGGACGTGACCAGCGTCCTCCTCAGTAAAAATGATTGGTTGCCTTTCCAATCGTTGTTGTTTGGGTAGATGCTGCTCCGGAATGAATTCCACTCCGTTGTGAGCCTTCAACTCATTGACATATCTCTTTTGGGCACCTCTGCTCGCGCCGACCAAATGGGGGCCTCCGGAGATTATGGATATTTCTCCTCCTATTACAGAAGGAGGGGTATCCTGGCTTATCCGGGGCCCGGGCTGATTTACCAAAGCTTTCGGGGCTGGCTGACTAGTAGGAACCTGGTTCCGCGCATATTGAGCCAAAGGTCCGGCTCTAATGAGTGTCTCGATTTCATCCTTCAAATGCCTACAATCGTCAGTGTTGTGGCCGATGTCATTGTGGAATCGAAAGAACTTGGAAGGTTCCCACTTAGCCTTCTGGTGCTTCAAAGGATCTGGCTTTTCCTAGGGGAGGCAGGCAAAGTTTGCTAGGAAAATGTGTTCCCTAGTGTTTGTGAGCTCGGTGTAAGCCGCGTAGACTGGCTTAAACTTTTCCACGGGCTTGTTCTTCTTTGGACCGTGCTGGCCGCCCTCGCCGCTCCCTTTTCTCTTGCCTCCACCCCCTTGGTTATTCTGGGTAACAGTTTGAGTCATTTTTACGACATCTGTTTCCACTCCAACGGGCTGATCAAGGGTTTGGCTGGTTCCTGCGACTGATGCTTGCGCCTCTTCCAGGTTTATCCATTCCTAGGCCTTGTTTAGGAATTCATCCACGGTGCTGACACCTCTTCCCTGTATCTGTTTCCACAGCCCGCCTCCAACGAGGATTCCAGTCCTTAAGGCCATAAGCTTGGAACTATCGTCCGCGTCCCTGGCTTGAGCTGCGACGTTTGCGAACCTGCTCAGGTAAGCTTTCAAAGGTTCCCCGAGCTGTTGCTTAACGTTCGCCAGGGTGTCAAATTTGACGCAGGCAGCTTGAGAAGCTCGGAATGCCCTCTTGAAGTCAGCAGAAAAATTCTTCCACGAGCTGATGGAATGCTTTTTACACTGCTTGAACCACTACCTAGCTGGCCCGGTCAGGGTGGAAGGGAATATCAAACACCTCAGCTCGGGGCCGATATTATGGGCCATCATCAGGGTATTGAACATACCCAAATGATCCGATGGGTCTCTGTTTCCATCAAATTTAGACAGGTGGGGCATCCGGAAACCCGGCGGGTATGTTGTGGCTGCTATGTTGGAGGCAAAAAGCTCGAGTTCGTCCCCCGAGTCATACTCGTCCTTCTCCTTTTCTGACAAGAGCTTCTTCATTAGCTCCTCCATCTGAGCTAAACGTTCTAGGGTCTGGTCCTTAATCCCTTGGTTATTCTGGGGCTGTTCAACAGCTCCAGTTCCATTGTATGCGTTAGGCAGGTTATTGTCCCTCCAAGTTTGAGCTTGGTTAGGTGGGACATTCCCACTGTCACGTACTTTGGAAAGACCATCCTCTCGACGAGCATGAATTCCATTTCTGGCCGGACTCCTCCTCTGCGAGTTGAGGCGATTTCGAAGGTCAGCCCTCGAGGTGGCCCGAGGGCTTTGCGCCGAACTCAAGTGATTACGCAGGTCTCCACTGGATCTGTCACTTCGGTGGCTCCCGTTGGAAAAGCTTGGAGCCCGCTGCTGGGGGTGAGGATCCAGGACCTCCCCACGTGCACAGGGGCGATGGGAAGGACCGGCGGGAGGAGGATTTCTTCTGCTACTCCCGTGTGTTGGAATGTCTCGAACTGGTTGGGGAGGAGACAAATATCTTATCGGCGACGGGGGATACCTAACTGGTGAAGCGATCCTAGTCCCATCCGGGCGGATCAAATTAGATCGCAGCCGCTCTACTCCACCATCTCTAGCATCCTGCGCCCGACGGTCTGACCGCGGCACGGGAAGGCTGGTCGGAGCAGGTTGTCTGCGCGAGCCTTCTCCAGATATCCTCCGTGAGCTGCCACGAGCCCTTCTGGGCGCGTTCAACGGTGGAATCGAGCTAGGAGTCGAGGTTCTGACTGATCGGCTGAATTGCTGATTAGTCCTGGGAAACTCCTCGAACATAGCTTCCTGGTTATGGTGTGACATGGGTGCATAACTCGGGGTTGAGGTTCTGATCGATTGACTAGGTTTCGACCAATTATCCCTGCGGGACTTGTGAGTCCCACTTTGCCTCTTTCTGACGTTAACGTCGGTTACAAGAGGGGGTAGCCGGGCCAAGACTTCTTTGATTTTCTTACTTTCTCTGGATAGCTGACCCCTTAACTGTATGTTCTCCATCTCTATCGCCATTAGGAAACTCGGCTTCAGATTTGGCGGTCGGGGCGCCGAACTCCCGGTGTCGTCCTGGCCCATCGGCTGCTTTCCCGATTGCTGCTGGACCTCGGGGTTTGGTTCGTCGGATATGGTGGCATGGTGGGCCTCCTGCCCATCATGTTGATCCGCCTCGTTACCATGCCTCGAATGAGTAACCACCATGATCAGGCTTTTGTGATAGCACCAATCTAAATCCTCTCAATGAAAGCACCAAACTATTGACGCAGTTCTTCGCCAACATGTAATTATACGAATAAATATGATGGATTAGTGCAAATGAGTGAACCGTAATATGAAAATAATTATATTATGTATTTGAGAAACTAATAGCATGGGAAGATGGTCACTCCTTTCTTTTTAGGTGGTTCGAAGGTTAAAATCCTTCTAGTCCACCAGCCGATATTATTGATATCTCTTGACTATTTCTTACAGAGTGTTTCTTTACAAAAATATGCCAACCCCTTGCACCACCCAGGGTCTTGGTATTTATAGGAAGAAGATGTCTGGGTTGGCAATGGGGTCATCCCGTGATCTCTTTACCCTTCACGTCATCTCTGTGACACTGATGATTAATTCCTAAACTTTGTAGTGAAGTGTGGTCTAATCAACAAGTAAGGAGGGATAATGGGCCGCATGGCCCAAATCAGGCGTGGGATGTCTAAACACGTACGTTTATACTGTGTGTCTGAGAATTCAAGAATAGAATAGACACATGATGTCTGATATATGCACGTTTATATTGCGTGGTTGACTTTACAAGGATTCGGGTGTCAGATCTCTGCCGAATCACGAGGTTAATGTGACGCCAGCTCGTGACACTCATACTGCTGACACGATGCCTCCGAGTAGTAGTTAACTCTCTAATCAGCTCAAGCTGGATAGATGGAGGCCTGTAACAAACATCTCTGGGTGGACGATTTACACGTGGCAGATCGAATTAGGCCCTTTTCTAGCTCGCCAATAGTGCACGGATATTTAGGGCGTACAGTAGGTATCTAAGGGTTCCAAAAAAGTTTGGTAGCATTTGGAGCATTTTTAGGACCTTTGAAAGTGTCCAAAAACAGAGAGGGTGGCGATACGTCGCCGAGACGTCACTACCCAAGAAGCGTAGCATCGCTTGATCCTTAGAGTTTCAAAAAATCCTAACAGGTGACGCATCGTCTGCATGTAGGCGATTTATTGCCTACATGCGATACATCGCCTCCATGCCTACATGCAGGCGACGCGTCGCCTACTCTTAATGATGTGCTTTATAAGTCTAATCCAATTGGTTAGACCTAATGACGGTGTCTACTCTATATAAGGGTCAAAATAGTGTTTTGAAAAGCTTGATCACTCTCTCCAATCTCTCTCTACCCTCTCTCTCTAGCTCCAAGAATCTCTAGTTTTCTCCAAGAACTCTCAAAGAAAGTGCTTGACTTTGAGAGTTTAAGGCTTATTCAATAATCTCAATCCTCATTTCCTCTTAGAAAAGACATTAAGCATCCATGGTGGCTAGGAAATAGAGTATTAGGACAATGTTTTGCAAAGTGTATAAGCCTTGGATTTGTGATTTTTCTTTGTTCTAAAGGATTGCTCAAAGTGGTGGTTTTTGCCTAGGTTTTTGAAGCTTCATCAAGGTTGAAGAAGATCATTCATCTACTTAGGTTTGCAAGTTCTTTCCTAATTCTTTTTTAGTCTCCGTCAATCCATTTTTTGTGTAGATTCTAAATTTTGAGGTGGTATTATCTCACTCTCCCCCAATCGTACATGCCTATTTATTATGGTTAATGAGGGATGTCAAACACACATAGAAGAAGAAGAAGAAGGAACCACATATCAAGTGTCATTGCTTACTTCTCGTATAATTAAACGAACAACCAATCTAAAAGCTTTGACATAAACTCGATCTTCTGAACCGTTCTCTACACCTCAAAACATGTGTGAGCATGTAGAGAAACTATGGGCAATTTATGTAATTCACAAAATATTCTCAACACATGAGATCTTGGAATAACAACTAAGAAAATAGTTTCCAGGTTTAGAGAAAATAATAGGATATTTTTTTCTTTATGAAATAAAATAAAATAGGTTTCCTAAAAAACCTGAAATAAATAAAATAGTCAAAGACTAAGTCATACACTCATGCACTTATACTTCAATCACATTGTATGTGTCTTAACTATTTTTATTTATTAATTCATTTACTAGATCAATTTTAGAAGCCTAGATCTTTTCCACCTTTCTATGCGAAAATATTATTTTATTTATTTATTTCATAAAAAATATTATCCATTGCATATGCTTTGATGTCACCGTTCCTAACAATTGAATGGTTTATGAAGCCACACATTGAAGTACAACTCAATATGAATTGGGAAGTACGCAATTGAAATCTGTCACTTCAATAGAAGTAGAGCAAAGTATTATTTCTGAGGGCCTAATGGCATTTTTTTTTCAAGGGATTGTATTGCAAAAAAAAAAAAAACTTCTAATCTTAGACAATTAAATTTTTTGTAAGTGTAACCAATAACAAAAATATAAGAGCACTCTCAATTAATACTCTACTCTATTATTTTAAATTCCTCATCAAAACATCAATATTTTTATTTTATCTCTAACTTTTACATTACACGAAACATTATCTTATTTATATTTTTTCTCTATATTATTTAAATATTATATTTATAAATATCTTTATCAATTAAAATAATAGAAAAATAAGATAAAGAATAAGAGAATAATTAATTTACAAAGAGGAAGAATGAAAATAACTAAAATAATAATAAAAAATAATTGAAGAAAAGGTAAACCTTAGCTACATATGGAGTTGGAAATATGGTGAGCTAAAATAAAATAGTGGTTTAACTCATCCAATAAGTGTATTTTTAATGATTTTGAGCTAAATTTTATAACTTTAGTTATTATAACTCATCTATTGTGAGTGCTCTAATAGAAAAAAAAAAAAAAAGATCGAGGCTTCATTAGTGCTTCCACGCCACGCATAAGGAAAATGCTAGACACTATCAATAGTGTGAGATAAATAGTTTAGACTAAAGATCATGTTCTTAAAAGATTCCTCCTTTAAATAAAAAGGTAAAATTTGAAAAATGAAGTTGAACATCCTTGCGTGGATATAAAGTCAGTTAAAAGATTACAAAAACATTATTACCAATAATAAGAATACTTAGAGAGAGTAAGCTTTCTATTAAATTACCAATTTTTTATTTTTTATTTTTTGAAAAAGAAGGTGCGTCCATAGCACAAGAAGCAAATTATGAGATTGATAACCAATTTGGAATTGAACCATTCCAAACAATCTCATTATCTAACTTTAGTGCTCTTTTAACGATTTGGTGAGCCAATACATTGGCTTCTCTAGGAACATAATAAAGATTCAAACCAGAGAAAGAAGATAATAAAGTATTAATATCCTTTACAATATCTAAAAATGGAGACAAATACTGAGAAGAATGCCCAACTCTATCAATTACAACTTTAGAGTCCATTTCAACAAGATCAATATGTAACGAAATTGCACTACACCACTTAAGGGTCCATAAAAGTGCATGAGCTTCCATGACTATTGGCAAGTAATTTCCTCTTGTGATAGCTGCCAAACTAGCCAAAATTTTTCCTTTATGATCTCGAACCACAGCTCCGAAACCTATTTTGGCACTTTTAACATTTATTGCTACATCTATATTTACTTTTAGTTTATTAGTTGGGAGAGGAATTTATTGAATTTTCGATCTCCTGACTTTGCCTTTCTTGACAGAGTTATATTTTCTTGAGCTTCACAATAGTTTTCAAGGTAAGAAGCAGCCCAACTCGGTACCTCCTTAAGAGGAATAGCTGAATTCCTGAAAAACATAGAATTTATGTTGTTCCAAATAGCCCAAATTAAACAAAAAAAGTTGTTAAATCTCTGACTTTGTAAGAATTCAAAAGCACACAAAATAAATTATGATATGTCCAGGTTTTGATGCATCCTATAAAAGCCTATAAATTCATAATTCTTCCAAATTTTTGAGCTTTGGAACAATTCAGCAATGCATGCGATGCTGCTTCATAATTAGCATCACAAAAAGCACATGTTGGGTCATGCAGAATTTTCTTTGAAACAAGATTAGAAGTAGGTGGTAACAGATGGGAAAAAACTCTTCAAATAAAATATTTAATTTTGGATGGTACATTGGAGTGTCAAAGGTGTGACCACCATTTTTAGAACATTTTTTATTGGAAGAAGAAGGAGCAAGATTAGAGGACATAGCAAAATGATAAGCACATTTGACAAATAATAGTCCCAAAGATGTTTGACTCCAAATAAGGGAATCAGTTTTATGTAAGGAAGTAAGAGGAATAGTAAGAATTGAAGACACAATAACACCAGAAAAATATTTATTCAATTTATTAACATCTCAACAACCAGATGGAGAAATAAAAAAAGAAACAAAATCTGAAGGTGGGGAGGTCTGCCAATTATATGATATATACAAAAAATTAGGAATCTCATTGTCTTGAGTAGCTCTAACTGAAGTATCATTTCCAATTTTCCATATTAAGCCCCTATTAAGAAGGTCTCTTTCCCAAAGCAGACTTTGCCAAACAAAAGATGGAGAATGACATTTTTTAGCTTCTAAAAAATTATTTAGGTTAAAATATCTAGCTTTTAAAATTCTAACTAATAAAGAATTATGATTTTGAAGGATTCTCCAAGTTTGTTTAGTTAACATTGCCTAATTAAAATGAGTTAAAGATCTAAGCCCTAGATCCCCAAAAAAATTTGGAACAACAAAAAAATGACCACTTTTTCCAATATATTTTAGCTCTTGTTGAGCTCCACTAGAACTTAGCTATTAAAGATTCTATTTTATTACAAATATTTACAAACATGACATTACATAAGATAATATAGCCTGAATAACTGCCTTAATTAGTAAAACTTCTCTACCGCCGTAGAGAAACATTTATTATTCCAAAAGTGTGCAAAAGCTTTGACCTTATTCGAAAACTTTTAGTCTCTTTTATTGGAACTTAAATTTAATAATCATCATGAATGATTAATTCTAACTAGTTTCTTGAATCAGCCAACTTCTTATATCACAAAAAATGAAAAACGGTAATGATATTACCAATCTTTCGTTCGATCCAATGTTTTGGGTTATGGGGTTTGAACACATGCTCCAATGTTTTGGGTCATGTAACTAAACTCTAAACTAAAAACATGATGTGTTCGGCTATTCAATTTCCCTTGAATGTTAATTTTAAATTCTAACAATAACATCATTATTATTAGATTAATTGGTGTCAAAACTTATTTATCTTTATAATTTTTTACACTTAACTCTCTAATTTTTATTTTTCATGGCAATACCTCTTAAACCATCATTCTGTTGACAAATTGATAGTTCTGTGTTCCGTTATTTGCTAACATAGACACACATGACTATATAAAACAAATGAATTGTGAATAAAAATTAGGGGTTTAAGTATAAGAAATTGTAAAGATAGGAAAGTTTTGCCACTAATTTCTCTTTAGGAGTAATTAATAAATTATGATATGACAATGATTTAGATGGTCACTTGTATTTATGTTGGCAAATCATGGAGTGAAACTAGCTAGACTATCAATTTGCCAAAAATGGTGGTTTGAGAGGTTTACCCTCCAAAATTAATTATTGGGGTCTAAGTGTAACAAAATGTAAAAATTAGGAGGCTTTGACGCCAATTACTCTTATTATTATAATGTTTTTTTTTAAAAAAAAAATTGCAGCGAAAATCAATAAGTAGTCTAAAAAGTTGCACATAAATTACTAAGTAGTTTTTTTAGAGGCAAAAATCAGTAAGTAGTCTAAAATAGTACACTTAAGTCACTAAGTGGTTTTTTTTGTGGCAAAAATCAGTAAGTAGTTTGACATGTTGCAAAAGTCATATTTTACACAAATTTTGTCTTAATTTTAATTAATTAATAAAAATATAAAAAAAATACATTTCTAACTTTGAAAAATTATTTGAAATACGTATTAAAAATAAAAAATAATTCAAAAATTCTAACATGAAAAAATTATTTAATTTTACTTAAACTAAGTTTTCAAAAAATATACAACTTAAATTGAATTAAAACTTAGTTTAAATTGAATCAAAACTTAGTTGAATTAAAATTACATAATTTTTTTATGTTAGAAATTTTAATTTATATTTATTTTTAAAACATATTTCAAATAGTTTTTCAATATTAGAAACATATTTTTAGGTTTTTATTTATTAATTAAAATTAAGATAAAATTAATGTAAAATGTGGCTTTGGAAACTAAAAAAATACTTAGTGATTTAAGTGCAATATGTTAAATTATTTATTTATTTTTACCGCCAAAAAAACTAATCAGTGACTTAAGTGCAATATTTTAGACTAATTTTTATCAAAAAAAAAAAAAAAATTAACTTTTAAATGTAACTTTTTAAACTATATACCGATTCTCCAAATTTTCTAAAAGTAAAATTACTTATTTATTTATTTTACGAACTTTTTCTATAGTAATGCCTCAAAGTTTACAAAACTCTTAATCTAATACCAATTTTTTGATTTGGCGTCAACTCAATCAGTTTCACATTGGACTGGAGAAATTATTTATGTTTTGGTCATTTTTATTTTACTAGTAAAATATATAGAAATACATTCTCACACGAGATGTAGAAGTGGGTAATGTTGCTGGACTATTGTTATTTGTCTTCTATCTTAACTTAGGAGTTTTTATTTATCTTGTTCGTCAAATTACAAATTTTTGAGATAATTAGAGAACTCGAAACGCAAGTCATGTAAGTTCTGTACCTCTATTTATAGAGAAAATGAAGCAAATTAATTCCTTAAAACTTTCAATATAATAGGTTTTTTTTTTCGGCCACTTTCAATAAATAGTTAAATGTACAACAAAACTGACAATTCCACAGGCATATGCGTCTCTCGTTTTATTAGTTACCTATTCAAGAAAGGGGGAAAAGAATTGTGCATATGAAATAATACTAGTCATGTATTTTTTTTTGAGAAATTTTTATATATACTGAAAATAAAAAAAAAAAAAAATTCAGTATTTACGGTATTCCCATTTTCTTATAAATTTATGGTAAAATCGAAGTCCTAAAGCCCAAAACCCAATATCACATATGCGGTAAATCCCAACCCACAAATCTAACCCATTACAACCCAACCTATTTTTGTAACATGTTGTCTTCATCTCAGTTGCAGAGATCTCCAAAGCATCTGAAATATCCGAAAACCCATAAGCAAATCAAAAATTGATTCAAGAGTTTACAAATTCGTGAAGTTTGGGTAAAATCAAATTTTTTCTACTGTAATCTACTGCGAAATTTCTGAATTGATGTGTCTACAAAAACAACTACACGGCATAAAAACATCTATTGTGTGGTAAGTTACATTGTTCGTCTATTTTGTTCTTGGTACATGTTGCATCTATAATAGATAATTAGTTGGAGTTTAGAACTTTCGAAACTCACTAAGACAATCTAGCAAAATCATATAGTTTGTCACAGTTCTCCACAGAATCATAGACATATATTACCATGGTAACAATTGTAAAACATGAAAACCTTTTATAAAAAAAAATATTGCAATATTATAATGATCTTTCTTAGAATTTCTCCAATTTATTGTAAAAATTTATTAATCTTTAAGTAATTTGCTCTTTCTTGTGCAGAATTTGGTAGTTTATAACCCATAATGTGAGGAGTTTATATGTTAAATTCTTATTTTAATGGTGGATGTGTTTAACGAATAGCTTTTGTTGACTTTGAGATCATTCTTCTTTACCGTAACAAGATATTTGTTTTTGCTAAATCTTTGATGCTCCTATTTGGTTTTGTAATGAAAATATAAAGAATCTTTACATATCAATCTAATTTTTCATTTTTATTCATTTGCAGACATGAATCCAATAACATCTTTGGTGTATTATGATGGTCATTGGAATAAAAATAATGTGTATGAGGATTTCAAAATGCTTGGAGTGTTAATACCATTAGATTGCTCATTTACAATACTAATGAATATCTTGTCTAAAAAGTTGTCTACCATTCTGTCAATAGAAAATGCAACAATTGAATACTAGATTGTAGAAACATTGCCTCCATTGAAGATCAATAGTGATAGCTCTATACAATTCTACTTGGAGTGCAAAAGAAATGACAAAACACTCACACAATACCCTTTGATAGTTTCTGTAACAAAGAACAGCCAAACAATCACCTGTGGAGCACTTCAAAAGATGAGTTCTAATGTTGCTTCAAGTAGTAATAATATTTTTAATATAGTGAATGATATTTCAGACACATCAACATTCTCTATAGATGAACCTCAAGAACTACCAAATTTTATTCAATTGGCAGATCAAATTACAGATTTGATTTTGGAGAAGGAACAATATGAATCAATTCTTGAACACATCGGAACAGAAACTACAGTTATAACTCATGCGATTTTTGATGGAATAAGAGAAAAACAGGTATAAAAAAACAAAGAGGTTCTTACAACAACAATTGGTCTTTATGCCATAAAATTTTTTTTCCAGTTCAAGGTCCACAAATCTTGCAAAAAGAATATTAGTTGAAGTGCCTTGATTCATAATGTACGTGGTCATTTTGTGCTGCAGGAAATGGAAAGACAGATATGTTCCAAGTTAGGAAGTTCAATCGTGCCCACACATGTTCCTTGGACATTATTCTTGGAGATCACCGCCAAGCTTCAAGTAGTATGGTTGGGAATGTTGTGAAGACCAAGTTCACAAATCCAAAAACAAATTATAGACCTAAAGATATAGCTAAAGACATGTTGGACAGACATGGAGTTTCCATGAATTACCAAAAAGCATGGCGATTTAAGGAAAACACAGTTAATTTTGTACATGGGTGAAGTCAAGATTCCTACCTAGACATTCCATGATATCTTCACATTTTGAAGCACAAAAATCGAGGTACTGTAACAGATTTGGAAATTGATAATCTAAACAGATTTAAATATCTTTTTATGACTATGGGACAATCAATTCTAGGTTGGAAACATTGCATTCCAGTAACTGTTGTTGATGGAACATTCCTAAAAGCTGCATTTGGGGGTACACTTCTCATAGCTTCAACACAAGATGCAAATATACACATCTTCCCATTGGCTTTTGCTATAACAGATTCTAAAAACAATGATTCATGGGAGTGGTTTTTCAGAAAAATAAAAGAATGTTATGGAGAAAGAGAAGAGTTGTGTATAGTTTCAGATAGACATGAAAGCATAGAGAATGCTATCAAAAATGTCTATCCAAATGTAACTCATGGAGTGTACGCCTACCATCTTTTCTGCAACATAAATACCAAGTTTAGAATAGATGTAGAAGCAACCAACATGACATTTCATGCTGCTGCAAAAGCTTATAACATGGAAGATTTTGAGAAGTACATGAAGGACTTGGACAATTTACATGAAGGAATCCACCCTTTTCTGGCCAATGAGGTTAAATATGAAAAGTGGGCAAGAATCTACTCCAAAAGTCGTAGATGTGCAGCTATGACTTCAAACGTAGTTGAATCCATTAATGCGGCACTAAAAGAAATGAGAGAGCTTCCAGCAACAACATTACTTGAGTGCCTTAGAAACCTCATTAAAAAATGGAGCTGCAACAACAAAAAAGAAGTAGAAGCAACCTTTACAGACTTGCCAAAGAAACAAGAGGAATACTTAAGAAATAACTTTTTCAAGTCATTAAGAATAATGGTAAGTACAACTATTTTCATTTATAAATACCACTATATTAATATACTTCCTTATTCATTACTTTTATTTCATTTCAGGTAGAAACAGCTAGCATACTCATTTATAGTGTACACAGTGGTTTAACAACAAATATTGTAGACATTGCAAAGAAATCATGCACTTGTAACAAGTTTGATTTGGATGAATTACCTTGTGAACATGCCATGTCAGTCATTAAAAAGATGAACCTTCAATATAAAAGATATTGCTCATATTATTTCACAAAACAAGCCATGTTGAACACCTATAATGCATTAATACATCCATTGGGAGATCCAAAAACATGGATAGTTCCACCTAATGTTGAGGAAATAGAAGTACTACCTCCAAAGGGAAACAGAAAAAGTGGAAGGCCAAGGAAAAAGAGGCTTGTTTTAGCAAGAGAAGGGTCTTATCAGCTTAAATGTCGAAGGTGTTGAGAGCTTGGGCACAACCGGAAAACTTGCACAAACCAGCCTCTATTGAGAACAAAAAAACAAAAAATAATACTTAAAGCTTATAGATTGAAAATACTTATTATTTGAATTTTGAAACTTTGTATGTTCCGGAACAGTGATTGGAACACTACTTATCACTATTACTTGTGATAAAGCCTTATGGAATTTTATTGAATATATGAAATATTATAAAAACTTATTAAAAAATTTGCATCAATATATGATGCTTAATGTTCAGGGTGTTATCTATAAATTTTTGTTACATATTTGTTACAGGTCTGTTTGAAATGAATATTCTTCATACATTTTTCTTAAAATTTGTTTCATAATTGAAACATAAATTATCATAAATATTAACGAATGTTCAGTGATACAATGACCAAATTAAATGCATAAACTTATGTTACAAGTTTCTAATAGACACTTCCAATATCAAATACATAGGAAATAAGTTCTTTTATTAACTTATGTTACAGGTTTGAAACATGAATATTCTATTTTCATTTGTAAGTTTTCAATCCATTAACAATGATTAACTTTAAAAGTTTGTAATGATTTGATACATATTTGAAACTTGAGTTATCATGACTATTAATAAACGTTAGGTAATGCTAAGCAAAAATTATTGCATAAACTTAGGTTACAAACTTTTAACAGAAGTTACCTAACACATATATATAAAAATAAAGTTGTGAACTCAAGTTACAAGCTTGAGATACCTCTGTGCAAAAAAATAAACAAAAAGAACAACAACATTTAAAAAAGAACATTCCACATAAAAAAGAGCTAATAGCAAAATTCATTGATATGCCACAGTATGCAAAATATTCAAACATGATACTTGCTGAAAAGTTTACAAAACAAATATCATAAAAGTTATCTTGCCATAAGTGTGTATCATCTTTATAAGATAAAAGTCAAATGTTAACTACTTTGATCCTCTCATACTTCATTTGCATTAATATTCAAAATCTTCTCGCTCATTCTTCCTCTGAACTCCCCATCAGATATATAGCCTTCATCTTCCTTTCTTTTAGCATGGACATATAGCTCAACTGCAATTTTGTTTCTCTAGAAACTAACATTCAGAGGATTGGGGATATTCTCCATAAGTCCATGCATAAGAAATTCAGCATACTTTATGACAAATATCCCACATTCGCTACAAAAAAAAAAAAAAAAACTCAAAATCAGTAATACATAAATGCATATAAACAAAATCATGCAATCAAAAAATAACAATACCAAATAAAAACCACTTACTTGTTACTCTGTTGTGGAACCTTATCATCAAACACAATGTCCAACGGGTGACACATATTAATGCCCTTGAATTCTTGTGCATTTAGATCAATATCTTCCTTTGACTCATAAAAATTATTAAAGAAATAAACATGGGCAACAAAGTAGAATATGCTTCAACAACTTTCAACACTTTCTTATCCATAACTATACTTCTCATTGAGTTGTAGACTTTAAAAAATCTCTACTTCACTTTGAACTCACCAAGAATCCAATGATTACAGTCAACAAGTGTCATATTAATAGGAAACAAAACAAAATCTACTAGCAACCAAGGGGTATTACAAATCATTTTATACCCACAAATATACTAAAAAACTACATTATTCTTCGATATAACTGATTGATCAGAGTCACTTGACAGATACACATCATACATAGTAGTGATAACTTGATCAAAAGAGTTATCAGTAGTAGTAACTCTAACCTTTATCGACTCACAATACTTGGCTTTTTTTTTTCTAAGGTAATAAAAAGCCACATTAATATGCTGAAAAAACAAGAAGCAAACCTTAATAAGAATAATGAAAACAGTACAACTAAAACTACAAAAAAAATTAGTATTATTCAGGAAAAAAAATACCTCATTAGTCAAATCCCTCCCATCTTTAACTAAATCATAAAACCATATTTTTCTCTCAATCTCAGTTACACAAAACTGAAATGGCTCCTTAATGATACTATTATTATCATCAAATTTCTTATATCTATAACAAATATAAACAATAAAAAGTCAATTATGTTGTAACAGAAACTGAAATACAAAACAAATAAACAAATAAAAAAGAATGTTGACTGCGTTTTTAGCCAACGACGTGAGAACGTCAAATATGACGAACCTTCAAGAGAATGTAAACGACAACAGACGGTATAAACAAGAAAAGTAAATAACACACAGGATTTTTATAGTGGTTCAGCCCCGATTGTCGGTAATAGCCTAATCCACTTAGAGTTGTGATTTATAAATCTATACTCAAGATCAGATGGACTGAGCCAACTGAGTTTCTTCAGTACAGATTGTGAAAATACAAGAATTCTCTCTAATTTCAGCACTTTCTCTCTCTAGAATAGACAGACCCAATTTTCTCTCTCTAGAAAGAAGAAGCAACAGAAGCCTTTCTCTCATCCCATAAACTCTCTATTTATAGACCTGGGATCCTCAACTGATATCCCCTTATAATAGGGATATTTTATTATATTTATTACATTTATATTACAAATAAACATTCAAAATTCGAAATGTAACAAGCTCCCCATTTGTGGGAAGAATGAGAGATTCCCGCGTATGTTGTTGAAGTTGTGTCTGACTTAGTCTCCTCTAGCTAGTTGGTCCACCTCCTACTCACTACCCATGCAAGTGCTGGTTGAACATGCATGGTGGTAGGATATGCATGGTGGTAGGACATGTCTTTGGTGGGTTGAACGTGCATGGTGGTAGGAGATGCACTTCTCTCCTCTAACATGCACTCTCCTCTAGCATGCCATGTTCCTCCTTGAACCAATCTCCTTGGCTTCTCCTCGGACCAAGGTGGTCCGAGGCAACCTCCTTGGCACCTCACCTTGGACAACATTGATGCAACCTCACCTTGGACAACATTGAGGCAACCTCACCTTTAGCATCTCCCAAACATGTCCGATCGAACATTGTATAGGATCTCCTTATCAAAATCTAAGTCTCCATTCTCTTGCATGAGACTCCTCCTCCTTAGCTACTTACCTTGGACACGTTCGAGCCAACACTTAGAAAACCTTGGGAGGCTTACCTCCTACACACCCTTGGTTCTCCTAGGATCACTCTCTTGGGGTCTCCTAGGACCACATCCTCCTTGGGGTCTCCTAGGACCATTCCCCTTAACTCTCCTAGAATGCATCTTCCTATTTTTTGGGTATAACAGAGAAGCATACTTATTATTTTTTCTCAGCCTCAGAGAAAACCACTTGTTAAAAGAGTCTTGGTCATTTTGATTTGGCATATCAAAAAGATTGTCTCCAAATGTATATCATCCCACAACCTTCCTTTTAGACTTCATAGCATTCAAATGTTTCATATCCTCAAAATAAGATGATCCAAATTGGTTCACAAAAGGAGATTGGAAAACTGTAGTAGGCTTTGGATTTCTTTTGCCAACAACAGGAGTAGAGACAACTACTGGATTCATCAAAGAACCAACAATGGGTGTTGCCATAACAACTTCCTAAAAACAAAAATAATATGAAAAACTCAATAAAACAACTACTGGATACATATTGCAAAAAGAAAAAAAAATACAAAATATGCCTTGTTTACTTACCTTTTTCTTTGCCAAATTACCAAAAGTTGCATAACAACTTTATCAAAAATCTCCACATTCATGTTGTTAAACATATGAGTCTCTTCTTCAAGATCTTTAACAACATCAGCTACATCATCATGAAGTTTGACAATATTCTATGACAAAACAGAATCTAAAAAGTTAATAAAGAAATGCATGAATACATTAACTTGAAAAAATATGTATGATGAAACAAAAATAACCTGGTCATTGTTGCCTTCATCAACAAAATATTTCTTAATAATATCATCACATGCAACATCCTAAAATATTTAACAAATATAAAAATTAAAAAAACATATATAAATATAACTAACCAATTACAAACACCATAATAAAAAAAGACAAACGGTAGAAAAAAAGTTCAAGATATAATAAAGAAGAATAATGGCCGGACAAACATTCCAAAATACATAAGTTTACAAAAACATCACAAAGTTTATAGATACTCAGGAAAAGTCTTACACAAAACTAACTTAGAAATTTAAAGTTTACAAATTAATAACAAAAGGTTTACAAAACAAGCATTCTAAACTTTCTCTTCCACTTCTCATACTCCAATGGAAACAAAATCAAATTCCTATCAAAAAGGGAAAAAAAAATTAATAAAAAGAAAACATTAATTATATATATTAACAAAAATATAAACATTTATAAAATATAAAATAAAATTAACAAAACAACCAACAATTAAATTAATATTTAGATAAGTATAAATACCTTTGTTTCTTCAATATCATTCCTAGTAGTATTCTCATTCTTATTTACTGCATCATTCTTGTCATCTTCAATTACCATATCTCCAGCAGCATCTTCTTGCATTGCTTGAATGCATTCATAAAAAACTTGGGTAAAACTTTCATTCTAAAAAATCTTATCATTTTCCTTTAAAACAGCACCACCACCAGAAGTATCACCAACATCATCCTTCCTCCCAAATAAACCATTCACACCAGCCTCAATGCCACTTATTCCACCAGAACAGTCAGCTCCCACAAAACCACCATCAACATGATCAATATCATCATTAATACCACATGATTTTGGCCTCAACTCACCTAAGATTTCCATGACAGCCTTGTGTCTTATACCTTGATCATTTTTCAAATTAACCAACATCTCCATCAATGCCCCGTGTCCAGATTCACTAGTAGACTTTAACATTGTAATTTCCTTAGACATATTGTTAGACTTCTTTTGACAATCATCCACAATAATTTTCAGATCAGAAAAGCCAAATGTCACACAAAGAACATAAGAGGGTGAAGGAGCCTCACTTGTTGGTTTCTTTGGAGGAGCAACAAAATCATCATCCTCAAAGTCAGCAACATTCAAATCCTTGTTGCACTGGAAAAAACCTTCAAGCTTGAAGTTATTGTTCTCTTCATCAGTGGGAAAAACTTTAACAATTTTGGTATGAAAATAACAAATCAGTAACATCAGTTTACAAATAAAAAAATCAAATAAATTCATAAATAAAGAAAAACAAAAAAAATTAAAAATTACCTTATGTAATGAAAACACATTCATCTCAAGCTTCTTATGAGATGGAATTGCAACAAATGACCAATTTATAATCCTAGGCAGACCACAACTAACCTTTTCACAATAAGTTCTCTCTAAACTAAGATTGATTCGTAAATGAAAACTTGGAAAACAACTGGAAATCCATTCAACTTATAGGTTGGGTAAGAACCTTGTCTAGTAATAACAACTTTATTTTGCCTTAAAGCATCTCTCAATTATGAGAGAGTCGCATTAAAAATATCCTTACCCCATGGAAAATGATTAAAACCACCACTATCACAAAGATAAAAGTCAATTTTTTTAATGTTCTTCTCTTTTTGCCAAACATACAGAAAGTTAGTGAGGTAAAGTACAACCATCCTAACAGCCTCATCATCATTATCAAAATTGGCAGCCTCAAACCTTTCTTCAACAATAATTATTGAAATGCCCCTTGTATGGTCACTAAAAAATTTAGAATACAATCCAATAGGATTATTATTCTTAATTCCACCTCTATCAATGTCACCAAACACATTTAACTCAGTCAATAACCTAAATTCACCCAATGAAAACCTAATCAGCTTTCCACAAACTTTAAACCACATTTCATTTAAGTTTGGCTGGTTAACTTCCCTCAACAATACATGGTGAACCAGTTTAGCTTGATTAGCATAGGATTTAATGTTTAGAAAATGACCAAAACAAGTCTTACTGAACAAATCCTTTTGAGACTTAGTCAATTTTTCAGAGATCACGTTGATCTTCTCAAAACCACAGTGAAAATTGACTCTTGGTCTATAATGATCTTCATGTTTGATAAAACATTCCATATGCTGCATTAGAATAATAGACAACGAACATTAACAAACTTGTAACATAATTTTACAGAATAATAAAATATATCACCAAACTTGAAACATATAATCCACATCTACATAAAATCCGATCAGGACATTAACAATGTAACATATCTTTACAAAAACATAACACAGGTTAACAACATCAAAACAAATATAACATTGTATGAATAGAACAGAACTATTATCTTGCTACTTAAATAAACAAAAATTGTCACTGTTATTAAAAGAGCAATAAAACATGTAAAATATCTTAAACATACTGAACCTATATTGCACATAACTCAGACCAGAGTATAGAACCTATTATCTATAAAACCATAAACTATTATCTATAAAACCATAAACTACCAAATTAGGACCTGTAACATATATTTCAATAAAATAAAAATATGTTTACAACATCGATAATAACATTAACAACCCTGTAACATATCGTTACATAAACTTAACAAATATTAACAAAATTGAAAACATAACTCAGATTAGAGCATTAAAAAAATTGAAAACATATTTCAAGAAGACAGAACATATTATCTACAAAACCACAAACTACCAAATTAGGACCTGTAACATATATTTACATGAAACAAAAACATGCTTACAACATTGCTAATAGCATCAAACACCCTGTAACATATCGTTACATAAACTTAACAAATATTAACAACATCAAAACAAACAGAGCCATTATCTTCCAACTAGAGCAATTAAATTAAAAAAAATTGAAACAATTTTAAACAGAGCAACAAAACATGTAAATAACTCTGAAACACATTGCTGCGATATTATATTAAACAATAACAAGAAAATTTGGGAAAATAATTAAAAAAATTATAACATATATTTACATAACCATAAAAAACATATTCAAAACAGATAACATCTGTAACGACCCAAAATCACTAATAAGGCTTAAGGGCCTTGAATAGCGTGGCGGGAGGGCGTAATTGTTTTATGTGTGATTTAATAATTAAATGCATGATTATGTGGCATGTATGATTATATGATTGTATGGATACGTGAAATGCATGTTTATGAGTATTAAATATGCATGTGGGCCCATTTCTTATTAGAAGGACATTTTTGTAATTTTGATCCGTTATGGGTATACTTGAATGTATATGTGAATATATTGTTAGTTTTTATAGATCAAATCAGAGATTATATGCAGCGGAACAACAATCAAAATTGTTAATTTAATCCCACAAGATTTCTAGATCTACTTCTTCACATACATATATATATTGAATCAAAGATATGAACAGAAAATTACCTCAAGTCTTTCATCGCTGCTATCTTTTTGTATGGCAAAAATCCTTGAGATCTCACACCAAGATCTTCCAAAATATTCTCAGCACACAAAGAACGAGTGTGGGCTCGCTATACAAAATAATAGGCAAAATCTATTTATCAGATGTTCTCAACGCATGAGATCTGATAAAGTTTGGACCTAAGTTTGTGAAGAACAGTGACCTATGCTTGTATCACTGTTCTCTTTTTCTCAGAGAGATTTCATGATATATTTTCTATCCCTGAAAAAGTATCGTTTTGAAAAACTGATATCCTATATTTAATATATCCAATATATATTAAAAATAAAATATTAGTTATTTTAAACAATTTGAAAATAACTAATCAGTTATCAGATTATGTTTAAATAATAATATTTTAATCATATTACAATATCTCATTATTTATTTAATATTTAAATAAATAAAATTGTGGAAGCAAGCAAGAAACTACCAAGAGCTTCTTATGCGTGTAGCACAATGACTGAGCACTGTGCTACACGTGTACCACATGCCAAGGAAGGCATGCGATTTTTCCCAATTTTTTATTATTATTGAAATACCAAAATTCCCAAAAATAAATTAATTCAAAATTAATTATATTTTTGTTAAATCAAATAATTAATTAATTCTCAATTAATTAATTACACATAATTATACAATAATTATGTTTAGTGCATAGAAAAATATTTTACTTATCAAATAAGTCATTTTGCCTATTTTTGTATTTACCTTTGTCAGTGTTTGTTTGAGCCATTTTGGGGACCATGGACCTATAACATTAAGCTCCAATAAATTGTAACTAAATAATTAAATTCTATAATTATAATATTCAATTTATTAATTCTGATATTTCTCCACTATAAATTCAGAATTGCACTCTTTATGTTATAGATATATTTTTACAGAAATCTTATTCTAAGCTGTCCATTGATATAACCATCTTACAATAGTTCAACCCTCTAATTAATTAGTTCATAAATTAGAATGGAACAATTACCATTTTACCTTTCTAATTTACTTCTTATTCCTTATGTACCATTAATTCACTAGTGAATAATTAATCTATAATCTAATTATAGATTTGAGCTCAAAATCATTCAGTTCCAGAATTAACCCTTAAGGGAACTAATATACGATCCGTTAGGAAAGATTAGATTCCGTATTGTTGATACATGTTCCCAGCCATCCATGATATTAAATCTCCAAAACAAAAGTTATTAGCCTCATTCTATGAAGAGACCTTAACGAATGAATCAAAAGATTTAATAAACATGAACAAGAGTTCATGAACACTCAGGATTTAGGTTGATCTATAAATGATCATCGGTTATGATATGAATTACAAGTCTTTATTATTAAATGGTTTTTGGATAAAGACTTTTATTCATATCGGTCCATGTCATATATAATCATATTATATAAAGCACATTTACCGAGATGTCTTACCACATCAATAATCCGAATCTAGATTATTTGTATCAACATGATACTCAGCAAACCGCACTTACAACTCCAATTAAAAGATTCCTTAACTTTAATTTGTTGTTGTTGACTATTTTTATTCATTCATGTAATCTTAATTCTCTCGTACTAATACAAGATCACATCCTCAATAATGAATTAGAATTTTTCTGATATTTACAAAATTATTAAAACAATAATTTAATAATTCAAATATAATAATAATAAACCATTGTATTTTTGTATTCATAGAAATAACAAATGTCTTTTACATGCTTTTAAGACATACTCCTAACATATATGTGATATAAGTGCGAGACCACATTATTATGTGGATGTATTTGGATTATTTGGTTCGAGACTGTCCTAGTGAGTGGATTGACAAAATAGTCACAGTGGGGATTTATACCTGGCTCGGGGGAGCCTGGGGGTATTTTTGGGAATTTAAAAAATATATCGGGGATTATTAGACATTGGGTAAGTAATTGAAAATTAATTGGATGACGGGTTATCTGATAAATAATGGGAACATTTGAGAATTAGCGGGAATTGGGGAGGATGACCACTTTACTCTTAGATTGATTAAAGGTTTAATTAGTATTTGGAGGGGCAAATGGGTCATTTGCTATTAGAGGATATAATCAGAATTTTTAGAATATAACAGAAAATTGTAGAATTATTCAAGGAAAGAAAGAAAAAGAAAACTCTCTCAGCTCACCCCCTTTCATCTCTCATGTTCTCCTCTCTATCTCTCTCTTCCTTGAGGGAATTTGAAGCTAAGAATCAAAAGGGGCCTAGACTAGTCTTTGGGGCTGGTGATCAGTAAAGGAATTGGAGAAGAATCAAGCTAGAGTTGGAGTTGGAAAACAGGGAGGAACTCAGCCATAATTGAGGTAAGGATTGTAGTTTTCAACTTTGAATTTTACTGGGTTTATTAAGTAGATGTAGCGTCCCAAATTTGCTAATAAGACTTAGGGCCTCTGTTAATGTGCCTGGAGGCCAATAAGTGATTTATTATGTTAATATGTGAATTTGATGAGTATGTGATTAGAAATGCATGTTTAGGTGAATTAAATATTCATGTGGGCCCTATTTGGTTATTAGGGGCATGTTTGTAATTTTAGCCTGTTGAGGGCATAAATGCAATATTTGTGTATATTGTGATCTTTACTACGTGTGAGTGGTGATATATTTGTGATGCACGATCCAAGACAGTCCTAGGGAGCGATTTAGCTAGGAAGTCACAACGGGACCCGATACCCGACTCGGGGCGAGTCAAGGGGTATTTTTGGGCAATAAACATTTTATTGGGTTATCGGGTTATAAAAATATATAATTGGAGATATATTTGAAGTCAGAGCATTTAGGAGGGAATATCATGGAAATTTACCATTTTTCCCTCGGGGACAGTTTTGGTACCCCGAGCCTTAGGAGTAACTTAAGTGACTTAAGTTAGATAGGACAGAATTAGAAACACTTTGCCTAAACCGACCCATTCTTCTCTCTCTCACTCTTGTTTCCTCTAGACTCTTCTCCAAGAGAAAACTTTGAAAGCTAAGTGGGAATTGTTGGACTAGAAGTCACAAATTGGAGCTCTAGACTTGAAGATTAGCTCAGTATTAGCTTGGGGAACTCAAACCAAAATTGAGGTAAGCTTTGAATCATGATTTTAGCCATTAAATTCTGTAGTTCTTGGCTAAGTTTTAGTGTTCTTGGGTCTTTGAAGTTAAAGATTGAATTGGGGATTTGATGAAGTTTTAAGCTAGCTTCTTGTTGGGTTTTGTTGCTGGGACCATTCAAGAACTACTGTGATAGTTAAATTGTCTTGTTGGATTGATTTTGAGTTAATTGGCTGAGTTTTGGTTGCTAAAATATGGGATTTTTCTGGGTTCGAAGGGGTCGGGCCGTGGCTCTGTTCTTGGTGAGTCGTGGCCCTCTAGATCAGATGGGAGGCCAAGAAGAAGGGCGGGCCGCGGTGCCCCTTTGGTTGGACCGCGGTGCGTGTCTGAGATTTGGGGAGGCTGAGCCTTTAGTTGGGGTAGGCCGCGACACAAGGCCATGGGGCCTGTAATGCCCCAAATTTCCTAATAAGGTTTAGGACCTTGATTAGGAGGCCGGGAGGGCCATAATTTCTTTATTATGCTATTTAATGATAATATGCATGTTTAGGTGTATTAAATATGCATGTGAACCCATTTGTGATTAATTGGGTGATTTTCATATTTTGGCCATTTCAGGCATTTTTGGCATATATGTGAAATGGGCGTGGTGCTTTATTATTATTTGGTTATGCCAGGGTTACCCAACACAAGACGATCCTAGGAGGTAAGCTAGTGGGAAAGTCACAACGGGATTTAAGGTTGATTTGGAGTAAGTCAAGGGGTATTTAGAGCATTACCGGGTTATTGGGTAATGGGAATTAATATTTGGTGATAAATTGGGAGTTAGTAAGACCAGGGGGAAATTCTGGAAGTTTTGACTATAAGGTCCCCGGGGGTGTTTTCGGGACCCCGAGCATTAGGTTTTATTGGAAGCTACTTAAGCTTGAAGTAACCTTTTAAGAAAATAAAAAGAACGTTATGTACGTTCTCTCTCCCTAAAAGTTCCCTTTTCGTCTCCCGATCGCATTTTCGAAGATAACTTGAGTTCTAGGACTCGGAATCAAGCGAGGATCGAGGCATAGCAATCCTAAGGAGAATTAGAAGCTTATTAGCCGAATGATTTAGTTGGAAACAACTCAATCGGAGGTAATTCAAGTTTAAGTTTTAAGTTTTTAAAAGTTTTTAAGCTTGAATTGGACTTTGTGAATCGTTGAGTTTTTAGTTTGTTTGAACCTTGGGTTTTGGTGGTTTTGGACCATTGGGGAGTTTGGGAACTTTGATTTAATGATTTGGGAATGTTTAGACATGTTTTTGGGAGGTTTTAAAAGGTTGGAAACAAAGAAAAATGGCTGCCCCGAAGTTGGGCCGCGGCCCTGTCCTTGGGCGCCGCGGCCCTTGCTCGATGAAGCAGGTGCCTGGTTTGTTCTTGCTGGGCACCGCGGCCCTTGGTGTTGGGCGCCGCGGCGCTTGCCTCTGGTGGTGCTGGGGGCCGCGGCTCAGGGTGCCAGGGTCGCGGCTCAGGCATGCTTTTGAGCCCGTTTGGGTGTTTTGACCCCGGAAACATGGTCTTAGGCCTCGGGATCATTCCCACTACCCGGATTAGTGAGGATTGATGTCTTGGAGGCTAAGTTTTAGTTCAAGGGTTGGTTTTAGAACTTGAACTCATTGGATCACCATTTGTGGTTGTGACTAGGTTAACACTAGAGGCTTGGAATCGGGATCCTGCTTGTGGCTCATTTGTTGGTAACCTGTGCTTGGACCAAAGGTAAGAAAATTGCACCCCATGTGTGACATGCATGGTTATGATTGATGCATGTTGGATGTTTAAATGTAAACATTGATAGCATAATGAATGCTTGGAGATCTTGCCCATTTGCATATGATTATTGTTGAGGCATGTTGGACGATTAAGTGTGATGCATGTGATGCACGAGAAACATGTGATTAGGGCATGCCATGAATGATGAACATGAGATTGTTCAGAGCTTGAGTCTCTGTGTTTGTGCATGATCATAATTATGCTAGCAACTGCTTAGTAAGCATGCTGAATGCCCTATTCTTGGATAATTGGCATATGATACACATTGATAGCATTGCTTACCTGTGCATGGTACTGACTAATTAGTCAGATTTGGCAAAGGTGCTAGTATCAACTGTGAAGTTGTGACTCATTAGTCAGGTTCGGCAGTGGTACTGGGCACTGGTCACACAGGGCTGACTCATTAGTCAGAATTGGGAAAGGTATTAGTATCAACTGTGAAGCAGTGACTCATTAGTCAGGTTTGGCAGTGGTACTGGGCACTGGTCACATTGTGCCAACTCACTAGTCAGGACAACCTTAGTGTGTTTAGTGCAAGCTATGTCGATTAGACCTAATCAACCTTCTGCATTGAATGACTCAAAGAGCATTAATGCAGGACCGAACTCAAGTTCGATGAATATAAACAAGCATTTATCTAGCCAAAGGCTAGTCATTTAGAGCTAGGGCCAGCGAGCCCCGTGACTGTTAGGTCACATGGCTATGGGTACCGGCCCCTTAGTGACATGCTTGTCAGTCACTCATTTGATAAGAGCCATTGCAGGAAAGCCTAGGTAACGGTGTCGTTACACGGCTATGGGCACTGGGCCCCTAGTGACTTGGTTGTCAGTCACTCAGTATGGTTTACCAGAACCTCAAGTGATATTCACTCATCTGATCAGAGCTATGAGCTCTGTATGATCATTTTGATCATCATATGCATGGCTTGGGCACTGAGGCCCCTAGTGACTTGCTTGTTGGTCACTCAGCATGGTTTATCGGAACCTCTAGTGTTACGACACTCATCTGATTAGGATTGACTTGATAGTCCTCCAATCAGAAGGCCAGGATTTCTTATCTTGGATATCCCAGCATTTGTTTGAGTTCATTTGCATGCTGATTAGAGCTATGATTGCTAGGCATGCCAGATATGATTTGATATCATGATATGACTGTTTGTGAGCATATGAGTTTTCTTGCTGGGCTTCGGCTCACGGGTGCTTTGTGGTGCAGGTAAAGGAAAAAGGAAGCTGGACCATCCTTGAGTTGAAGAGCTTAGGTGATGATGTGTACATATGCAGCTGCTCGACCAATACTTGGGCGAGGTTTGAAAGTGGAACTAGGGCTGAACCCTGTTTTGCCGCTTAGAACGGCCTGTTGTAAATATTTTTTTGTAATAGACTCTGAAATTATATTTTTGGGATCCCAATGTATATATTAAACGTTCTAGTGAAACGTTACTCCTTAACTGAAATTTTTAATCCATAAACTGCTAATCACACTTAGTTACACGTTTATGGCCAAACGACTCAATTAGTGAGTTTAGCACTGTTTGCAATGTTCACTGTAGTGGTCCCTAGAGTTGGGGCGTTACAGGGCCGCGACTCTTAGGGGGTGTTTGGACCCCTAGAGGGTTTTTGGCACGGGAACCCACAAGTTAAGGCTTGGGATGGGTTTTATCACCTGGATTGGTGGAATCTAAGGTCCTGGAGACTAGAATTATATCTCAAAGTTATTTAATGGATTAGAGCTTGATGGATGGATGTTGTTGATACATTATGACTAGGTTTTCAGTGAGGCTCGGACTAGGGGACTGTGCTCAGGATATCGGTGCTTGGGAAGCTTGGGATACAGGTAAGGAAACTGTTGTACCCAGAGAGCAGGGCAAGGCCCTATAATTTGTATTGTAGGGCATGGCCCTATGTGATTGAATTGTAGGGCATAGCCCTATTGTTTATATTCTATATTTTTTTAAGTATTTGTTGATTATATGCCATGTATTGCATATTTGCGAATTAACGGCGAAGGCTAGGAATAGCGAAGGTCGAGAACGGCAGGAAGCCAAATACGGCAAAGGGCCAGGAACGGCGTTAATCACGTGGAGTGCAAGGCCGAGTATGGCAAAGGGCCGGGAACGGTGTTAAGCACGTAGAGTGTGAGCCGTTAGGGTGAGATTCTTCTTAGATGCTTGAGTCATCCTCACGGTGTGGATCGCGAACCCAGGGCCTGGTAAAGTGCCTGGGACGGTATGGCCGCTATGTGTTTAGCCTGTTGGCTGATTTGTTATATGCTGATTGATAGATATGCATATGTTGATTAATTGTGTTGAGTTTTCTTGTTGGGCTTCAGCTCACGGGTGCTCTATGGTGCAGGCAAGGGCAAGGGAAATTTTTACCAACCATGAGTACGGAGAGTGTGAAGCGATGTGTACATGTTCGGCCTGCCTGGCTGCCACGGCCAGGAGTATTTTTGGGAGATGTTATGTATTAATCTAAATTTTGTTGTTTAGTCGACTTTAATAATATTTTTGAGTTGAAAATATTGCTAAACAATATTTTGGGATCCCAAATGTATAATGATTTATAATTCCAATGAATAACTACATTTTCAAATCATATGACTTTTATTACAGTTTAGCCACACTCTTAACCTAAAACCTCTATTAGCGAGTTAATTGCACCTTTTAAACTCACTTAGTAATGACTTTAGGGAGGTAGGGCGTTACAACTTGGTATCAGAGCGAGCCAAGGTTTATGGTTCCTAGAGATCGACCAAACATGTACGCTCGCTGCCAGTGACAAGCTCGACTCAGGGTTAGTTGGTAATGATTGAATTATATGCTTGATTATGTGCTTAAGTGCCCTGTTTGCCTGATTATTTTATATAGAGCATGATGAATGTGTTAATATATGCATGATGCTAGGGCATGCCCCCCTTAAGTGTTGTATGTTATTTGTGTATTGTGGACTGCTGTTTATGATTGGTTGTTATGTATTGGGAGGTGGTTTTGGGATGTTGTTATCATGCCTGATGAGCGACGGCGTTGATTACAGGCATATTATTGAGATGCCTCGGCGATCAACCAGACTCCGCGGCAATAGGGCCGAGGATGACAACCAGGGTCAGGACCCTCCACCTGCCCCATAGAATTGGCAACAGTTGTTTGCCGAAATGGAAGCCAGACTGCATCGAACAGAAGAAGAGCTTCGACAGCTGAGGCAACAGGCCCCTCCTCAGGGCATTGGGTTGCAGGTTCAACAGGCAGTGGCACCAGTGCCAGTTCAGCCTGTTATGGAGAATAGGTGGGAGCCTTTGTATGAGAGGTTTAGGAAGCATCATCCTCCCACCTTCGAGGGTGAACCAGACCCACAGTGGGTAGAGCAGTGGATGAATATGATTTCTTCCATTCTGGACTTCATGAGGATGGAAGGGAACGAGAGGGTAGCTTGTGCCAGCTATATGTTCAGAGAGGATGCCCGCATCTGGTGGGATGTGGTAACTTTGAGAATAAATGTTACAGTTATGACCTAGGAAGAATTTAGAAACATTTTCAAGGAGAAGTATTACAGTGTTGCAGTCCGAGTTGCGAAGGTTGACGAGTTTACCAACCTGACTCAAAATTGGATGACAGTTAATGAATGCCTTGAGATTTGACCGGTTGATGAAGTTTGCACCGGATTTGGTGCCGGCTGATGCAGGGATTGAATGTTATGATCGCCTGTGATGTTAAGATAACCATAGATTCGGGGACTACTACGTATGCTTAGGTAGTGGACAAGGCCCTTACAACTGAGGGGGCCGAGGATCAGATATGGAGAGAGAGCACTATTAGGCACGATGCTAGGAGGACGGTGCCTCCTTTTACCGGATCCAGTCGGGGTAGTGGCCCCAGTGAGCAGAAGAGAAAGGCCCTAGACTCTTTCGTTCCTCCTAGCTTGGATAGGAGGGCACAAGGTGCTTTCAGTGGCCGTCAGGGAGGAGGTGACAACTGGAAGAGTTTCCCAGTGTGTCCACGGTGCACACGATGACATCAGGGAGAGTGCAGGGTCAGAGCCTGCTTTATTTGTGGGAGTGTCAACCATTTGAAGAAGGACTGCCCACAAGCTAGGAAAGAAGAGTCGAAGCAAAGCAACAATCTCGCTCCTGCTAGAGTATTCACCTTGACCCAGACTGAGGTTGAGGCTAGCCCCTCGGTCATGACAGGTCAGATTTCTGGTGTTGGTTCTTCTTTTACTGCATTGATTGATTCAGGGGCTACTCACTCATTTTTGTCTGCTAGAGTGATAGATCAGCTGTGTAGACCTTGTCATTTGTATGCTAGGGGATTTCATATTTTATTGCTGACTGGGGAACTGGTAGTCTCTAGGAGATGGATTAGAGCATTTCTAGTAGAGATAGATGGTAGAGAGTTGTCTATAGATCTGATTGAGTTAGTGATGGATGACTTTGATATGATATTGGGGATGGATTGGTTATCGAAGTACGGAGCGATGATTGACTGCAAGCGTAGGATGGCGACTTTTGAACCAGAAGGGGAGGTACCCTTTGTATTAGTGGGGACAGTTAGTGGACCGCGAGTACCTATGATTTTGGCACTGAAGGCTAGAGACCTGATGCAGGAAGGTTGCATAGAATTCCTAGTGAACATTGTGGATACCTCTAGAGTAGTATCGGTTGGACCGAGTGAGACCATATTGGTATGTGAGTTTCCAAATTTATTTCCAGCAGACTTGTCAGGGGTGCCACCACAGCGAGAGATTGAGTTTGTTATAGAGTTGGTGCCAGGGGCGGAGCCAGTATCTAGGACACCTTATAGAATGGCTCCAGTAGAGTTGAAGGAATTGAAGATACAGTTGCAGGAGTTATTGGATTTGGGGTTCATCAGACCGAGTTTCTCGCCATGGGGTGCTCCAGTCTTGTTCGTCAAGAAGAAGGATGGATCTTTAAGGACGTGTATTGATTACAGGGAGCTGAACAAGTTGACCATTAAGAACAAGTACCCACTACCTAAGATCGATGACTTGTTTGACCAGTTATAGGGGAAGTCAGTGTTCTCTAAGATTGACCTTCGGTCGGGCTACCATTAGTTAAGGATTAAATAGGAGGACATACCAAAGAACGCTTTCCGCACGAGATATGGACACTATGAATTCTTGGTTATGTCCTTTGGATTAACCAACGCCCCAACATCTTTCATGGATTTGATGAATAGGGTCTTCAAGGACTACTTGGACAAGTTTGTGATTGTGTTCATTGATGACATATTGGTGTACTTACAATCAGAGACAGAGCATGAGCAGCATTTACGCCTGGTATTACAGCGGTTGAGAGAGCATAGATTATACGCTAAGTTCAGCAAGTGCGAGTTTTGGCTACCGCAAGTCACATTTATGGGCCAAATTGTCAGTAAGAAGGGGATTCTGGTTGACCCAAGTAAGATTGAGGCAGTAAGAGATTGGTCTAGGCCGAGTAGTGTACCAGAAGTTAGGAGCTTTCTGGGATTGGCAGGGTATTATCGACGGTTTGTTGAGGGGTTCTCTAGGATAGCCACACCTTTGACTGAATTGACGAGAAAGAAGACTAAGTATGTGTGGATAGATAAGTGTGAGAACAGTTTCAAGGAATTGAAGCGGCGACTAATCACCACTCCAGTATTGAGTTTGTCGTCAGACAATGAGAAGTTTGTGGTTTATTGTGATGCTTCCAAACAGGGTTTAGGGTGTGTGCTGATGCAAGCCTGAAATGTAACATCCCAAAATTTCCTAATAAGGCTTAGGGCCTTGATTAAGGGGCCGGGATGGAAATATATGAAATTACATGTTTAATTTCTACATTAATTGTTATTATATGAATTACATGATAATATGACTAGATGTGCATATTTAGGGGTATTAAATGTGCATGTAGGCCCGTTTCTTATTAGAAGGGCGACTTTGGTAATTTGGCCCTTTGCGGGCATAATTGTGTATTTATGTGCATATATGTGATATATATGTGAGAGACCACATTATTATGTGGGTTATTTTGGGTTACTCGGCACGAGGCGATCCTAGGGAGCAAGTTAGCGGGAAAGTCACAACGGGACCCAATACCTGACTCGGGGTGAGTTAAGGGGTATTTTGGACAATAGACATTTATTTAGGTTATTGGGTTATGGAAATAAATAATTGGAGAAATATTTGAAGTTAGAGAGTCTAGGAGGGAATGTTGGGGAAATTTACCATTTTTCCCTCAGGGACGTTTTTGTTACCCCGAGCTTTGGGATTAACTTATGACCCTTAAGTTAGATAAAACAAAAACAAAAGAAATACTTGGAAGCTACCTAAACCGATCCCCCTCCCTTTCTCTCTTTCCTTCTTTAAGCTTTCTTTGATTTCTTCATTGAAAACCAAGGGGATTTGGGCTAGGATCACTTGAATTGAAGCTAAGGATTTGGGAACTAACTCAGTAGCAGCTTGGGGGATTTAATCTTTATCAGAGGCAAGCTCTAAATTATGATTTCTAGCATTTAAATTCTAGAATTGTTGGCTGTTTTAAAGTGTCTTTGAGCCTTTGAGTTTCAAAGATTGAATTGGTGGTTTAGTGAGTTTCGGGACTAGTTTTCTATTGGGTTTTGTTGCTGTGAGCATATTAGAGTGTTTGTGATGATTGAATTATGTTTTGGGGTGAAATTTGGTATGGTTAGGATTGAATTTGGCTGCTAAAATGGAGGCTATTTCTGGGTTCGAAGGGCCAAATCCCGACCTTGTTCTTGACAAGTTGCGAGTTAGCTTAAACTAGGCGCCTTGGGAGGCCTCTGCCTAGGGGGTGCGTCGCGACTTGATAGGCCAAGTCGCGGCCCGTGCCTCTGGACAGAGAGGAGGATGAGGTTGGACAGGGAGGAGTGCTGCGTCCTGCAGGGGGGCTAGTTGCGGCCCGCCTGGGCAGTTTTGCCTTGGGAGTTCGTTTTCAAAATAGAACTTTTTCCTTAGGGCTCGGGATTGTTTCCACTACTTGGTTTGGTGGAATCCGAAGCCCAGAGGCTAGGACTTGGTCCAGAAGCCTTAGATCACTTGATATTAATAGAATCCTATTTTATGGTTGTGACTTAGGCTATCGCTAAGGGCTCGGAAGGGATCGTGCTCGAGGGTCGTTCTTATTTATACTTGCTTGGACCTAAGGTAAGAAAACTGCACCCAGAACGTGTTGTGTGTGATTAGGGCTTGGCCCATTCATTATATGTTATTATGATTAGGGCTTGGTTCGTCTATTGTATTTGAATATGGTTAAGGCTTGGGCCCCTGGATTGGTTATGTTGGGCTATCGTTTTAAATGCTTGCTGATGAATGCTTAAGTGCTTATATTCATTGTATGAATTCTATGAGTAGGGCATGTGGCCCCGTTATATGAATATGCTTGGTATTATGAAAATGGTTATCCAATAGGATTATATGATTAACGTGAGTATGTGCTTAATTGTAGGGATGTGTCTATCCACATCTGTTCCTTATAAGTAAGGTATGTAATCCTGGATCAGGGCTTGACTTATGAGTCAAGGACGGCAATAGCGCGCTGTGCGCTGGTCGAAAGGCATTGGCCTAAACCTGCAACATACTATTACGTTGATCGACTCTAAGGTTGAAGGTGAACCACGTGTTAGGTAAAATAGTTTTGCCTCAATGGAAATTGAAAATAATATGTTACAACTCTATGCAAAATATTACAATAGACAAGGATTGATTAAATAAAGTGTTACAACTCTATAACTGAAAATACAAATAAAAAGGAAATGAAGAAGATGAAGAAGAAGAAGAGAATAGTAAAATACAACTCTAAGCAAAATGTTACAAATAATGTAAGGTGTTTGAAACAAAAGTAAAGAAAAGATTACAACTCTTGAACAAGAAATACAAGTAAAAGAACAAGAGAATAAGAAGAAAACAATACAATAGAAAGAAGAACAGAAATGCAAGAAACTCTCACTTACACAACCTAAGTGAAGAGGGTTGGGGATCACCAACTTGAACAAGGTTTAAAACCTTTCTCCAAAAGCTTATTTCCCCCTAACTCAAGCACTAAGGGATCTCTCTCAGATATTGGAAAAGCTTTATGGAATTATCAAGCCTCAAGGTGTTTCTAGCCAAGTGCTCTAATGGATAGAAATGTTGTGTCTTTCAAGTGAGCTATAGGCTCCTATTTATAGAGTTTAGAGACACCCTTTGAATTTCAAATTCCACCAACCCCCATGGCTATTACCAATGTTTAATTGGATTAATATGGAATTAAAAATGAGATTTGAGAGTTATTTGGGCTTTTTGAGCCGTTCAACAAAGATTGAAAAAACTAAAAAATTGGTCAGTTTTGGCCTGTGGCCGCGGCCACTGGTCTCTGACCCACAGGCCGCGGCCACCGACCAATTTTAGCACAAAAAATGTACTGTTTTTCCAAACAGTTCCAAACCCTCCCAAATGATTTTGTAACTCCCAAAACACATTATTGAGGTTAAAATCATATCTCTAACAGCCATATCACATATGGCTTTGATAACTCTAGAAATTAGAGTTATTTTACCACATTTTTTAAGCTAAAAATGATTTAGTTCTTAAGTTTTTAATTAAATTATTAAGTTTTAATTACTTTTTGAATTTATTAGCTTTATCTTAATTTTATAGATTTTTATGTATTGTTATAAGTATTTTGTTGTAAAATTTTATATATATTTTTTATATAAATAAATAAATGGGTATTGTTGAACTTAAATGTTAAATTAAGTTATAATTAATATTGTCAAAGAATTTATATGAATTATTTATAATTGAAAATATTTTATCATGACTTAATTTATATTTATTTTGTAGGAAAGTGTTTTATTTTTGGTTCTTGAAGAGCCAAGAAAGAGTGACAAAAAGGAAAAAAAGAAATAAAGAGAAAAAAAGTGTTAGTTTTGAAGAAAATGGCATTGTTAAAAATGCCATGCCTTCAGCCCATTTCGGCCCAGCCCAGGCCCAACCTCCTGACTTCACCACACGTTCAAGCTGCTCCTCTCCGCCTGACCAAGCTGCCATCACAAGTCAAATGCTCCCAAGTCCCCCGCCAGCTATCGCCTCCAAGCAGCTCCAACGCCTGCCTATGACCAAAGCTCCTTCCAGCTACACGGGCCCGAATTCTTCAGCAAAGCAAGCACCACGGGCCAGCCTAACACCCAAAGCATCAACTCAGCCCAACTCCACCATAGCCCAAACAGCCCAAGTCAACTCTGCCACAGCCACAAAAATAAGACCAAAACTCACATTTTTATTCCCAATATTTTTCACTCAAATATCAATTCACTCTTCCTTATTTTTTTTACCTAAATAAACATTCATAATTTATTTTTTTACCCTAGCTTTTCACTAATCTTTTACCCAACCAAACATTTCATCTTTCCAATACTCTTACACTTACTCTATTTATACTATCACTTCCCAACACAATTAAATTAATCAATTTATTTATTTTAATTTGATTAATTTAATCTCCATATTTTGCCTATAAATAGAGTCTTGTAAGACCATTTGGGGAGCTCTTCTTCTTCATCTTTTCAACATCTTCTACACATATTTTTCTCTCTTCTTTTCACTATTTTCTCTCTACCATTTTCATCTTTTGAAGAGCATGTCAAGTATGTTATTTTGTAATTTTTATTTCAATCTAGTTATGAGCTTCTAATCTTTTTCAAAGGTTATTAAGATGATGATGAAGCAAAATGTAACTAGATAGTATTTTTTGTTGTATGTTGATTTTCCATTTGTACAACATTGTTTATGGATTTTTCTATCAAAGATATGCATTTTTCATCTATTATTGAGTGTTAAAGCATATTACACTTAGTTCTTCATTATGCAAAAATATGATATTCTTTGATTAAATGTTTTTCATTAAATTGTTCACATCTAATTCTTAGAGCATAAGTATCATATTTTGCCTAAACATAATCTCTTTGATTTCTTGTAGTTTCATTAGGTTGTAACACAACTAATGCTTAGAAATTATATATTTTATAAGTGAAGAAAAATCCTACCTTTTTGAAAGTAACTTGTGCTTGAATAGAAAATGTATCTTGAAAAAAATATAGTGTGATTTATTTCAACTATATCTAAACTTGGGAATCAATATACTTATAAATATCTTAATAATCTTATTTTACATATATCAATTGAAAACCATTTTTCTATTTAATCTTAAATCTTTTTATTACTTGTCTTTTATTTTTATAAAACACAATCTCATCAAATATTTGGAACTAGGTTAGAATATTATTGCTTTGTTTGAAATAGTTTCTTTTGATGTTAGTCAACTCCCATGGGTTCGACCTCGTACTTACATGAACATTATATTCCGAAACGATTCGTGCACTTGCGAGTTTAAATATTAAAACACCCTCTTTTGGGATCAACAGGCTTTATGAAATTCATCTCAATATTGTGTAACAACAAATTTACACAATAAAGGGTAATATTTGGAAGTTACAAATTTGTAACACCAAATATGTTACATTATTTGGATATATCTCATATATCTAAATATTGTAACTCTCTATTATATGTTACAATATGTGACACACTTTGTCACATTTATTTAATTTAAAACATTATATTATAATATAATATAATATTACATTATATTATAAAATAATATAACATTCCCCCACTAGATTAAATAGTTATCTATTGTAACACTTATTTAATCAATCATTATATTTTGAAATATAACATATCCCCCACTTGATTAAATATGAACTCTCTCTTATAGGATTCATTGCATTAGTGCATAAAGAAAAATGTTTTTCAACTTGAACTTTACTATAGTGTAATTATCACAAAATTTGTCGAAAATTAGGTTGCACTAGGCATTGAACCATCTTTTCATGATGACAAATCGGTGATAACACACACACCTTTGCGATATTCACTTGAGACCTCTATGTCTCGCTTTGCACCGTTAATGGCCATGTGCACTTTCCATTCATGGACGTTCTTGAGAATACTCCCAATTCTCATGAGAGGCGGCACCACCCCTAGGTCCATATAGGTAGAATTCTTATAGTATTTCGTTACCAAAAATACTTGTCTTTACAAGACTGAATTCTATTAAAAAAACCTTTCGGTTTTAACCCTCCACTTGGTAACACACAAGTACTCAATATCTCAAATGGGACTTGTTTTGAGTACAACTAATATTCACTTGATTGACTTGTTGTTACCTATTGAACCTAACACTAGTTGAATAACTAGTGTTAAGATAGGTTACCATCAATCGTGAATCTCTTTAGGGAGTTTAAGTCCCATCCCTCGAGATGATGCAGCCACCAAATCCCTCGTTAGTGGCTTAGTGAAAGGATCCGCCAGATTTTCACTTGTTCTCACATAGGATATTGAGATGACTCCTCTTTGAATCAATTCTCTTACATATCCATGTCTTAGACTAATGTGTCTAGACTTCCCATTATACACTCCGCTGTATGCTCTAGCCAATGTCGCTTGGCTATCACAATGTATCGATATAGTAGATACATTATCTTTGATTAGGGGAATATCTATCAACAGATCCCTTAACCATTCGGCCTCTTTGCCGGTAGCAGCTAGAGCTATGAACTCTGCTTCCATAGTGGAATGAGATATACAGGTTTGTTTCTTGGAACCCCAAGAAATTGCACCTCCACCAAGTGTAAATACCCAACCAGTTGTGGACAAGTTTTCCCCAAGATTGGATATCCAACTTGCATCTGTATATCCTTCTAAAATCGAAGGAAATTTAGAGTAGTGAAGGCTTAGTCCTTTGGTTTTCTTAAGATAACCTAGGACTCTTCCAATTGCCTTCCAGTGATCCACACTTGGATTACTTGTAAACCTACTAAGTTTACTTACCGCAAATGCTATATCAGGTCTAGTACACTGGGCAGCGTACATTAGACTCCCTATAGCACTAGCGTACTCCAATTGAGCCACCGCTCTTCCTTCGTTCTTCTCTAGTTTTACACTATGATCGAATGGAGTATTGACATCTTTAACCTTGAGATGGTTAAATTTGTTCAATACTTTCTCAACATAGTGGGCTTGCCCTAACGCAAAACCCCCACTATGTTTCTTTACTTTGATACCGAGTATGGTATCAACTTCTCCAAGATCTTTCATGTTGAAGGTTGATGATAGAAACCTCTTCGTTTCTTCTATCCCTTTCATGCTATTACTTAGAATAAGCATGTCATCCACATATAAGCAAGCAATGATGACATATCCCTTACAAGTTTTGGAAT